>NC_081406.1:373541566-374741566 GCF_030272615.1 Cryptomeria japonica | reverse complement strand
TTTGGAGTAGTTAAATTAGGAAGGATCTGAACACATAAATAAAATATTCATAAAGGAAACAAGGAGTAGTCTCACAATGGGGTGAGACATTTAAAAAACGAAAAAAGTAACCATGAAAAAAACCAACAACAAAATAAAACACAAAGGAGACCAAGAAAAGACTAACCAAAATATAATACAAACTATTGACCATCCAAAATATTAAGGCTTTTGATGGCCAACACTCCTTGTTTAAGATTTCTGATCTGTCCTTAAAGGATAGATCATTAGGAACTATGTATCCATATCCTTGGGGTGGAAGTGTTGTTGGGATGGGTTTTCCTTTTCACCTTTCATTTCTTGTTGGATTTTCAAGGGGAAAGAACTACTACTTCAACCCTTTTATGCTTAGCCTTCCTTTTCTTTAATTCTTGTTGAAAAACCTAAAGAGTCATAATTGTGTTCTTAATCATCTCCTTGCAGTGATTTATTGAATATTGTTGATTTTTTTTTGTTCTCTTGGATATTACCAAGCACCTATGCCATCTTCTTGTGATCCTCCACAAAACCATCTGCCTGCTTGATATACTCCACATATTTTTCCAACACAACCCACATGTTGAAGGTAGCTACTATCCTTTTCATGGAATCCTATATCTCCTCATCTATCATCTCATCATACTAATCCAAATCCTTAGTCAAGGATACAACCTGTGGATATTCATTTCGGTTGATGCAACTAAAAAGGCTTCCATTTCAGGATATCATTTTGGAGGTTGTAGACCTTGCATAGTTCATTCACCTTGTCATATATTTTCTTGGAATGTTTTTAAGAGGGAGTTCTAAGAATTTGAGGGGTCCATAGACCCAAAATTAGGAGTCTCCTCTAGTAGAGGAGAGACAGTGGATATAATAGAGATGTTGTGGGAGGCCATAAAATTACTAGGAGAGTCTCAGAGAAGGGGGAGATGGTGAACTTGAAGTCATCATTTGAGATAGAAAGCTTAGGGGGGGCCTTAAAAAAGGAACTTTTATTTTTAGAGGATACACGGGTCTTAGCATCCATGGATTTTTCTTTTGAAGAGTACAAGGGGTTAGAATGAGAATCCTTTTCCAAAATGGGGGTGTTTAAAAAAGACATTGAAGGGTTATCAACGATCTTGGAATTCCATGTAGGTTTCATTCCCACATGGAGGAGAAAGGGGTTGGTAATGCATGGGTGTGAGGAAAGAGCCATGGTAAGGGCTAGATTAAACTAGTACAGGTAATAGATTAAGCTCTGGTGAAGAGACACCAACTTTCCATTGACCTTAACTACTTTCAAACACTACTTCAATGAAGAATGAATCTAGAATAGGAAATTAATCTTTGATAGTATGCCTAAAACGATTATGCATAGAAAAAAGTTTAGATTAAAATATTTTGAGATGACCTTCTAATGTGGCATACCTCATAATTTTTTTGAGATATTGTTACAAACCCTCAAAAAGTGCTCACAATTAAACACATTTTGTGGTTAGCTAATCTTTTTTCCCTTCATCAAAGACCTTTCCATGTCTTCCAAGTAATTGCCCTATAGTATTTCTAGGGAAATTTGTGCATTTGAGGGGAAGGCCAATAGTAACCAAGATTGGTGCAGGAGCACCTAGGACTTAGGCTCATAGTCCTTCCACAATTTTGGCTTGTACTGACCTTAGACATGTCAAGTTTCTAATAAGGACTCTAGGAGGGTCCAAGGTGTGTGTGATGTTTGATTTGAGTCAAATGTAGGCCTAGTTGAGCTGGTTTTCTTCCTAGGTTTGCACTTTGCGAATAGGTAATAGTTTGAGTAGTTGAAATGGCCTTCTTGATGGTCAAAAGAGGCATGAATTGGTATGAGAATTGGAGAGGTTTATAATAGTCTTAGGAATGTTTAAAAATTCATGAGTAATGACTTAAAATAGGTTTCTTAGGTTGGAAATACAAAATGTGAAAAGTTGTAAAAGTTGTAATGACAACTTTTGAAAGTTGTCATAACAACTTTGGTCCTAAAGAGCTTAGCGGTGGAGTTAGGGATAGCACAATGCCCTAGGATGCCTCCACATGTGGGGAAGAATATTTAAACCTCCTCTTGCATAGTTACCAAGGTTGGAAGTTTGTTTTTGTATGATTGACAATCTGAAACTACTCATTTTCAGACTGTTATCATTGTTTTTGTCTTATTTTGCATAAAATGTGAACACTAATGGATTGAATCCATTGATCCAATTTTGGAATGTAGTTATTTGGTGTGTTCTAGTTCTATTTGGATCATTTCATGCTTGTAGATAGGGTGTGTTAGTACTTTCATTGTTTTGTTTCCAAGCAGCTAGTTTTGGCTTGTAAATAGAAAATTCTTGTAAAATGGTTGCCCCATAAAATTCCTCAGTGCTACCATCATGGACTGTTGGGACATGGAAGGAAACCCTATTTATAGTGTAAATATGCAAGGAGGAGTTCTGGAAGTGGAGTTCATCATGGTTAACACCTTGTTCTAGGCGAGTTTAGGAGCAACCCGGCTAGAGAACATAGGGTGAAAATTGAGTGCATAGTGCAGAGGTGAACACAAAACCTTAGCCAGATCATTTGGAGAGGTTCATGAGGTCCATATAGAGTTTCAACAACAAGGAGAAGCCTTGACAAGACCTTTAGATGCCCATTTCACAAAATTAAACAGGCACTGTCGGTTAAAGGCCTAGAAACCCTACCAAACCTTCATTTTTGGGTTAGGGCACTATACGGAAAGTTGGGAAGCTAAAACCACAAAAATCTCTTGGGGATGGGTGAGTGATTGAAGAAAAACAAAACTCTTTGCAAGATCTTTTGGACCATAAAACCAAAAACCCTCAAAAACCAGATTTTGGAGGCCTAATAGGGGCTCATCCTTGTAGCCCTATTTTTAGGCAAATTCATGAAATCGGCAAGGAAGGTAGTGAATGAAAAACCACAAATGGAAAAAATTGAATTCATTCCATGGTAAATGCCACCTCCACATCTCTGCAATGACTCTCAACAGCATGGGGGTGAAAAGTGGGAAATTGACAAGTTGTTGTCATGACAACAAGATTGAGCATATGGGAAACACATTGAAATGGTAGGGTTCTTAGTCAAACACTTGTTGCAAACACCTTGAGATTGGAAAGGAGAAAGTCCTAGTAGAGATTGGAAGGACTTAGAGATCTTGAAGCATAGCTAGACCTGGTGAGGTTGGTGGAATTGAGTAACACCAACTAGGTGAAGTGTGAGCAAGTTGGGTAAACCCTATCAAATTGGTATCAAAGCCTATAAGATTTGGGCTAGGTGAGAAGATGTCCTTAGTGGAATCTATAGGAGACAACACCATGGTGACCAATGTAGAGTTGGCAAAGAAAGTGGATGATCAGGAGGAAGAGAATAGACTCTTGAAGGAAAAGTTGATTGAATTGGAAAGTAAGCTTGGTGAGATTGAAACCAAGGTAGATGAAGTGTTGGTAAAGGTTGAAGGAGAAGAAGGGAAGGGTAAAGAGGTGTCAAAGATAGACAAAGTAGCTGAACCTGATCCTTTCTTAGAACAAGAACCTTTCCTAAAGGCATTGAAAGCCTTAAGTGGTAAATCACTAGAAGGATTGCCATTGTTTACTGGTAAGATGGAAGCAGAAGTGGTTCTAGAATGGATAGAGGGCATGGAGAACCATTTTGAGTGTGAAGGCATAACTGAAGCTCAAAGAGTTAAAGTGGCCAAGTCTAGGATGAGAGGAGTTTCTCTCACATGGTGGAAATTTGTGCAGGATGAGAGAAAGAAAATGGGTAAAACACCCATCTCTTCTTGGAAAGGGATGTTAGTCAAAATGAAAGAAGTCTGTCTCCCTGATGACTATAAAGTGTAGATTCATAGGAAGAGACAAAACCTAAGACAAAAAGAGCTTGATGTAAGTAGCTATATGGAGGAGTTTCACAAACTTAGCCTTAGATCTCATGCGGTGGAAGAAGAAAGTCTCAAAGTCGCTAGGTACCTAAATGGATTAAGATGGAACATACAAGAGGAAATCAATCTAATGAGCCCAAAGACAATTCATCAAAGCTATCAACTTGCCCTCAAAGTGGAAGAAAAACTGAAAAGAAAACACGATTCAAGTAGTAATAGGGGCAGGAGTAGAGGAAAATAAAATAGAGGCCATAGGGGAGGCTTTGGAGGAAGAAACTCAGAGCAAAGAACATAAGGTGAGTCTAAACTCATTGAGCAGCAAGAAAGTGGCACTGGTAAAGGAGGATTCAATAGAGGAAGGGGGTCAAACAGTGGTTTTAGAGGAAGTTCTAGTGGACAAGGTAGAGGTTCCTCATATTTTTCCTCAATGAAGTGTTACCATTGCAACTAGCTTGGTCATCCAGCATATAGGTGTCCAGAGAAGGGGTCATCATCACATAATAGTGATAGGAGAGTGAACTATCTTCAAGAAGAGACTTCAAGCAACAAGAGTTTAGAGGTTACCTTAGAATCAGAGGTAGGTGATAACTTGATGATAAGAATAACTTTGATAAAATAACCTGTGAGAGAAGAGCCTAGCCAAAGGAGGTCATTATTTAGGATCAAATGCAAGATTATGGACAAAGTTTGCAAAGTGATAATTGATTCAGGGTCAACAGACAACATTGTGTCAGAAGAGGAAGTTAGTAAGCTTAAATTACAAAGGATACCTCACAACAACCCATATAGAGTCACTTGGTTGAACAAAGGCCAACATGTCCTAGTCAATGAGCAAGCATGGGTGGATTTCACCATTGGGAGGTATAAGGACAAAGTGTTGTGTGATGTCCTACCCATGGATGCATGCCATCTTCTATTGGGAAAACCATGGCAATTTGATAGACAAGCTATTCATGATGGAGCCAAAAATGCACACTCATTCAAGAAAGATGGAGTCACATTCAAGATCCAATCTATCCTTGAGGAAGGTGAAAAGAGGGCAGCAGGTCCTAATGTCCTCTTAGTGAGTGAAAAATAGTTCTTGAAGACACTTGAGGAAGGTGAAGGTATAGGGTTTGCATTAGTGATGATGCGTAAAGAGGAAGACAAGAAAGAGCAACCAGATTTGCCAATAGAGGTTCATGACATATTGATAGAGTTCAAAGGAATAGTGAGTGATGGACAGCCAACCACCATACCTCCTAAAAGAGCCATAAGCCATCAAGTAGACTTTATTCCCGAAGCATACTTACCTAACAAGGCAGCTTACAAGATGACTCCCCAACAAAATGTTGAGATTGCCAAATGAATCCAAGAGATTTTAGATCAAGGCCTAATTAGGAAAAGCATTAGCCCTTGTGTTGTACCTACCGTCTTAGCCCCAAAGAAAGGTGGTACTTGGAGATTGTGCACTAACTCTAGGGCTATAAATAGGATCACTATTAGATATAGGTTTCCAATTCCTAGAATATAAGACCTAATGGATTGTTTAGGGGAAGCCAAATACTTTACCAAGATTGACCTTAAAAGTGGATACCACCAAATTAGGATTAAGGAGGGTGATGAATGGAAAACAACATTCAAGACAACAGAGGGTCTTTATGAATGGCCTATAATGCCATTTGGCTTATCTAATGCTCCAAGAACCTTCATGAGGCTCATGAATGAGGTGATGAAGGACTTCATAGGTAAATTTGTGGTGGTATATTTAGATGATATTCTCATTTTCAGTAAGGATATGGCAGATCATATTAATCATTTGCAAAATGTGCTACAAAGATTCTATGATGAGAAGCTAACCATGAACTTGGACAAGTGTGAATTTCTTAAGCAGGAGTTGGTTTACCTTGGGTTTGTGTTGTCTCAATGAAACCTCAAGATGGACCCTAGAAAGGTTGAAGCCATAGTAAATTGGCCTACTCCTAAGTCAGCAACAGAGATGAGAAGCTTCCATTGACTAGCTCAGTATTACAGGAAGTTCATTAGGCAATTCAGTGATATATGTGCACCAATGTTGGACACTATTAGAGGTGGAATGAAGGCAAATTTTTAATGGAATGAAAAAGCAAATAGAGGTTTTGAAACCTTGAAAGAGAAGATAGCTACCCAACCAATGTTAGTGTTTCCTAGTTTTGAGAAACTCTTCATAGTGGAATGTGATGCAAGCAATGTTGCAGTAGGTGTTTTCCTAAGCCAAGAAGAAAGACCAGTAGCTTTCCATAGTGAGAAGATAAGTGATGAAAAGAGGAAATACTCCTCATATGACCTGGAATTATATGCTTTAGTGCAGGATTTGGGGAAGTGGAGACATTATCTCCTTCCTAAGGAATTTGTAGTCTACACAGACAATCAGGCTTTAAGCTTCCTAAACTCACAAGACAAACTTAGTCACAAACACATGAAGTGGGTAGAGTATGTGCAAGCCTAAACATTCACAATCAAGCACAAAAAAGGTCAATTAAACTGGGTTGCTGATGCATTGAGCAGAGGAATTTTGACAGTCCAAGAAATTCAATTAAGAAGCATAGGTGTTGACAGTTTTAGAGGCCTATACCCGGATGATGAAGACTTCTCAAATGTCTACAAGGTATGCAAAGGCTATGAAAATCATTTTCATAGTGAGCATTCAGATTTTACCTTGCAAGATGGGTTATTGTTTAGAGGAGGACAACTTTGTTTGCCTAGAGGGTCAATGAGAGAAAATCTCATACAAGAGAAGTATAATGGCAGCCTTAGTGGTCATTTTGGAGTCAATAAGACTCAAGAGTTGGTTCAAAGGTATTACTATTGGCCTAGGATGAATCAAGATGTTAAGAGGTATGTGGAAACTTGAATTGTTTGTCAAAATGCCAAGGGCACTTCTTCAAATGCCAGTTTATACAAACCTCTTCCCATACCAAATAGACCTTGGGAGTGCATTAGTATGGATTTTGTAGTAGGTTTACCAAGGACAAAGCAAGGAGTTGATATCATTTATGTCATAGTGGATAGATTTAGTAAGATGGCCCACTTTGTACCTTGCAAGACTACTCATGATGCATGTCATATAGCTCAGTTGTTCTTCAAGGAAGTGATAAGGATACATGGTTTACCCATGAGCATTATTTCAGATAGGGACTCAAAGTTCATGAGTCATTTTTGGAAGACACTTTGGCAAAAGCTTGGCACCAACCTATCATTCACAAATAGATGGGCAGACCGAAGTGGTAAATAGGATCTTGGGAAACTTATTGAGGTGCCTTACCAAGGAGTATGGTCAGACATGGGATCAAGTGCTATCACAAGCTGAATATGCTTACAATGACACAATAAATAGAACCACCAGCAAGAGCCCTTTTGAGGTGGTCTATGGTCTTCACCCAAGGGGTATATTGGAGCTAAGGGACTTAGGTAATGCAGCAACAAGAAGTGGATATGCTGAAGATTTTTCCCAGTCAATGAAAGAGGTACATGAATCAATCAAGCAAGCATTGATGGAGAGCACAAGTAAGATTAAGCAAAACGTTGATGAGAGAAGGAAGAACCTACAATTCCAAGTAGGAGATCTTGTCATGGTGCATCTAAAAAAAGAAAGGCTACAACAAGGAGTACCTAATAAGTTGCAGATGAGAAGGTTGGGTCCATGTGCCATCCTAGCCAAGTATGGAGAAAATGCATACAAGGTGGACCTACCTAGTGAAATAGGACTGTCACTGGTTTTCAACATAGAAAATTTAGTTGCTTACAAAGGGCCAATTCAAGGTGCAAATTGCAGTCACTCAGAGGTATCAGATGATGTAAATAACCTTCAAGTACCAGCAAAACCAAGTCCAAAGGCTGAAAAGGTATTGAGTTCAAGGATCGCTAAGAAGACAAGGCATCAAATTTATTGGGAGCACCTAATCAAGTGGCAGGTTATGGATGATGTTGAGGCTACATGGGTGCTTGAGAAAAAGTTTAAGAAGTTAGGCATTGATCATAATCTGATCCCTAAAGAGGTGACTTAGTTTTCTTTTGTTTGGGAGAATGGTGTAGGAGCACCTAGGACTTAGGCTGATAGTCCTTCCACAATTTTGGCTTGTACTGACCTTAGCCAAGTCGGGTTTATAATAAGGACTCCAGGAGGGTCCAAGGTGTGTGTGATGTTTTATTTGAGTCAAATGTAGGCCTAGTTGAGTTGGTTTTATTCCTAGGTTTGCACTTTGTGAATAGGTAATAGTTTGAGTAGTTGAAATGGCATTCTTGATGGTCAAAAGAGGCATGACTTGTTATGAGAATTGGAGAGGTTTAGAATAGTCTTAGGAATTTTTAAAAATTCATGAGTAATGACTTAAAATAGGTTTCTTAGGTTGGAAATACAAAATGTGAAAAGTTGTAAAAGTTGTCATGACAACTTTGGTCCTAAAGAGCTTAGCGCTGGAGTTAGGGATAACACAATGCCCTAGGATGCCTCCACATGTGGGGAAGACTATTTAAACCTTCTCTTGCATGGTTACCAAGGTTGGAATTTTTTTTTTTGTATGATTGACAATCTGAAACTACTCATTTTCGGACTGTTATCATTGTTTTTGTCTTATTTTGCATAAAATGTGAACACTAATGGATTGAATCCATTGATCCAATTTTAGATTGTACTTCTTTGGTGTGTTCTAGTGCTATTTGGTTCATTTCATGCTTGTAGATAGGGTATGTTAGTACATTCATTGTTTTGTTTCCAAACAGCCAGTTTTGGCTTGTAAATAGCAAATTCTTGTAAAATGGTTGCCCCATAAAATCCCTTCATGCTACCATCACAACCTATTGGGAAATGGAAGGAAACCCTATGTATAGTGTAAATATGCAGGGAGGAGTTCTGGAAGTGGATTTCATCATGGTTACCACCTTGTTCTGGGCAAGTCCAGGAGCAACTCGGCTAGAGAAGACAGGGTAAAAATTGAGTGCATAGTGCAGAGGTGAACACAAAACCTTAGCCAGATCATTTGGAGAGGTTCATGAGGTCCATACAGAGTTGCAACAACAAGGAGAAGCCTTGAAAAGACATTTAGATTCCCATTTCACAAAATTGAACAATCATTGCCAGTTAAAGGCCTAGAAACCCTACCAAACCTTCATTTTTGGGTTAGGGAACTGTACAGAAAGTTGGGAAGCTAAAATCACCAAAATCTCTTGGGGATGGGTGAGTTATTGAAGAAAAACAAAACTCTTTGCAAGGTCTTTTGGACCGTAAAACCAAAAACCCTCAAAATCTGGATTTTGGAGGCCTAATAGGGGCTCATCCTTGTAGCCCTATTTTTAGGCAAATTCATGAAATCCGTAAGGAAGGTAGTGAATGCAAAACCACAAATGGACCAAATTGAATTCATTCAATGGTAAATGCCACCTTCACACCTCTGCAATGACTCTCAATGTTAGGATTCCCAAAGATACTGAGAGGGGGGGGGTGTGAATCAGTATCTTGCCGATTAATAGATTTTTTGACCTTAATAAATAAATTGCATTCCAAAACAGTGTGCCGGTAAACAAGAATTAATGCAGTAAATATGAACAATAAACACAACATAGAAAGCACACCATAACATAATATTTTTAATGAGGAAACCCGGTGTGGGAAAAACCTCGATGGGATTTGTGACCCACAATATTCACTCATTGGCCAATGAATGAATATTACTTACAATAGGGGCTTGCACATGCAGGAAGACCAACTACCTAAATCTCACTACTTAATTACAAAAGGAAGTCTCATTGACTTACAAAATGGATTATACAAATCCAATATAATGTACTGCTTTAGTTCAGTATCTACTATGCCAGGTTCAATACCGGTTTAAGCTCATACAATAACCATAAACCTTACTCCAAAATCTGCCTTAATATTCATATATTACTTCTACAATAATCTAACCATGTCCGCATCTTAAAATGATCTACAAGATCTCATACTTATATATGAGTCTTATTACAATATGCCTTGTCGGCTTACAAAAAGATATTACAATTAAATACAAAATACAATAATCAAAATCCTGTCGGCTAGGGTGTCGGTAATCATTTTTGCCATTGTCGGTAAACTATCTGCTGGTGTAGAGTTCACCGGTGTCGGTGCTTGCCGGTGCCATAGGATTGCAAGGTTGCCATCAATGACAATACCTTAAATCACCTACAATTTCTCATTGGAGTGTGTAATGCCAATAATCTCCCCCTTTGGCATTGATGGCAACACCCATGAGAAAAATTCAAAATTGTATCCAAAAATTGAAGTCCAAAATTTGTACCAAAAAATGTGTGCTCCCCCTGAGTAGATGATCTCTTATGTCCATCATTTTTCTCATCTCTACCACTCCCCCTTTGACATCAATGACAAAGGCTATCAAAAATGTCAACTGAACCCTGTAACCGGTTGGTTACAATCTGAAATATATCTGCCAATGCAAAATTTAGGCTCTGAGTGAACCTTTCACTATCCTTCAATGTTGCTCTAGTCCTTTGAAATGTAGCAATGAGGATGTGCAATTGCTCTTCCAGTGTCTTTAGTCTTGGAATAAGTGCCTTTGAGATCTCTTTTCTCAAAGAGATGAGGTTGTCAAGTTTAGGACCAAGTCTACATTTAAGCTCTTTTGCCTTGAATTTTATTCTTTCCTTCTCTTTTTCAAATTTTTCAATTTTCTCCTCAAAACCCGCTATCTCCAGCTCTATAACTGATATGGGTTCTGATGAACTGATGAGATTGTCAGCAATATCATTTATTTCTTTCTGTGCTTTACTGATTTTCTTGTTTATATTTGTTGGCAAATGTACACTCCAATGAGAAATTGTAGGTGATTGAAGGTATTGTCATTGATGGCAACCTTACAATCATGTGATAGCGGCAGGTAGACACAGGCACCGATAGACTCTACACCAGCATACAGATCACCGGCACCAAGAAGAAGATTACCGACACCCTGGCTGATAGGAATTTTATATAAATGTATTTTGTAATTAATTGTAAAATCTTTTGTAAGCTGACATGGCGAATTGTAATATGACTCATATATGTATGAGATCATTGTACATCATTTAGAAGGTGTGTATACTGAAAAGTATGAAAGGAATATAGCAGACCTAATATGTGAATTATTGGATAAGGGTTTATGTATATTGCAGAGCTTAAACTGGTACTGAATCTGGCATAGCAGATGTTGATCTGAAGCAGTACAAGACATTGGATTTGTATAATCCAATTTTGTAAGTCGGTGTGACTTCTTTCGTAATTGAGCAGTGAGCTCTAAGCACTTGGCCTTCCTGCATGTATAGGCCCCTATTGTAAACAGTAATATTCCCTTATTGGCCAGTAAGAGAATATTGTGGGTCACAAATCCCACCGAGGTTTTTCCCACACTGGGTTTCCTCATTAAAATATTTTGTTATGGTGTGCTTTTCATGTTGTGGTTGTTGTTCTTATTTGCTGCATTATTTCTATTTTACCGGTACACAGTTTTAATATGCTTTTCATGTTATAAGTTAAGAAAATTATTATACTGGTCAGATACTGATTCACCCCCCCCCTCTCAGTATCTTTGGGAATCCTAACAATATCCACTATCAAGGTATTAGTCTTACATGTGTCTTTGTACAACTCCTTAAATTCCATTATTGTTTTTCTTAGTGTTGGTAGGAGTGTGTCAATATGTCCCATGCACTTCTTTATTGTCTCATCAAAGAATTTTTCCTTTTCTCTGTTCATTTTCTCACTGAATGTCTCCTCATTAATCTAATCAACTGTTAATAGGTTGCCGGTGATATACTTAGACAATGTGTCTAATTGACTTAAAGAGTCTTTATTTCCCACATTGCACTTGGGTGCAATCAATTTCAAAATAGGTATGGTATCATCAATAGCCTTATATGCTAGTGTATTACTCTGTGATTTTCTTATTTGAATCTAATAGTACCTTTGTTACATTAGTTGGTCTTAATTCTGTCATGGAATAACCAGATGATTGTCCAACTACCTTAACAATCTGCATTTCACCGGTGTGAGTAACCTCTTTGCTTGTGTTGACCTCTAATAGGTCAATTTGTGTCTGCATCTCAACTAGAAAAGGCTTGGGTTTCTTAGCTATTGCCGGTGGCATTGTCTCAATTTGAACCTGTACCTCAACCTTTTTCTCTTCCTGTTTCTCAGTGTGTACCTCAGTTTGTTTCTCTGATGTTGTCTCAGTATTCACCGTCGGTTTCTTAGTATGCACCTCTGAACTGTTCACTGTCGGTATCTCAACTGGTTTCTCTATGTTATCATTAGCTGGTTTCTCTAACTTAGTGGGTTTTTCAATGTGTGCACTAGTGGTATCAGTCATCATTCCAGAAGCCAGGGGATCAACTAATTGTTCATTTTGTGTCTCAACCCCAATTTCAACGTTTTCAACTGTATGCTCTACATGTGTTTCCACTGCAATATTCTCAGTCGGTGGCTCAATAGCCACATCTTTCTTTTCACCAGTGGTTTGCTTATCAACCACAATATTTACTTCTTGTGTATCAATATTCATAGTATATAAAACTTTTGAATCAGGATTGGTGTCCTCATGTGTTGATTCCAACTCAACATTATCAGTAGTTGGTGGTTTATCAACAGTCTCAACCGATGGAGTATCAGAAGGAGGTGGGGGCAAGTTGTCTACCACTTTTATGCTTGGAGGTCCACCTACCTTGCCTTTACCTTTATCCTTTTCCTTTTGGTAAAATCTAAAAGTTTTGGGTCGTTTGAGCTCTTCTTGGTTTTCTTTTTCCACAAAGAAGATATCTCATTTATTCGCTGTCTCTTCAGAGATTTCATTCACTCTTCCAGCCATTAAACCTACATGCCAGTGACCACTTGAAAATACTATCCTGTTAGCCTCACTTATTAATTCATCAATTTCATCTACTGATTTAACTGGATGAATTGTAAGCAATTTTTCTATCTTTATTTTCTTGTCCAATTCCATAATAGTTAGTCTTTTTGCATCAAGTCTCCTATACAAGTCACTCGGTAAATCATCTACAACTTCTATCAAAAATTTCTTGTAAATGTCTAAGTGTAGAATGATACTATTTTCTATGCTTTCCTTTTCTTCATTTGTAAAAGTATCATACAATTTACTGACCTTAGACAAGTTTCCTTCATCTTTTATTTCATTTAAAAGATTGTCTAAAGGAGGAATAACCTGTTTTTCCTTCTTCTTCCTTGGTGTCATTTTCTTTACTGGGGCCCTTACTGCCTTGTTATCACTGATTTAATTTGGGTTTTTCTTTTCCCATGTTTGGCTATGGTTTGTTGAATTTTTGAAAAGGGTGTAGTTCCAAATGCTTCAGCTTTGTTCTAGACCTCATGGGTTATAGGGTTTTTTATTTTAGATCCTCTTGTGTTCGTTTTAAACCCTCTGGTTTCTAATCTTTCATTACTTTATTCACTTAAGTAATGGGTCGTGGGGTCATAGGAAGTGTCCCCCCTTGTTGTTTTCCTAGGTGGTTATGTTAATTAATTGAAAAATTTATGCCTTGTATGTTTTTCTTCTAAAGTTGTCGGGCCCAGTAACTAGTGCGCATCTTACGGATGGATCTATGGCTCGCATTATTTCACTAGGCAAAGTTGCGCGTAGTTTAAAACCAGCGAAGTTGCAAAAACCACATGGCATGCCACATAGATAGTCCAGCTGGTTGTTGACAGCGAGTAAAATGGTGGCACATGGCACAAGTCACAACAATCAGCGGGTCAGGGTTAAAGGCTAAAAGGCGGGCCCCAGAGGTGAGTCAGGTCGCAGGTGGAGATGACCTGGCAGGTACAGCTGTTAATAACTTAGTGGGGCCCGTGGTTTCCTTTTGGCGTATAACAGAATGACAAGTCAGCTCCGAAAGTGACTGGGCGCTAGGTGTGCACAATGAGTCAGCGGACCCACCCCTCCTGAGAGCCTTTCAGAGGATTAAATGCCGATCAGCTTAAGAGATGATCCAATGGCTCACACTATTTCGCAAGGGTAAGGTGCTCGTTCTTTATACCCCACGAAATAGCGAGAGTGAACGAGAGCCGTCCATGTGTCATGATGATGACTTGGAGGATATAGCTGTTACGAAGAAAGTGGGGCCCCGTGGTTCCCTTTTGGCATATAACAGAATGACAAGTCAGCTCCGAAAGTGACTGGGCGCCAGGTGTGCACAATGAGTCAGCGGGCCCACCCCTCCTGAGAGCCTTTCAGAGGATTAAATGCCAATCAGCTAAAGAGATGATCCAATGGCCCGCGCTATTTTGCAAGGGTAAGGTGTTCGTTCTTTATACCCCGTGAAATAGCGAGAGTGTACGAGAGCCATCCACGTGTCATGATGATGACTTGGAGGATATAGCTGTTATGAAGAAAGTGGGGCCCCGTGGTTTCCTTTTGGCGTATAATAGAATGACAAGTCAGCTCTGAAAGTGACTGGGTGCCAGGTGTGCACAATGAGTCAGCGAGCCCACCCCTCTTGAGAGCCTTTCAGAGGATTAAATGCCGATCAGCTTAAGAGATGATCCAACGGCCCGCGCTATTTCGCAAGGGTAAGGTGCTTGTTCTTTATACCCCACGAAATAGCGAGAGTGAATGAGAGCCGTCCACGTGTAATAATGACACGTGGTCTAAGAAGAAAATGTGGGCCCGCCAGGGTGGAACCAGTGGTATGAAAGAAAGACACGCGGCCAGTATTAAGGGAATGCGAAGGGAGTTTTAAGGCCAATGGTTGGATGCCATGTGGTATCATGTAGCCAATAAAAAAGTGGGACCCAGAGAAAAGCCAAAGCCGTTAGTTAATCTAATGCTCAATCAAGTTTCTTTTGATCGAACGGTTGGCGTTATTTTGCAGGACTAAGTTGCCTGATAATTATGCTTCGCGAAGTTGCGAAAGAGCAAAATGAAACACTTGCAGGAATGTTGTGACTCGTTGGAGCGAAAAATATGAATTCTCGTATGAATTCAATTTTGAAGGGACGACCGAAGCATGCGGAATCAATGTTATAGTTAAGGCCCTGAGTACAAATATTTGATTTCCTATCAACTGGGTGAAGATATCTTTTAAAGGATTTTGCAGAAGAGCAGACGCAGAGTTATTTTCCTTAGATACAGAGCAAGTCGGTTCAGTTGCAAATTCCGGCAAAGTTAACTATTTAGAAAGGAGTGTGTGTGATGATTTTTTAGAACAGTTGACGTTGTCAACTAATCAGGCATCAAAGGCAAAAGAGTTAGTGCCTAAGGCTCCCCATCTAAAGATAGGAGAAGGATTATATGACAAGGGTAATTGGTTGAGAGACCCACAGGTTGGACTGTCTGGGTTGGGGTTGTTTAAAGTTGGATTTGGAATGAGGAATTCTCCTGCCCCGCAAAACAGTATCTGGGAACTAGATGTTGGGAAATAAGTAGTCCCAGGGGTATTCATGGACACAAATTTGCTGACCCAAATGGCGTTAAACTATGATCCAGTCACAAGAAGCATTCGGGATGTAAATGGGAAAACCCTTGTTGAAATTAATGCTGAAGAGTTTAGGACAGCATTTGGGCTTAATGAGTTCACAAACTTTCTAGAACCTATAAATTTCACATCATTAGCCCAAATTTACGGTGCATAGAGGAGTCATCTCAGGAATGGGCCTCTCAAGGAATTTTTTGTGAAAATAGGAGGGTTAATAGTTGTAGGACCTAACATGCAAGAGCCCTTTTCATTAAGTATGTTCACCCTGAGGGCTAAAGGAATGTATTGGGCACTTTGTCAAGTTTTGGGAGAAGATGCTGAAGCAAATATGTTGAATCATTACCTGCTAATGATTGCCCAGATTTTGAATCCTTCTCTTGCAATCACATTTGATTATGTCTCTTTTATTGCTGATGCTATCCATGGGGGGTTGATAGGAATCAAGAATGGAAAGGTGGATAGGCCTTTCGGATGGTACTCACTCCTAATGCATCTTTTTCTCTTCAAAGGTGGTGATTATTTTGCTAGTGGACTAGACCTGGTTAAGGAGAAGGAAGGAGAAAAAATGCCAGTACAATTATGGAGTACTGTGTTGTCATGGGATAGAGAGGATGCTAGATTTTTGAAGTTTGATAAATATTTTGATTCTAAAATAAGGACTCTCCTCTGCTCTGAGAACTCGAGAATCCCCAAGGTTCTTCTAGAATTCATAAGACCAAAAGAATTTGCAGAAAATATAAAAATTGTTCATAACTGGGGTGACATTTATTTATATCCAGTCTCCACAGTTTTCAGAGTTTTTGGTTTCAGAGGCACTCCATTTTTGTTACCCTACCAGGTCCCTCTCAAAGTAGGAATCGCAGAGATCCTTAGACAAATTGGTGGCTTGCAAGAGGCAGAGTTGACAGGCAGGGGTAAAGGGACTATTTTCCCTGCAGCTACCATAGCCCACCAATTTGTAATAACAAAGGGATGCTGGAATTGCTTTGAGGATTTCCTCAAACCTTATCATTTGTCCACTGCAGTGTCCAGGTGTGCTGATCTAGAAGACTTATTCAATGGTATGTTTAGGAAGAAGGTAGCATGCAGAGGTAGGCCTCATCAATTCCAGTTTCCTGAAGACCTCATCAGAAATGAGTTTGATCTAGATGAGCAAGAGCTAAGGAAAGAGGAAGATACAAGATGTCATTGACATTCAAGAGAGCCCAAAGAAGCAAAGGGTGGGGAAAGAAGTACAATCAGATACACCTTTGTATTCCCCATCCCAATCCCCTATCCATATAGGAAATGAGCAAGCAGTAGCTGAGCAACTCCTACAATTGGGTAGTCTAGGGGAGATTGCATATACTTATGATGAAGTGGAGGAAGGGATGCCAGAAGAACCCATTGCTGCTGAAATGGATATCACCTCCACTGAACTTAAAGGCCAGGAGTGGGATCCTGAGATAAAGCAGGCAAGTAGTGCCTTTCTAGCTGATAACAATTTTGTCACATCAGAAGCATTTATGCAGTTTATATGGAAACAGCACATAGATAAGTATAATGCTAGATGTGAAACAAGAAAGGCTGAGCAGCCCAATAAAGATCCAGCCCTGGTAGAAGAGGAAATAAAGCAAGAGATGATGGAAGAATTCAAAACCATCACCCCTGAGCAGGGAAGAGATATGGTAGCACAAGCTGGAGTGCTTATATTACCTGAATAGGATATTGCAGATGCCCTAGTATTAGATGCAGTAAGAAAAGAGACTAAACCTATGGAGGGGGTTACTTTCAATAAGGACAATGCTGCACTTGTCATGTGGTCTCTCAAGAGAAATGAGAGTAAGAAAAGCAAAGACACCCCAGGGTCAAGTTACCTTGGTGGAATGATGGTGAAGAGAGTGCAGAGTACAGGGGTAGTAGAGGTTGCTAGCACTGTGTTAGAGACTGCAAAATTTAGTGTTGCAGTGGCAGAGAAGGAAGCCAAAGAGAAAGAGGCCCTCCAAATTAAGCTAGAAACAGTTCTGAAGGCTTATAACAATGCCAAGGAGGAGGTAAGGGGTAAGGATAGCATCATTGCCAAGTTGCAGAGCCAGTTGACTGGACAATACCATCAAGGTGAGTCTTCAACACTGATGATTTCCTCTTCTCCTGCAAGGCCTCCACCTACCAACCCTACCATTGAGTTTCCACCATCTCCAGCACCCTCCAGCTCTTAGATGATTGAAATTACTCCCCAAGAATTGGAAATTTTGAAACAGGCTCAGGCCTTATATGCAAAGAAATATGAGGATAAAGTAAAGGCTACAATTTCTAGTTTTGTAGATACAATAAACACCTCATTGCTTTACAACAATGTAGGTAAAATTATGGAAATATGGAATGAGCTCAGGAGAGACAAGGCCATTTTGACGCCCATTTTTGACAGATGGAGGCCTAGGGAGCAAGATTTAGAATTTATGTGTGTATCCTGCGATGAAGCAAGGGCCAATCCCATCATTAAATCCACTTCTGATGTCGCCAAAATCTTAATACAATTAGCAGCAGAGGTGGATAATGTGGATAGGAAGGTTAATTTGTGCAAGAAGGAATACACTGACCAAGTTTTTGAGTTGGTCCCAGGAGTTTTTGCTAGCCCGGATCAGTTAAAAGACAAACAAATGTGGCTTAAAGAAATAGAAGCTAAATTGTCAGCAAGAGTTAAAGGAATTATTGATCTTGATGATGCTTCTTTCTTTGTTGTGACAATACAAGAGATAGAGAAAATTAAGTCACATTATGCTTTTCTCAATTCAGAAGTCAACAAAATGAGAAATTCTTGGAAAAGGTTGACTAAGTCTAAAGATAAAGTGATTAATTTCTCATGGCCGACAGAAGAGGTGTATGGTGAGTGGACAATTAAATATGCCACCCATGATCCAGAACAATTGGAGAGCGCCCCTGAAGAGGTAGAAGAGGTTACAACTGAACAACTTGTTGAAGAAACTGTAGAGGCCGAAAAAAGCTTGTAACTGCTTTTGCGAAAAGATTGTAACCTCTTTATTTTTGAAAGAAATGATTGTAACAGACTCTCCTCGAGAAGTCCGAAGCTTTGTGCATCCATGTTGTTATAAATGGATACCAGGACTAGAGGAAGAGAGATCACAAAAAATTGTAAGAAAACGCTGCAGAAATTTATTTGAGCTTTTCTAAGTCTAATGGAGAATCAAAATTTCTTGTAATATTCCTTGAACTAAATATCAATATACAGACCATCGGTTTTGAGTAAAGCTTTGTGTTGTCTTCAAGTTTGTTCACAAATTTGTTTACTGTTTTCATTCTGAATAATCCAGGGTTGTTCTGTTTGAATGGAATTGCAAAGCAATTTTAGTATAAGTGTTCGTTAGCTTTTCTCTTTAGGAGGGAAATTAAAGAGGTGGGGATCACTCATACCAGTAAATTCTTTGGAAAGAACTCTGAATTTTGATGACCATAGCTTAGTTTGGAATGCTTGAATTCTTGTAGGTGTCAGGCATATACAAGGATTAATGGAAACCAAGCCGACGGGAAGCATAAAGATGTCTTGTTTGAGGAGTTTTATATGAGTTTAGATGACTCTGTGACCTTGGATAAGGCACAGGTATTAATTGAAGTTGTTTATTGCATGCTTTGTTGATCGAAATGCTGAATTTAAGTACAATTTCCATTCTTTGTTTTTAGTTGTTTTCAAGGTGAATAGATCCACTGGTTTTCTGGACTGGTTTGTTGTGGGTTTATGTTTGAAAGTGTGAATTTAATTCACGAAGGTATACCCACCGGGGCACTGAGTAAGCCCGAAGTGTAGAAGGTCTAATCAAACCTTGTCATATGTTGTCTTGAGAATTTCCTTATCTTTGATATCTCATCTACACCAAGCTTAAATCATATTATCTTAAGGATGTTAAAGGGAATCAGATTTTGAAGACAACATGCCTGTTGATTCCTTCTTGTTCTCTTTGGTGCAAGAGAGGGTGTCGGTGAAGGTTTTCTTTTCCTTTCTACTCTCATAAATTCAGCTGGGATTTCACTATCAGATGATGTTCCAACTGGTGAGAGGTGAGCTTTAGGTTGTAACCCTTCCAAGTCACTTTCCTTAATACTGATGATATTCAATATGTTTTCCTTTATCTCTTTGGCCTGTTTTGTTGCTTTTCTGATAGTTTGCTCTCTTTTCTTCCTTCATTTTAGTGTTTGCACTTTGCTCTCAATGGTTTCAACATTTCCAAATATTTCCTCTTCAAGTTCTCTAGGGGCTTCAAGTAGGGCTTTAGCATATGTCTCAATTATGTTTACATCAGCCTCATAACCCATTTCTATCACCCAAACAGTTCTAGGAACCATTGCCTCCATCCATATTTCATCTTTCTTTATAACAAAACATATTTCCTTTTGATATTTGTCAACTATGCTTTGAGATAACCTTTCCCTTGTTTTCATTCTAGCCTTCAATGCTTGGAAGTATTCAATTATGTTGTTTTCCCTGTCGTCTCCCATGTCGGTAAGGATAACCAATAGTTGTTTACCTACCCTGGGAACTTTCTTAGTAATGTATAGCATTAGGCACACAAGTAGATTACCAAATTTGAAAGTACCTTTCTTGTCACCTTTAATTTTCTTTAGATTGTCAATCAATTCATCCTTTAGCCATTCACATATGTCAATCTTAGTGTTACTATTCACCATGTCATAAGCACTCTTGATACATAAACTAGAAACAGAGTTCAATCTATTAGCATGTGTAGTTTTGTATCCTAGTATCATGCTAATGAATCTAACATTTATATCTTTCACATCATTGACTCTCAAGGATCTATTATCATGGGTTGCACTAGTTAATGTCATCACAGTGGTGTTTGGAACTTTCTTAGTTTTGTCAAGCCTGCTACCAGTGGAAGGTAAGCCAGTCACTGCCTTTACTTCTTTCTAGTGATCTTATGGATGGAATCAAGCCAAAATAATTCCCCATGAACTCTACTGAGTACAATTCTCACAAATTCCTTAGGAAAATATGGAATATCAAGTATTTCCACAAAACCTAGGGTTTCTATGATCTTATGTTCAGGTTTCACAATACCATTCTCATCACAAATTATAGTCCTATACATGTTCATAATTTCATCAGCACCTAGTTCCTCAATATGACAATGTATGTATATCCTAGGGTCTTCTGCATATGCAACTCCTTTGGGTATTTTAGAGAATGCACCTAGGGTATCATCCTTTTTCGCTACTTTGGGTATGATTTTAAATACGGGCCTAGGGCGTTTAACCACTTCAACAACAGTAGGGTTTGTAATGAACTCAAGTGTAGAGGAGGAAGCCATTTGATAAATACCTTAATTTGCCTTTAGGTTTGGATGCTTGAAATATTTTGCTTCACTTCTCGTTGTGGATGCCTTCACTCGGGTTTTTCGCGCTCTTAGGAAATTTGAATGCTCGATGAGTGAAAAAGAGTGAAAAACACTTTCTTTATAATGTCATTTCCTTCAACTACCACAATAAATGCCTATCGGTTAAGTGAAACTTAACTCATCTATCGGTAAAGAAACATTTCATCTTCTTACCATCAACCGAGGGTAAACTAGCATGATTTTCAATTAGTTGTCATACCCCAAAAAGGTTTCTTTTCAGTTAGATGAAGAATATCCTGCCAGTGGAGTGATACTCTGTTCTACCAGTGAAGGAATAGTCTCATCAACATTCTGATCTCTCTTTCTAATCTATTGTTTTGAGAATTCTTGCTTTACCTCATCAACCTTCTCTTTACCTTTCAGGCTGGGTCCTTTGTTATTTTTTGGTGATGCCTTACTTTTACAAAATTTTGCAATATGTCCAATCTTGTTACAAGCATAACAAGTCACATTGTTTTTCTGAATAGCTTTTCCATATCCTATGCCGGTATGTGTTCTGTATTGATTAGATAAGTGTCCAAATCTTCCACAAACATAACATCTTACATTCATTTTGCAGTTTTCCAAATTATGACCAATTTTGTTGCATTTAGAACATTGACCGGTGGGTGCATTATTGTTCTAATAGTTTCTAGATCTACATTGATTTGCTCTATGACCATACTTGTTACAGTTAAAGCATTTCCCATTAAATTTGTAGGCATTAGCTTGTCTTACCAGTTTATTGTGATTATGATTGTTTGCAGTCCCAGAGCTTTCACCAACTTCAAAGCCAAGACCATTAGTGTCTCCATTAGGTTTCTGATTTTTCAGCATGTCATCAAGTTCTTCTGAACTTTTCTTGAATTTCTCTTTGTGTTGATTTGCAGTAGCCAACTCATTTTCCAAGAAATCCTTCTACCTCATGAGTTCAGTTTTATCATGTTCCAAGTGAATCAGATCTGTCTTCAACATATCATTTTCATGACCGAGTCTTAGATTTTTAGTTCCAGCATCATTGAGTCTTCTAGTCAAGTCATCCCCATTCTTCTTTCTATCTTCAATGTCTTTACAAAACCTCATAGTCATATCTTGCATCTCATTCCTCAAGGTCATGCTTTCTTGCTTCATCTTGCTTACAAGATCATTAAGAGTTTCCTTTTCATCGTCATCATTCTATATCTTCTCATGAAGTTCTCTTCTTTTGTTTCTAGCAATAGTAATATTCTCCTGAAGTCCTTGAATGATTTCCTATGCAGCCTTCAGATCATCTTCAAGTTTGATATTCTTCAACTTTTCTGCATCATAATCTATAAGAGTTGTTTCCAATTGCTTTCTCAAGTTTTCCATCTGTACTGGTGTCAGAATCTCCCTCAAGCTGTTAGGCTTTTAAAAAAATAAGACCTGGCTCTGATACCAATTGTTAGGATTCCCAAAGATACTGAGAGGGGGGGGGGGGGTGAATCAGTATCTTGCTGGTTAACAGATTTTTTGACCTTAATAAATAAATTGCATTCCAAAATAGTGTGTCGGTAAACAAGAATTAATGCAGTAAATATGAACAATAAACACAACATAGAAAGAACACCATAACACAATATTTTTAACGAGGAAACCCGGTGTGGGAAAAACCTCGATGGGATTTGTGACCCACAATATTCACTCACTGGCCAATGAATGGATATTACTTACAATAGGGGCCTGCACATGCAGGAAGGCCAACTGCCTAAAGCTCACTGCTTAATTACAAAAGGAAGTCTCACTGACTTACAAAATGGATTATACAAATCCAATATAATGTACTTCTTTAGTTCAACATCTACTATGCCAGGTTCAGTACCGGTTTAAGCTCATACAATAACCATAAACCTTACTGCAAAATCTGCCATAATATTCGTATATTACTTCTGCAATAATCTAACCATGTCCGCATCTTATAATGATCTACAAGATCTCATACTTATATATGATTCTTATTACAATATGCCTTGTCGGCTTACAAAAAGATATTACAATTAAATACAAAATACAATAATCAAAATCCCGTTGGTTGGGGTATCGGTAATCATTTGTAGAGTCTGTCGGTGTCGGTGCTTGCCCGTGCCATAGGATTGCAAGGTTGCCATCAATGACAATACCTTCAATCACCTACAATTTCTCATTGGAGTGTGCAATGCCAACACTCAATAGCATGGGGGTGAAAAGTGAGAAATTGACAAGTTGTTGTCATGACAACAAGATTGAGCATATGGGAAACACATTGAAATGGTAGGGTTCATAGAAAAATACTTGTTGAAAACACCTTGAGATTGGAAAGGAGAAAGTCCTAGCAGATATTGGAAGGACTTAAAGGTCTTGAAGCATAGCTAGACTTGGTGAGGTTGGTGGAATTGAGCAACACCAACTAGGTGAAGTGTGAGCATGCTGGGTAAACCCTATCAAAGGTGAGCTCAATAGTAACATTGAAATAGAAGTCAGTGAGATCAACTAGATCGTCTTTACAAGAAATATAAAACTTTGTTAAGAGATTAGGGTCATGAATATTTATAGCCTCCATGTAAGGGGTTAGATTACCTTTCTAGAGGATGGACCAAACCTTCTAATCATTCTTTAGAATATCACAATTTTGGGCTCCACCTAAATGGGCTATCCTCACATGGAAAATGGACTAGAAGAAAAAATGGAGTAGTACACAAGTCTAGAGAAATAGAAACTTCAAAGCTTTCTAAACACAAAATGAGAAGGTGGATAATTAATAAAGATGAACTTACGATTATAATTTAAGGGAGGGGATATCAACTCCTTCCACAAACAATTATAATTAGGGGATTTATCATACATGTGAGCCATTACCATAGGAAATATTTGTGTTCCGACCTCTAACATTAGCAATGAAATATTTTATTTAAATGATAATTGAGGAATTTGCATGCTTTGGGAATAATTTCATATTATTCCAAACTTAATTTTTTTAGAAAAAGGAACCTAATTTAATAGCAAGTTAGTTGACATGTTACCTTCACAAAAGACATGCTTTAGTCTACTATGCTCGGAACTTGAAGAGACTAGATGGGAATCACACTACATAGCAACGTCATGATAGTTTTCTTAAGTCTCATTTAATTAGCATATTTTTTAATCCTTTTTGTTTAGCCAATTTGATACCATGGTAAAGACAACCACCTTAGTGAAGTTGGAATATTTAAAATCCAAGTTGATGATTTAAGAAAAGATCAATGAGCTTCTATTATCCTCTAGCATACCACTTCTTCACACCAAACCTAGGTTCCCTTCCACAAAACCACCAAAGTTAAGTTTGAACCAACTAGGGTCAAGAAGGACCAAATTTTAGGAAAATTAAAACCATATATGAAATTTAAATACAAAAACACATAAAAAATCTAAATAATGTAAACTAATAATTTTATAAGTGCATTGTATACTAAGCAAGGAAAAAATGTAGAATAATAAATCATGAAAATCATGCATGTTGGATATGGAACTTAATTTTATAATTTTTCCAACAAGAGAAAATAAAAATGGTGATGCAACCTCAATGGCTATAAATACATGTAGGTATACAATGTGTTGGAAAGGCATATTCCCCTAGTGTGGCATCCAATAGCATGAGCTCGTGATAGTATAATAGGTCCCTAGTGGTGATGTACATTTGAAAGTGATGCAAAGGTAATGGTGAGGAGGGAAAAAATTATGCCTCTCAAACATAAATATAAAATAGATTAAAATTTCAAGAGGGTAAGTTTCCCCACTCATAGAAAAATATGTGACTCAAATAACATTATTGTTGTGCCTTTGCAACTCACACCCCACTATCTTGCTTGAGAAAGTGGGGATCTCCATTTTGTTTTGTTTTTTTAATTTTGCCTCTTATTCTTCTCTTTTCTTTTCTTCCTTTCTCTTCTTTCTTCCCTTTTTATCCCTTTCCCATGTTTTGTTTTTCCCATTTTGTGCTTTTGGGGATTGGGGTTCAAAATTTGCAAGTTATTTTTTGGGGCTTGGCAACTCCAACCCTCAACCCTTGCCTTTTTTTTTATGTTGTGTGTTTATCGGGCATTAGGGATCATCCATCTTCAACCCTCAACAATACCTTCTTTCAAGGATCAAACATTGAGGGTGTCAAGTGGCACATCCTCGTGCATCCTTGAAATCCTTGATCCTCAACCCCTAGTGGAGGGACAATGCCCTACCTACCCTCTCTTACACATTTAATGTACTTCCATTAGCAACCCTACCTATAAAATATAATCATTAAGGCTCATTTTTGCCCACCATTTTCAAATTTTCAGAGTGATTTGTTGGTTCGTAGCTTAAAACAACTATTATTTCCACTTTACGCTTGATTTAATGACTGGGTAGACATCCATCTACAGATCTAAGACTTCAAGTTTTTTATTTTGAGGTTTGAGGTAGGGTTTTGGCCATTTATTTGTTTTATTTGTTTTTTTCACTTTTTTATTTGTTTTGCGTTTGGAGAGGCTCTACAAGATTTTGCATTTCCTTTTTGGTGTCTTTTATTTTCTACCTAGGTGTAGCCTCGTTGAGCTCCTCTCATCCTTCCATAGTGCGTAAGAGATTTTATTAGGGTTTCTTTTTTGTTTTTATTTTTGGCCTGACATTCCTAGTGCATCTATGTGTATCTCCATGATTGCAACTGTTAGCAAATTATTGATTTTCTCTCACTAGGGTTCATGGGACCTCTCTAGATTATTAACTACCCCTAGAATGAGTATCAAGGACCTCTAACTCACTAACCTTAGGGTTTGTCTGGCCTATCAATCTTTGGATCTATGATTGAGCATTTTGAGTAAATTAGGGTTTGAAAGATGACGGTAAGTAGGGTATTCACAAAAATATAATAACTTTGGTATCAAGGGGAGGAATCATTTGCAAAGAAAATTTGATCAACCTTTCTCCATCCTCGATCTCAACAATTCAAGACTTTTGGGTTATCAAGGTATCAAGGTATAAGTATGCCCATAAGGGTTGGGGATTTTCTACCCTCGATCCTTGAACTTTGCTTCATCTTTCTTGCATCGGGTATCAAGGATGTGGCATCCTCGATCTCGCTTGTAGAGGTTTATTGAGAATGTTACACCCCCAATCCCTGATGGTGCTCTATGCTACCAAATATTAGAGTGAATCAATGATATTTCATCCCTGACCATTGCAAGGTTCCTTCTTGGGCCTTTGGCGTTGATAAGTGTTTTTCTTGTCTTAGTGTTAGATTAAATTTTGAGTTTTCTTTCAATA
Organism: Cryptomeria japonica; assembly: GCF_030272615.1. Classification (NCBI taxonomy): domain Eukaryota; kingdom Viridiplantae; phylum Streptophyta; class Pinopsida; order Cupressales; family Cupressaceae; genus Cryptomeria; species Cryptomeria japonica. The sequence continues at coordinate 374,715,532 of NC_081406.1, read as the reverse complement.
TAGTGCAATTGGTAACTAATGAATAATTTGTCTTATTTGTTAAGTGATTTTTTTGCTAACTTAAGTCATTTTGCAAAAAAATGGTATTGTCTCAGGAAAAGGTGGTGCCATTGTAGTACCAATTCAATAAATACCTTTCCCTAACCAAGTTAGTGTCAATAGAATGAAATATCACAAACAATAACCTAGGACATGTAGACATGGGGGACTTCTTCGAAAGGATGAAAAATGTAAATGGAAGGAGTTATTAGGCTACATTATTGGTTTGGATTAGAATGGTACAAGTTTATAGCTTTCCTATTTCATTATAATCTCCATAGCTAGTTTTGGCTTGTGTGATGAATTACAAGCCATAAAAAAATAGAGTTTATGGTCCACTAGGAGAAGTCATAGTGGAAAATTGAAGAAGTGTTTGGCATCCTATGATAGGATAAATATGCCAAGGGTATAGTGGTCCATGGGGAACAATTTTTTGAGAATGACAAGAATCATATGTCATACATCAAGGAGTAGCTATTTGAAAAGAAAAGGAAATCCCACCAAATAGATCAAATAAAGATGATACATAGGTCTTATTTACACAGGGATGTTAGGGACTATGTAACTCTTGTAAGTAGAGTGATTGGATTACCAAATTACAAGGAATTCCAACCTTAGATGCTCTTGTTCATTAAGACCATTGCAGCCAAAAAAGAGTATATTGACTGGGGAAAGATGATAAGTGATAATTTGGATGAGCCACTGGTTAGGGTGAAGAATTACCCTAAGTTTTACATGAAATCATATTTATTCTACCTCATAGATACTAAGGCTACTTACCTAGGAATAAGGAAGAAAAGATCAAACATTGATCCAAATTTGAGTATACAATAATTTTATCTTCAACAAACTTTGGTGAGAAGCATAAAAAACCACATATTTCCAATGATACTTTTCTATTTGCAATCATAAGGACTTTGGAAGTAGATTTTTATAAGAGGTTATAACCAAATGTTGCTACAAAAATTCAAAGGTTTGGAAGCTACTTTATTCAATTAAAAACTTTAACATATATTTGAGTAGAAGGCTACACTATAGGTCCAAACAAACTACCTAGGTACCCATTTGAAACGTTGTTTGTCCTAGAAATTTGTGGGTAGGTGGGTGATGCCTACAAAACGGTGGTAAAAAAACACAAGCCTATCTTTCATCTACCAATCAAAGTAGGTTCTCATGTTTGTTTAGAATGAAGGCTACAAAGAATATGAAAGTTTAGTTATTTTAATTTTCTTTACAATACAAAGGAGCAAGTTTGACCCATTTATCATATTTAGCCCGATAATGGGTTTGCATTTTAACCATGTACCTAATATTGAGGATCATAGGGAAAATTTAATAGAAGATTATGATGTCAGGATAAGAGACCATTGAAAATTATATTTAGATCTAGAAAATCAAGCAGTAGGAATATGGATCCCAAATAATGCCTAGGCTCAAGACAAAAGAAATAGGTTACATCCACTATATAATAGGAAGAGTATCTTTGACACCCTTGTACATAATGTGGGTATGAACCTAGTACAAAAAGAATACATGAATCTCCAAGAATGAGATGTTCTATACTAGACACGTGAATGGATCAATAATCCTTATCGGATGCATCTTATCCTGCAAGTAGAAGGAAATCCCTAGTAGGAGCAAGAAAGTTCTACCAAGAGTAAGAAGGCTCCTTCTAAGGAGCTACTTTCACCCGTGCATCCAACAAGTCATGCAAGGATGGTTACAAAGAAAGTCCCTCTCAAGCTCCATAAACAAATAAAAGAAACTCTGCAAATACCTTCCACTAGCACAAAAAGGGCCAAGAAATGGAAATTGGCTTTGTGTCTCACTATTGCTACCGCTTTACCATCTTCAGTCCAGAAAAGGACTAAGTTAGCTAAAGATAAAGAGAGAAACAAATAATTCACTAAAAATATCCCCTTAGTTTATAAGAGGTTAAGGAAAGGACCCGAGCCACTAAGAGAAATCATATATTGGTTCGAAGAGGATCTCGAAGAAGAAGAAGAAGAAGAATTGCATATCTAGAAAAGGACACGGATATAAACCCCTATTATACAATAACAAGGTGATCTCTCTACCCAAACAAGGGTAGCGACTCCTCCTCCCCAACCAATGTCAATAGACCAAGGGGAAGCTCCGATATAAACTTATTTAGTCAATGAACTAGAAAAAGAGATTTCAGAGCAACAACCTCAAGATACAATTCAAATCGAAGATGATGAGGAGAAGGAAGCCAAAAGAGATAATGTTCCAAGGACCAATGAAGAAGAACCTTTAATAAAGGAGAGCCTCTCCTAAAGTGAAATACAAGAAGAGGACTTGGAATAAGTGAATGTGGAGGTTGAAGAAATAGGAAAAGATGGCAAGATAGAAAAAATTGTTAGATGCAATTAATAAGGAGATTGAAGAAGAATTGCACTCCATGATTGGTGAAGAAAATATTGAAGATAGTGATAATGAAGAAAGGAATGAACATCCTCATACTTCAAAGTAATGTCAAGAAGAAGAAAACTTAAAGGAAGACCATGGAGGAGAAACTCTTAAAGTACATCATAAGGAGTAAATTTAGGAGCTTCCCAAAGAGCAAGAATGAGAACACAATCAAGAAAAGGATCAAGAAATTGAAGAGGATATACCTCCATCATAGGATAAATAAAAAAATATAGGAGAAGTACATAAAGATGAGAAAGGAAGTTGTGAAGGTGAATAGATGATAAATAAGGGAGATAACAAAGCAACTAAGGATCAACCTTAGACTAATAAAGAATAGAAACTAGAGGATAGAAATATAACAAGGACAAAATTTTCCTCTAAAGTAGTCTCTAGTACTACTCCAATATGGTTGACCTAGATTATTGATAAAAGATAAATGATATATAAAGAACAAAGTGAAGATAAATTCATTATATTGGAGCAAACATTCAAGACCCTACAACCCGAGAGGAAGCTAAGCAAATTGTCAATAGTTACAATAGACACCACACATCAAAAGGCACAAGTTGTAATATCTTTGGTAGATAATCCTGAAGATGAAAAAGATATACAAGACTACCAAATATAGGAGATAGATTTGGGAGTGAAAAAAAAGGAGAGAAACATTCTCTCTGATAAGTAGTAGAGGCAATCTTCTGAAGATTAGACAAGGAAGAAGCTCGAGGGAAGAATTGAGAGAATGGGTTCAAGAAATAGATAAGTGTATTGGTCATTTCTTGGGATCAATAGGTTCTAGTGCTCCATCAGCAAGACTATAGGCTATACTCTCACAATTCATAGTATTTTCAAGTGGTGATTCTTTTTAAATATATTGCATTAGCATAGACAAGAGATTGTGAAACAAAAGAAATAATTGATAGATGATGTTACGAGTTTGTATCAAAAACCAAATCACAATATTGCATGGTATGATGACATGAGAAGGTAAGGAAGCTATAAGTATTAAAGACACATTCCTCATGTAGGATTACTACCTCCATATCCTACAAATAATCAAGAGCACAAATTAAGATGCATTATTGAACAAGTGAATTCTTGTCGATTCAAATAAAGGCATGATGGTAGAGTGGGTAACATTCATCAAAATAGTCATAAATGAGTATAAGATGGCAAAGGACAAAATCATCAAACAAATAAATGCTACAAATAATTTTCTAGTTAGAGTAGAAGAGTTTATAGAATATCTCCCTTATATGCTTTTGGATGATAATATGATGGTGAATTACTCTCAATAGATAATGCAAGAGTTTAAGGATAAATTGCATAAATATTTCACTCTTGAGATAATCAAACATTTGGTACCAATGAAGAAGTATATTAAAATTATGCAAGATCAATTCCATAGTTTGAAGAAAAAAAAATTGAAAACCTTCATCAAAAACTTGATTGTGAAGTTGAAGTACACAAAGGCACCCAACATCAAAGAGTTAAATAATGCAATTAATTTGTTTAACTAGGAATTTCTTGAGGAATTTTATCACTTTTAATATGGTTTGTATTTAATTTTTGGGTAGAGTAAACTACAATAGTGAGTTTAGGATAGTATTTTAAGACTAGATTTTGCAAACTTTAGTTTAGTTCCAATTTTCATGTGGTAACAGGGGCCACCAAAGGTTCAATTTTTATTGCATTTCTACATGAGATGAAATCCAATTCACTTTAGATGAGTTGGGAGAAAGGTGGAATGTCAAAACCCATGTTTTGGGGGAGAAATCCCATCAGAAATGAAACAACAGTAAAGTAGCAGTTAAAATGCACCAAAAAGGACACATTTTCCTTAAATTTTATGCCCCAAGTTGGTCATATACCTATTGCACAAGTTATAGATTTATTTTTATTTGGTTTTAGATTAGTTTAGATGTAATTTGATTTAGTTTTCAAAAAATTTTGAACCTTAGTTATGCCCCAAGACCCTAATTTAGGTTTCCAACCTAAGCACTATGATTTCTATATAAACTCTCCATTTAGATTTGGAAAGGGTTGAATTCTTGATGTAGAAATTATAGTAGAGTGATTATAAATTTTTGGTGTGAAATTTTTTCTATACTTGTGAAAATAAAATGAAATATAGTTCAAGTTTCATCCTTCTCTATTTTGTGTTGATTTTTCAAACAAATCTATTAGATTGTATTGTTGATTATATGGTTATTTAGTTGTAAGGATAACATAGCTAGATCATATTCCATGTGCTTGAGAGGAATATAATCTTACATGTGTGCATGGATAATGCTTATGTATTCTGATCAGTTCTATAAATCAGTTATTTATTTAATTCCTTCGGTGATCACATTGTACTTACGTGAATTGTGATATTTTAGTTCACATTTGTATAGTTGTTTGGTCTAATCTAATTGTCATATACAACTAATTACTCTATAATTAGCATTTTCGAATAGTTGGTTAAAATTTTATTTTCTTTATCTCTTGAACCGCGTTCCTTTTGTTATTTATTTCATGATCATCAGTAGAATAGATTTTTAGAATATACTTGTTATTATTTAGTTTATGTAGGTTTATTTCTAAAAATACCCCAAAAAGGTCATCAAAATCATGAGAAGATAATGAACATCCCATTTTCTAATTCTAAGCTTGAAGTGTCAAAAACCAGTGCACCTTGAACACATCAATAGCATTCCCATTGATCTGCCCTGCACAACTAAGAACTAGCCTTCCATAACCTTGGAGTGAAGAATCTCACTTTTCAAGAGAGGAGATCCATTTTGAACTTCTTGTCATTGTTTGTGCTAACACTATAGTCAATAGAATTGGTACTAGAAGGGGGGCCTAAATCATAGAAAGCTGGAAAACATCATATCTTTCTCACTTGAAAGGTAGTGGAGAATCCTTCAATCCACACCTGAAAAGGGATATTTTTTGGAATTGTCCTATAATTGAAAGCCAAGAGTTGATAAAGAAAAATCTATGGGAAAGGCTTCGTCTATGCCAACTCCTTTACTAAATCATCAAGGCCCAATTGGCTCGACACCTTCAGCTCGAGTTTCAATGTACACTACCTAGTACAATGTACTTATGGCCCTTTTTACCATTGTTAAGAGTTTCCCCTTTGCATGTCCCAAACTTTGCATGAATTGTAAAATAACTCAAGGAAATTATGTATTAATTTTATATATGGAGATTCCAAAATAATTAAGGAGCACTTTAAAATGTTTAAATAAATTTGCAATCATAAGGAAATCACACACCAAAATGTAGTTTTTTTTATTTTGGGGAGTTTATGTGTAGTTGGTACATCAATTTTCCTTGTGATTAAATTACATGGTGAGAGTTAGAGGAGAAGTTCATACGTTAGTTCAAAATATACATTGACCCTGTAGTCTTATACCATCAATTTGATCCATTCAGAGAGAGTCCAACAAGCCAATAACAATTTTTTACCACATTATTTATAGGCTTTATCAACAATTGGAGACACCCTATATCATCTTAGAAGAAGTTGCAATTAAATTGTATTTACACTCTTTGGACCCACTCACGACCTTGTTTATCAAGAGACTACTTGAAGATTAGATCAATACCTTACAAAAGGTTTATAACTAGGTCATAGTCATAGCCCAACAAATGGATCCTAAAGGGGCAAATAATTTTGGAGCTATACCTTCAATGAGTGTTCTTGATTTGGGAAATCTCATTCCATCAATTAATCACACAATAACAAATCACACATCTTTAATAAATTTAGCATCATTATCTCAATCAATGGCACCAACCCTAATGTTGATATATTTGGACCATGAGTCCCCTAAGGCTACATTATTTTAATAGCAAGTTGATCATAACAAAGACCAAAGCTCACATTTGGCCTTTGAACTATAAGTGGTTAAAAAGATACTCTCACAAGTGACTAGTGAGTTAACCAAACTGAGGTTGAATCCTAGTTCCCACCAATAGCCAAATGTGTATAACTCATCCATATAAGAGTAAGAGAATTTTGATGGAAGAGATACAACATAAGATAAATAAAAAAAGATAGAGAGAAAGAAGAAAGGGCATATCAAGACATTTCTTGGGACAAAATATTGGGAAGTGATTTCATTAATATTAAGTTAAAAATAGATAAGGATAGAGAGAAGAAGCCCTAAAAACTTCAAACTAAAAGAAGGAAAAGGAAAATCACCATATCAATAAACCTAAAACTAAAAACAAAAAAAACACATAAAATGGAAGCATCAATCAAGATACTAGTCTTTAGCCAAGACACATCTAAAGTTGTAGAACATATTTTCTTGTTGGAATCCCTATGAAAGGAAAAGTGTACAGGAAAATAGATAGATTTTACTAGTTGGGGGATACTTAACTCACTCAGTACTTCAGTCAAGCCTCCCTCCGTTCATTGTTTTTCTTGACTATCCTTCCTCTGTAGTTCGAGCTTTCTTCCCCTTCGCCTTTTGGGGCTACGGGGTTGACTGGATCAAGTGGTGACTCTGCAACTAGAACTGCACTGGGGCAAAAGATAAATGGGGGATAGAGGCAGGAGAAGAAGGAGGGGCAAGTCTATTCATTTTTGTATCAACAATTGCTTATGTTGAGTGTTCTAGTTGGGGTACCTCAGTGGTCAGAGAGCCCAGTTGTGAATCCAAGCTCTTATCTGAATTCGTCCATATGATCCTTCGTACCTAGAACCAGACACCAAATTATTGATGGGTATCTCGTTCATCACACTAAGTTTGTGTCCTCTTTAAGAAAATATGAACTAGATTAGGGTATATGAAGACCTATCCTCAACATGGAAGTACTTGGGATGAGGTCAAAGATTATTTTTTGGTAAATTTTGACACTTTTCCCATCCTTTCCATTAGTGTCAGCAAAATGAGGGAGTTGGTAAAAAGGGAGAATAAATCAATCAAATCTTATGATAAATAGTTTAAGGATGTGTTGGAGGAACCACTCTCAAAGAAATAGAAAATTGAATGGTCTATATTTGGATTACAAAAAGATATTAGATTGGCTTTGGATGAAAGATTCTTTGACTCCTCTATAGACCTAATTATAATTGCCTATCTAATTGAAGAATAACCCTAAAGAAAATTGCAAAAGAATGAAACCAAATAATCTTTTATAGAACTCAAATTAAAAATACAAAAATTGACTATCTAAAATGAAATAATAACAAGAGGAGGACTCATATTGTTATAGAGAGGGACATGTTTGGATGAATTACCTAAAGAATGAGGCAAGAAGATCATTGTCACATTACATTTAGGAGTAAAAATAATAAAGACTAATTAATTATACTGTGCTATTTGTATAGAATGGGATACCAAACTAACAAAGGACTGTTTGAATTACTAGCCTCCAATAATACTAGAGAAAATCATTGTCACCAAGGATGTCATATCCACAATCGTAGTGCAAATGATAGGAATGATGGAGGTTGCAGACAAAACCCTTGAAGAGATAATAGAAATATTTGCACCATGCATAATTACTCCCATCAGGAGTTAATGAGGATAGCTAATAGTCCAATTATAGAGGTAGAGGATGAGGAAGAAATAATAAGAGGAGGAATTATACTACATGCTTTAATTGTGGAAAACTTGGTCATTATGCCATTGGGTGTTGTGAAAATCAAAGAACAAATGTCTTTGTGGAGATGAAACTCATGACCCATATAAGTGTGAAAATGCACAGTTTTTTTGTCACAACACAAAACAACATAAAGGAATTATGACCTACAAAGAGGAGCTAGAGTGATCTAGAGAGTACCTCTGCAAGGAGTTTGAGGTTGACAATGGATGAACATATGGTGCAAAGTATTTCAAAGAGGAGAAAATGGTGGAAAGGAAATAAAGAAGAAATAAATTAGACCAAAGAAAAAGGTCATACCATAAAGAATATGCATAAAGAGAATGAAGAATAATATGAAGACTCTATTCTAGAAAAAGAATATCAAGAGTACCTCTAGCCTAATAAAAATCATGAGAATTAGAAGATAGTGGAAAAGGAAGTATAGCATATTGATTAATAGAAATATTAGGAAATATCTTGTCTCACTAAAGAGGAGGTGAGAATGTTAAAGGATTTGGCCTCGTTAGCACAATAAAAAGAATAAGTGGTAAAATTAAAATAGTTGTGAAAGTAATGGAATAAGCAATTGTAGAGAAAGTAAACCAATGTTTGAGGACTAGAACTAAAACATTGGTTCTATGGTCATCAATGTGCATCTAAACAACAAAAAGGTGAAGTATGTAATGATGGGTCGAGGTGTGGATTTGATCATCATACTAGCTATCACATGGGAGAAGCTAGGAAGTCCAAAGATTGTATAAACACCTATGAACATAATAATAGATGATGGTTCTAGTATGAAAACATTAGTCATAAGGAATATGATGTGGAAGTTAGCATTAAAGGCATCAAACAAGTTATGGAATTTGAGGTAGTAGATATGAAATATCCATTCAACACCTCTAGATCCTTGTTGGGATTGTGATGGTTTATATATCAAATATTATTGTGGATTCCCACAATGAAGAGATATCATTCATAGATGATAATATAAAAGTTCACATTCCACTTGGCGAACAAAAAGATAGAACATATATAGAATAACTTGCACAAGATAAAGGAGATGACTGAATAAATCTCTAATCTATCATAAAATTCCTAGATGTAAAAGAACAAGAAAATCCCAATAGCTATAGATAAATTGAGCTTGATAATGATTGTGCAAGCATAGAGAGTGATGAAGTTGTTGATGTGTTGATGCAAGGACATAATAAACATCTTAGAAGGTCTAGGGGTGTTGGACATTTATAATATATAACATACCCCATAGAACTTCACATATAATACAAAGCATTTTAGAGTATCGTAAATTAAGAAATATACTAAGAAATCATTACCCAAGTACTTTGTCACCTAATTACAACCTAGAAAAGGTGTATGCAAAATTGTCAAAATACATCAACAACCAAACCACTAAGATTCAAAATAAGTCATAAGCTTGGCAAATGAACCCTCATAGTCGCCAAGGGAAAAACCTATAAACATCATTCAATAAAGATACAATACTGAAATATTTTTGGACAATTAAAGAACAAAACCTAATCATACATACTAACCCTAAAAAAAATATAGTATGGTATAAAGAATAAAAAACCTAACCTTAAACCTATTTGAATGTATGCATTTGTATTATATTATACTATAAAGTAGATGGAAAGAATATAGTGTCTGAAAAATAGAGTTGTAGAAGGAATAACGGGTAGAAAATGGCTACCACAACAAATGAAATCCCTTTGGAGAGAATTATAAATATCAACCCTCACTATCAAAATCTCACTTTCTCAATCATACTTATTGTTGCTATCATCTTGTTCTCACAAACTTAGTATTTCACATTTAAACCCTACCTACAATTTCCCCTTTGACTGGACTATGGATATAAGGAGAGATTACATTGAAGACCATTAAATATGTAGAAGTCACAAAGTTGGCCAAAGAAATATATGGTGGAAGGAGCTTGGATGTAACTAAATTCACTAATCCAACAATAAAATATGCAACTACATGGATTGCGTACAAGGAATACTTCACAAACAAGGACGGTTTTTTTATCACCACTACCATACATTTTTCCTATCAAATGATGGCTAAAGGAAAAGACATTGATCTATGTGAATTCATGTGCCAAGAATTGATGGATAACAAAACTTGCACCAAAAAAATACTTCACAACTTCCATTAAGGTACTCTACTCATTTGTTTGGCCTTCTATTTTATGGATGAACTACCAAATTTTGTAGGGAAGTGTGAGACCCTAATAGGCTAGTTGTGATACAAATCCAAGACCGTGTTAAGCATTTTAAAGATGGTACCTCCTTCATACCCACATATTGGGATTTTTCAAATATTTTTAGCAGAGAATATAGGATAAGGAAATAATATCTTATGATATGGTTTGAAATTGTATAGATAGTTTTATTTCTGTCGTGGATAAAGATTATACTATGATAGAGCCAATAGAACCCCAAACCTCATAGATGTCAAGACTGCTTAATGGAGTAATAGATGTTAAGATTAAATCATATGCAACTAATTTAATATGACTACCTAAGGACCCTAAAGTAGAGAGACATGTTGCATATTAGGAATACATGAATTCAGTGAGAAAAGAAAAAAATGAGGAGCATATAGAGAAAACACATGAAAAATACCAAGAAAAATGGGGTTTTGGTAAAATAGAACTTCAAGAATAGAGTGAATCCACTCATAGGAGATCTAGAAGGCTACAAGTAGGGACACCCTCCCTAGAACCCCAAAAAGGACAAAGTAGCTAGTCTAGAAAGAGGTCACTTACTACTACACCTCCATGGAATGGCCCTAATGAAGTGGAAGTGTCAAAGGTGTTAGGAAAATGGAGTCTCAACCTTGTATATACTTAAGGTTACAATTTCTAGTAAGTTTTCATTTGAGCATAGATTAGTCTAAAATTCTCCCCAAAACCTTTAGATTAGATAAATAAGCATGTCGATAAGTTTTCATGGAAAGATCATGTGTAGATTTAAGGATAAAAAAGTATCAATTTTTATGATATCAAACAAAGTCTTCAAAATTAGTTTTGAAGGCCTTAGAGGCTCCATATAGGTCCAACACTTCAAATGGTTTATCAATTGGACACCCGATTCAAAAGGTATTGCCTCTAAAAGTTGGGTCTTCTAAAATAGGAAATATAAAAATGTGTTGGACACATAAATGAGTTGTAAAAGGGAGTTAAATGCATTGGTGTGTGTATTGACACATCATAGGTCATCTTGTATTAGAGATAATATGGGCACCACTCTTGGGTGGTTTTAGCCCGTGGTTTTGTAATACCATTTGATAGTTTTATGCATTATATGTCCTATATATTAGGTGTGTGAGATGTAGTTTGTGTGTAAGAGTCTTATAGCTTTTTAGTTACCTACAGAATTCTAGATGGTGATACTCTCTTAAGATTATTTCTTTGCAAGTATATTATATTTTTTTGTTGATTTCTGAATAATATATTAGGTGACATTTGAAGTATGGGATTTTTATCTCAAAAGGGTTTTCCCCACGTAAATCACTGCGTTGTGGTATGCATGTTATTTATCTTTATTTTTGTTAAGTTTTTATAACTATTGTAAAGGTCTAAAAAAATTTGTATTAACCTCCTCTCAAGGTTAGTGTAGGAAGTTGTTTTGGTACTTAACTTCCTTACAAAAGGATCTATTGTAAATGAGTACTGAGAAGAAACACAAAAAAGAGAAATAAGTAAGCACAAATAAAAATCTCCCCACAAACAATTGAAGCTAAGACAAAAGAGGAAGAAGGATTGAAGGATACCTCAACACCAAAATAAAACTATAATGGTGTAATTTGGAACTAGGGTTTCATCAAGCAGGATAAGACCACCAATTAGCCAAATTAAGTAATACATTGAAAGGAGGATGAACTCAATATATCCAACCTCAATTCTATTAAGAAGAGGGTTGAATGATAATTTAGGTCTTGTTTCCTCTTTTGTTTGAGTTGAAGTTGTGTTTGCATTAGGTTTTGAATTGTAAATGTTAAATCAATAACAAACCACAAGGGATTCACTTAGTGACCCTAAGTTATAACATGTGAATTCATGGAATACTAAAGAATTCCCCCTATTTTCAGAAAATATTGCACTCTAAACTCCTTTTTTGTCATCCCCTCCTAATACACAGCCTAAATTAAAAGCCCCCTATTTTCACCAAATATTGTATTTTTTCATAGCTCGAATAAAAAATCCCCCTATTTTCACCGATGGGCAATATATTGTACCCTCCTTTTTGGGTTATTAAACCCCCCAATATGAATGCACATGATATAATATTGCCTAGCCAGTGAAGCCCCCATGTAACAAAAATTGGGAAATTGAAATGAAATGATGAAAACAGAATGTTGCAAAACTCAAACAAAGCTATAAACTAAGATTTGAGCAATGGAAGAGGATCAAATCCTGTACCTGAAAGTTTAAGAAAAATTGTTTGGACTAGGGCACTGGGCGCCATGGTCCTCCTATAGTATCCTGGTCCCTCTGCAATGCCCTAGTCCTGAGTTGTCCCCAAAATTTCTGCAAAAGGCAGTTCACTTTGTCTCAATCTTCTATGTCCTTTTCCACCTGCACAACTCTCGAATCTGCCACCTACACACCAAAAGAAGGGAAATTGTGTTGTAAATAGGGGTTTTCTTTAGGTCAAACCCTGAGTTTAGAATTAACCCTAATTGAAATAGAAATTGAACTTGAATTGAAATGGAAAATCTTGTCTTTTGAGAGAAAGAGATTGAAATGCTCGAATGTAGATGATTATACCTTCAATAGGTGATGCAATGCTCAAATGTAGATGATTATACCTTCAATAGGTGATGCAATTCTCTTAGGATCAGTCCTTCATGTGTTGATGCAATAACATTTTAAATCACATAAAATCCATCATGAAATCATAATTGAAACATAACTTGAAGATGTCTTGATCTAGTTTATTGCTCCTTGAATCAGATCTGCTCTTAAATTGATGATAGTGCCCGCATATGATGGAATTGTTATATATATGAAAAATGAATTGAGACAGATGCTTTATATAGGGATTTATAATTAAAATCACCTTTAGGCCAACCCACAATTTATATATTTTTGCACAAAGCAAGATTTAAACATTATGATACTGCCAAAACACAATCCTAAAATTCGAGGGGAAAAAGCGGAGACAAGAGCGAATCACCATGGTCCAGCTAACTTTTTCCAATTTTTTAAGGATGCAAGGTATCATGATTACAAAGTCAAATCCATCTCGGTGCATCAATCCAAGGTGTTTTGATATGCAAAATATGCTTTGAGAGTTGATATTAGGACATGATTAAGGAAAAATTAGGATAAAATGATAAAGGGCACACCTAGAATTAAGGGCCCAAATAAGAATGTGATGATGTAATAAAGTGAAATAAGACCCAAAATATTGAATTAAATATTAAGTAATTATAATAAAGCTCCTATAATGAATAAAGGAAAGGGAAATACTAAAATAGGTGCTAGGAGAGTGTGAAATTGGACACACTAATAAAGGGTGTACAATTTAAGATGCTACATTTAGCCCCCACTTTAGTAGAGTGTGAGATTACGATCATACTCTTAGTAAAGTAGAAAGATGAGAGATAGAGAATCTAAGAGAAAACAAAACTAGGGATAGGATAATACAAAGGGATGATCAAGCCCCCAAACATAGGATCCTATCAATCCATGCAAGTAACCTTCAAGTATAATCAAGAGAAAATAATGTTAGTACTAAAACACAAATCTCCAAATCAACTAGTTTATGAGACCTCGACAATCAAAATGTCTCAACCAATAATATCATTCCTAGCATGTTATTGCAAGAGCACAAGTGGACTTATAGAAAGAACAAGGATGTACACCAATTGAAAGCACAAGAAACCATGATCAAACGCTAGAAAATAGGCTCCTGGGGGAGAAATAAAGGACATGAATTCCATGGGCTCGCAAGATGCATCAAGGTAGGTGATCTATGTTGGGGAGGAGAGTTGTAATAGTCTAGTTGTGTTAATCTAGTTCCACTCATCCTTCTGTAGATGTTGATGTTTGGTTTTGGGCATGAAGCATCTCATGTAAGACTTTGTTTTGTCTGATGTCAAGAATGAATACCCCATATAAGGCAAATGATGCATAAAATGAGTATGAAGCATGAGGATGAAAAAATCCCATGTTGATAAATGAAATGAGAATTAAGCATGAGGATGCAATAATACCATAAATGATGTATAAAATATAGATGGAATATGAGGATGCAACAATCCCATATTGGTAATTGATAATCAAGAATGCAACTAGGAGGCCTCATATATGCCCCCCCTTGAGATGTAAACATAGTCCTATGTTGATGTCTTAAGGTAGATAGAAACAAGGACACCCACCTTCAACACCAAGGAGATATCCATTGATCAATAATTCATGCATTCCAAGATAGAAAGAAAGACTCCCAAATAGGCTTCATTTCTTTAAGCAAAGAAGAGATATTTGTAAAAGAGATATTTTTCAACAAGTGAAAAGGGGTCCTTTTGAGGGATGAATGACTAAGAAAGGAGGAAGAGATATTTGCATAAAGATACCCACCTCTAAGAGTAGAAAAAATCGTTAATAAAGATTACATTTTGGAAAAGAGAAGAGGACTAATAATACACACCTTCTCCAATTTTTAGGAAAAGGTGGATCCTTAGGATTGTATATTTTCACTAAGGAGAGATTATTCATAAATAGATGCACCATTTCAAACAAGGAATGCACACACACTCATAAGAAATGACATCAAATTATGAAAGACGCAACTCAAAAAATAAAAAAAGAAATCTTTAGAAAAAGAGGGAGAGAGAGTTAAAATATTATTCTTTCCCCACAAGCATGGAGACAAGGACACAAAAGAGATATCATTTATTAAAGACATGCTCTTCTAACATCAGGAAAAGATCCTCATTAAGGATGCATATCACAATGTAGAAGGGTTCATTTTAAAAGATACAACTCAATAAAGAGAAGAATTTAATGAATGAATATAAACTTTCAACACTAAGGAAGAGGTCTAATTAAGTATATGTTATTATAAGGCAAGGATAAGACCCTCATTATGGATACTTGTTCAGAGGAAGGAGATCCTCAAAATGGATATGCACCTCCACAATCGATAAGAGATCCTTAGTAAAGGCACTACTTCACAAAGGGAAAGGTTAATCTTAAGAAGGAGAGATATTTAGAAATCATTCTTTCCCCCCAACATAGAGAGAAGATAAGATACAAAATAGGCTATTATGTTGCTACCAAATTATGATTGCACTTGAAATTGTACCACCATGAATGACAATAATCCCCCAATAGGTAAGCTACCAATGCCATATAATGAGGAGAAACACAATATCCACTAATACCATGTAGAAGAAATAAGATGAGAGTCCAACTCATTGTCATATCGTATTTGAATGCTACCAGTTACAATAAGTTGTTGAATTTTATCTACTAATTTATGACATTTATTAGTGGCATGGCCAAGGATTTGATGATACTTGCAAAAAGTAGAATTGTGTTGATTTTTCTTATAATTATTTTTCTTATTCACTAAAGGGAGAGTAATCAAGTTGGCTTTAAGAAGCTCATACAAGATACTCTCTTGTGATGAGAAATTATAAGAAGACATAGATGTAGTAGTCAATTTGATGAAGGGAATGTCGACAAAGGAGGACTTTGGAAACCTAGACCTTCTATAGATTACTCATTACCATGAAAAATTTGTTGCACACATCCTAAACCATGTCCATTGTATCCATCTATAAAATTAAATATATGTGTTGGAATGTCTAGAGGAGAGGTTTATTCCTAGTATCAAAATCTTAAGATCCCTCATAATCATCAAGATATGTGTTGGAAGAAGAGGTGGGAATTGTTTTAGAAGAAGTTTGGATAAGTGACAAACAAGGATCCTTAAAGGCTTCCTTATTATATTGAAGAATTTTATACCCATTGATGGAAGGCATAAAGTCTAATGTACCCCAATTGTTTGCTAAAGAAGAATCATTGATAGGAGATTGTGTTGTTGAAGGAATCATATTATTAAAGGGAGAAATTAATCCTACTCGATCATGAACCAAATTATAAGGATTAGGATTATCCTTGATTGTGTGAATTTAATTGTGATATATGAATTTTATTATGCGATGAAGAGTAAAAGGGTCTACTTTCATAACGTGAATCCATATTCTACTTATAAGAAGGTTATAATTAAGATGGTTGGGCATGACATTAATAGGAGTAGGTAAAGTCACAGTGTTAGGTCTTACTTGGAAGGCTAATGTACTAAGAGGGGAGGGGTGAATCAGTATTTCAAAACTTTTCTTGAAAAACAATTTTATTGATAAACACAAACTATGTATTGCTGATCTCAAAGATATGTAATACTGAAACATAATCATAGAAATAACATACATCAAAATATCACTCCATAACACAAATATTCTTGGTCATGCAAAAACTCTTGGTTAGAGAGAAAAACTGCAGTGGGGATGGCACACACAACTTCACTACTGCAGTAATCAAGATTGCTCGGTTAGAGCTACATGTTTAGCCATTTCTGATAGCTTACCCTGTTAGGATTATAAAGATCTTTAGATCTACTTTTCTAAAGTATTTTACAAACACTTCTACAAAATGTTGTACCTTTTTAAAGGCTTTACAATTTATAGACTTTATTAGAGTCTTTTACCCTGTTAAAGGTTTCTATTACAACTTAAAATTTTAGTCAAAAATCTTTACAAAATATCTACAACTTCACATCTAAAATGTTATAGCAGACTCTATGTGCTCAATATAAAATTACCTTGCTCATATCATTCCTCAGTAATTGATAAGTCAACTCGATAACCCCTTCTGTATACTCTATCCTCTTAAACTGTTCTCTGAAACCTTCTCGGTAACCTGTGATTATCTCTATCAATCTTCTTTCTTCATATTGAACTATGTCATTCCTTTTTCTCTCTTTTCCTAATTGACTTCACATATCATATCATCTCATATACTCAAATCATTCTATTTACATAGATCTCTGAGATGATGATCTATCCATGCTTCGATCATACAAACATGTTTTATTGAATGAATAAACGTAGAAATTATTTCATTGGATATTCTTCCTCAAAATCATACAAAATCTGTAAATGCAATTTCCTATGTAGTAACAGTTTCATCTTCTCGAATTATGTAACACGTTTCACATGTGTGTCCAGGTTCATTGAATCTGGTAACACATTTTCACTCGGTTTAGATTAACTCGGTATTCCTTCTTTGCTGCTCAGGAAACATATAAACCTTACTCGGTAGACATTCTGCATATGTCTCAGTTCACAGCTTGGTGTGTATCATCTCGGTGACTTGTCTTTCTTCTGTAAACGACATCGGTGACCTTGGTGTTTACCGACTGGACTTTTCAGTAGTATTAACTGACTAGAGTATATAGAATGACTTTGGGCATAAAACTAATGACAACTTAGTAAATAGAAACAATCTCCCCTTTTGACATTAGTTTGGTATGTTTGACAAAACTCCTTTCAAAATCATAATACAAAATCTATATACTTGCAAAATAAACTGAAATGTCAGTATATACAATGTTCAAATACATACTCAAATACATACTCCCCTTATCAATATTTTGTACATAACTTGATGTTCCATGCTCTTGATGTTACATGCTCCTGATGTTCCATGCTCCCCCTGACAATTTCAACTGTACACTCGGATAATCTGTATACTCAAATATTCATGCTTGGTCATGTGTTCGGTACACTCCCCCTTTTTGACAAACATCAAAACTAGTTACCATTTTGTGGGGGCAACTGATCAAAAATAGATTTATACTTTGTACGAGCTTCTGTAAGAGTGTTCTTAAGTGCATCCTTGACACTTTCGAGTATTGTAATCTGAGCTGTAATATCAGCTAATAGTGTGATCAAACCATCTAAAGTGCTTCCCTCGACTTGAGTTGACAATTGGGTAGCTCGGTTGATCTTCTCTTGAACTGATGACAAATGGGGAATAAATAATGTTTGAAGAGTCATGATATCCATCCTTATTTTATGCTCTTCATTCCGAAGTTCTAACTGTTGGGAGTATTTAAAATTGAGTCAAATTTTGTAGGCCTATTTCAAATTTTTGCTCTACATACCTAAATGAAGTCAGTTTGAATGGCTTAGTTTGCGAGAGGGCAGAGTAGAGCCGGTTGATTTTCAGAGGGTAAGGCTCGGGATTCATGTCCCACACCTTTCATTTGGCCTATTCAGTGATGTGCAACTTTCAGAATTCAATTTGGATAAGTTTATGAGGTACCTGTTTTGAGGGGTGAGCTGGAAGTGCATTTTAGGCACAAATGCAGATTTTATAGAGTAGCCTGCTTTGAGCGATTACATCTTTTGCCCTGTTGATCATCATGAAAAAATTCAAAATGGATTCAATTGTATGCATTAATGTGAGTCACCCTGCAAAATTTCAGGTCTTGACGAATCCATTTGCTCAGTTTTCTAAACCGAATCCGTTTGCAGTTTGTGTGTTTTGGCAAGTCCCTGTTTCGACAGCTAGTCGGAGCCCTGTTTCGCATAAGTGTAAAAGTTGCCTCAGTAAGCGTCATGCCATAATGTTTGTTCCGGGCTGATGTTGGTATAAATGATGAGCTACGTTTCAAATTTCAAGGCTCTACCAATCCGTTTGATCGGTTTTCAAAAGGACTCGTTTTGTCACCAAATTCAGTTATCCGCACTTCCAGTGTTAGATCAGTTAATGTAGCCATTTTGGTGAGCGCTCCGTTTGCATCTTGTCAGTCGGGTGATCAAACTAAGAATTCAAAGATTTAATATGTACTTAAAGGTACCTATGTTCCGAATTTGAGAGCTTACGGAGGTCGTTTGGTATTTTTAAGAAAGGCGTCATGTGTTGCCAGGACATTGACTTCATCAGGTCCGCAGTGTCGACAAAGCCAGTTGGCCGTTTTCGGAAATTAATATCTCTTCACTCGGGACTCGTCTTGAGAAACCGTTTGGTAGATATCATCCTTGTATATCAAAGTACATGCCTGTCAGACGGCGAGCTCCAGAAAGGTGTTTTGACCACATTGAAAATTACGTCTTCGCGATTAAATGCGAAAATTGTGGCGTAATCGCCTGGAGGTTGTAAAATTCAGTCTGATGATCCAAAATGATGCTGATCATTTCCAGAGGTATGTTTGAGGTCAGTGAAGCATTCCAGAGGCCAGTTGCTTGAAAATGAAAATTTTTTTAGTCGGACCCACTTTGGGGCCCGACCTGGCTCATGCTTATGCATTATTTATTTTTATTTTTTTTTGTGGCGAACTGTTCTTGTTTCATGGCAATGCATTTTCCCATGCCTTGGCCTTCGCATCACCAACATCATTATTCAAATGCTTCGACTTCTTTCAACGAATGTAATGGTATGCAATCTCCCAGGGACAGATATGTACAAGTTTGCAAAATCTCTATGGAGAGGTTTGAAGGAAATTAGAGAAACGTTTCAGAACCAAAGTTTATTGAAGCACAGTGCAAGTGCAAGCATGAAATACTCTCCTATATTATGGATTAAATTTGAGTGTGCTAGATTGAGGAGAGTATTTACATGAAGATTTCCATTAAAGTGCAATGGTAGATCAAAACCAAGAGCTCTATGTGGTCTTCCCATTCTCTTTGCTGTGTGTGGTTTGAGAAAAGAGATTAGTAAAAAACATTTAAACAATGGCAAATTGCATTAATCTCCTTCTCCTCACGTTACCCCAAATAGACCTCCAAGGCAGCGTGGTGGCCAAAATAGTTTGCAAGAGATTTTGTTGTCCACATAGTGAAGAAAAGGGGGTGCAGATCGAAGATTATAAAGCAACTTACAGCCAATCTTCTCCTTCTACGCAGGCATTGTTTGAAGTTATAAATAAATTAAAACAGCCAGCTTTCAAAACTTAATAAATTCTTTTCCCTGCGTGGATGTAATGGCAAGGAAAGCAAGCACTTGTGGCATCTGTGAGAATGTAAATCTCCCTTCAGTTTGTGCAAATAATGGGTATCTCTCATTGCACGTCCTTCGCCTACAGACTTTACCCAACACAGGATTCCACTCTGAATGAGAGTTTTGCAGAGGAACTTTACCTCACATGCCCGTCTTCTACCACTGTCAACACCACTAATTTGGACATTCGCACTCCAAATTTGTTCGACAACAAGTACTACGTGAATCTAGAGAATGGTGAAGTATTGTTTGCATTTGATGAGAGCCTCTCCACTGATTCCCGCAGTAGTGAAATAGTTGCAAGCTTTGCAACAAATGAGACTCTCTTCTTCGAAAGATTTGTGGCTGCCATGGTAAAGATGGTTCAGCTTGATGATGTTGTGGCTGGGGAATGTCCATTTTGTGGGGAGTTGATGATAAAGGAGGTCTCCTTGCGTTCTATTATGCCCGAGGAAATAGAGCATGTAATGTCATCATTACTGTTTGCTGTTTTATGGAACACAGACTTGCTTTTCATTAGTCTAAGTCATGACTCATCATCGACTGGTTTCATAGATTGCTATAATGGGCATCAATAAGTAATATTATAAAAAATGAAATCAGTATAATGGATGGTTCACGAGAATAATGCAAGCATTCCCCTCTCTGATCACGAGAGTATGGTTTAGCATAAAGAGCTGTCTAGGAGAATTGTTCAAAGTCATGTCTTTGATAGCTACGATCAGCTTTGAGTCAGATTGGTATAGCTTAAATAATTTGTAAAATGTTATGTGATTTATTTGGGATGAATGCATGGCAAGTTTGAGTTCGGCAACGGTCTAGTATACACCTTTATGACCATGTAGCTACATTTCAATCAGCTGAAGATATGAAGACTGAGTCTAACATGGATCTACCTGGAGACAACGGGGAATATGCTATTTCCCTAAAATGCTCCTGTTTCACCTGAGCAGTGAATATTTGGTCTTTTTATGCAGTATTGAGGATTTGAACTGAGAATCAACACAGTTTGCAAGCATGTGCAGGTATACAGTACGCCATAATGCTCGCTGTGAATAGTGTTTAGAGTATGGCGTGATGAATGAAGGGCCATGAGGTAACATGCTTAGTAAGATGTAACCCAAAGACTCCATTGCGGGGCAAGGAGGAGAGCAAATACAACCAAATTGCCCTGGCAAACGAAACTTCTAAACAGTCACCCAGAGAACTCTTCAAAGATGAAGCTCTAGGCTTAACATCATTATCCCACATGCACTGGGAAGTGTTCTTTTTTAATGTTTATATGCAAAAGCGCACAGTAACATAATGTCTAAACCTTAAAGGTTTTTGACACAAGGTGCCCGTGGGCGCCCAAGGTGGGTCCATGCGTGAGCACGTTTCTCGAGGCGAAGGAAGAGTTGATTGGACAAAAACTAAGTGGACCCCACGTAGGCACGCTTCTCGAGGCAAACGGGCGGAATTTTGCAGATGAAGGCAGGGTTAACGAGCGAGCATGTTCGAGAGAGATCGACGGCTCGCGCTATTTCGCGAAGGAAGATGCATGAAGTTTAAACCCAGCGAAATAGTGAAAATGAACGTGAGCCGTCCACGTGTCGTGATAGGTGGCAGTTCAGCAGGCGGGTCCCGGTTAGGTGGCATCCAGTGGCGATGATGTGGCGTACGAGTAAGCAATCCAGTGGCGATGACGTGGTGGTCAAGTGGCAAAGGATGAGTTGTCATCCCAGGTGGCGCCTAGTAGACTTCATCGACCAATCAGATCCCGCCACGTGGCAAGACGTCAGAGCACAAATGGAGGCAAAAATTTAAATTTAAAATTGTTTATTATATAGTTTAGACTATATAAATAAATAAAAAATTTAAATGTTTGAGCATATTTGGGAATTAATTCGCCCAGGACTCAATTTTGGGTCAAAGTGTAAAGTGTTATATATTTTCGGAAAGCTCTCAGAGCGGGGAATCCGATTATGAAGTTAATTTTGGCAAATGTGGGATATTTTGGATGCAGTTTTCATGGGAACAAAATTCAGTTAGGGAGGAGAGACACTTGGCAATTTTCAGTTGTGAATTTGTTTTTCTTCCCTCCTCTTTTTATTCCCCATTCTTCTTAGTTGTAAGGGTTCCAGAATTCTGTGAGGAAGTGCTCCAGTTTTCATGGCTTCCATTTTCTGAATGTCATGACCCAAATTTGTGATTGCTTTTGGTTTGTTTCAGGATATAGAGATTGCAGGGCAATGTTGTAAATGTGATTTTAGTTGCAGGACTTGCTTGTGTCAGGCATGAGTAAATTCCTCATAGTATTGTCTCTGTGTAAGTATTTCATTATTATGAATTGAATCCTCAAGGAGGATAAGATTTGTCAATTTCAAAGAAATTGTGTGATTGTTTATAGGTATCCTTCAAGGAAGGTTTTAAACTCTGTAGTCAATCATAAATGATGAAATATATTTCCAGATCTGATAAAATTGTGAATGAATCAAATAGTGCATTAATATAAGGTATTGATGCATGAATATCTTGTTTAAGGAAAATAAGCTTGCATCTATGATTCATATTTGTAGTTATGTCTGTGACTCTGTTGCCTAATGAACAAGGCACTAATCTTGCATGTTTGGGGATGTTTTCAGATATACATTTTAAAAGATAAATCTATTTTCCCTTCATGTTTAGGGGTGTTTGTGTTCCATTCTTTCCAAGCTCTGTTTCATCCTATTGTTTATACAAATCTAGCCAATCTGTAATGTTTCCTAACTTGTTGAGCTTGTGAAATGATCTATCTGCTTAATGTTGATGCAGTTACGTGTCTGTAATTGTTGTATTTAGTGCATCAAGAGGGTGTCCCCCCCTAGGTCTAGCAGAACTTGAAGTGCAGGAGGATCAATTAGGATCCTATGTTATGTTGTCCAAACCCTGATGTGTTTTGTAGATTGAAATTGGCCATTTCATAGAAAGATTTGCAGGTGTTCTTGGGTTATCACTTTTGGTGAACAACAAAAATGGCGACTCTGCTGGGGAAGCTGGAAAGAAATTGCCTAATTTCATCCAGTTAGTCAGTCCATTGTGTATGCACAGAGTGAGAAAGTGAATTTATGAGTTAGAAAATGCTCTTTGTTCTGGATCTACATAATGATATGTGTATCATGTCATAGTTTAAGAAGGAGTAACAGTGAATGCATGGTTGAAAGTTGTAAGAAGTTCTCTCAGCTGTGTATGAAATTCTTTCCCAATTCCTTATTGGGTGGCGACTCTGTGGTTCATACCAGTATTAAATAGCCTAGAAGAATGTTTATTGCAGCAAGATCGAAGGAGTAAAGTGAATTAAATTTGTGATTGAATGGCATTCTGCTGTTCAAAATATCCTCTATGCAAGAGGTGGCGACTCTGTGATAAAAGACCGTGCTAAAGTGTGAAGTAAATCTCCAGATCTGCAAGAGTTTACAGCTGCAAATCTTCAGGTAATTTTTTCAGAGGTTTCAAATGCAAAGATATGTGCTCTGAAAATTAGAATGTGTAATGTCGTTTTCCCATTTAGTGAACAGCACTAGTCTAGAGGGAAAGAGAGGATCTCAAAATTGATTTGCATATCTATGTTGCTAAAATATTCAGTGTATGTGATCTTCCGTAGTATGCAAATTTAGGAAAGATTTGTGTCAAGCAGTATTACGAATAGATCAGTATAAGGATACTTGCTTGAGGTTTTTTATTCCAGATTGTATAATCATTTGTGGGAGTAGGAAAAATGAGCAGTAAAGATTTTCAGTCTTGTGTATTTCCACATAGAACCATGCCTGGTGAAGTGTCACAACCGTATAATAGGAGAAGTTTCATCATGAACCATTATGCTGCTCTAAATTTTAGAGATATTCCGGGTTACCCAAATCCCATACCCACAGAAATCAGAAAGTATTTGCCCATATTCAGTGGGAAGAAATCAGAATCAGCATGTCAACATTTGAAAAGATTTTCAGATTTGATAGGAGAGTTTGAAATTTGTCAAGAAGATGTATGCATGAAATTGTTTATTCAGTCATTGAAAGAGGATGCAAGAGATTGGTTCTCTTTTTTGCTAGTGAATTCTATTACCTCATGGGAAGAATTGGTTTCAAATTTCATGGATCAATTCGATGAGAAGGTGAGTGATTCCGACTTGTTGAAAGAGTTCACTTATATACAAATCAGGGAAGATGAATTGGTACCCACATTTAACGTCAGATTTTCACAAGCTCTGTCCAAAATTTCCAGAAGGTATAAAATTGATGATAAAGTATGTCTGGATGTTTACATGAGTGCATTTGATGAGAAGATGGGTTTCCTATTGAGAAACAAAGAACCCAGAACCTTGTATGAAGCCTTTAACACAGCTAGGGATATGGAAAATAACTTGAAGTTTGGAATCTCGAAGAGATTCGTGTCTGCTGTTGTTTCATACCAAAGCACCTTCAATGGTGGAATACCATATGAAGTTGAACAAATCATTCCTTGTCTAGGTGCATCAAGCTCTGTAGTTCCAAATGGCTTTTATGATGCATGTGTTTCAGATTTGAATGAGAGTCAAGGACCTTTGTCGTTAATGTCAGTTGTCTCTCACAGTAGTGATGGAATGATCAGTGGGAAGCATTGTGAAAATGTTGATACAGAGACAGATATATACAAGGGATATGTACCATTTGATTTGTATGCCGGTTATGCTGATTATGTGACTGGCAATTACCAAGTGAATCATGCATCTCTCCAGGATAATATTAATGAAAATGATGATGGTGATGACCATCAATCTTTACATGCTGGTGATGTATTTGATGTTGAAATACCAAATACAGAGGGATTACTAAGTGTTGCTATTTGTGCAAGTGAAAGTGTGCAATATGATGAAAATCAGAATTGTTTGGTGCGAACAATAGCTGATCCTCTTTTAAACATTGATGATGTCAATTGTGTTGAGGATGAAGTAAATGTTTTTTCAAATTTCACTTCAGATTTTGCTTCTTGTAATCATGTTGATAATCTTTCTTTTTTGAAAGATATGCACAATGTTCATTCAGAAAATTGTAATGGTACACATGATGGCGATGAAGATATAGCACACATGGATGGACAAAAGTTTATGGAATCTCACATGGAACAGCGAAGTGCAATGCAAGTCCAGAAGATTGCAGAACTTAAGAAAGCTCTTGAAGTTGTGGATAAGAAAGTTCAAATGTTGGAGAGCCTTCGAGCTGTTGATGAAGACCTTCTGAAATATAGTGAAGAGGATTCTTCAGAAAAGGACTGTGAATTGAATGCGTGTACACTTGATGAACATGCTGATCTAACAGATGGTTTTATGACAGAAAGATTTAGTGAACATGCTAAAAACTTATCTGATGAAGTGAATGGCAGCGATGTTCATGTTCATTCTTTGGCTGATGACGAGTGTTCAATTGGTGAAGAAGATCAGTTGTGGCAAGATAAGTTTGATTATCTTGATTTTCAGAATGATGGTCATAGAATAAAATCTCATGAATATGAAACATGGAACACTGAGGATTGTTCCAGCCAAGTTTCATTTTCTTCTTTGTCTGATGAAGATGATTATGAGGATCGAATGGATGGTGTCTTTAGCAATTTTACTAATGCTTTATTCAATGCTGATATAGATACAGACCAATCACTTCAGTGTCATAATGTTCATAAAGGGATTGTCCATTTTGTTTCTAACCCTTTGTATGAAGAAATAACTGATCAGCCAGATGTTGTAAATGATGAACCAGTCCATAATACTGATGTAGTTCTGAACATCAGTAGCATGGGTTGTAAGAATTTACTTCATGATGAAGACAAGAGGCATGGGTTATGTTATGACTTTTTCAGACCACAAATGGAAGTGTTTCAGGTAGACATAAGTCTAGATGAAGAAGATTTAGCTGAGGATTTGCTTCAACCGGAGGTATGCATTCTTTTCCATGAATGGGATGTTGAGAATGCAGAGGTTTTCAGTTTGATAAGCAAGGATAGTATGAGGTGTGATCAGCATAGTGAAGTATCACATCTGGATGGTAATGTTCATGTTCCTTGTTTGCATCAGTTGGTTAGTAGTGTCCCTCATTCTATTGATTTAAATGATAATAAGGTATGTGCTGATAGGAACTACAATGTTGAAAATGAGTGTTTTATTTTTCAAGTTCAGCATGATGATGTCCTTGCAAATGATAGAGTTGAGTGGGACAGTGAAAGGTATGTCAGCTTGTGGGAATGCCTCTATGGTGATTTGTCTCATGATTTTACTTGTGTTGAAATAGTGTTTGATCACAAAGTTCAAAATTAAACCAAAGGTATGCACACTAGTTGTTTCAGTAATGAGACAAAAGAGGTTGATTATAATGATCATGCTCAGTTGTTACTAGAAGGTGCCTTTGTTTTGATCAATATGTCAAGTGATGAAAATCAGATTTTTGACAGAGGTAAATGTTTGTAAGTGGAGCAGTTATAATCAGTTGTGAGTTGTTTGTATATTTTGTATAGTTGCTTTGCTTCAGTTGTGTGGTTTTCAATAAAGTGTCCTGCTGTTTGGGTAGAATAAGGAAGCCCTGTTTTGAGAAGAGAAGAATCGAGAGAAGAATGATCCGTTTTTGGGTGGTCTGCTTAACCAAAGATATCTGGATTCTTGTGTTGATCTCACAATCAACCATCCCCAGTCAGAGCCACTGTTGGGAGTATTTAAAATTGAGTCAAAGTTTGTAGGCCTATTTCAAATTTTTGCTCTGCATACCTAAATGAAGTCAGTTTGAATGGCTTAGTTTGCGAGAGGGCAGAGTAGAGCCGGTTGATTTTCAGAGGGTAAGGCTCGGGATTCATGTCCCACACCTTTCATTTGGCCTATTCAGTGATGTGCAACTTTCAGAATTCAATTTGGATAAGTTTATGAGGTACCCGTTTTGAGGGGTGAGCTGGAAGTGCATTTTAGGCACAAATGCAGATTTTATTGAGTAGCCTACTTTGAGCGATTACATCTTTTGCCCTGTTGATCATCATGAAAAAATTCAAAATGGATTCAATTGTATGCATTAATGTGAGTCACCCTGCAAAATTTCAGGTCTTGACGAATCCATTTGCTCAGTTTTCTAAACCGAATCCGTTTGCAGTTTGTGTGTTTTGGCAAGTCCCTGTTTCGACAGCTAGTCGGAGCCCTGTTTCGCATAAGTGTAAAAGTTGCCTCAGTAAGCATCATGCCATAATGTTTGTTCCGGGCTGATCTTGGTATAAATGATGAGCTACGTTTCAAATTTCAAGGCTCTACCAATCCGTTTGATCGGTTTTCAAAAGGACTCGTTTTGTCACCAAATTCAGTTATCCGCACTTCCAGTGTTAGATCAGTTAATGTAGCCATTTTGGTGAGCGCTCCGTTTGCATCTTGTCAGTCGGGTGATCAAACTAAGAATTCAAAGATTTAATATGTACTTAAAGGTACCTATGTTCCGAATTTGAGAGCTTACGGAGGTCGTTTGGTATTTTTAAGAAAGGCGTCATGTGTTGCCAGGACATTGACTTCATCAGGTCCGCAGTGTCGACAAAGCCAGTTGGCCGTTTTCGGAAATTAATATCTCTTCACTCGGGACTCATCTTGAGAAACCGTTTGGTAGATATCATCCTTGTATATCAAAGTACATGCCTGTCAGACGGCGAGCTCCAGAAAGGTGTTTTGACCACATTGAAAATTACGTCTTCGCGATTAAATGCGAAAATTGTGGCGTAATCGCCTGGAGGTTGTAAAATTCAGTCTGATGATCCAAAATGATGCTGATCATTTCCAGAGGTATGTTTGAGGTCAGTGAAGCATTCCAGAGGCCAGTTGCTTGAAAACGAAAATTTTTTTAGTCGGACCCACTTTGGGGCCCGACCTGGCTCATGCTTATGCATTATTTATTTATTTTTTTTTTTGTGGCGAACTGTTCTTGTTTCATGGCAATGCATTTTCCCATGCCTTGGCCTTCGCATCACCAACATCATTATTCAAATGCTTCGACATCTTTCAACGAATGTAATGGTATGCAATCTCCCAGGGACAGATATGTACAAGTTTGCAAAATCTCTATGGAGAGGTTTGAAGGAAATTAGAGAAACGTTTCAGAACCAAAGTTTATTGAAGCACAGTGCAAGTGCAAGCATGAAATACTCTCCTATATTATGGATTAAATTTGAGTGTGCTAGATTGAGGAGAGTATTTACATGAAGATTTCCATTAAAGTGCAATGGTAGATCAAAACCAAGAGCTCTATGTGGTCTTCCCATTCTCTTTGCTGTGTGTGGTTTGAGAAAAGAGATCAGTAAAAAACATTTAAACAATGGCAAATTGCATTAATCTCCTTCTCCTCACGTTACCCCAAATAGACCTCCAAGGCAGCGTGGTGGCCAAAATAGTTTGCAAGAGATTTTGTTGTCCACATAGTGAAGAAAAGGGGGTGCAGATCGAAGATTATAAAGCAACTTACAGCCAATCTTCTCCTTCTACGCAGGCATTGTTTGAAGTTATAAATAAATTAAAACAGCCAGCTTTCAAAACTTAATAAATTCTTTTCCCTGCATGGATGTAATGGCAAGGAAAGCAAGCACTTGTGGCATCTGTGAGAATGTAAATCTCCCTTCAGTTTGTGCAAATGATGGGTATCTCTCATTGCACGTCCTTTGCCTACAGACTTTACCCAACACAGGATTCCACTCTGAATGAGAGTTTTGCAGAGGAACTTTACCTCACATGCCCGTCTTCTACCACTGTCAACACCACTAATCTGGACATTCGCACTCCAAATTTGTTCGACAACAAGTACTACGTGAATCTAGAGAATGGTGAAGTATTGTTTGCATTTGATGAGAGCCTCTCCATTGATTCCCGCAGTAGTGAAATAGTTGCAAGCTTTGCAACAAATGAGACTCTCTTCTTCGAAAGATTTGTGGCTGCCATGGTAAAGATGGTTCAGCTTGATGATGTTGTGGCTGGGGAATGTCCATTTTGTGGGGAGTTGATGATAAAGGAGGTCTCCTTGCGTTCTATTATGCCCGAGGAAATAGAGCATGTAATGTCATCATTACTGTTTGCTGTTTTATGGAACACAGACTTG
Source organism: Cryptomeria japonica (assembly GCF_030272615.1). NCBI lineage: Eukaryota > Viridiplantae > Streptophyta > Pinopsida > Cupressales > Cupressaceae > Cryptomeria > Cryptomeria japonica. Next base: position 374,686,339 of record NC_081406.1, on the reverse strand, counting down.
CTTTTCATTAGTCTAAGTCATGACTCATCATCGCCTGGTTTCATAGATTGCTATAATGGGCATCAATAAGTAATATTATAAAAAATGAAATCAGTATAATGGATGGTTCACGAGAATAATGCAAGCATTCCCCTCTCTGATCACGAGAGTATGGTTTAGCATAAAGAGCTGTCTGGGAGAATTGTTCAAAGTCATGTCTTTGATAGCTACGATCAACTTTGAGTCAGATTGGTATAGCTTAAATAATTTGTAAAATGTTATGTGATTTATTTGGGATGAATGCATGGCTTACAAATCCAAGTTTGAGTTCGGCAACGGTCTAGTATACACCTTTATGACCATGTAGCTACATTTCAATCAGCTGAAGATATGAAGACTGAGTCTAACATGGATCTACCTGGAGACAACGGGGAATATGCTATTTCCCTAAAATGCTCCTGTTTCACCTGAGCAGTGAATATTTGGTCTTTTTATGCAGTATTGAGGATTTGAACTGAGAATCAACACAGTTTGCAAGCATGTGCAGGTATACAGTATGCCATAATGCTCACTGTGAATAGTGTTTAGAGTATGGCGTGATGAATGAAGGGCCATGAGGTAACATGCTTAGTAAGATGTAACCCAAAGACTCCATTGCGGGGCAAGGAGGAGAGCAAATACAACCAAATTGCCCTGGCAAACGAAACTTCTAAACAGTCACCCAGAGAACTCTTCAAAGATGAAGCTCCAGGCGTAACATCATTATCCCACATGCACTGGGAAGTGTTCTTTTTTAATGTTTATATGCAAAAGCGCATAGTAACATAATGTCTAAGCCTTAAAGGCTTTTGACACAAGGTGCCCGTGGGCGCCCAAGGTGGGTCCATGCGTGAGCACGTTTCTCGAGGTGAAGGAAGAGATGATTGGACAAAAACTAAGTGGATCCCACGCAGGCACACTTCTCGAGACAAACGGGCGGAATTTTGCAGATGAAGGCAGGGTTAACGAGCGAGCATGTTCGAGAGAGATCGATGGCTCGCGCTATTTCGCGAAGGAAGATGCATGAAGTTTAAACCCAACGAAATAGTGAAAATGAACGTGAGCCGTCCACGTGTCGTGATAGGTGGCAGTTCAGCAGGCAGGTCCCGGTGAGGTGGCATCCAGTGGCGATGACGTGGCATACGAGTAAGCAATCCAGTGGCGATGATGTGGCGGTCAAGTGGCAAAGGATGAGGTGTCATCCCAGGTGGCGCCTAGTAGACTTCATCGACCAATCAGATCCCGCCACGTGGCAAGACGTCAGAGCACAAATGGAGGCAAAAATTTAAATTTAAAATTGTTTATTATATAGTTTAGACTATATAAATAAATGAAAAATTTAAATGTTTGAGCATATTTGGGAATTAATTCGCCCAGGACTCAATTTTGGGTCAAAGTGTAAAGTGTTATATATTTTCGGAAAGCTCTCGGAGCAGGGAATCCGATTATGAAGTTAGTTTTGGCAAATGTGGGATATTTTGGATCCAGTTTTCACGGGAACAAAATTCAGTTAGGGAGGAGAGACACTTGGCAATTTTCAGTTGTGAATTTGTTTTTCTTCCCTCCTCTTTTTATTCCCCATTCTTCTCAGTTGTAAGGGTTCCAGAATTCTGTGAGGAAGTGCTCCAGTTTTCATGGCTTCCATTTTCTGAATGTCATGACCCAAATTTGTGATTGCTTTTGGTTTGTTTCAGGATATAGAGATTGCAGGGCAATGTTGTAAATGTGATTTTAGTTGCAGGACTTGCTTGTGTCAGGCATGAGTAAATTCCTCATAGTATTGTCTCTGTGTAAGTATTTCATTATTATGAATTGAATCCTCAAGGAGGATAAGATTTGTCAATTTCAAAGAAATTGTGTGATTGTTTATAGGTATCCTTCAAGGAAGGTTTTAAACTCTGTAGTCAATCATAAATGATGAAATATATTTCCAGATCTGATAAAATTGTGAATGAATCAAATAGTGCATTAATATAAGGTATTGATGCATGAATATCTTGTTTAAGGAAAATAAGCTTGCATCTATGATTCATATTTGTAGTTATGTCTGTGACTCTGTTGCCTAATTAACAAGGCACTGATCTTGCATGTTTGGGGATGTTTTCAGATATACATTTTTAAAGATAAATCTATTTTCCCTTCATGTTTAGGGGTGTTTGTGTTCCATTCTTTCCAAGCTCTGTTTCATCGTATTGTTTATACAAATCTAGCCAATCTGTAATGTTTCCTAACTTGTTGAGCTTGTGAAATGATCTATCTGCTTAATGTTGATGCAGTTACGTGTCTGTAATTGTTGTATTTAGTGCATCAAGAGGGTGTCCCCCCCTAGGTCTAGCAGAACCTGAAGTGCAGGAGGATCAATTAGGATCCTATGTTATGTTGTCCAAACCCTAATGTGTTTTGTAGATTGAAATTGGCCATTTCATAGAAAGATTTGCAGGTGTTCTTGGGTTATCACTTTTGGTGAACAACACTAACTATTGAGCCATAAGTGTTTGTAGCCTTGAATAAAAATTCTAAAGAGAATTTGGCTTGGTAGTCAATTTATTTGAGAGATCAGTGATCTTCTTTTCAATGACTTCAGTCTTATTCTTGATATCTTTGATGAAGAATGAAAATGTACCTAACTTCTGGAATAATTAAATAATATGCTTGAGTTGAGGGGACAACTCAGCAATGAATTCAATAAGCTTTATTTTACCTATAGCAATTGTTTTCTGCACTTCTTTAATCATCTTGGCAATTATCTCTTTTTCCTTCAATTTGCTAAGGTATTTTGATGCTGCTACTCTAGATTCCTCCAATTGAGTGAGTAGTTCATCCAGTTGCACATGGATGACAACATCTTTATTGATGGTAGCTTCAGGTATCATTTCTGTCAATAATGTTTTGACCTTCTGAAGTACTCGGTTCTTTTGTTGAATTGTTATCTATCTTTCCTGCTCTACTTTGGCTTTACAAAGCTCACCGAATTATATCAGTGCTTGCCCCTTCAATTTTGTTAGGTCAACATTCGGTAGCATAATAGGCATTGACAGATCTACCTTAAAACTATGTCATTTTTCCTCCTTCTCCTTTGATGATGATGCCTTTGCCAATTGAATGGGTACAATGGATTTGGAGACTTGTCCTTCCTTGATATGTTGCATGGTAGAGGCAACACTTTTGTCAGTTCCTGTAGCCTTTGTTGTATCCTTCGGTGTTTCCTTGCTTGGAATTTCAGTGGCAATTGTCTCGGTTCTTGAAGTAACTTGTGAAGTTTTCTCGCTGGTGCCCTAAGAGGTAGGTTCATCTTGTTTATCCTTTGGAGCCTCTGTGCCTTCATCTATGTATTGAGGTTTCTTGGCTGAGACTTGTTGGGTGATCGGAGGATAAGGCTTAACGTGTTCCAAAACTGATTCACTGGACACCAGTTTGGCATAGGTGCTTCCTTCTATCATCTCTCCTTCCTGTGCTTCAGTGTCTATGATATCCTCATCTATCTGAATAGTGGAAGAAGGATCTTGCTCAATGATGTCAACTATTTCTTCTTTACCTTTTGGCTCTTCAGTCTGAATCCTAAATATTTTCTTCCATTTCTCTTTTTCAACTTCAAGATATAGTCCATTCATCATTTTTAAGGCCCTTTGTTTTACTTGAAAATTTGTCTAGTAGTTTTTCAAGTGATCTCTTATTTCATCTACTGACATATCTAGAAAGAGATGTACCAAAACTCTTTCTCTTATTTGCTTCTCCAAGTCCATAGCATATTTCCATCTATTATCAATATGTGAGTATAATGCTTTTGGAAGAAAACCAGTCACTTCCAATGGAACAACTCGGAACTTGAGAAGTGTACTAATTACAGTCTCTTCTATTTGCCTCTTCTCTTCATCTATTCTAGTATCACATTTTACATATCTAAATGACCCAAATCCACCATATTCCTTCAATTTTGCCCAAAAATTATCGACACTATGTACATCTTCCTTTGTGCTTTTTACAATCTGAAGTTTATTTACATCTTCTGACTCTATGTCACTTTCCTCTTTATCAAAAATTAGTCTTCTTTTCTTCTTTCTATAAGTTTTTGTAACCTTAGGCATTTCTACATTCTTTTGCTTCTTACCAGGTGACACAACAGATGATCTAGTGTTCGGTGGCTTCACTGGTGGGGTTGGTGATACCTTGGTTGCATCCCGTTTCTTTCTTTTCAAAATTTTGCCCTTTGGCAACTCGGTGCTTGGTGTAATTGTTGCTTCTTGAGCTTCAGATTCTTCCTCGATTGAAAGTTGATCACTCTTAGTAGGAGTGGAGGTAGAACCTTCTCCAAACTTTTCAGCTAAATCCTTGATCATTCTGGTAGCTTTTCTGGCAGCCTTCGGAACAACAATGCTCATTTTTACTTTCTCTTTCACCTCTTCATAGGTGCCATATCTTTTCTCGGTAGCATGCCTTGGAAGTGCTAAAAAGGCATCTATCTGCTGTTGAGCAATGTCAAAATATATCTCATAACCCATAGGCGGTAATGATTGAGTCCTGGGTTCTACTGCATTGACATAACAGTAGTCTGTATCCAATTCAAAACATATAGTATCCTTGTATTTTTCCACTAGCTGAGGTGGAATCCTGTACCTTCTATGCATCTTTTCCTGGAATTTGTTGAAGTAGTCATCCATTATCATATTGAAATTATCACCTAGCTGATTGATGAAATCATTTATTTGATGGGTGATAGGTCGGTGTAATTCCCAAACAATGTTACTGACTGATGGAAAGAATTTCTGAAAATAGAAGAACATACACACTAAGAGTGACCCAAACTTTAGTGTGTTAGCAGTATTCTTCTTCTTCGGTTTCCTTATTGTATTTATATTTTCAAAAAGATTCTTCAACAACACTTCACATAAATCAATTTGCATACCCTTTTTAACAATTTTATAGGCCAAATCTACAGCTGCACACGGTACATTATTTCGTCTTGCCGATTGGAAGAAACAATAACCAATAACTCTAATAGAAAAATTAAGTTCTGCATCTTTCACATTGTTCAACTTAAGACCTCTACTATCAAACTCAACACCTGTTAATGTTATCAATTCCTTCTATGAAATTATCTTCTATGCTTGGGCATGGTCAAATATAGGGTATCCGGTTATCATGTGAATAATCTCCTTGGTGATCTTGAAAGGTTGATCCTCTAGCCACATAAAATCGTCATGTACTCAGCTCAAGACAAATTTGACCCATTGGGGTTTGAAGACTCGAGGATAGGTTAGGGCTTCGATTAATCCCTTGACTTTGATATGCTCAAACTTGCTATCTAGATTTCCATCGGTGCACAATTTATCATACATATCCTTAATCTCATTATGACCTAGCTCATCAACTCTGCACTTGGTATAAAATCTAACATCTTCGATCAACAGAACCCTATCCAGAATAAGAGAAAATGCAATTTTCTCATCGGGTTCGGAAGCCACTTTGGGAGGTAAGGTGTATTTCAATGTAGGCTTCTCAATGGTTTCTACTACAATGAGTTTTTGAACTTTGGGGGCCATTTCAAACTGAAATTCTACTTACGAAGTAGCTTTAGGGTTTCAAATAACCAGAAAATGCTTCCAACTTAGTAAATACTTCGCACATATTCACAACTTGACTTGATCGGTTAACTGCTAAAAATGCAACTTTAGATTTGCTAAATACCTTGAATTCTCTCTTGGAAATGTTTGATCGCCTTTTGATTCGCTCTGCTCTGCACTTTGAAAACTGGTAAGTAAAAAATGATCGCACTCAATACTTTGAATATCTCCTTTTGACCTTATCAGGATTCGTGTGGTTAGGTTAAATAGGCATTAAATGCACTTGGTTTTACTTTACAGACTAACTCTCTTATAAGCTTTTACTGACTAGATAGGTTTAATACTTTTACCGACTTCTCTGGTAAATCAAAAAACTAGATAATTTTTTGAACTTTCTATTACATCTTAGCTATGCAGATTTTGGAATTAAGTGCATAAATATATAGGAACTGTTAAGATCTAACCTTTGAGAATGTAGTCCCTCCATACCTTTATTGACTAATTCTAAGTAGATGCACCTAACTTGGTACGTAAGGTGCTTCCTTCATTAGTTGACACATTTTCCTTCTTTTTCCAAAATTTCGGCAATTTACTTCTTATCTCCTCAGTATCTCCTCTCGGTTGGTCTCTGTAGTCTTTAGCTATGTCTCCAACTTTGTGACAATGAAAACATGCCATTCCTAGATTTCTCCATGATCTTCGGTTGTTCATTCCAAACCTTATCATATAGTTTGCACTTATATGTCCATATCTTCCACAACATTCACACCAAATTCTTGTATTGTAATCCCATGGTACTGAAGTATATTGTCAATTGAGATTTGTGTGAGTTCGGTAGCTTCTAGTGTTTTCTCGGTGTGGAGTCCACATATAGTTTTTCTACTTAAACCAACATTTCTTGGTATTGTGTCCATATCTATTGCAATTTTTGCAAATCTCTTTGTATTTTGCCTTTTGATAATTGTTGATAGACTTTGTTCTACATTGCTTAGATGTGTGACCATACTTATTGCAATTGTAACAATAACAATAAAACCTAGTAACATCCAGTTGCTTACCTTTTCTTATCTGGCAAACATTGGCAGTATGTCCTTGTTTTCCACAGTAGTTGCAAATAGGCTTCTTGTCCTTGATGTTCTCTTTGTTTCTAGCTTGCTTGGATGATTCTCCTTTCTTGGTAGTGTTGATCCCTTTCTCGATAGAGTTGTTTCCTTTGTAACCGAGTCCTGCATTTTTGTTGGGTTTTCTCATATTCAGTTGCCCATCCAACATTCTTGATGCTTCATGGCTTTTCCTCAATGTTTCTTTTGACTTCTTTTCTGCTTCTAGTTCATCAGTCAATCTTGATATTTCAAGTTTCAATGCTTGGTTCTCATTTTATTTTAGTGTAGCTTCATGATGTGCATAGTCCAACTGATCAGATAGATTATGTTGAACTACAGTCATCCTTGATATTTCCTCATTCTTTGTAGACACCATTGCTTGTAGCTATTGTTTTTCTCCTTCTATAATTCGCTTATTATCTTCAGCTATTCTCAATGCATCAATATTTTCAGTCATTTGTGTGCTCAAATACTCACATTCCCTTCTCATTGCTTTTAGCTATTCATTAAGTGCTTTGTTCTTTTCTTTCAGTTTTGCAATCATTTCTTCATATTTTTCTGATATGTTGTTCTCAGATGATGTCTCAATTTTTTCCACCAACTCTTTTGAGTTCTATAAATCATCAGACAACCTTCTTCTGACTTTCACTGATCTCTGCATTTGCCTCTGCATATCTACAATCATTTGATTAACATGTTCCAATTCTTCTTGAAGGTTCACAATCCTGTGAGATTGTTTATAGCCTTCCATTGATAGGATCTTTCTCTTTAGGCTGTTAGACCATTTACCAAGAATATGGCTCTAATACCAATTTTTAGGTCTTACTTGGAAGGCTAATGTACTGAGAGGGGAGGGGTGAATCAGTACTTCAAAAAATTTCTTGAAAAACAATTTTACTGATATACACAAATTATGTATTGTTGATCTCAAAGATATGTAATACTTAAACATAATCATAGAAATAACACACATCAAAATATCACTCCATAACACAAAGATTTTTGGTCACACAAAGACTCTCGGTTAGAGAGAAAAACTACGGTGGGGATGGAACCCACAACTTCACTACTGCAGTAATCAAGATTGCTCGGTTAGAGCTACATGTTTAGCCATTTTTGATAGCTTACCCTGTTAGGAGTATAAAGATCTTTAGATCTACCTTGCTAAAGGATTTTACAAACACTTCTACAAAATGTTGTACCTGGTTAAAGGTTTTACAATTTATAGACTTTATTAGAGTCTTTTACCCTGTTAAAGGTTTCTATTACAACTTAAAATTTCAGTCAAAAATATTTACAAAATATCTGCAACTTCACATCTGAAATGTTATAGCAGACTCTATGTGCTCAATATTAAATTACCTTGCTCATATCATTCCTCGGTAATTGATAAATCAACTCGGTAACCACTTCTGTATACTCTGTCCTCTTAAACTGTTCTCTGAAACCTTCTCGGTAACCTGTGATTATCTCTATCGATCTTCTTTCTTCATACTAAACTATGTCATTCCTTTTTGTCTCTTTTCTTGATTGACTTTACATATCATATCATCTCATATACTCAAATCATTATGTTTATATAGATCTCTAAGATGACGATCTGTTCATGCTTCGATCATACAAACATGTTTTATTGAATGAATAAACGTAGAAATTATTTCATTAGATATTCTTCCTCAAAATCATACAAAATCTTTAAATGCAATTTCCTATGTAGTAACGGTTTCATCTCGAATTATGAAACATGTCTCACATGTGTGTCCAGGTTCATTGAATCTGGTAACACGTTTTCACTCGGTTCAGATTAACTCGGTATTCCTTCTTTGTTGCTCGGTAAACATATAAACCTTATGCGGTAGACATTCTGCATGTCTCAGTTCACAGCTTGGTGTGTATCATCTCGGTGACTTGTCTTTCTTCTGTAACCGACACCAGTGACCTTGGTGTTTACCGACTGGAATTTTCAGTAGTATTAACCGACTAGAGTATATAGAATGACTTTGGGCATAAAACTAATGACAACTTAGTAAATAGCAACACACAGGTCCTACTTTTATAGGTAATATGAATATACCAAGTTACTCTCTAGGAACATTATCAAATACACAAACACAAACACGGTTAGGTTGAATAGAAGAATGATCCTAATTTATCTTATCTAATAGGTCAACACAACAAATGTATGTGCTGACTCATTATCAATTAAGGTACCTTTTATGTTTTTTTCATAAATACAAGGAGTAATCATAAAGGGGATTATTTTTATTTTTAACCTCTATAGAAGGAAATTAATCTCATGAGAATGTAATATCATTTGGTTTAGAAAAAGGATGATGAACCACCTTATGAAAGGCTTCTTGGATCAACCTATGGTATGAAGCGGAAGTTTGAATCAAGTCCAAAAGGGAGATCTTAGCTAAGATATCATGGAGTTTCTTAACAAGATCCTTATAAATTTGAAATAGGTGCTAGGAGAGCGTGAAATTGGACACACTAATAAAGGGTGTACAATTTATGACACTACAAAAACATACCCCCTAAAGTCTCCCCTTTTCTTGATGAGGATTAACTATATAGTGGATTTTTTATTAAAGAAATTATGGAGATAATAATTCAACACTACACAACCATGATAGTTTCAAATAAGATTGTAATAGAAATAGAACTAATCAAGTATATGGTGGCTTCAAATAAAAATTTGGAAGATTTAATGGATCAGCTCTTGGATTGTCTAGCTACCCCACTCAAGCTTGCAAAGGGAGAAAGCAATAAAAGAGGAGGACAAATTGAAAGAATTGGAAATTGGAGAGGTACCCCCTAACATTACACCACCACAAAAGAAATGAGTGGGAGAACTATAAAAAAAAGAACTTTGGTCCAAAAAAAGGTTAGACAAACTAATGTTGGAAAAGTCAAAGATAACCCAAACAATCCATGCATAAATAAGGGAAGCCACTACAAAATGATATTAGAAATTGCATGAGGAATAAAATATATATAAAGTTACCTCTTTAGAGAAATATTCTTAGCGCACATGGTCCTTAGACACACCCTCATCCGTTGCGATATCCCCCATATATTTTTTTATGACTTTGTTCATGGGCCTTTTGACACACCTAGCATGCAAGATTTGTGAGACAAAGCTTCTCCTCAAAAATAATAACGAATTTGTAATTTCTGCGTCTCCCAAGATCTATTTTGTTGGGTCACAATGGTGCATGGTAAATTAATTCTCACATGGTCTATTGCAATCAAGGGGTCTGCTGGTTTTGTAAGTGAAGTGCACATGAATCTTTTGGAGTTTTCACTAAGAAATAAAGATCAAACGATAGGACAGGGTAACAAAAGATAATCAAGTTTAACACATGCAACTAAATCAGCTATGAAATTGATGCTTCACATAACATAATATTATTAATAACATTTAAAACAACAATCACACAACATCTCCAACAAACATGCAAAGCCATCAACTTACATGCAAACGGAACAAGATATCAAAGATGACACTATCAAAATACCACCTAATCCTCATACACCATTTACATGCACAATATTATTCATAAGATGATAAAGATTAAAATATCTAACTACTGATCAAATGAAAGAAGATATCAAATTGTAAGAGATACCAATCACAAAGACATATTCTGCAGATCAAGCAATTTAAAATTTGCTTATATTGATTTTGGAAAATAACTATCACCATTATCTGGTACTAAAAGTGTTTCAACTGTAACAAAATAAATTTCGAAGAAAAATTTCATAAAAGGTAAATTTCGTAATTATTGGCCTTGAATTATCAATTCTCGGACCCCTTAAATGACTTGACCCAGTACATTTATAGGTGATGGGTCCCTACAATCCTAGAATGATCTATGCCTATGACTCAGTTAAAAAATGGAGGATGTTGTAGTTTGACTTGCAAATCATTGCTCGTGAACCTTAGTTAACTTATACATAACATAAGAGAAAAACAATCCTTCTTCAAGTGTGATGGTAATTGCACCTCCTATGTGTGTTGTACCTACCTTGCTATGATGTTCGTGTTTGACAAGTGTACTCTTTATTTTCTTTCAAAACTACTATTCATACCAAGACCATGCCTTCTTCTTTATGAAAATTGGTAGTATACTTAGAATCTCCCACCTATTCATTGTTTGTTCTTCTTGTAGCTGCAGTAGTTTTTAATGTAACAATCTATTGAAGTAGGTGATGGGTTTGGCACATACCCAATTTGGAACCTAGAAACTCTTAGAGTTTCCCTTACTTCCCCCATCTTATCAACTACATTTTCCACCATTTTTGTTGCTTGATAAGACTAGAGAACAAGGTACATATACCTTTCCTTGACACTAGTATCAAACTTAGCAGTCAGAGAGAAATTCTTTGACTGGTGTAGGAGCACCTACTCACCTAGATGTCTCATGAAGTATTTTTAAATCTATTTTTGGTTTATAATGTTTTTTCAAGGTTATGTAAGGTCCTAAGGACCATTTTGAGTCAATTTAAACCATTTTGTAAGGCTATTGAAGTCATTATGCTCTTGGTGACCTATAAGGTCCTAACAAGGTCAAAGTTGGTCAAAGAATGTGAAAATGCCCAATATGGGTTGAGATGATATAATAAGGTCATTTAAGAATGTATCAAGGGTAATTAGATTATTTGGAGTTAGTAGGACAAGCTCCAGAGTCATGTTGTCAAGTTTGGCAAAAAGTTAAAAAGTTGTCACAATGCAAAATTGCAAAATTTACAAGAAAAGATGTAACCAATGGTCAAATCAGTTTAAAGGTTGTTGGATTCAGTTTTAAGGTTATTTTTTGTGTATTTAGAATATATATGTATAGGGGAGTTCTAATGGATTTTGGTTGGACAATGTAAGAGAGCACAATTAATGAAAATTGAAGTTTTACCATGCATTTTCTATGTTCTATCAACGTTGCAGTATGCTAGATTGAATTTTTTCTTTCCTTAACATATTCATTCACTTAGTAAACCCTTTTAATATGTCATGTGGGTGAATCCTCTAAAATTTACTTTTGGTTTCATTATTTTTCATTCAATTTTGCAAGAGTTATATCAAATTCAGTAAAAACAGTCACAAACCCTTGCTAGGGTATCCAGTGACTTGAAATAATGTAATTTTTGGTCATTCCATTATAAAAAACCCATGAAAATGGAAGGGATAGCCCTTTTAAATTTATATTTATATTTTATTTTTGATGCAGGGTTCCATGGTGAGAATGGAAAGTGCTAAGAGTGACAAAACCTGATTTGTGCGTCTCGGACTGAAATGACAGCAAGTTGGTGATTTGTGGGTTGATATAAGTGCAATATTGGGCTTCCAAAGGTTGTTTTAAGGTTTTGAGAGGTGTGAGGTGTTACTGCATACCCTAATCAGTATTTGTGGCCCTTGATTGGTCAAAATACTATTTAATAATTTTCCTAAAACTAGGTATGTTGCTATCCTAAGGATCTAGTGGACTGATATTTTGAGATTATGATGTAATGAGTGAGTTTTATGAGTGGATTAAAGTTGGGGAAGGTGTGTGGGAGTCCTTAGTAACCATTGGAAGTTTTAGGAAGCCTTGGAGAGAGGTGTTGGCTTAGGTTATTATGACTATCCTAAATAAAGTTGTGGTTGCCACATTGAACCAGTAATATAGCAGCAAGCTCTCTTTATGGTCTTTAGGGTGGATGGGAGGGTGAAGAATGGTGGTTTGTATATGTTAAGGAGTCTCTTTAAGGGTGTAATGAAATCCCTTGGGTTGATGAGTATCTACTTTTCAAAGTGATTTGTTCCCATGGACAATTTGGAGTCCCAATTAGAGTTGAGTTTGTGTGAGTGAGGTATTAAGGGTTTGTATGAATGGGATGTGTTGTGGACCTTGAATTGAAAGTGTTGTGATGATCCAATTCCTAAACTATGTTCATGACTTGTGTCTAGTTTTGTTGACCAATGCATCCATGTAAGTGCAAACCCATGTGTAAGGGCTCAATTCTTGTGAAGACCAAAGTGATGCTTATGATCTATTAAAGCATGACACCTTTTGAGGGCATTTTGAAGGTTGAGAAGAGTGATAGGATGAGATGATCCCATTGTTGTGAGATATGTCCAAAGTGAGTTTTGTGAGTTTTGGTGTGAAGAATGGTGGTTTGTCTATGTTAAGGAATCTCTTCAAGGGTGTCATGAAATACCTTGGGTTGATGAGTAACTTCTTGTAAAAGTGAGTTGTGCCCATGGACAATTTGAAGTCCTAATTGGAGTTGAGTTTGTGTGAGTGAGGTAATAAGGGTTTGTGTGAGTGGGATGCATTTTAGACCTTGAGTTGAAATTGTTGTGATGATCGAAGTCCTAAACTATGTTCATGTCTTGTTTCTAGTGTTGTTGACCAATACCTCCATGTAAGTGCAAACCCATGTGTAATGGCTCAAGTCTTGTCAAGACCAAAGTGATTCTTATGATCTATAGAAGCATGAAACCTTTTGAGGGTATTTTGAAGGATGATAAGAGTGATAGGATGAGATGAGCCCATTGTTGTGAAATATGTCCAAAGTGAGTTTTGGTGTGAACCCTTAGCCTCTGCATCACTGACACATAGACCTCCCATTGTTGGAGCACTTCTTCCTAGTTTAGTGAGTCTATCCAAAGGATTTCTAATCTATGATTACCCAATATCTCGGCAACATATTGTTCATATTCCTCAAGTAGGCTTAAGAAAGAAGGACGCCCTTTTAAAACTTTGGTTCTACATTAGTCCACAACTTCCTTTTTGAACTCCAAAGCATCAATGGAAGTTTGTAAAACATCGAGATGTTCACCTCCTAACAAATATTCTTTCTTAATTATATCTTCACCTATCCCTTTAATCCTTTTCAACACCTTGATTTGTTTTACAAACCCAATAGTCTGGGTATCTCATTGGGTGGAGAAAATGATGATACCTCTTTCAAGGAGATGAACATCCTCATAAATATCCATGGTCTCTTGTAAGAACATCCTTATCTTGCTCAGTTGGTCCCCAACCTAAGTGTCAATGGTAGTCATCTTCATTATTATTACATAGAGTGCTTTAACTTCTTCTTGTGGCAATGCCAATGTAGAAGGTTGAGAATATCTGGTTCTTGAGTTGAGTGGCTTCACCATTCCCATGCGTATTTGTCTATATCATTGCAGCTAGGCCTTAGCCTCTTTCTTGGACTTATGCTCCTTCTCTATCCTTATCTTTATAGTGGCGGTAGTGGCATCTAAGGAGGCTATTTCTCCCCATTTGGTTTATTTACCAAGGTTTACTTGGGAGATTGGGTACTTTAGGGAGGCCTATTCTTCACCTTCTACACTTTGCACTGGGTCAGCTACGTTGGCCACAAGATCTCTGGATTTACTCCTTGCCAAATGGTGAAGAGTCTTTGCCTTCTTTGTTCTCCTTGGTGATTCAGTGATCACATCTTGAAGGGTCTGTTGACTAGATTGAAAGGACTAGAATATTGAGAGGGGGGTGAATCACTATTCTCATGGATTATAAATTTTATTACCAAACTTTAATCTTGTACTGAAATATCAAACTTCATAAATTATGCTTAACAAATATAAAACAACAAATGTAGAACAAACATGAAAACACAACCACAAGAGAAACACCAAATTTTATACGTGGAAAAATCCAAATGGGATAATCCATGGAGAGTGTTAAGTCTCAGGAGAATATAAATAGTTATATGGTATTTTACAAAAAGGGGTGGCTCATTGCCAAATTACAAAAATAACTCATTGCAATAGAAAAGGTTGAACTGAAAAGGATTGCATCTCCAAATGTATGAGATCAGTTCCAATATTAAGATCAGATCACATTCACAAAATCTACAACAGTTTCGGTGAAAAATTTATGTACAACTATTCTACAGTAGGTTTGGTGAAGGACTACTACAACACTCCAACACAAACTGCACTCTAACTTTGCACCAATTGCCTTCACTATCCACAACTCACACTTCACACTTTTCTTTTTTGATATCTTCACATCTATATCTATTTCACATCCACACACACCTCATACACTTCCTTTCTTTTTCATTTTTGACATCACATGCTACTACATATATATACCAAAGGACACAAACATGGGGTAGTTTGTTGGCCAAGTTGAACACGTTATCTAATAAAACATAAACAAGACAACCATGTTGACCTCTACAAGATCTCTACATGCTTCCCTTTTCATTCTTCATTTTCCAATGCATATACCAAGATTACCAAAATGGGACAGGTTCATCCAAACCCAAAGATACTAACCCATTATCACAAAACTTAAGCACAACATCTCCAATTTCTAAAAATAGAGATTTCACGCATACCAAGAATACCACAACATGAAACTTGAAGAGATACAATGGACATGACCAAAATAGGTGATACTAAAACATGTAATTGATATCAAGATCAATACAAACTCAAAATTCTAAAACACAAAGATCTTCTAGAAACTTCATTACTACATCATAGCACTTGCTGATAACAAAAACTACACATACCAACTGCATACAACATCTAGACCAATACAGATAATACTAATTTGAATATATTCTCCTATCCAAACCAGATAACAAGTTTGAAATCAATGACAACAATTTTCACACAATTCTAATAGGACGATGCTTGGGAGGACCACCTTTTTCTTCTTCAGAAAATTAAAACTGAGCCACTACAACATGCTATCATCTTGTTGTTCACCTTGTTTTTTGACTTGGGTAGTTACCATATGGATTCCTGGTTGTTGTTCTTGTTCCTTATCCTCTTCCCATTGATATTTATTTACATCCTAATCTTTCTCATTTCGCTGCTCTATAGATTCCTCATGTTGTGGTGGAGGTTGGGGAAGTTGTTGAACAAGGTGTTCTTATTGCACTACCTCAGAATCTCACTATTATTTTTCCAATTCTTCCAACTTCTCCCCACCTCTTGTCTAAAGTCTTCTTTACTTGCATCACTTGGTTGTTTTTCTTAGCCTCCCTCCAACTACTTGAGGAGTTGCTCTTGATCTGGAGGAGTGAGCACTAGGCAGTCATCTTGATCGTCAACCTCCATGGACTCCACCTGCACTTCATATACTTGTGTCTGAGAAATCTCAGTTGTTTGATCCTTGAGTTCATTAGTAGAAGGTTGAATGGGTTGCTTGTCCTGAGAAATGACAAGCACTTGCATCAACACTGATTCTCCCAAATCTTTATTGGAGCTAACCTGTTTTTGCATTGAATCATCTTTCTTCTTGCGAGCCACAACTAAAATAAGTCCATTTATAATTATCCTCATTTGAATCTGACTCAATATTGTGAAAGATCACTTGCTCATGAGTTGGCTTGGTGGTTGCCATTGGAGCTGAAGAAGAAATAGGTTGTTATACATTGAGAGATTGAGAAGTACCTTCTCTGAGAGTTATACCAATAGTGGGCACAATAAGGACAACTGATGCTTTAGTTATAGCAAGCAATCTAGCGGTTATTCTATGTTCTAAAGCTTTCTTTAAAAATTGAGATTCTTTCATTTTATCATCAAGTTTCTTCATTAGATCTTCTTTCTCTACAACAGGTGTAGAGGCTTCTTAATCCATTGGAGTATTTTTCCTTGACTCCAATCTTTTCCTTCTTACATACTCTTGGGTAGCTTTTGACTATGGACTACTAGTGACCTTTCCTTTCTTCTTTTCTTTTGAAATGATGCTCTAAAGTCTAAGACTTAACCATTATCTACTTCTCTTGACCACTTTTTCAGGATCATTATCAATTTCTACATTTTATTTCTCTAAACATTTTATTGGAGAGAGAGGCCTCTAGTTTACTTTCATTTCTTCATATTGTGAATCTAGTACCACATCTTTGTCCTTGGAATCTTTAGGAATATTTGTCTCTAGTTTGAAATCTCTCATTTTGTAGGCAGTCAATCTACAAAATCCCCTCTTCTTGGCATAAAAAATGTCTTGCACTCTCGCCCAAAAGTCTTCTAAGGTAGGCACACGCCCTTCATATGCAATCAACATTATTCCTTTTAACTTTCTACTTGGATCATATCATTGTTGAGCATAAGGAAAATCTTTGAGGTATAGGTTCCACAACTCATGAATTATTGTTTTTGTTATTTGCAAATTGTGGCACTCATAATTCTCTAGCACAATCGAGAATATCACCCCTTTTTTATGCTTCAGAGTCATGAGACTTGAACCCCTACAATTTGTCTCGAATACTCTAAAAGAATAATCTTGTTGCTACAATAGAGAGGAAGAAGAAAATGATTCCTCATGAATCTGCTCAACCTAATATATGTGGAATGTTTATTATGAATAAACCACATCCCTCATTCATGTATCAATTGCATTACCTCACTAGATAACCGGTATCCAAATCACCAGTTGATCTGCAAATTACTGCAACTATGAATGTATCATTAATTATCTTAAAATTATTCTTGGCCACCTGGAAAGGCGATTGGGTATAATATTCCCAAACTCTTTTCTCTTCAGGTCCTTCCCCTAATCTTCCTTTAGTGTTCAAACTTGGATATACTCCACTCCTAGCAACTATCTATATCACATAAGAAGCCATGAGGAATCTATTAGTCTAGATTATATTACACATTTGTTCGAATATTGTTTGATATAAGTTGTGCCCAATAAAAATAATCTTTCTTTTTAAGGATGGTATCGATATAATGAACCATCCATAGGTGATAATTCTTGACATCTTCGTTTGAAGTCCTTAATAAGCACGATGATCAAGTTGCATTGGGCATACCTAAATTTGGCCCTAAGAATGTTATATATTGCCTTCAACCCATATTTCCTTGGATCATTGAGCCAGACTTGATTTATATGTTCCCTATTATAGACCAAATCTTTATTGAAGATTTATATGGCCTAAACATTAGTAGTTTGAAACACTTTTTCATACTATGGAATCCTGAATGTCAAAGAAAGCATATCAAAGAAGAGTTCTACCACAACATTCCCTTTGGTGTCGAAACACTTCCAGGTATCTTTGTCATAGTGTTGAGCAATTGCAAGTATTAGTTCTGGTGATTGGATGGCCCGGGGAAAACAACTGCCTCTATAAGCCAGGACCACTTTATCCTTCTATAGGCAACATTTAGATTGTGACCATATACCTCTTGCTTGATTTTTTCTAGATCAATATGCCCTATCTCAGTACCTGTTATCCATTATACCTCATTTTCAAATTTAGAAACCATCATCTACCTCTTGTACTAATATTTAATGGTGATAGGATTCTTCTCCAATTTTACCTTGTTCGTAGTCTTTTTCCTCAGGGTCCTTGTTGCTTCCATAAGAATAGCCTACAATAGAGAATTCAATTAATAGTACCTTAGAAATTTTTCTTGAAAACAGTGAACTTTGGAATCCCAGGGTTTTGGGTTCAAGAGAACTTCCTTACAAACCAAAAACATGACTTTAGGATCTTGGAATTCTAGGGTTCTGGAGTCAAAATAATCTCACACAAATCCCACTCTAGGATCCCAAAGTTTCAAGGTTCTAAAGTGGAGGAACTATAAGCTTATTGATTTACGATCTCGAGATCCCAAAATGCCAAAGGGGAAATCAAAATAGTCCAATAAGGTAAGGCTTCAGAATCCTACGAACCCAGGATTTTGAAGCGCTAAGCGGGATAGCTTTCAAAGTGCTTCAAGATCCAACAAACCTGGGGTTTCAAATCATTGTAAACAATTAACTTGGGGATACTTTGGGATCTCGAGAACCTGGGGTTCTGAAGTGTGTTTTCTAAAAGACCACTTCACTAAGAAAAGTACTTCGGTATCTTAGAGTTTTGGGGTTACAAAGTGGAGGAATCAAAACAAGGACAAGGCTCGGGATCTCAAGAACCCGAGATCTCGAAATGGCATCCAAACAACCAAGGTAAGAAAATCGATAAAAAGGAAGAAAAACATTTCAAAACAACTTATTTAAAACTAAAAACCCTAGGCTAAAACACAAGGTAGGAAGGAAAACACTTACCTAGAAAAAGGAGGAGGGAGAACACCAAAGGATGCCACAAATTTTTATTTTGCCTAGGTCACCATGAATGCAGAGCTTCTCGGAAGAAGAAAGAACGCAAAATGAGAAAAATAAGGCAAGAAGGGATATTTACACCCCTTGGTGACCACGTGGATCAAGGTGTGACATGCTTCGAGGTTTTAGGATCTTGGGGTTTCGAGGTGGAAAGACAATTAATCTCGAGAGTCTAGAGTTCCTAGACTCCAAAGAGAAGATGAACATAATAAGGAGAACCTAGGATCCCAAGATCCTTGGGTTCCAAGACTCCAAAAAATGAAACAAACTAGAAGGCTTGGGATTTTGGAAATCCAAGATTTTGAAACCTTCACAAAAAGAACAAAAGAAACACACAAAGGATTTTAGGATCCCAGGATTCTATGGTTCCAAGGTCCTTCACACTTGAACAAAGGGGTTACTTTAGGATTTTGGGATTCTGGGATCCCAAAGTTCCATAAACAAAAAAACAAAGACACCTCAGGGTTTTGGAAACCCAAAACTCTAAAGCCAAAACAAAAAGAAACAAGGCAAGGAGATGCACATCGGGATCTCGGGATTCCAGGATTTCGAGGTGTGTATAAATTATAAGGAACAAAAGACACCAAACATACTTTGTGGTTTTGGGACTTTGAAACTCCAAAGTGACACAAACAAAGCACAAGGGGAAACAAAAAATAGTAGGAAAAATAAAACAAAAAGGGGGACCCACATTTCTAAGCAACAAATGGAGGGGGTGAGTATGCAAGGCATAACAAATGGAAACTCTCTTGGAAAAATGGCTCAAGGGATTTCAGAACTTCAAAATCTCTGGTTAACTTGAACTCCAAGGCTACTGTCATTCAAGATAACTTATTAAAGTAGAAGTATGATTAAGAAAAAGACAAACAGTAAGCAGAGGACTACACTTAAGCAGCTCGTAAGTATGTGCTTTGATTAATTACCCCATCTTTTCAACCTCAAAGGTAGACAAAATAATTGATTTGCAAGATATGTGAGTGAAATCAATCTCGTATTTTGTGCAATGTTAGCCTAGGCATAGCTTTGTTGTCACCTGAATGTTTATAGTCTCGACAAAGTTACCTCTCGCCCTCATCAAATATTGCTCCATTGCTAGCCAGACATTCATAGCCTTGATGGATATACTTGAAATACCCAAATAAGTTGCAACAAGAAGAAACCTTTTTTTATATATATTTTCTTCGGCTTTCCTTT
Source organism: Cryptomeria japonica (assembly GCF_030272615.1). NCBI lineage: Eukaryota > Viridiplantae > Streptophyta > Pinopsida > Cupressales > Cupressaceae > Cryptomeria > Cryptomeria japonica. The sequence goes on along the minus strand of NC_081406.1, from coordinate 374,666,389 downwards.
TCTTCTTTCTTCTTCTCTCTTTTATATTTCCCTTTTCTCTTAATCTTTAAGCAACTTTTGAAACAATTAAGTTCTGAAACTAGGTTGGGGATCATGGTGGATAACAAGAAATCACATGATTTCTGAATTTTCACTTGGGCATGAATTTTTTTGACATCTTCGAGATTTGATGATGTATTTATGATGTGCAGATGGTCTTTAGTCGAGGGAAGCACTAACTTCTTCAATATCTAGAACTCAAACCATAGTTAAACCATTGTACTTCACCTTGAATGAATGTAGATAATAATTTCAAAGCCAACAATAGATAATGAATTTATAAAGAGCTAAGAGTGTCAAAGACTCCTAAAAAGTTTCCATTATTATGCCCAAAACACTCTCCCAATGTTAAAGGCTTAGAAAAAGTGATTCCCCAACAACACACACAACCAACAAAGAAAAACAAAATAAAGAAGAAAAAGAAAAGCAAAAAAAGCAACTAAACTACTATAATACAATAGACCAAACTTATTCGAATCTAACCAAAATAGTGCTTAAGAAATTGACCATTGACAAGAAATGGTACAAGTTATGTCAAAGAGCTTAGTCTAAAAGTGTTCTCTCCAAGGATCTCAACAATTTGATAAGGACCTAACCATAGTCTTTCGAACTTGTGATGGTTGCCCTTTTTTTCCCTAGCCTTATCCCACAAGAAAACTAGGTCAGAAATCTAAAAGGCCTTCACCTTAACTCTTTTATCAAACCATCACTTAATGACAACTTGATGTTTGGAAAAATGTTGTAGGGAATTGATCCTTTATTAATCAAGTTTGAAAAGGTTAAGGATATAGACTTCAACCTGATCATCAACTTCTAGACTCTTCATAAATTGAAGGACTGGGATTTGTAAATTAACTAGAAAGACAAGATTTTGACCATACAAAAGGTAATAAGGAGACATTCCTAGGGAAGCCTTGACTCTGTTCATGTTAGTCTAAACGACATACTTTAACTGATTGTGCCAATCCATTGAGTTCTTTTCAAACAACTTCTTAATGACATCTAGGAGATTTTTCTCAGTGGATTCAACTAGTCCATTTCCCTGGGGGTAATAATTCGAGGAAAATTTGAGAACAAACTTGAATTCATATGACCATTGCATTAATTATGATGAAGTAAAAGTTGGGTCGTTATCACATACTAGAGCAAAAAGCATCCCAAACCTAGTAAGGATGTGGTCTTCAAGGAATTTGAGAATTATTTTCATAGTAGCATTCTTGCAAGCTTGAGCTTTTGTCAACCTAGTGCAATAATTTGTGGCAACCAGTATGAATTTATGTCTTGCAAACAAATTGGGGTTAATGACCCCAACAAAATCCAACACCCATTGTGTGAATAGTTTGACTTCAAATACTGGTTAAAGAGGCATAGCTAGATTGCATTCTCTAGATGTTGTTGTCTAACAAGTGTGGAAATGTCTAACATGCTCATGGGTGTCTTTGAATATACTTGGCCAATAATAGCCATCTTTCAAGATTTGATGCCTTGTAGCATCTGCTGACCCATGGCTTGTACCATATTTACCGTGAAATTATTCAATAATTTTCTTGGCTTCTTGATGATCAAGGCATATAAGGTAAATGCCATCATAGTTATTGCAGTACAACATTGACCCCTTAATCATGTGATTAGTGCTCTTTAATAACAAATCCCTTCTTTATGTAGCAATCAATACTTCAGGGCACTTGTTATTCAACAAGACAAAGATTAGGTCAGCATACCAAGGATCTTGTGTGAATGATTTGATGGTAGTTGACACTGGATATGAGGGTTATCTGTTGCGATGACTTGTGACAATCCTTGACCTCTCACTAGTTTCATAGGTTGCATCTCTAGATCAAACTCCTGTAGAATAGTTGGATCCACTTCCCACGATATTCTCGAAGCTCAATTTGCATTAGAAATGACTTGACTACCTGGTCAAGTACTATTGCATAAATCTTTCTCCTTAGGATATAATGCCTAAATTTCTTTACTACTCTCACTAAGGTGAATTCTTTCTTCTCCAAGGTAGAGTACCTTTCCTCTACATTCTTGAATGGTGAAATCATAAAAGCGATTGGTTTCTCATCACCATCATGTCTCTATGTCAGAACAACAACATAGGAATGCAGAGAAGCGAAAGAATAAATGTAGAATGTTAATGTATAATTTGGGATAGTTAGGACCGAGGCTTCAAAAATATATTTCTTTATTTCGGCAAATGACTCCTTTGCTTCTACACTCCATTCTACTTTTTCATCCTTCTTCATCATCTCATTCAATGGCTAAACAATTTCAATAAATCCAATAATGAACTTTATAACAAAATTGATCTTTCTAAAGAAAGATCTCATTTCCCTCTTACTTCTTGGCATCTATAGTTTCAAAAATACCTCAACTCTATCATGATAAATTGATATCCCCTTTTTTGATATTGCATGGCCTAGCAGTTTCCCTTTTGACACTGCAAACACACATTTATTATAATTAAGGGATATCCCATATTTTTAGAACCTTTCCAATATTTTGCACAAACAATTGGGATGATCTTCATGCCTCTTGGAGAATATAGTGAAGTTGTCCATATATATGATTATACAGTTCCAAATCAACTCCTTAAAAGATGTATACATTTCCATTTGGAAGGTTGCACTAGCATTTATTAACTTGAATGGCATCCATCGATTTGTAGAAGTACCCCATTTGGTGGTGAATGCAATCTTAATATGATCTTCATAATTGACTAGGATTAGCTTATATGTAGAATATCCATCCAAAAAAGACATCATCTATGGCCCATTCATGATCTGCAATACTTCATCTAGAGATGGTAGTAGGTAATTATCCTTCTTGGATGCCTTGTCAATGTTACAAAAAATCTACACATAACTTGATCTCTCTGTTTTTCTTTCATACTGGAACCAAGTTGGCCACCCACGTGGAATGGTGAATACGAGAGATAGTTTTGGTTTTAAGTAGCTTTTGAACTTCTTTGAAGATAAGAGGTTCTATGAGTGGATTCACCGAACAATGCATCTACTTGAAAGGCTTTGTGTTGGATTTCAGAGGTATTGTATGAGTGATTGTGGATATGCCAAAAAATTTCAAATCCTCATACCCCTAGGCTATGACATCTAGGTACTCCTTCAAAAAACTTAAAATTTGTTCTCTCTCAGCCTAGGTACAAATTTTGCCAATGAAAGCCACCCTTTATTGACCATCCTGGCCAATATTGTATGGTTCATATTTCCCTGCCTCAGAATCAGTGGTCAAATTATCCTTTACTTTGGGGTAAAAATCAAAGAGGCATTCAGGGGGTAACCATACCCTTAGGAATGAAATTTGTAAAGAGGTCGATAATACCTTCAACGCCTTCTTCACTAGCAAATTTTTTTCTGTCATCTTCATCAATAATTGGGTCTTCAAAGTCGTTGAAATTAGAAAGAAAAACCAAGATATGTCTATCATCTTTGAAGACTTGAAAATGATAAATGTTGTCAGGTATAGTTAGTACTGGGACCAACTCCATAGATAATCTCTTTAATGGAGACTTATTTATTGGTTTTAACGTACTCGCAACCACAACCAATGCATCTATAACAAATTAGCTTTCAAAGTAAAATTTCATAAAATGTAAATTTCCTAATTACTAGACTTAGAATCATCAACACAATGTCACAACATGTTTTCACATGGTACTTCCAAGAGACAGTCTCATTCATTTCATACAACCATATTTGGGCTTCAATAATGACCAAGAGGATGTCATCTATGAGTTATACACCCTTACACGGAACAATAAGAGGAGATATGCTAATTGGTTATGCATGTGTTTCATTCTCCAACAAGAACAACAAAAATCTCAACGCATGTAGAATGATGCCCAAAAAGAACTCATTGCACAAAGAAATCCACCACCCCAACCATCTCCTCAACCTCCACAAAACTAAAGAGAGGCAAGTTGGAACATATATCTTATTTTTCTCCAGAGAGATTTCAGAGATCCTTTAGAAGCACATCTCATCCAAAATATCTTATAGAATTAGGACCTGTTACCAGAAGAAAGAAGAAAAAAGATAAGTGATAACCTTCAACAATCTTTCCAATGCAATCATCACATTCTAACCAAGAAACCCAAGTCATACTAGGTCCCCAACCCATTGCAACACCTTTCATAAATCAAAACCCACCACTACCTTCAATGGCATTTTTCAACCAAACGGAAACACTCTTGGGAACAATACCCATAGAGATTCATGATTTACCCAATAATCCTAATAAATTCTATAGCCAATATGAGTTTGGAGGACCTAGGATTGCTGAAGAACATATCAAAGAATTCAAAGATGTGGTAGTCTATAATCATATCCAACACCAAGATGTGGTGTGCCAACTTTTCCCATACTCACTTGGAGAAAACGAATATAGTTGGTACTTGAAATTATCTTCCAACTCTATTATTAGCTGGGAAACTCTGGAAAAAGTATTCATTGCTCAGTTTAGAGTGTATGTTGATCTAACAACCCTTTACCACCAGTTTGCTTCACTGAGGAAGTTACCCAATGAACCCTTGACTACTTTCAACACAAAGTTGCAAAGGGCATACAAAAGGTTGCAAGACCCTTATCAGATTATGGAATTGGTGGCTATTGAATCCTATTTGAAAGCTATTGATCCATTGAGTATAAAGTTCATTAAGTAGATTGTTGTAGAAGCAAATAGAAATACCTCGACCAAAGTTTACGCCTTGGCTCTCAAGATGAACTAGGAATTGAACCAGTTGCTCAGAGGGATAGGTCATAATATCCGAATGGGCATGACTTATGAGAACTACAACCAACTCCTAGACACTGGTCGATGTATACTAGTGGGAGCTCCTACAATGAATCTCATCCCTTTATATGAGCCACCACAAGTTATGAACCAATAGCCCACAACTCAATCCTTACCTTGGCTCAATATCAACATTGTTTTTCTTCATGTTCATTTCAATGATCAAACACATGGTATGACATAACGACATATCACCTCTAACACTATAGTAGCAAACCAAGTGAAAAATTCAACCCCTATTGAAAAAGGTTCACACCTTTCTACAAAAGTGGAAGCATTGAAGAAAATGCTTTCCCAAGTTACCTCCAAGTTAACACAATTGAAAGTGAACCCCCAAGGTGGATAAAACCAATCTCAGTCATATAACAATCAACAAAATTACCAAAATCAAAACCAGAATTATAGGTATAACCCGAAACCATACAACCAACTGTCGTGCATGTGAAGTGTGATACCTTCAGCTCCAACACGAACACTCAATAGATCATTACAATAATGGTTAGAAAATAATAATAAAAAAAATATGAACCATGACAAACTGACCTATCACCTCCTAAGAGATGAGAGTATGGATTTGCTCTCAGATCTAGATAAGCAATCCCAATGACTTGACTACACCTAGACGGAGGATTGGAAATGATAATGATATGAAAAGATGAGATTGATTATGCTAGATTGATCCACGAGACTAATTAAGCTAATGATATGCATGATTAAGCTATGATGATGATGTAATTAAGCTAGAGAAGAGATTGATTAAACTACATGATTTAACAATTATGCTAGAAAATGATCAAATTAAGCTAATGCAATTTCCTATAACAATAATTCTCAAATGATATGCCTATAGTAACAATTCCTAAATTGATAATGAGACTGGATCCTTTGTACTCCAAAATGGGGGATATTTATAGGATTTCCAAGGCTAGGGGTGAGGTGTTAGGAATCAACGGTCAAGATTGAGTCTGAAGATATCAAGGGTGAAATTGGAGGAGGTTGGAGAAGAGGTTGGAGGAAGAGACACTTGTCATCTTTGTGGTGACAAGTGTCAAGGAGATTTTCTCATAAAAGGGCAAGTGTCCAAGAGAGGAGACATGTGGCCAAAGTGCCATGTGTTTCAAGAAGAAAATATCCACACCATAGGAGATTAGGATAAGGAGGTTAGAATGTGCAAGATAGGATAGGGTTGGTTAAACCCAAGGTTAGGTGGAATGGGTTAGGTTAGAGGGATGGTTAGGTTAGGTGGTTAGAAGTTAGGAGGCATGTGGGTAATTTGAATTTAAAAATTCAAATAATAGGAAAAGACTAATTAATTCTCAACAACTCATAAATTGATTTGTTTTAATTAATTAGAGGATTAGAAGAAGTGATTGAAATGGGAGGAGGATTAATTAATTTGAATTAATTAATCAAAGGGGACTATTGAAATGAACCTATTAAATAAATCCTTAGATTTATTAATAAGTAAATGAAAGGGAGAATTTAATCAAATTGCCTAATGAAGTCAATTAAATTAGGAAGGGGGATTAATTAAATAATTGCTTATTTAATTAATTATCTTCAGACCATTTTTAGGTGTATACATTTTGCCCCTCTTTTAACTGAGGTGTGATGACACGTTGATTTAAAGAATAATCTCATTTTGATGATGATATTGGTTCGATAGGATGCCCCATCTATTGATTGATAAATTGCGATACGATGATGCCCCCTTGGGAGATCAATTGAGATAATTGACCTTTGGAGTTTTTAGATTGTTGCAAAATTGATGTCCCAATTAGAAATGATTCGTTGTCTGCAACTGTGTTTGATGAAAGTGTGAGTTCCACGATCACGGTGATGTGGTTTTTGATTATCGATAATGCTTGATACATTGATAAGATTGAGATTTAGTCAGGTTTCAAGAATGACACATTCTGTATAAGACAAAGATGATCAAAGCGTCTGGTTTTAGGAACGATATATCTTGTATAAGACTTGATCAGAACGTCTGGCTCAAGAAAAGATACATCCTGTATAAGACATGATAGAATAGATTAGATTGATTGATTGATAGAATTGATAAGTTTATTAGATAAAGAATTGACATTTTATTGATATCAAGTTGTAGGAAGATTCATATATGCTGATGTTGGTTCTGTTGAAGGGGGAATATAAGATTTTCATTGGGTCATTAATATCTGGAGAGAGATGAGTCATCATTTTGATTGTGTATACACTTATGATGATACCTTGATGATTCTTGCGATAGATTTAACCTGGATAAAATGAGCATGCGGGATCCCATGCAATAATGAAATGCAAGCTAAATGCAAATGCTAATGCAAAGCTACGACCGGACCAGTCACTGGGTTATTGCATTTTGTCATCATTGAGCTTTTTAAAATGTGGGAAGTAAGTGAAAACATCGATGGTATAATTAAACCATGATGACCTGAGCACGACGTTCTTGGATTTTGATATGGCAAGTTAGCACAAGCATCAAGGTATAATTGAACCAAGATGACCTGAGTGTTGCTTGCATAAAACAGGTAGTATTAATCATATCTATATGCAAATTGGAAATGTCTTCGATAATACTCTGATGATCATGTCCCGAGACAAATTTGCACATATTAATGATTAATTTACAGATAATAGACAAGAAAAATATCATGTTCCTTCCTTGTTCCTCTAGTCAAAGACATCCTAGAGTCACTCAAAAATCATGATAGAAAAAATCAAGATAGAAATGTTGAACAATCATGTTAAAATCATTATCTATTGAAAAGTGTGTAATGTGCTTAGACCGACTTTGTGATAGTTTGATGGTTGACAATTTGATCTCGTGTTCAACATTGGATGTGTCTCAGTTTTCGCTTGATAAGAGTTGCCTAAGTGTTGTTCTTCCTGTTTGATTATGCTCAAAATGATCAAAAATGATTTTGCCCCAAGCCTAGGAACAAATTTAGTATGATATACCCAATGATCCAAACCATGGCGAGAAGCCACCCGGGATGCCTACATATGTACAAAGGATTTATTATGGATATGAGCAATGCTGACTGAAAGGAATGCAAATGGAAGGATGCATAAACTAACAGATGGAAGAGCTAGCCGATAGATAGCGCCTGTTTGCCAGGTTTTCACCATCTGTTTTTATTGCACTTTTTCTCATATTTGATTTTTTTTTGGATTTTCTATTTTTTCATTTGTTTTTTGGATTTTTCTGCTTTTTCATTGTTTTTGTATTTTCTGCTTTTTCACTTTTTTTTTGGATTTTTCTATTTTTTCACTGTTTTTGGATTTTTCTGCTTTTTCACTGTTTTTGGATTTTTCTACCTTTTCACTGTTTTTGGATTGTCTGCTTTTTCACTGTTTTTGGATTTTCTGCTTTTTCATTGTTTTTGGTTTTTCTTCTTTTTTAGACATAAAACTTCTTCAGATGCATGCTATTGATGGGTTTGTCAAGTTGATCCCCATCCTATGTTGATAGCTGATATGCTCCTGACCCAAATACTATTGTGACCACAAATGGACCTAACCAGTTTGGTTCAAACTTTCTTTTCTTTTCTCTATTTGGTTGGTTGCATGGATTTTCTTTTAGTACTAGTTCTCCAACTTGAAAGACTCATGGTTTGACCCTGTGATTATAACTTCAAAACATTCTTTGTTGATATACCTTTAAATGATCAAAGGCATTTTGTCTTCGTTCATGGACCAACTATAACTCTTACAATCTAGAGACTCATTGTTCTTCAGCTGGGATAAGACCTTTTAATAATACTCATAGAGAAGGTATCTCTACTTCTATTGGTAGTATTGCTTTTGATCCATAAATAAGAGAGAAAGGTGTGGCACCTGTTGGTGTGCAGATACTGGTATGGCAAGCCCATAGAGTAGGATTCAATTGAATATGTCAATCTCTTCCAGCATAATTCACCGTCTTTTTTAGGATTTTCAAAATAGTTTTGTTTGATTCTTCTGCTTTCCCATTCCCTTGTAGATAGTAGGGTGTGGAAAATCTGTGTTGGATCTTGAATTTCTCACATAGTTCTTGTAAATCCTGATTCTTGAACGGTCGCCCATTATCAGTGATAATTTTTATGGGTATTCCATAGCGACAAATGATGTAGTTCAAGATAAATGCAACAATTTTTTTTCCTATGATATTTGTGAGAGGTACTGCCTCAATCCATTTTGTGAAATATTCTGTAGCGACATGGATGAATTTGTGACCATTAGATGAAGAAGGATTTATCTTTCCTACTAGATCAAGACCCCATTGACAAAAAGGCCAAGAGGTTGCCAAAGCATGAAGTTCTTGTGCTGGTGCATGAATCAAATTTCCATGGATCTGACATTGTTTGCATGTTCTAGCTATCTGAAAAAGAATCTCGTTCCATAGTTGGCCAATAATAGCCCAAGCGTATGAGTTTTTTTGAAAGGGTAAGACCACTTGAATGAGTGCCACAAATGTCATTATGGACTTCATGTAAGGCCTTCTTAGATTTTTCTTGTTTGAGACATCTTAAAAGAGTATCATCTAGACCTCGTTTAAACAGGGTATCCGCGACGAGAGTATAATGGGAGGATTGGCAAATAAAGTTTCTCTTTTAATTTTTCGATAAGTTAGGAGGGAGGATATTATCTTTCAGGTATGTGTAAGTTTGGCCATAACAGGTGGAATCATGCCCAATGAGGTGAAAAATAGTTTGGTAATCAGGACAATTATGAGCAGGGTAAAACAACTCTTCCACCAGGAATTCATAACGCTCTTAATTTTCCCATGTCTGAAGTAGAGAAGAAAGTGTAGCCATGGTGTCTGCTTCTTTGTTGTCATTCCTTGGAATCTGCTGAAAATTTATTTCTACAAATTATTTCTTGATATCATCAACCATCTTTTTATAAGGCATTAACTTTTTGTCCTTTATTTGGTAATCATCATTAATTTGATTGATGACAAGCTGAGAGTCTCCAAAGACTTGAAGCTGTGTAATGTTCCATTCTATAGCCATTTTGATACCTATAACCACAGCTTCATATTCTATTGTATTGTTGATGCATGGAAAGCTTAATTTGTATGCTTTTGGAATTGTATGACCTTGTGGTGTGATGAATAGAATACCTGCTCCTGATCTGTGTTGTGTATATGAACCGTCAAAGTATAATTGTCATGTTTTTGTGGTGACTGTTAGGATATTAGCATTGGGAAACTCAATATGAAAAGGATGATTATCTTGAAGTGGTGCCTCGGCTAGTTGGTCTGCAATGACTTGTCCCTTTATAGCTTTTTTGTCTACATACTCAATATCAAACTCACTCAGGATCATGATCCATTTTGCTAGACGTTCTGTTAATGTTGCCTTGCTAAGTAAATACTTCAATGGATTGATTTTAGCTATCAACATGATGGAGTGAGATAGTAGATAGTGTCTTAATTTTTGAGAAGCAAAAACAACCACTAAGCATGCTTTTTCTATTGGTGAGTAGTTGATTTCGTATCCCACTAATATTTTGTTGATGTAGTAGATGGCTTATTCTTTTTCTTCATTATCCTATTGTACGAGCAGAACCCCTAATGATACTTCAGTGGTCAATACATAGAGTAATAACGACTTTCCTGGAATTGGTGACATTAGGACGGGTGGTTGCATGAGATATTCCTTGATCTTGTTGAATGCGTCCTCACATTGATGGTCCCACTTGAAATGAACATTTTTGTGTAATAGATGAGTAAATGGTTGACATTTATTTGCCAGTTGAGAAACAAATCTTCTAATTGACTTGAGTCTGCCTTGGAGTGATCTAAGTTGACTGATATTCTTATGAGATGCCATCTCCATGATTTCTTTGACCTTAGCTGGATCTACTTCGATACCTCTAGTTGAAACAATGTATTCCAATAGCTTGCCTGAAGTGGCACCAAAGGCACATTTCTTAGGATAGAGTCGTAGCTTATACTGCTCTAACCTATCAAATATCTTTTTGAGTATTTGTATATGGTCTTCTCTATTGTATGATTTTGCCAAGATGTCATCCACATAATCTTCCATGAATGTATGCATCATGTCATGGAATATCATTTTCATAGCTCTCTGATATGTAGCACCTGCATTCTTTAGTCCAAAAGGCATGACGTTCCAATAGAAAGCACCCCATGGGCATGTGAAAGTTGTCTTTTCTTGATCTTCAGGTGCTATTTTAATCTGATTGTATCTGGAGAAACCATCCATTAGAGAAAACATGGAGTGTCCAGCAGTTAAATCTACAATGATGTCAATGTTAGGCAAAGGAAAGTCATCGTTTGGACATGCATTATTAAGATCTCTGAAGTCTGTGCATATTCTAATACTTTTATCTAGTTTTGAAACATGAATGATGTTGGATACCCATTGAGGATAAGATACAGGTTTGATGAATCAAACATCCAGTAATTTCTTTAGTTTTGCGTTGACCAGGGGAGCAATATTTAGATACATTTTCCTTAATTTATGTTTTACTGGTTTGGCTCCTGGACTGACATTTAAGTGATGCATAATAAGCTCTGGATATAACCCCGACATGTTTGCATATGATCAGGCAAAATTGATTTGTCATCGTTTGAAGAATTCTATATATTGTTGCATTTCTTCTTCTGACAGAGAAATTGCTGGATGTAGGATCTTTGGTTTCTTTATTATCCCAATGTTAACTACCTCTGTTGGTTCAATCAAAATGGATGACCTTTCTTGATAATGGGTAGGTAAAGTGTCAAATCTCCCATCTTCTAGTGCCTTGAGGAGGTTTTCACCATTAGATGCGTCCTTTCTTTTTACTTTTTCCTGATCTAATGTTGTCAAGAAATGGTTTTCAGCATTAGACCTAACATTGTTTTCTTTATTTTCCTTTCTACGACTAGGAGATTTGGCACCCACTTGACTGGAAGATGCGTTGCTGAAATTCCTGGTGAGAGTTGTTATGGGTTCAATTGCATTAAGATATATAGATATGGCAAGGTCATTTGGAAAGGTATCAATGGTAGTATGTCCTTCATTTTCTCAATCAATAAGTTCAGGGTGGATTAGAGGTAGGGGGTCATCAGGTTGAGATGTTTTGAGAGTATCAAGGGTCATTGTGGATGTATCAAAGTTTTTGATATGTATGTCAATTTCTAGAATGATATTCTCATCAAAATGACCTCACACAAGGAGCTCCTGATCGTCCTCGATTAAGTCCAAGTCAGCCGAATGTGATTCTAATTCAAGTAAACTAGTTCCTAATGTTTGCCCTGCATATGTGTGAACTACATCGACTCCTACATCTTCTTCAAAGCAAATTTCTTTAGCTGATTCTTTAGAGTGATAGGAATCCCATTCCCATTCATTAGAATCTATCTCACTTGTAGCCTGCAATCTACAGATTTGTTCATATAGTGTTTGATTTGTTTCTTCGGCTTTTCTTGTTATATCTTTTCTTCTTTCAAATTCAACCTCTTCTGGACTGAGATGGAGCTCTTTCAACCTTTCTATGAGCTCTCCTTGATTAGTACCAGGTTCATGCTTGTTTTGATTGAGATTTAAGGTTGCGTGGGAAGTGCTTTTAGTTTGTTTTTCTTGTTGATTTGAAGCTTGCTTCTTTTCCCATTTCATGTTTGCTTGAGCTTGTTGTTTAGTTGATGTTTCTTCTCTTTCAATTGCTAGTTGTTCTTGTCTATTTTCATATTCCTCTTGTTGTTGGCTAAAAGATGTGTCTTCTGGTAAAGTAACTTGACCATATCCTAAGCCTGTTTTGTCTGTACCATGTTGAGTATGAGGCTGGATAGGTTATGATATACCTTCTTTTCTTTTCCCTATAGGACATGTTCCAGTGTATCCCATCTTTCTAAGAATGTTGAATCCTTTTCCATACTTTTCTGTAGGTATGCAGACATTGTTGATCTTTTGTTGAACTTCTTTGTCCTTGTATAGCCACTATAGCACATCTTTGTCTTTTGTTTCCTCTGATAAGGTCCCAGCAATAACAAATGCTCCATCAAATATTGGAAGATGTTTTACAATTGGTTGTTGTTTAGAGTTTGATGGTTTTCCAAAGGATTTAGGAGAAAGTGGTAATTGTGATATTGAATATTCTCCATTCCCTCGATCTCTTAGCTGCATTTTTTTTTCCATACTTGACAAAATTGAGGCAAATGATTTTTCTTTATATTGTGTGTTTGAAGATGATGCCTCCCTATTATGAGGAACAATGACTTCTTGAGCTGGTTTGAGATTACTACAATATTGAAATGGATTTGAATCTGCTGAGATCGTGATTTCCTGCCTATTTTAGGGAAACTTTAAGCACTGATGATATGTTGATGGAACAACTTGTATGTCATGTATCCAGGGCCTTCCCAAGAGTATGTTGTATGATAATTCCAAGTCTATAACTTGGCATGATATGTCTTTCTGTAAAGGTCCCACTCTGATGGGTAATATCACAATTCCTTTAGAGGAACGCTCTTCTTCATCATAGGTTTTAATGGTGATATTTTTCCGGGGATCAACTGCATCTTTTGAATAACCTAGAGCACAGACTAGACTCAAAGAGAAAATGTTTAAGCCAACTCCTCCATCTATTAGGATACATTTAGCTCGCATCTTATGAATGATGACTTCGATATGCAAGGGAGCATTATGGGGATATTGCAAGGACATGTCTTCTTCTTTGGGGAATGATAAGCAGTGAGGGGTTGTGAGGTGTCCCACCATGGTTTGGAATTGATCTATATCTATATCTTTGGATATTGTTGTATCGACTAATGCTCGTTCAATAATTTCTTTGTGTGCAGGTAAAAGCTTTAAAAGTTCTAAGATGGATATTTGGGCAGGTTTTTTCTACAATTGATCCACTAGATTGTATTGTTTGGTAGTGGATGACGTGTTTGTTAGAGGACTTGGTAAAACAACTTTAGATTTTCTTCTTGTGATAGCATGAGAAAGTTCTTGATTTTGCTTTTCTTTAACTACAATCACATTTACCACATTATCATATGTATGAGCGTAGTTTACCTTCGCTTTACCCTTACCATTATTTGTTGTTGATGATTCACCCTTCTCATAGTTTGGAAGCGGAGTTTTAAAAGTTGTATGAGATTTGTTTGTTGTATGTCCATCCACAGTTATTACTCCATTATCAATCAAATCTTGGATGACATGTTTCAACCACTGACAATTATCTGTATGATGTCCCTTGTTTCGATGGAAATCACAATAATGGTTATCATTCCACCAAGGTGGTTTTACTTGAGGTTTGTAGTTCCTTTATTCTGGTAAAGTAATCAATTTGTTTGTGAGAAGTGTCTTTAGTTCTGACCCAAGGGGTTCACCAATGTTTGTAAATTGCCTTCGAAAGAAATTTTTGATAGTTGCTTTTTGGTGATTGTTGTTTTGCTGAGTCGTTGCTAAGTGATTGGATAAATTAAAACTGGTTGTTTTGGTTTCACATTGTTGTTATCCACTATTCCATCATTGACAACATTACGATTTATATTCCAAAACTTTGTCTTATCATTATGATTGTTGTTATTGTTGTTAGGAGGGTGAACTCCTTCTTTGTATATTTTCAACTCACCCTTCTTTATCATGGCTTCCTCCATTTTGATTCCATTATCAATCATCTTTCCGAAACTTTGATTTCCTTTCATTTTTAGATAATAACTCATTTGATCATTTAGGTTGTCGATGAATATGTCCATTTTTTCATACTCTAGCATTGTACAAGGATATCATGAAGCTAACCATCTCCATCGATGTAAAAATTTCATGAAAGGTTCTCCACTCTTTTGTTTGGTATTACATAGGTCTAGCATTGTTACTTCATGTTGTATGTTATAAGAGTATTGTGAAAAAAACTTATCCACCAATTTTGAGAATGATTTGATTCTAGGTGTAAGTTTGGAGAACCATTCCATAGCTAGTCCAGTTAATCTTTTTCGGAAATAATCTCTTCAAGTAGGTATCCTCATGTGCAAACTCCATACTCATTATGCAAAATTATTGTATATGATCTTGAGGGTCATTGCTTCCATCATATTTTTCGTATCTAGGAGATTCATACCCTATAGGAAATGGTATCATGTTTAGATTTATGTCAAATGGATAAGGACAAATTTCTTGAAGTGAGTATCTTCTAACATTTCCTCTCTACATATCTTGAATTTGTGTTTGCAGTGTTTGTATTTGTTGTGTGAGAGTTGTGATAGGATTATCAACATGATTTGTTCTTGCATAACCATGATTTTGCATTCTAGGAGGATCTTGGTCTCTTCTTGTATCATCTCAACCCCTTCTTGTATCTTCATTGGGTTGAACGTTATTTAGAATTTCTACGTCATCTGTTTTGGGAATGTAAGTTTCCTCATTGGTTTTGGTGTTACTAGGAATTGACATGTCATTCATTTTGATACCAAAAATATCTTCATATTATTCATTATTAGGGGGAGGGTCATTTTTCTTTTGTGTCAATTTGTTCACATCAAAATCTTGAGGGAGTGTAGCACCAATTCTCGCTAACATTAGGAAGTATTTTTCTTTGTCTCCCTCCAATACTTTCTCCATAAATTTATCAAATTGAGGATCTTTTTTGATGTCTCTGACATGTTGTTCTGTTATTTCTTCTTCAACTTGTATTTCATCTTCGTGTTCCATGGTTCTATACTCTTCAGTCATTTCCAATGTTTTGATTTTCGTCTATGCAATCTTTCATCTCTGAGCCCTAGTTAAAATGGGCATACACGTGTGTTAGATATTGCGCTAGGATTCGATTGTCCAAAAGTTGTTTTGATCAGTGATCAACTATTGTGATAAAGTGATATGACATGAAAAGACGATTCAAGTGTTTAAAATTTTGCAAGTTTTTCGATTTTTAGTTTTGGAGTGCAATGATGATGATTTTGATAAAAACCAAATCCAATAGGAATGATATATCCTACGATGTGGGACAAGGTTATCCTGACCAAACATTGTAGTTTCGTGATAGAGGATGATAGAAACTGATGAGAAACTATGTTTTTGAGTGATCAGTTTATCAAAGAGGGTGATGATGCACTTTGAGATGTTTAGATCTTGAACTTGTTGAATGTGAATACTTGAAAATCTTGAGGTGTGTATTTCTAGAGTCTGATTTGATAGATGTTAACTTGACCAAGCGAACCAAGAAGACAATCTAAGCACAGAATGATAGATAACAGGTGTTTATGCTCACTGTAAGCTGGCCAAGCAAGTATGATAGATCTGAAAAAGATATGCAAGAAGACAGTTTTGGACAGACAAAGACATAAATTCATACGACAGATTACATAGCCCCAAACGATAATTTAGATAGGCTCATACGACAAACCAGAAATCTCACACAACAGAAGACATAAACTCATATGAGATTTCTCTTAGAACCAGACGACAAATGATGACACAAAATTCCCCGCTAAATTGGCTCATATGACAATTCTCAATGGGCTGGACGATAAAAGATAACACAATTTTTTCTGCTAAACTAGCTCGTACGACAATTTTCACTAGATCAGATGATAAACTAGATGCCTTGTACAACAAACTAACAAGCTTGTACGACAAAGGATAGAACAGAGACAAAAAATTTGTTTGGACAGATTTTTTATCAATGAAGTTTGATGTTTTACTTCTGTTTTCCAGTTTCTTAGATGTCTGATTTTCTATTTTAGGGACGAAGACACAAAAAACACATGATATGTTAAGTGATCTCAAGCACAATATGCTACCTAAGGAATTTGGCTGAGAGAGAAAACATTTTCTTGCAAACTTAGGTACACACCCAATAGCTAATCAAAATACGACCACTGAGTCTCACGCAATGGATTCTCAACGTCATATTATCCGACTCCAAATGCTAATGGGGGCACGATATGGCAAGTATCTTGGGAGAGTTACTATCTCTCTTGCACAAAGATTATCCACCTTTTGGAGGTGAATTGGGTAGCTTATAATTTAATTGGAACTAGTAAGGGATCCATTCAACGTGTCGGGGTATAAACTCAATTAAGAGGTCTCCTAGCCTTGAAAACCAAGGTTTGATATACCCGAAGGTACAAAGGAGATCTATTATGGAGCACTATCGTTGACTTGATTTTCATCAAATCACATTTATTTTATAGTGAGTTGGAGTACTTGGCGTTAGCCATTCCCACTTGGGTCGTTCCCCTCTCATTGGCCTTAATGGGTTCGGCCTTATAGACTCCTCGGGAGGGTAGGCCCGCTAAAGATATGCACTAATGAAAGCAAAGTATAAGTATGGATTTCTGATCACCTAAGAAAGATGAGAGCATACTCACCTATCATCAAAACACATAATACATGATTGTTCATTCCCTTTAGCAAAAACAAGTGTGCCTAGAAAATCTAAAGAAGACATAAAGTTTCGTTGAGTCCTCCTAGGCAGCTTGCAAAATAGATACATTAGTAGTCATGATGTTTGGATGAAATGAAGCTTTGACAAACGTAGTCTTTGACAATCATCCTCCAAAAATTAGTTAAGTTGCCAAAAAACTCACAAACAAACCAACGTTAGCATTAGTAATAGTCAAATTGAAGCATGGAAACCCTAAAATGCAAATTGTTTTGAAAACACAAAAACAAAATTTTGTATGACAATTATCACCTGATCATGCGACAATTCTCTTTGCTTGTACGAGGACAAAAAGGAACTCGTACGAGGCAAAAAGGGAACTTGTACAAAAATTTTGAATCAGACCCGACCAAAAACCTGCTAAATTGGAAATTTGATGATGCTAAGAGGCCAAAAATGAGAATTCTGGCCCCACGATGGGCACCAAAATTTCATGCCTATGAAGAGTGATACCTACAGCTACAACACAAACACTCAATAGATCATTACAAGCATGGTTAGCAAATAATAAGCAAATAAAGATGAACCATGATGAAGCGACCTATCACCTCCTAAGAGATGCGAGTATGGATTTGCTCTTAGATCTGGATAAGCAATCCCAGTGACTTGAGTACACCTAGATAAAGGATTTGAAATGATAATGATATGAAAAGATGAGATTGATTATGCTAGATTGATCCAAGAGACAAATTAAGCTAATGATATGCATGATTAAGCTATGATGATGATGTAATTAAGCTAGAAAAGAGCTTGATTAAGCTACATGATTCAACAATTATGCTAGAAAATGATCAAATTAAGTTAATGCAATTGCCTATAACAATAATGCTCAAATGATATGCCTATAGTAACAATGCCTAAATTGATAATGAGATCAGATCCTTTGTGCTCCAAAATGGGGGATATTTATAGGATTTCCAAGGCCAGGGGTGAGGTGGCAGGAATCAACGGTCAAGATTGAGTTTGAAGATATCAAGGGTGAAATTGGAGGAGGTTGGAGAAGAGGTTGGAGGAAGAGACACTTGTCATCTCTATGGTGACAAGTGTCAAGGATATTTGCTCATAAAAGGGCAAGTGTCTAAGAGAGGAGACATGTGGCTAAAGTGCCATGTGTCTCAAGAACAAAACATCCACTGTTACAACTTGGGGTTGCCGTTGTACCAAAAGATCGACCTATCAATGCCTGATACAACCACTAGACTTATAGAATCTACAGGAGGTTGTTAAACCATGTCGCGAATCCCCATGAGGGATGCTAGCCCACTGCCAACAATCTCCCTCCTAGCGTCACTCATTGTGGCCTGCGTGATTCAAACCTATGACCAAGCTCTTATACCACTTGTTACAAGTTGGGGTTGTCGTTGCACCAAAAGATCGACCTGTCAATGCCCGATACAACCACTAGACATATAGAATCCACAAGAGGTTGTTAAACCATGTCGTGAATCCCCGTGAGGGATGTTGGCCCACTGCCAACATCCACACCATAGGAGGTTAGGAGAAGAAGGTTAGAATGTGCAAGATAGGATAGGGTTGGTTAAACCCAAGGTTAGGTGGAATGGGTGAGGTTAGAGGGATGGTTAGGTTAGGTGGTTAGAATTTAGGAGGCATGTGGGTAATTTGAATTTAGAAATTTAAATAATAGGAAAAGACTAATTAATTCTCAACAACTCATAAATTGATTTGTTTTAATTAATTAGGGGATTAGAAGAATTGATTGAAATGGGGGGAGGATTAATTAATCAAAGGGGACTATTGAAATGAACCTATTAAATAAATCCTTAGATTTATTAATAAGTAGGTGAAAGGGAGAATTTAATCAAATTGCCTAATGAATTCAATTAAATTAGGAAGGGGGATTAATTAAATAATTTCTTATTTAATTAATTATCTTCAAACCATTTTTAGGTGTATACACCAACAATGGAATACTGATCCAAATAATAGAGGGGTGAATCACGATCATCCCAAAGCTAGAGGATAATGCAAACCCCACCCAAACTATCAATATGGCTGACATGAATTTCATGACCAATAGTTTTGGTGGGGTTTGCATATCTATAGCTTTGGGATGATTGTGATTCACCCCTCTATTATTTGGATTGGTATTCCATTGTCGTTTGTATGGTTTCAGGTTATACCTCTGATTCAAGTTTTGATTTTGGTATTCCACTAATTGTTATATGACTAAGATTGGTTGTATCCACCTTGGGGGTTCACTTCCAACTAAATTAACTCAGAGGTGACTTGGGAAAGCATTTTCTTCAATGCTTCTAATTTTGTAGAAAGGTGTGAGCCTTGTTCAATAGGGGTTGAATTTGTTAATTGGTTTTCTTTTATAGCATTGGAGGTGTTATGTTGTTGTGTCATCCCATGTGTTTGATCATTGAAATGAACATGAGGATAAATCATGTTGACATCGAGCCAAGGTAAGGCTTGAGTTGCGGGCTGCTATTTCATAATTGTTGGTGGTTCGTATAAAGGGATGGAATTCATTGTAGGAGCTCTCACAGCTATAGATACCAGTGCCTAGAAGTTGGTTGTAGTTCCCATAAGTCATGCCCATTGGGATATTATGTCCTTTCCCTCTAGGATTCTGGTTCAACTCTCGATTCAATTTAGTCCCAAGGCGTAAACTTTGGCCGAGGTATTTATATTTTCTTCCACAATAGTCTCCTTAATGAACATTGCACTCCATGGATCAATAGCTCTAAAATAGGCTTCAATAGCAACCAATTCTATAATTTAATAAGGGTCTTGTAACCTTTTGTATGCCCTTTAAAACTTTGTGTTGGAAGTAGTCAAGGGTTCATTGGGTAACTTACTCAGTGAAGAAAATTGGTTGTAAAGGGTTGCTAGATCAACATGCACTTTAAACTGAGAAATGGAGGATTTTTATAGAGTTTTCGAGCTAACAATGGAGTTTGAAGGTAATTTCAAGTAACAACTATATTTGTTTTTGTTGGCAGTGGGCCAACATCCCTCGCAGGGATTCACGACATGGTTTAATAGCCTCTTGTGGATTCTATATGTCTAGTGGTTGTGTCCAACATTGACAGGTCGATCTTTTGGTGCAACGATAACCCTAGCTTGTAACAAGTGGTATCACAGCTTGGTCAAAGGTTCGAATCATGCCATCGTGAGTAACACTGGTAGGGGGATTGTTGGCAGTGGGCCAACATCCCTCATAGGGATTCACGACATGGTTTAACAACCTCCTATGGATTCTATAAGTATAGTGGTTGTATTGGGCATTGACAGGTTGATCTTTTGGTGCAATGACAACCCTATGTTGTAATAGTTTTCTCCAAGTGAGTATGGGAAAAGTCAACACACCACATCTTGGTGTTGGATATGATTATAGACTATTGCATCTCTGAATGCTTTGATGTGTTCTTTGACAGTCCTAGGTCCTGTAAACTCATATTTTCTATAGAATCTATTAGGATTCTTGGGTAAATCATGAATCCCTCTAGGTATTGTTCCCAATGGTGATTCTATTTGGTTGAAAACTGCCATTGGAGGTAGTGGTGGGTTTTGTTTTACAAAAGGTGCTGGAATGGGTTGAGGACTTGTAGGACTTGGGTTTCTTGCTCAAAATGTGATGATTGTAGTGGGGAACTTGTTGAAGGTTCTCCCTTATCTTTTTTCTTGTTTTTTATAGTAACATGTCCTGATTCTACAAGATCTTTCAGATGAGACGTGCTTCCAAGGAGTCTCTAAAACCTCTCTAGAGAAAAAGAAGATATATGCTCCATCTTGCCTCTCTTAAATTTTGTGGAGGATGAGGAGCTGGGTGGGATGGTGGATTTCTCTATGCAGCAAGTTCTCTTTGGGCAGCATTATCAATGCACCGAGTTTTTCATTGTTCTTGTTGGAGAATGAAATGCATGCGTAACCAATCAACATAACTCCTTAGCCTCATTTTTTTTATTTTTCTTGTATAATTAGGACTCATGCCTTGATCCGTGTGGTCACCAAGGGGTATAAATATCCCTTCTTGCCTCATTTTTCTTATTTTGCACACTTTCTTATTGAGAGAAGCTCTGTATTCCCGACAACCTAGGTGATTTTTTTCTTGGCGCACTTTGTTGTCCTCCCTCCTCCTTTGTCTAGGTAGGTTTTTTTTCTTCCTACCTTGTGTTTTAGCTTAGGTTTTTTCTTGCTTTCTCTATTTTGGTTTAGCCTATGGTTATAATTTTTTCATTGTTCTTGTTGAAGGTTCTCCCTTATCTTTTTTGTTCTTTTTATGGTAACAGGTCCTAATTCTACAAGATCTTTCAGATGAGACATTCTTCTAAGGAGTCTCTAAAACCTCTCTAGAGAAAAAGAAGATATATGCTCCAGCTTGCCTCTCTTAAATTTTGTGGAGACTGAGGAGTTGGTTGGGATGGTGGATTTCTCTATGCAGCGAGTTCTCTTTGGGCATCATTCTCAATGCATTGAACTTTTCATTGTTCTTGTTGGAGAATGAAATGCATGCATAACCAATCAACGTAAGTCCTCTTACTATTCCACGTAAGGGTGTATAACTCATAGATGATGTTCTCTTAGTCATAATTGAAAACCAAATCTGGTTGTATGAAAGGAGTGAGACTATCTCCTAGAAGTACCATGTTACAACATGTTGCGACAGTGTGTTGATGATTCCAAGTCTAGTAATTAGAAAATTTACCTTTTATGCAATTATACTTTGAAAGATATTTTGTTACAGATGCATTGGCTATGGTTACGAGTATATTAGAACTAGTAAATAAGTCTCCATTAAAGAGGTTCTTTGTGGAGTTCATCCCAATACTAGCTATACCTGACGTATCCTGGCTTTTCTTGCTAACTTTAGCACCTTTGAAGACCAAATTATTGATGAAGATAACCGAGAAGATTCTTTTGGTGAAGAAGATTCTTAAGGTATTATCAACCTCTCTACAAATGTTATTCCTAATAGGATGGTTACCCTTGAATGCCTCTTTGATTTTGACCCCAGAGTAAAGGAGAATTTGACCATCAATTCTGAGGCAGGGAAATATGAACCATACAATATTGGCTAGGATGGTCAAGAAAGGGTGGTTTTAATTGGGAAAACTTGTATCCAAGTTGAGAGAGAACAAATTATAATTTTTTGGAAGGAGTACATAGTCATTATAGCCTAGGGGTATGAATATTTGAAAACTTTTGACACATCCATAATTAATCATATAATACCTTTGAAACCAAACACAAAGCCTTTGAGGAAGAAGGAACATCTAGTGAATCCACTCATAGAACCTCTTATCTTCGAAGAAGTTCAAAAGTTACTAATTGCCAAAATTATCTTCCGTATTTGTCATTCCATGTGGGTGGCCAACTTGGTACTAGTATGGAAGAAAAATAGAGAGATCAGTTTATGTGTAGATTTCTATAACCTTAACAAGGCATCCGAAAAGGATAATTACCCACTACCATCTCTAGATGAAGTATTACGGATTGTGAATGGGACGTAGATGATGGATTTCCTAGATGGGTATTCTAGATATAACCAAGTCCTTGTCAACTATGAAGACTGCATTCACCACCAAATGGGGTACTTCTGCATATCAACGGATGCCATTCAGATTAATAAATGAAACCTTCCAAAGGGAAATGGATACTACTTCTAGGGATTTAGTTGGGAAATTTATAATCATATATATGGATGACCTCACTGTATTCTCCAAGAGGCATGAAGATCTTCCCTATCATTTGCACAAAATATCGGAAAGGTGTCGAAAATATGAGATATCCCTCAATCCTAAGAAATGTGTGTTTACAGTGTGAGAAGGGCAACTATTAGGCCATGTAAGATCAGAAAAAGGGATATCAATTGATCTTGATAGAGTCAAGGCACTATTGAAACTATAGATGCTAGGGAGTAAGAAGGAAATGAGATCTTTCTCTTGAAAGATCAATTTTGTCAGAAAGTTCATTATTGGATTTGCTAAAATTGTTAAGCCATTGAATGGGATGATGAAGAAGGATGCCAAAGTGGAATGGAGTGCAGAAGAAAAGGAGTCATTTGCCCAAATCAAGAATTCTATTGTAAAAGCCCTGTTCCTAACAAGCCTGAATTATACATTGTCATTCTATATTTACTCTTTTGCTTCTTTGCATTCCTATGCTTCTATTTTGACACAAAGACAGGATGGTGATAAAAAACCAATCACTTTTATGAGTTCACCATTTAAGAATGTGGAGGAAAGGTACTCTTCCTTGGAGAAGCAAGCATTCGCCTTAATGAGAGTAGTAAAGAAATTTAGGAATTTTATCCTAAGGAAAAAAATTTATGCAATAATACTTGACCAGGTAGTCAAGTCATTGCTAATGCAAAGTGAGCATGGAGAATGTCGTGGGAAGTGGACGACTATTCTATAGGAGTTTAATCTAGAGATGCAACCCATGAAACTAGTGAGATGTCAAGGATTGTCACAAATCATCACAACAAATAACCCTCATATCCAGTGTCAACAATAGAGCATTAAATCATTCATGTAAGACCCTAATATGTTGACCTAATCTTCATCTTGTTGAATTACAAGTGCCCTAAAGGGTTTAATACTACACAAAGAAGGGCTTTGAGATTAAAGAACGCTAATTATATGATTAAGGGCTTGACACTGTATTGCAACAACTATGAAGGAATTTACCTTAGATGCCTTGATCATTAAGAAGCCAAGAAAATGATTGAAGAATATCATGGTAAATATGGTACAAGCCATGGGTCAGTAGATGCTATAGCACATCAAATCCTAAAAGCTAGCTATTATTGGCCAACTTTATTCAAAAATGCCCATGAGCATGTTAAATATTGCCACACTTGTCAAACAACAATATATAGAGAACACAATCCAATTATTCCTCTTCAGCTAGTATTTGAAGTTAGACCATTCATACAATGGGCATTGGATCTTGTTGGGGTCATTAATTTCAATTTGTTTGCATGGCTTAAATTCATACTGGCCACCATAGATTATTGCACTAGGTGGACGCAAGCTCAAGCTTGCAAGAATGCTACTATGAAAAATAGTTAACAAATTCCTTGAAGACCACATCCTTACCAAGTTTGGGATGCCTTTTTCTCTGGTATGTGAAAATCACCCAGCCTTTACTTCAACACAATTAATGTAATGGTCATACAAATTCAAGGTTGTTCTCATTTTTTCTCCAATTTTACCCCCAAGGAAATGGAGTAGTTGAATGCACTAATAAAAATTACTTCAATGTCATTAAGAAGTTGTTGAAAAATAACCCTATGGATTGGTAAAATTAGTTAAAGTATTCCCTTTGGGATGATAGGACCAAATTCAAGGCTGCCCTATGAACATCTCCTTATTACCTCGTGTATGGTCAAAATCTTGTCTTTCCAATTAATTTGCAAATCCCAATCCTTTAACTTATGAAGAGTCTAGAAGTTGAAGATCAGGTTGAAGTCTGTCTCCTTAACCTTTTGAAACTTGATGAGCAAAGGATCAATGTCCTACAACATTTTTCCAAACCTCAAGTTGTCGTTAAGCGATGGTTCAATAAAAGAGCTAAGGTGAAGTCCTTTTGGATTTTTGACCTAGTTCTGTTGTGGGATAAGGCTAGGGAAAAGAAGGGCAACCATCATAAGTTTGGAAGACTATGTTTAGGTCCTTATCAAATTTCCAAGATCCTTGGAGAGAAAAATTTTAGGCTAACCTCTTTGACAAGAGAACCTATACCATTTACTGTAAATGGTCAGTTTCTTAAGCACTATTTCGATTAGATCCAAATGGAGTTTGGTCTATTGTATTATAGTAGTTTAGTTGCTTTTTCTACTTTTCTTTTTATTTCTTTTTTTGTTTTTCTTTGTTGGTTGCATGTGTCATTGAGGAATCACTTGTGCTAAGCCTTTAGTGTTGGGAGAGTGGTCTTGGCATAATAATGGAAACTTTTTAGGAGTCTTTGCTCTTAGATCTTTATAAATTCATTATCTATTATTGGCTTTGAAATTATTGTCTACATTCGTTTAAGGTGAAGTGTAATGGTTTAACTATGGTTTGAGTTCTAGATATTCAAGATGTAAAGGCTTACTTAGACTACTCAACACCATCTACACATCATAAATATATCATAAAATCTCCAAGATGTCAAAAAAATTCATGCCCAAGTGAAAAATCAGAAATCATGTGATTTCTTGTTATCCACCATCATCCCCAACCTAGTTTCAAAACTTTATTATTTAAAAATTTGCTTAAAGATTAAGAGAAAAGCTCAATATTAAAGATACAAGAAGGAAGAAAAGGAAAGTAGGAGAATATATATATATATTTTTATTCTTTTTGCAACTTATTTGGGTGTTTCAAGTATCTCCATCAGGGCTATGAATGACTGGTTGACAATGGAGCAATATTTGACGAGGGCCAAAGGTAACTCTGTTAGGAGTATAGACGTTTGGCAGGGAGCAGAGCTATTCCTAGGATAACATTGCATAAAATACAAGATTTATTTCACTCACGTAGCTTTCAAATGAAATCTTTTGTCTATCTTTGAGGTTGAAAAGATGGGGTAATTAATCAAAGCACACACTTACGAGTTGCTCAAGTGTAGTCCTCTACTTACTGTTTGTCTTTTGCTTAATCATAATTCTTATTTTATAAGTTCCCTTTAATCACAATAGCCTTGGAGGTCAAGTTAACCAAAGATTTTGAAGTTCTGAAATACCTCAAGCCATTTTTCCTAGAGAGTCGCCATTTGTTATGCCTTACATACTTGCCCCCTCCATTTGCTGCTTGGAAATGTGGGTTCCTCTTGTTGTTTTTCTTTTCCTTCTTTTTTTTTTTGTTTCCCCTTTCATTTATTTTCTTTTCACTGGAGTCTTGAAACCCCAAAGTGTGTTTTGTGTATTTTGTTTCTTTTCTTTTATGTGCACCTCAGAATCCCAGAACCCCGATATTTTTAAGTGTGTCTCTTTGCCTTGTTTCTTTTTGTTTTGTCTTTGGAGTTTTGAGCATCCAAAAATTTAAGGTGCCTTCATTTTGTTGTTTTTGGAACTTTGGGATCTTGGAATCTTCAAATCCCAAATTTCCCCCTTTGTTCATGTGTGAAGGACCTCAAAACCCTAGAATCCCTAGATCCCAAAGTCCTTTGTGTGTTGCTTTTGTTCTTTTTGTGAAGGTTTAAAAATTTTAGATTCCCAAAATCCCAAGCCTTTTGGTTTGTTCCATTTATTAGAGCATTGGAACCATGATATATTAGGATCCCGAGTTCTCCTTGTTTTGTTTGTCTTCTCTTCAGAGTCTGGGAACTTTGGAGTCCCGAGATCAGTTGTCTTTCCACCTCGTAACCCCGAGATCCCAAACCATAAAAATTTTCATGCCTTGATCCGTGTGGTCACCAAGGGGTATAAATATCCCTTCTTGCCTCATTTTTCTTATTTTGCGCGTTTTCTTCTTCCAAGAAGCTCTACATTCCTGACGACCTAGGTGATTTTTTTCTTAGCGCACTTTGGTGTCCTCCCTCCTCCTTTGTCTAGGTAGGTTTTTCTTCTTCCTACCTTGTGTTTTAGCTTAGGTTTTTTCTTTCTTTCTCTATTTTTCTTTATCCTATGGTTTTGAGTTTTAAATAAGTCATTTCGACATGTTTTTAGCCTTTTTGTTGATTTTCATTTCCTAGTGGTTTGTCTGCCATTTTGGGATCTTGGGTTCTTGAGATCCCAAGCCTTGTCCTTGTTTTTGATTCCTCGACTTCAGAACCCTATAACTTTGAGATCCTGAAGTAATTTCCTTAGTGAAGTGGTCTTTTAGAAAAAACACTTAGGAACCCCAAGTTCTCGGGATCCTGAAGTATCCCCAAGTTAATTCTTTCAAATACTTCAAAACCCTGGGTTTCTGGGATCCTGAAGCACTTTCAAAGCCATCCCACTTAGCGCTTCAAAATCTCGGGTTTCTAAGTTTCTGAAGCCTAACCTTATTGGAGCATTTTGATTTTCTCTTTAGCATTTTAGGAGCTTAGAATCTTGAAACAATAAGCTTATTGTTCCTCTACTTCGGAACCCCAGAACGTAGGATCCCCAAGTAGGATTTGTGTGAGATTTTTTTGACTCCAGAACCCCAAAACTCTAGGATCCCAAAGTCATGTTTTTGGTTTGTAAGAAAATTATCTTGAACTCGGAACCCCAGAACCCCAAGATTCCAGAATTTACTACTTTCAAGGAAAATTTGTAAGGTACTGATAACTAAATTCTCTATTGCAGGTTATAATTTTTTTATGGAAGCAAAAAGGACCCTGAGGAAAAAAGACTAGGAACGAGGTAAAATTGGAGAAGAGTCCTATCACCATGAAATATCAATACAAGGGGTAGATGATGGTTTCTAAAATTAAAAATGAGGTACAATAGACAATAGATACTGAGATAGGGCATATTGATCTGGAAGCAATCAAGCAAGAGGTATTTGGGCACAATTTGAATGTTGCCTATAGAAGGATAAAAGAGTCCATGCTTGTAGAGGCAAATATTTTCCCCCAGGCCATCCAATCACCAAAACTAATACTCATAATTTCTCAACACTATGATAAAGATACCCATAAGTGTTTCCACACCAAAGGGAATGTAGTGGTAAAACTCTCATCTAATATGCTTGCTATGAAATTCGGGATTCCATAGTATGAGATCATTATGCTTAGTAAGGCCTTCAAGAAAGAAGATGCTAAGCATTATCACCTATGGATGTTTCATCACATCGATACCATGCTCAAAGGGAAAGATCATTTTGATTGGTTACAACTTATATAGGACAATATTCATGAACAAATGTGTAATGTAATCCAGACTAAAATATTTCTCATGACTTCCTATATGATATGGATAGTCTATAGAAGTGGAGTATATCCAAGTTTGAACACCAAAGGAATATTAGGGGAAGAACCTGGTGAGAAAAGAGTTTGGGAATATTATACTCAATTATCTTTCAAGATGGCCAAGAACCACTTTAGAGAATTAATGATGCATTCATATTTGCATTAATTTGTAGATTAATAGGTGATGTGGGATACCGGTTATCCATTGAGGAAATGCAATTGATATAGGAATGGGGGATGTGGTTTATTCACAATCAATGTTCCGCATATATCAGGTTGAGTAGTTTCAAGGGAATCCTTTCCTTCTTCCTTGCTATTATAGCAACAAGATTATTCTTTTAGAGTATTTGAGACAAATTGTAGGGGTTCAATCCCTCATTAATTTGATGCATAAAACATGGGTGATATTCCCGATTGTGCTTGAGCATTATAAGTGCCATAATATGCAAATGGAAAAAACAACAATTCATGAGTTGTAGGACCTATGCCTCAAGGAGTTTTCTTATTCTCGACAATGATATGATCCATATGGAAATTTAAAAGGAATAATGTTGGTCACATATGAAGGGCGTGTGCCTTCCTTAGAAGACTTTTGGGCAAGACTGTAAGACAGTTTTGATGCTAGGAAGAGGGGGTTTTGTAGGTTGAATGCCTACCAAATGAGAGATTTCAAATTAGAGACAAGTATTCCTAAATATTTTAGGGACAAATATGTGGTACTAGATTCACAATATGAAGAACTTAGAGTAGACTAGAAGCCTCTCTCTCCAATAAGATGGTCAGAGAAAGAAAATGTATAAATTGATGATGTTTCTGAGAAAGTGGTCAAGAGAAGTAGACAATGGCTAAGTCTTAGGATTTAGAGTAACATTTCAAAAGAAAAGAAGAAAGGAAAGGCCAATGGTAATCCATAGTCAAAAGTTACCTAAGAGTATGTAAGAGGGACAAGATCGGAGTCAAAGAAAAATACTCCAATGGATGACGAAGCCTTTGCACCTGTTGTGGAGAAAGAAGATGTAATGAAGCAACTTGAAGATAAAATGAAAGAATCTCAATTTTTAAAGAAAGCTTCAGAATGGGGAATAACTACTTGATTGCTCATTGTACCTCAAGCACCAATTGTCCCTATTGTGCCCACTATTGGTATAACTCTCAGAGAAGGTACTTGTCAAGCTCCCAATGTGGAACAACCTATTTCTTTTTCAACTCCAATAGAAGCCACCAATCCATCTCGTGAGCGAGTGATCATTCACAACACTGAGTTGGATTCAAATGAGGATAATGAAACTATTTTATTTGTGGCTCACAAGAAGAAATATGATTCAATGCAAAGATAGGTCAGCTCCAAAAAAGATTTCGGAGAATCAGTGTTGATGCAAGTGCCCATGATTTCTTAGGACAAGCAACCCATTCAATCTTTTCCTAATGAACTCAAGGATCAAACAAGTGAAATTTCTCAAACACAAGTATATGAAGTGTAGGTGGAGGCCATGGAGGTTGATGATCAAGATGACCACTTAGTGCTCACTCCTTAAGATCAAGAGAAACTCCTCAAGAAATTGGAGGGAGGCCAAGAAAAACAACCGAGTGATGCAAGTAAAGAAGACTTCGGATAAGAGGTGGGGGAGAAGTTGGAATAATTAGAAAAACAATGGCGAGATTATGAGGTAGTGCAACAAGAACCCCTTGTTCAACAAATTTCCCAACCTCCACCATAGCATGAGGAATCTATAGAGCAGCCACATGAGCAACATCAAGATATAAATAAAGATCAGTGAGAAGAGGAGAAGAAACAAGAAAAACAAATAGGAACCTATATGGGAACTACCCAAGTCACCACACAAGGTGAACAACAAGATGATAACATGTAACAATGGCTTAGTTTAAATTTTTCAGAAGAAGAAAAAGGTGGTCCTCCCAAGCATCACCCTTCAAGATGTGATCACTGAATCACCAAGGAGAACAAAGAAGGCAAAGAATCTTCACCATTTGAAAAGGAATTACTCTGGAGATCTTGTGGCCAACATAGCTACCCCAGTGCAAAGTATATAAGGTAAAGAATAGGCCTCCTAAAAGTACCAAATCTCCGAGGTAAACCTTGGAAAACAATCCAAATGGAGTGAAATAGCCTTCTTAGATGTTGCCACCACCACTATAAAGACACATATAGAGAAGAAGAATAATCCAAGAAAGAGGCTAAGGCCCAACTACAATAATACATACAACTACTCATGGAAATGGTGAAATCACTTAACTCAAGAACCAAAGATTCTCAACCTTCTACATTACCAGTGCCACAATAAGAAGTTAAAGCACTCTATGCAATAAGAAAGAAGGTGGATATCAATGAGACCTGGGCTAGGGACCAACTGAGAAAGATAAGGATGTTCTTACACGAGATCATTGATATTTACAAGGATGCTTATCTCTTTGAAAGAGGTATCATCATTCACTCCACCCAATGAGATACCTAGTCTATTGGGTTTTCAAAACAAATAAAGGTGTTGAAAAGGATTAAAGGGCTATGTGAAAATATAATTAAGAAAGAAGATTTTATTAGGAGGTAAAGATCTTTGTGTTTTACAAACTTATATTGATGCTTTGGATTTCAAAAAGGAAGTTGTGGACCAATGTAGAACCAAAGTTTTAAAAGGGCATCCTCCTTTCTTAAGCCTACTTGAGGAGTATGAGCAATATGTTGCAAGGATATTGGATAAGCATGGATTGAAAATCCTTCAGACAGGCTCATTGAACTAGAAAGAAGTGCCCAAGAAATGGGAGGCCTATGTGTCAGAGAAATTCTCTCTGATTGTTGAGTTTGATATTAGTGTCATGAAAAGGTATATGTACCTTGTTTTCCAGTCTTACCAAGCAACACAAATGGTGGATAATCTAGTTGATAAGATGGGGGAAGTAAAGGAAACTCTAAGAGTTTCTAAGTTCTGAATTGGGTATGTGCCAGACCTGTCACCTACTTCAATAGAATGCGACATTGAAAACTATCACAATTACAAGAAGAACAAATAGTGAATAGGTGGGTGACTCTAAGTATACTCTCAATTGTCATAAAGAAGAAGGCGTGATCTTGGTATGAGATTTTTTTTTGAAAGAAGATCAAGAGTACACTTGTCGAACATGCGCATCATTGCAAGGCAAGTGCAACACACATAGGAGGTGAAATTACCATCACACTTGAAGAAGGCTTGTTGTTCTCTTGTGTTATGTATAAGTTAATTGAGGATCAAGAGTAGTTTTTTACAAGTTGAACTGCAACTTCCTCCATTTTGTAACTAGGTCATAGGAATAGATCATTCTAGGATTTTAGGGACCCAACACCTATAAATGTACTAAGTCAAGTCATTTAGGAGGTTAGAGAATTGATGATTCAAGGCCAACAATTAGGAAATTTACATTTTATGCAATTTTACTTTGAAATTTATTTTGTTACAATTGAAACACTTTCAGTACCAAACATTGTTGATATTTATTTTCCCAAATCAATATATGCAACTTGTGGATTGTCTAATTTGCAAAATATGTTTTCGTGATTGGTATCTCTTACAATTTGATATCTTATTTCACTTGATTAGTAGTTTGATATTTTAAGCTTTATCATATTATGAATCATATTATGCATGTAAATGGTGTATCAGGATTAGGTGGTAGTGTGATAGTGTGATCTTTGATATCTTGTTCCATTTGCATGTAAGTTGATGATTTTGCATGTTTATTGGAGAAGATGTTCAATTGTTGTTTTAAATGTTATTGATAATATTATGTTGTATGAAGCATTAGTTTCATAGATTATTTAGTTGCATGTGTTAAACTTCATTATCTTTTGTTACCCTGTCCTATCTTTTGATCTTTAATTCTTAGTGAAAGCTCCAAAAGATTCATGTTCTTCGCTTACAAAACCAGCAGACCCTTTGATTGCAATAGATCACGTGAGAATTTGATTTAACACACACTATTGTGACCCAACAAAAGCGACCTTGGGAGATGAGGAAATTTCAAATTCCTTATCCTTTTTAAGGATAATCTTTGTCTCACAAAGCTTGCATGTTAGGTGCATCAAAAGGCCCATCAACAAAATTCTTGGCTAAGTAGAAGCATATCTAAGCACTGGCCTCTCCAAAACTCTTTTAGTTATCTCTATTTGGATCCTAAGTGGATTTAGGGAGTATTTTACCATTGCAAAAATTTCACTTGGGAGATATCTTACATCATATATCTTGGAAAGAGATCTTAAAACAACAACTAGAGAGCT
Source organism: Cryptomeria japonica (assembly GCF_030272615.1). Taxonomy (NCBI): domain Eukaryota; kingdom Viridiplantae; phylum Streptophyta; class Pinopsida; order Cupressales; family Cupressaceae; genus Cryptomeria; species Cryptomeria japonica. Next base: position 374,634,054 of record NC_081406.1, on the reverse strand, counting down.
TGAGCTATCAAGATAATTTGGTGAAGGAAATACAAAAAAAATTCTCTCACATAAAGTGGAACTCATCAAAACCATTATTGATCCACCTGAGGATCTTAATCAATGAACAAGCAAAATATATCACACTACACAAGGACACTCTATGACAAAAAATTACCACAAAGCTTAAAAAATCTAAAATGGATGGAGAGATGAAAAAGTGTGTTGCTTCCCACTTTGCATTGAAAACCACATAAATACAATGAATAATATAGAGGGGGATGTGAATAGCCTATATCTATTTTGTTTTTAATGGGAAAATATGGTTGCATTGATCAAAATTCAAATGGAAAACTTGGAGCTTTGAATAATTAAAATATCAACTAACAATGATGAACTTGTGGATCTAAATGGTCAAGACTGAGTAGGCATAGATTCCTTTCATGACTAGTATCAATAATTGCAAGATAAGAGGGATAAGGCCTAACACCCATTTTCCTTAGTTGAGAGAGGTTGTTAATCTTAGATTATCTCACATTATCGACAACCTTCAAGAGCCACAAAACTTAACCCAAACTATACACATACCAACCTTGGTTCTGGAAGTAGAAAAATAACTATTACAAATCCAAGTCCACATATAACAATTATAGTTGGAAAACACCAATGGAACATCAATTTTGAGAACTTTAAGAAGATATTGAAGGATATCCTTCTAACATAATAGAGCTAACTTGATGACTATAAGTTGAGGTTTTGAGGGGGGGATGATGTTGGTAGGGAAAGTGTAGTCAAATAGACTTTTGGAGAATCACATCTTCCCGCATCAACCTTGTGAAGCCTAAGAGTTTGAACATAACATGTAGAATAGGGACACTAAGTATGGACCATGTCCCATCTCATAGATACAAATATATTGTAATATGTGATCACTAGTATTGGGGATAAAGAGTGATATGTAGGAAAATATAATATAGAGAAAGGAATGTAATAGAAGATACAATATGAATGTATAGAAGAATATATTTTAAGTGAACTAACAAATAATCTTAGTGCTTCTTTGATACCATGTTAGAACTAAGATCTACTAAGCATTATGCTAGTATCAAATTTGGAGTAAATTTATAATGAATAGTGTTAGTACAAATAGGTAGAGTGATTGGATCCAATTTGAAGTTGATCCCAATACTCAATAAGTTATAGTAAGTAAGCTCCACCAAGTGCAAAGAAGTCATGACATGTTTCCTGGATGAGTTTGACCACCTCTTCAAGTTGCCACATAACCTACCTAAGGTGGCTTAAAGTCATGTGTAGAAACACATAAAATAACTACGTATTAAATAATAAGTAAAATATATGCTACACTAACATATGATGTATTAAATAAATACAAATAATACAACTAATTTTGCATTCTGATACAATGTGTAATGTATGTTCTTTATATTCTATTAATTATATAATCTATTTTAAAATCTTATTTTCCATTTCCCCTGATGTTAGTGACTCGGGGGTATAACAGTACAGTATTAGAAAAATAAATGGGGTTTAGAACTCTGATTTGTGTACCAAAATTTCTTGCTAACAACTTGATCAACTTAAACTGTGTAAACCAATACTAACTATTCAATGTGTTATTGACACATCTTGAACTTTACGTTATTACATGCATATCACAAAATATAACATTTCAAATATGAATATGGATACCAATTTTCATGTAGTATCCCATATATAACACAATAAAATAAATAGGTTTCTCATGTCCTTGTTTCTCTTCCTCTATCAAATTAATTTCTTCCATAATATCCTTGTCTTTACCAAAAGATTACGAGATATTATATCTTATTTAGAAGCTTTGTGTTATTCCCACTAAGATATCTCTCTAGGATCTCATTCAAACCTCTTATGTATGTCATAACATTCTCTAAGAATATTTACAAAGTGTCCCTATGTCATATTTTTCTAAGTCCAATGAGATTTCTTCCTTTCTTGATTGCACTTATAGAATTACTATTGATATCACTTTTCATCAATTTCAAATCCCTTCTACTCATATTTATAAGTAAAATGGATCTCTCTTCATTATCATCATTGAAATTAATTCTAGGGGTATCAATCATACTCCTACTAATTATGGTTCTTGTCTTAATGTATGTGGTGTAGAATTGTTCAGATTCCTAATTATAGATATATATATGTATTTCTCCTTTAAAGCCTATATATTTGGGATTTGATAACATAAGTAGGAAAGCTCTTGGTGCAATAATTTTTCCTATTAAATTGGAAATCATTAAAATTTCTACTATGATGTATGTGATTTCCAAAGATTTAGCATATAATCTTCTTCTTGATAGATTGTCCATACATACTATGGGAACATTTCTATTTACCTTGCATCAATGTATTAAATTTCTTCATGATAAAAATATACATGATAAAGAATGATCTCGATCCCTTTCAATACTATTAATAGGTTGAATTAGATCATGCAAAGCCTTCTTATTCTCTTTATAATTTCTTACCATAATTTACACAACATCCTCAAACGCCACTATCACCCTTTGCTAATTATATTGTTTTTTCTTCTTTTACAAATGCATTTCTTAATAATGATTGCAGCTCTTTAGACTTCACCCTTTATGTGCCTGGTGGATATAAGGTTAACCATTCTAGATTTAACATTCCTTAATTGAATAAGGATTCATATTCTTATCATATTATTGATCATTCTTCTACCTTAAATTATAATACTTATTCTCCAACATGTGGCTATATATCTCATTTCAATAAGATTATTAATATTGCCTCTTTCTTAGAAACTTAAGTTGTATTGTCATTAATGTCAAACTTGTCTGATGTTGTCATTAATATCACAATGTGTGTTAATGAAGAAGTGAAGAGGAATTTGGAGTTGTTCAGTTGTGTAGATGTAGTATATGGTCTAGAAATGAGTGTTCAGATGTTGTTATGTTATCTAGTGGTGATGTTGATTAAGTATGAGGTGTTTCGAGAAGGCAACAATAGTGGAGGAAATATTCATATGGTTTGTGCAATGTTCTATTTTATATCTCAAGCGTTGGTTTGATCGACAAGTGAAGCTATGATGGTTTGTGGTTTGACATGTTTAGTTGTGTTGGTCTTTGGCTGACTCAGTTAGTTTATATTATTTGGATGACTCTTTTGGTTCGTATATGCATCATAAGTTGATTTATAAGGTTGAAATGGGTCTTACCGTAGCATGTGTAGATCCACATTGAGTAATTTGCCTTGAAATATTGTTTTTGGGTCGACTATTTAATGAGCTTTATTGATTTTATATACATTAAGTTGGTTGCCAACTTTGGAGGATGTGCTAGCATGTACAGTTTATTGGAATAAACTTAGAAATATGTGTTATAATGTATTTAGGTCCTCTTTATCTCTTGGATTGGACCACAATGTGTTTGTTTCTTATAGTGGCCAACTTTATCTAATTCATGTATATTCTATTTGTAGCCGACCTAGTTGGGGGTGCCAATAAATAACCTAGTATAAATGGAAGTGAGGATGTGTGAATTTTTGTGAAACTGATGTGAATGAATACAAGTGTATGTTAATAATCAAAAGTGGGAGTTTGTTGTGAGATTTAATGATCATATCTTTAGTGTGACTCTATTGAGATAGTGAATGAAGTGAGATATATTTTATATGATATTGTTGTCTTGACAAAGTGGTTCAAGGATAGTTTCATGATCAAAAGATTTTGTTCATTTAATTAATCATTTCCCTATACCTATCAAAAGACAATGAGTCCTTTTGACAGCTTGTGCTTCAATAATACAATTCCTTTATATCTTTCCCTAAGAGTGTGCATCTCAAAAATTCATGTCTCGTGTATCTTGCCCTAAGTTGTGTGTCTTAGTCCCGAAGTCCAATCAGGTGCAGTTAACTACCTTGCCCTTGATCCTAAAACATTGTAACCAATTATTCTTATTTTGAGTGTGATTCTCACTATGGTTTTTCCACGTAAAAATGGTGTTCTTGTGTGGATTGTGCTTTATGGTTTCATATTTCCTAATTGCGGAGATAAGTTAATTTTGATTTGAAGTTTAAAGGGATTATAAAACATTTGTGTTAAGGTTGAGATTGATTCACCCCTCTTCTCAATCTTGTATTTTTTTCAACAATTGGTATCAAAATGAAGTTCATCTAAGAAAAGATCAACCACTTGAGGAAGGTATGGGGGGATGGCACAAGAGATCAATTTAAAAGCACCAAAATTTGATGGCACAATTTATTGTTCTTGAAACTCATTTATGGAATAAAAAAAGAACTCTCTATTGCTTATAATATGGGATATTATTAAGTCCATTTATACTTCTCTAAATGGTGGTCCTACTAATCAAAATGAGATTAAGAATCATGAGAATAATACCAAGGCAAGTAGTATACTTGTTTGTAGTTTGAGAAACTCAAAGTTTTTAAAGGTCAAATACAAATGTGCAAATCAAATTTGGGATAATTTGAGAAACATATGTGAAGGAGATAAGAAGACCAAGAAAGTCAAGATACAAAAGTATATATTTGAGATGCTAAGGATGTAAGAATATGATACAATTGAAGGTTACCTACACTAAGTGACTGAGATAGTAAATGAAATAAAATGTATTGGTAGAGAATTGAATAAAAATGAAGTTGTGATGAGGACATTGCCTATATCTTACAAACCTAAGTTGTTTGCTATTGAAGAAAGTCATAACATGGGTACATATACCTTGGATCAACTTTATGGATCACACTCTACCTTTTAGATTTTAGAATTTGAAGAGTTTCATAATAAGAAGAAGGATACAACTTTCAAAGTTACCAAGAAGATTGAAGATGAACCTAAAACAATCAATGGCTTGGATGAATTGGAAACAATCTTTGTGAGAAGATTGAAGAGAATATTTAGGAAATACAAAGGTAATTTGTCCTTTAAATTTTTCAATTGTGGAAGAATTGGTCAGTATGATTCTATATGTAATTACAATTAAGACAACTATAAGAGATCTCATGATGATAATAAGAGAAAAGATAATCACAAAAGAGATAAAAGAATACTTGACAAAGATAAGTCTAAGAAGATTTTTTGTTCAATTAAGACCTACTCATCTAAAGATGAATATTGTGATGAATCAAATGAAGAATCATTGTTTTTAGCCATAGAACAGAAGAATGATGAAAGGTTTGACACTCTACATGACGATAATAACAATAAAATATCAATGACTATGAACACTCTACTCCATGCAAAAGTGGAGCCCAAAGCTTGGATAACTGATTTTGGATGCTCAAACAATATGACGAGCGACAAAAGGAAGTTCATAGACTTTAGAAATATGATGGTGGATCAGTGAAGCTTTCTAGTGAGGAGATTGCACCTATATATGGTAAAGGAACCACATCCATTGAAGGTAAGCATAAGACATATGATGTTTATTATGTTAAGGGTTTGAGACATAATATTTTGAGTGTGATTTAGATGTGCAGTAAAGGCTACAAGATCATATTTCATGGGTTCCAATGTGAGATCAAAAAAGAAGGTTCTGAAAGATTAGTTGCAAAAGGTATAAGAACAAATAGCAATGTTTATTATGTGAAGGAAAATAAAGAAAGTAGGTGTTTGATAGCACATAGTAGTGAATGTTGTCTATGGAACAAAACGTAGTGACATGTTAACTTTGACAACATGGTGAAGATTAGTTCTACTCATGATGTGAGAGATTTATCAAATATTATCAAACCAACTAATACAATGTGCAAGGGATGCCAGATAGGAAATAAAACAAGGAACAAATTCAATAACAAGGAGTGATATCCTACAAAGTATTTGGATTTGATTCATACATATCTATGAAGACCTACGAGGACAAGAGGGCTAAATATTGAAAGGTATTTTATGTTTCTCATTAATGATTATTATAGAATGACATAGGTTACTTTCTTAAAAGAAAAGTCTAAATAATTAGATAGATTTAAGGTATTCAAATATATGGTTGAGAAAAAAATAAATGCTAAAATAAATTGTTTAAGGTATTATAGAGGGGAGAGTTTACATCAAATGAATTTGATAAATTTTGTAAAGTACATGGTATTAGAAGGCAATTATCCGCACCTAGGACTCCTCGACGAAATAGAGTTGTTGAAAGGAAAAATAAGATTGTTGTTGAGATGTCTATAGCTATGTTGAAAGATGATAACCTTGCTAATGTGTATTGTAAAGAAGTTATGCATACTATTGTATACATTCTTAATAGGGTACAAATAAGTGTGAATCACACAAGGGCACCTTATGAACTGTGGTATGGAAGATCACCTACTATCAAGTATTTCAGGATATTTGAAAGAAAGTGCTACATAAGAAGAGATGAAGAAAACTTGGAAAATTTTGATGGAAGATCATATGGAATATTTTTGGGATTCTCGACAAGGAGAAAAGAATATTGGTGTTGTAACAAGAGGTTGAAGAAGATTATGTAAAGTATGAATTTCAAAGTGAGGGAAGAATGGAATCATGTTGCAGTTGATCCTGAGATTGAGATAGAGGATTCTCCAATTGTTATGAAAGAGAAGGATGTTTTAGAAGACAAAGAAGAGACAAAAGAAAAAGAGAGGGAACCTAAAAAGAAGAAAAAAAACCTATGGACTATGTGTGAAAGAACCATTCAGAAGAACAAATCATTAGAGACAAAGACAATAGAGTTTAAACAAGAAGAAGACTTGCTAAGACTAGTGAACAGGAAAATTTGTATTTGCCATCTTACGTGTAGCCAATTTTTTTTGCAAAAGCTAGAAAAGATTAAGGTTTGATGAAAGTAATGGAAGAGGAGCTAAATTAGATAGAAAATAATCAGACATGGGAATCAGTACCTAGATAATTGGACAATAATATGATAGGAACAAAGTGGGTGTTCCAAAATAAGCTAAATGAAGATGGAGAAGTCACAAGGAACAAGGTGAGACTAGTTTTTAAAGGATATTCAAAAGTTGAAGATATAGATTTGAGGAAAACTTTACTCTGGTAGCTACTATGGAATCTATAAGGATGTTTCTTGCATTTATTGCTTACAATAACTTTAAGGTATATTAGATGGATATCAAGTCAACATTCTTGAATGGAGAACTTGAATAAGTGTGCATTGAACAACTAGATGGGTTTAAGTTGTCAAAATATATAGATATGGTTTGGAGACTCAATAAGGAACTCTATAGACTCAAGAAAGCTCCTAGAGCCTAGTACACAAGGTTGGATAAGTATTTATTGCAACAAAATTTCAAGAAAGGTTCAACAAATGGTAATATTTATTTCAAAGTTGAAGGTGATAAATTTTTAATAGTTGTTGTGTATGTTAATGATATTGTTTTTGGAGGAGATGATGGTGTTCATAAGAGATTTGTAGAATAAATGCATAAAGAATTTGAGATGTTAATGATTTGTGAGTTACCATTTTACTTTGTCTTCAAGTGACATAGTGAGAAGATGTTATTTTTATTTCTTAGACCAAGTATATCAAGGAGATTTTTAAGAAGTTTGGTATGGATAATTGTAAAATAATTGGAACTCTTAGGGCTATTGCTAGCAATTCATGTAAGGATGATGGATCTCTAAAAGTTGATTAGAAATAGTATAGGTCTATGATTGGAGGATTGTTGTATTTGACTGCTTCAAGATCAAATAATATACATGCTATCTATTTCATTGTCAGATATCAAGATAATCTAATACAATCTCATGATCAAGCAGTGCAAAGGATATTCAGATATTTGAAAGGGACTCTAAATTTTGGTTTATGGTAAAAGAATAATGATGATTTTTATTTGAGATCCTAAATAGATGTTGATTGGGCCAAATGTGTTGATGGCAGAAGAAATACAAGTGGTGGTACATTTTTCTTGGGAGATAGATTGGCCTCTCGGTTGAGCAAAAAGTGGGATTTAGTGTCACTAGCAACAACAAAAATAAAATATATTGCAGCAGTATCTTGCTACACTCAAGTGGATGAAGAAAACTCTTAGATATATTAAGATGATGCATGATGAGGCAATTTCTATTATGTATAACAATACAAGAACAATTAATATTTCAAAGAATTTGATAATGCATTCGAGGACTAAACACATTTTATATTCGGTATCATTTCTTAAGAGAGAAGGTTGTAAAGAAGGAAGTTAGATTGGATTATGTTCCTACGAATGATTAAATTATAGAAATCTTTACCAAGACACTGGTGAAGGATACTTTTGATTATCTCCAACAAAAATTAGGGGTTATTTCCCCTCCAAACTAGATGCATAGAAGTGATGCATCTTTCTAGGGGGGATTCAATGTTTATCTTTTATCTCTTGGGTTGATGTAGTGGATGCTCTCAAGGGGATTAGTGAGTAATGTGGTTTCCTAGTTACAAAAGAAAGATATCCCTATCAAATGGAGTGTTGATGTTACTATAATTTTACCTAGAAGGGAGAAAGAGAGATTTACCAGACAATACACAAAGTTATTTGTATTGTGTGCCCTTTGTCCTTGATGTCAAAGGGGGAGATATTTTTATAGAAATATTTTAATCGTGGTTGGTGGTACAAGTGTTTAAATCAATGACAAAGGAGGAGATTGTTGGAAAATCGAGTTATGGTGTTATTGATGCCAAACTTGTTTAGTGTTGTCTTTAATGTTACAGTGTGTGTTAATGAAGAAGAAGTGAAGAGTCAGTTGGAGTTATTTATTTGTGCATATGTATTATATGGTTCATAAAATGAGTGTTCAAATGTTGTTATATTGTTTGGTGGTGATGCTGAGTAAGTATGAGGTGTTTCTAAAAGGTAGTAGTAGTGGAATTTGCAATATGCAGGAAATAATATTTAAAGTCCTTATGAAAGAATTCTCTATATTCCTTTGATTTTATAATATTATAGATTAGTTATAGACATAATGCCTATGTTCTCTCAATGTTGCACTATCATGTTGTCAAGTCCTTAGTGGCTTAGATGGTGAAGTTTGGTTGTTGCAGTTTCTTGACAATGAGTCCATCTATTAGGACACATTCGAGGGATGCTCTGCATTGCTTTACTATGTTATTTGATGTGTTGAGGCTTAGAGTGAATTTTCATATGGTTAATGCAATGTTCCAATTTAGATCTCAAGTGTTGGTTTGGTCGACAAGTGAAGTCATGTTTGTCTATGGTTTGACATATTCAGTTGTGTTGGTCACTGGCCGACTCAATTAGTTTATCTTATTTGGATCATAGTATTATACATTAGAGGTTGAGTTAGAAGGTTGATATGGGTCTTACCATAACATGTGTCAATCTGCATTGAGTAATTTTTCTTTAAATATTATTTTTGGGCTCACTATATAATGCGTTTTATTGATATTCTACATGTTACACTAGTTTCTAACTTTGGATAATGTTCTAGCATGTGAGGTTCATTGGAATCAAATTATAAAGATGTTTTTTGATGTATTTAGGTCTCCTTTATCTCCTAGAGTGGACTGCAAATTGTGTATAGTTTCTTGTGGTGGCCAACTTTATGTAATTCAAGTATATTCTATCTATGGTCAACTTGGTTGGAGGTTTCAATGAATAATCTAGTATAAATGGAAGCGTGGATGTGTAAATTGGTGTTTTAACTACTGTGAATTGGGTGTGAATGATATGCAAGCATATGTGAAAACTTATAAGTGCAAACTTTAGTTTGTGATGAACTTTGATGATCATAACTTCAGTGTAATAGTGTTGTGAGATAGTGAATGAAGTGAGATATGTTTGCCATGAAATTTTTTCTTGATACAACGCTTCAAGGATAGTTTCATGATCATGAGATCTTGTGCATTTTAATCCATCATTTACCTATACCTTCTTTATGAACAATGAGTCCTTTTGATAGCTTGTGCAATCTTTGTATCTTTCCCTGGATGAGTGTGCTTTAGTAATGCAAGTCCTTTGTATCTTTCCCTGAGATTGTGCATCGCAATAATGCAAGTCCCTTGTATCTTTCCCTAAGATTGTGTACCTTAGTCTTGCAATTCCAATCAAGTGCAATGAGATACCTTGGACTTGAGCCTAAAACATTGTAATTAGTTACTTATTGTGAGTGTGATTCTCATCCTGGTTTTTCCCTTCTTGGGTTTTCCATGTAAATTTAGTGTTCTTGTGTGTATTGTGCTTTATGGTTTCATGTTTCATAATTATAGAGATAAGTTAATTTTGATTGAAGTTCAAAACAATATAAATAAGTTATTTTAAGGTTTGGGTTGATTCACTCCCTCCTCAATCTTGTGGTGTGCTCAACACTCTCCTCTTTCCAACTTGTAGACATGTTATAGGACTAGCCTCACAAGTATTTATAATCATCGATGTAATATAAATGTCCTAGGGTGCATTTAATAAGGGGTTAAGGTCCTTATATAACATACACCAAAATTTTCTATAATTGATCTAGGTTATGAACCTTCTCCTCTATCCACATCTTGTACTCTATTGTTTTTGTCTCTGTGGCTTCTCTTTCTCATTAAAAATCACCTTTCTTAATGATGTAGTCAAGAAAGGAGATCCTAGACAACATACTAGCCAACCATGTAGCCTTAACTATCCAAAACCACTAATACAACATAATATAATAGAAACACATAGAGAGTAGAATATCATTCAACATATATCCACAAGGCATAAGATTTATCTCGGTAAAATCCTAAAAGGGATATAACCCAGCCTTAAACATTTATCCTTATTATATTATATTTTAAAATTCATTATATTTGTCCCTAGGACTTCTTACATGATATTCCACAACCGATGATAACAATAAGATAATACAAAAAGTACACAAAAATATCACCTCTACATAATATGTCCTCATCCTCCTTATCAAATCACTCATTTTTGTATTTCTTTTACTCTTATCTATGTTAATTATTCTTTCTATCTTCCTTTTTGCAATCCTAGGTCATCCTTATATACCATCCCCAACTCTCCAAAATAAGTATTGTCAACAAAGTTATAAGTGTCATATGTCAAATTTTTTTCTTATAAATTTCAAACACAATAGTGCAATCTACTTTTCTCCCTAAGACACCTATAAACTACCTCAAGAATCTACAAGACTAGTTACTAAAAACCAACCACAAAGTGCACAAATACAAAAGAAGGGTTTGACAAGGGAGTATGTCCCCAACAAAGTCACCAAAATGTAGCCAATAATTTGAATTAGAAATTGAATGATGCAAGAAACAAGATTCCTATTTCAAAACCTCTCTAGATAAATCTCAACAAGTGAGTACAAAAAGTAATAACATTGAAAACCAATTCAAATTTTACCCCCCATGTCCATTATTGAAAGAATTTGTTGAATGAAAAGATGGTATGTGGATTCTCCTTCACTTGAAGACTACAAGATTGGACAACATATACTTCGCACAAATGATAATGGATTAGAAATGGATGAGGATGCTTGATTTTATAGAATTTTGGGAAGGATAATAGATTGTCAACATCAATAAAAGAGATTGGGGATGGAGAATAGTTGGGAGGATTCGCCTAGGATCTAGGAGATGATGAAGGGTTGAGATAGATATATCTAGAATGGGCATGGCTAGGATGAACTTACTAAACTTAGTAAGGGATTGAGAGAATGAGGGAAATAAGTGGCATATGCATCTAGGGAGGCTATATTCTTGGTCTTGGTGGAGGGAATAGTGGGACCATAAGAAGAAGTGTTTCTAAGTCCCATTTATTTTTGGAATGTGTTGATGGAATATAGGAATAATTAAATAATAATATTATTTAACTATTTTATCAATGTGTGAGATGAAAAATAGGTGAAAATATGTATTTATTTATTGTGATAAGATAGATTTTGTTTTTAAATAAATAATAAAAAAAATTAATTAAGTGTGGGAGACTTTAGGTGAAGGGGACATGTCCTAGGTGATGGAATTAGTTGATTTGGAACTAGGCTTTTTAGGGAATATATTATTTTTATACACCTTTAAGATATCCTTATAAAAAAATTTATCCTATTATGTGAGAATGATTTTTCACACAAGTTTTTATACATATGGTGCCAAGTTTCATCTATGGTATCCAAGACTTGACACCTTTTTCTTTAATAGGTAATAATAATATGTTCTATTTTATAAGTGATTAAACCATATCCTTCAAATTTACAATTACATGTTAGTTATTAATATTCCTTATAATATTTTGGTTCCAATAAAAATATGTCTAAATCACATTGTTAGTCTCTTATCATCTATCATCACTCATGGGCATCTATTTGTACATCATGTGGTATCAAGTTATCATTATAAAAATAGGGGAAGTGTTATAAACCCAAGTGATCAATAATCTAACTACCCCATGTTATTATAATCACTTATCTCAAGAACATATACATAATGATATAACCATACCAATATAAACACACCCAAAGTATAGGTCTCACCCTACTCAAGGTATCACCCATAAACCAAAATCAATGTTAAGGGAACTACTCCACATAAGACTAATCACCACATTATAATTTGTTTAAATACTTATAACATATAAATGTTAATACCATACAAACATATTACTAGCTTTAAATTTTTTTAAGGCCCATAGCAAACATAAAAATATCCATCTTTTATGTGTTTATATTCATCCATGCAAGGATTAGTCATGATTTATTTTTAAAAATAAAAAAATAAATATTGTATATCCTTCAGGTTAAAGATTCAATTCGCCATGTGGATTCCTATTTCTTTGCTAAAGTATGTTGTATCAAACATTACAAATATTTTTAATGGAAAAATTATTTTACCATCCATAGTAATTATTGATCCCTAAGAAGGCTCACACATTAAATATGGGTAGTTCATAATTTTCACAAACATGGGGTGTCAATTTTATTTGCAACCTGTGAAACAACCTCTGGGATTTAAAGTCAGCTCTTTGTTCATCAGGGGAATGAAAAGGGAGGAGGAAAAAGAAAGAAAAGATAAACTATGGTGAAATGTTCAAAGAAGAGATTTTACAACACTTTAATTCCCTTTTTGTGAGAATAATGTAAGGAAACCATGATTTTTGGAGATGACCACATCACACCATAACCCTTCATTTTTTGGAGAAAGAAACACACAAAGTGACTCGGACATAGGATGTGACTTTCAAATCCTCCTATGGGAAGCACCTGCCAAGGCTCGATGGAAAACAGAGTATTTCTTTAGGGTTCTCACAATAATTAACTATATTTACAAGATTCTCCTTCTAATGGTATAATCCAATTCTTAATCCTAGAACAATGATAGAGTAAATTCCACTACATAAACCATTATTTTGTATTAATAGGAATTATAGAAGCTGATTTAAGTATACAACAATTATTCCTAACTCAAAATGACATGAAGCATGCCAAAATAAACAAATCAAGTGAAAAGAAAACAAAGTTATAGTTTGATGTCCAACCTAAGAACAAACATCCTAAGGTCAAATCTCAATTCCAAATTACTAAACTCTGAGACGTTATTTTTTTTTGTAAGAAAGGGGAACACAAAATCCTTCTTTTTCAAAAGTGTTGAACTCCTATTATAGGAATGCTGATGGGATTTTACATAATTCATTCTACAAGAATGAGAATTATTTTTGCTGCTGAACTCTCCCTTGCGTACTCATCACCTATTTTCAACAATCATGATAATCATTACATAACTTCCCTACATGAAGGATTTTTGAATTATTCTCTCCCTCTTACTCTAGGCATGGGTGCCACTTGGACCTTTCATCAGTTAAAAACAAAAGGCTTTGGCATCCAGTTCCTTTTAGCATCCTTTAGCAATTGATTCTATTTTGGCTCCATCAAGTGTCCAAATTAATTTATGGGCCTACACATTCTTCGGACACGTGGTATGTTCTCAAGGCTTCTTTTGGTAATACATCTTAAATTGAGCTCAAGGTTCCATAGGGCTTTTGCGTGTCTTGCTTCTACGAAAAATGTGTAGACACCTAAAAATGTGTAGACACCAAAACTAAGGACAAAAAGAAAAATGCAAAAGCATGGTTTCAAAAATCTCTTGACATGCCCATCCTTGTGGACCCAATACTATTCAATGCACCAAGCCATCACCCTACACTTCTAAACCAATCCCCTAGCTTGGATAAACATGTGGTCACCTCATGAGATAGTCCTTGGAAGCCAAATCAACTCTAATTCCATAATAATATACCTCCATCTTTCACTTATCCATTTCCATTCCACCAATTTCCTCCATGCATTTGTAATGTTCAATACCTTGCTAGACATTGGGGAAAATAAATATAGCTTTCTTGAGAATAAATCATGCCATGTGTCTTTTACCTTAATCAGTGATCTCGACATCTCTCAAAAACACAAAAACAAATCAAAAATTTTCAAAATCCACAAAATCAGAAAAAGTCCTAAAAAAATCCAAAACAATCATAAAGTCTTAAAAAATTCAAAAAATCATAAAAGTCCTAAAAACAACCCCGAAAAATATTTTGCAATAAAATGTCTTGCAAAGATCAAACTCTTGAGTAGATACCATATTAACACTTCACACAAAGCTACAACAAAGATCAAACTATCTTATTAGAATCAACAATCAATTGATCAATTGTCTTATCACTCGAATCATCAAACCCTTTCAATCAATCACGACTAACTTGTATTATAAAGGGAATGTGATGCAGAGGTTGGCAGCAGTAAGATGATAAACCCACCTACACACCTTGGTTTCCTATCCCTTAAGTCTCTCTCAAGGCTACAACCACACCTCAAATATGAAATCGGACTCTTATCCCTAACAAGGGATGGCTCAACACTTCTAAACACTTCCTAAGAACTATTAAGGTCTCCCACAATGATACTTTGGAGCACAACGCAAATATTGGCTTTTGAGGCTTAAACAGGCCTACTGGCTAGTAGCCCTATTTCAGTATCTTTTTGGATTTTTCTCCAAATAATACCAAACAACACCCTAAAAAAATTTAGGTTTAAAACACCCTTTTGGGATTACTATCAGATTCCAAAAGATTGGATTTCCACCCTATTCCTGCACTCTTCAACACCTACTTGGGTCACAGGTATAATTGATCAAGTTAGACTGGTTTTACAAAGAAGGTATATGAGAATGGGATCACAAGAAGGTTCCAACTCTTCAGGAGGTTTCTTCTATGTCCAAATACTCCTATTCCATCAGTTCAACTCATCATCTCATCATTACTCATAGTATGCTCAATGAAACTCATCTAATCTAATATAAACCCTCAAACAATTTAGACTAGGGCTTGGTGATAAAGTTACCAACCAACTCCTCTAACCTCACCCCTCTAGAATCTCAAAATAAATGCCCCTAAATTTCATTCTACCAATGGCCATCGGATCCTAATGAGTAGATTGCAAGTTAGGGTCCCATTTGCATTGTAACCCTTGAAAATGGAGGGTTTCGGACCTGCAAAGGGTAAAACACTTATGACTTCCTCTAAAATTCACTTCAAGAGGTCAGACCAAATTAATTGGAAGGGTACTTCAGGTCTCTTTCTAATCAAATCAAAATTTCATTGGTAGATATCACACCCTGTACGGATAGTACATAAAATGTCACTGTTTTGGTAAAATTAGACTTGTTCTATTCACTTTCTCCACCAAACTTTACAAAACTCTCAACTCTATGTTTCCCACAGTTTTCCAAGAATATATAAACCATTTCCAACATCCATAATGAACTTTTGAATAGTTAGGACCATTGGAGAAGTAGTTAGCATCCTACCGGCAACTTTGAAAAGTTGCTTGACAACAAATGCAACATTTTGCAACTTAGGACAACATTGGTTATTAACCACTTAGACCTTATAGAAACACATCCAAGGTCATTATATTCCATTTTTAGACTCCAAACACCTAAGACAACATCCTAGACACACCAACATTGAAAATCCAAATTCCAAGCCTTCATGGCCTAATAGACCTCTAGGTTTATATGCTCACCTAAGAGATTATTGACCATACAAATAGGCACTCAATTACATCAAGGGTGATCATTGAGCCAACCCATTATTACATCAAAAATGAACATGTAGACACCACCATGTGCTTGAAATAGAGGTGTAGTAGAAGGTGCTCTACACCATACTCTCGGGCCCAAAAGAAACTCAAGTCCCTTGAGTTGGGATGTTTGCAAATCTAGTTCCAGTATTCTCAATAGCCTCATAAGTCATCCATGTAGCATCCTCTAAAGGTTGATTCTTCTATTTGACTAGGTACTCCAATTAAGTCTTCCTCCTTATCTTCTTGCTAACCCTTTGATCTAAAATTCACTCAATCTCAGGTTTGAGAGGGGGAGGAAGTCCTTCCAACATAGCTGGACTAGAAGAATCAGATGGACTCGCAACACAAACATCATCCACAAAACTTTTATATGCATATATATCAGATACATTAAATATAGGAGATAGACCAACATCACGGGGTAGATCTATCTTGTATGCATTTGTCCCACATCTCTTAAGGACCTTGAAAGGACCTATATTTTTCATGAGTAGCTTAGTATACTTCTCCTTAGGGAGTCTTTCTTTTTTTAGATGAATCATCACCATATCTCCCACCTTCGACTAAACATCTCTCCTTGTGACATATGTTGCTTGCTTATACTTTTTAGTGGTTTGTATCAATCTATTCCAGACTTGTTGATGTATGTCCCTCATCACTTCAACAAAATCATCCGCTTGAGCACTCCTCCTTTCAATATTCTACACTTCTCAGAGTTCAAGAACACCTCTAGGATGGGTTCCATATGCAATTTGAAAAGGACTCAGTCCTGTACTTCTGTTCACAGAGTCATTATATGAGAACTCTGATTGTTGAAGAATAGTATCCCAAGTGGCCCCATGGTCCTTGGTCAAACATATCAACAAATTACCAAGGGATCTATTAATCACCTATGTCTATCCATCAGATTGAGGGTGATAAGTAGAAGAGAAGGACAAGTTTGTCCCCAACCTATGCCACAAAGTCCTCCAAAAATTTCCTACAAACTTAGGATCCCGGTCTAATATAATGCTTAAGGGTAACCCATGAAGTCTAACAATCTCCTTGAAGAACAAACCTGCAATATTGGAAGCATCGTGTGTAACTTTGCATGGCAAAAAGAGCACCATTTTTGAAAACCTGTCCACAACAAAATATATACTGTCATATCCTGATTTATTCCTAGGAAGAACTAAGACAACAGAATCCCAAGGTTTGGTAGGGATTGGTAATGGAGTATATAGACCTGCATTGGAACTTGTCCCCTTTACCCTTTGGCATACCACACAATCTGTCACATACTTTCTCACATCTGACTCCATCCTAGGCCAAAAGTAGAATCTCCTAACCAAATCAAGTGTCTTATCAAGTCCAAAGTGTCCTGAAAAACCCCCACAATGTTTTTCCTTTACAATATTTTACCTCATGGAGAAATTAGCATTACAAAGTTGACTACCCTTGAAAAGTAAGCCTTCTTGAAGAATATAATAAGAAAAATTAGTATGATACCTATCATTCATGTCCTTACAAACCTCATAGGCCTCCTTGAAATCTTCATCCCCTCGATACATGTCTTTTTAGGCATTTATTCCCATGCTCTCCAATTGAATCTCTTGGATTGCTAAGTTCCTTCTACTAAAAGCAACAACAACTTTATTAGCTACTCCTTTCTTATGTAGGATAGTGAAAGTGTAAGCTTGGAGATATTCCATCCACTTCATATGTTGGTGATTTAGTTTCTCCCGCCTGTTCAAAAAACTTAGAGCATGGTTGTTAGTATATACAATAAACTCCTTAGGTAAGAGATAATGTCTCCACTTCCTAAGAGATTGCACCATAGCATACATCTCTAGGTCATATGTAGAATTATTTTGCTTTACCTCATTTAGTTTCTCATTGAAAAATGCCACTGGCCTACCTTCCTGACTCAAGACTCCTCCTATGGCCTTCTTTGATGCATCACACTCAATAGTCAAAACTATGTGAAAGTTAGGGAGCACAAAAATAGGTTGCTCTGAAATCTTAGTTTCCAAAAACTCAAAAGACCTATCAACCTCCTTAGTCCAGACAAATTGACATTTCCTTCCACCTTTTATGGTTTCTATCATTGGTCCACTAACCCCACTGAAATTCTTAATAAATTTTCTATAAAAACTTGCTAACCCATGGAAACCTTTTACCTCACTTGCTGACTGAGGGGTTGGCCAATTTAGGATTGCCTCCACATTAGATGGATCCATTTTCAAAATTCTATGAGAGATCACAAACCCAAGGAACACTAGTTCTTCCTGCAAGAAGACACGTTTATCCAAATTGATCTTCAATTGCTCCTCATGTAACCTTTGCAACACCAAATCCAAGTGTGTTTGGTGTTCATTCTTGTCTTTACTAAAAATTAATATATCATCTAGATACACTACTACAAAATGATTGATGAAGGGCTTGAGAACCTCATTCATGAGTCTCATGAATGTACTAGGGACATTGGAAAGTTCAAATGGCATTACCATCCACTCAAATAGGCCTTCATTGGTCTTAAAAGTTGTCTTCCATTGGTCTCCATCTCTGATCCTTATTTGATGATAACCACTTTTCAAATCCATTTTGGAATAGTACTTGGCCCCTCCTAGACAATCCATCAAGTCCTCCATTCTTGGAATTGGGAATCTATATCAAATTTTTATCTTATTGATGGCCCTAGAGTCGGTACACAACCTCCATGTTCCTTCTTTCTTGGGAGCTAGTACTGCAGGGACTGCACAGGGACTTATGCTCTTCCTAATGAACCCTTTCTCAAGCAATTCTTGGATTTGTCTTGCAACTTCTGCATTTTGTTTAGGGGTAAGCTTGTATGCTACCTTATTGGGTAGTGTAGCACCTGGTATGAGGTCAATACAATGATTGATTTCCCTTTGAGGGGGTAAGGAATTTATGGTACTATCTACAACTATCCCCTTATACCAGTCTAGCAGATCTTGAACCTCTTTGGGACCTACTCTCCTTTCTGTCTCTTGGCTCTTAGGCCACTTCTTAGGTTCAATCTTAGGTTTGAAAACTATTACAAATCAAGGAGCATCCTTCTCCTTCAAACCCTTCATGAAATCCCTCTCATCTACTAGCATGACACTAGTCACAATGTGGTTATCCTTATAGTCATCTGGAAGAGGAGTCATAGTGAATTTCACCCCATTCTTGGTGATGGTGTAAACATTATTCCTTCCTCATTCCTATCATCTACATCATATTGACAAGGCCTACTTGGTAGCAGATGACAAGCATCAATTTCTACTACATCACACAACAACCTTCTTTGTATTCACCTATTGAAAATTCTATCCAAACTTGCTCACTAATCAAGGCTTGTTGACCTTTGTTCAACCAAGACACTTTATAAGGGTGGGGATGAGGTATTCTTTGCAAGTTAAGCTTAAAAACCATTTCAACAAAAGTTATGTTATCTGTGGACCTTGCGTCCACAATGACTCTGCATACCTTTCCTTGTACCCTACAAGAGGTTCCGAAAAGAGATTTACTCTGAGGTGGTTCTTTGATGGTTGGCACTTTGAAGTTGATGTTTGGTAGGAGGTCATGCTTTTACTATCTTCTTCTTGTATTAGATGGGCTCTCCTATCACCTTCTTGGCTACCATTGCTTATCTTCTTGGGACATCTAAATTACTGATGCTCAACTTGGTTGCATAAAAATAACCTACCGGTGAAGACACTAGGTCCTCTTCCACTGAGTCTTCCTCTACCATTTCCCCTCCTTCCTCTAAAGCTACCTTTGTTCCCTGATTCTCCCTCCCGTTCCTACTAGCTGGACTCTCCTTGGGGTTTAGGAGATGATCCTCTTCCATTGAATCTACCTTTGCCTCTAAAACCTGCACCCTTTCCTCTATTATTGTGTTCTCCTCTCCTTTTTTGCCTCTCCTCAATCCTAAGTGCCATTTGAAAAACACTTGTGCACTAATTCAGGGATGAACAAACTCAGTTCATCTTGAATACTAAACTTAAGACCATTCATGTGCCTTGCTAGCTTTTGTGTCTCACTATCTAGCATCTTTGCTTTGAGGGTCATCCTGTGGAACTCCTTAGTGTAAGTACTAACATCCAAATCCCTTTTCCTTAGATTTTGTAATCTCTTGTGTAATATTATGTCATAGTCCTCAGGTACAAATTGCCTTTTGATCTTTATTTCCATCTTCTTCCATGAGGTTATATGTCTCTTTCCTTCTTCATCTCTTTCATTTTAGAAAGTTCCACCAACTAAGAGCTGGACCTTTCATTTTGGATTTAGCCACCTTCACCCTTTGGTTTTCAAGTACCTCTTCACATTCAAAATAATTGATCATTGCTTCTATCCAATCCATACACTCCTCTGGGTGCATCTTTCTAGAGAATGTAGGTAGTTTTTCTCTATTGTCTCTTCTTCCTACCGTATTAAGGGCTTCAACAAATTGCCTTTGATCTACAGGCATCAATAGTCTCTCTTCTTCCTCTTCTCCTTCTCCATCACATGCTAATGCAACTCCCTTTCCTGCCTAGTCTTTCTTCAACCTTTCTATCTCCTCCTCCATCTTTTTATTCTTGGTCGCTTGATCCCTCACTATCTTGGCCAACTCCATGTTTGTCATGGGTGTAGTGGGAATATCCTCACTATTCTTTGTTGCATCTTCCATTTCTTTCCCCAAGGCTCTTCTGATGCTCTGATACCACCTGATGTAGAGGTTGGTAGCAGTAAGATGATAAACCCACCCACACACCTTGGTTTCCTATCCCTTGAGTCTCTCTCAAGGCTACAACCACACCTCAAATGTGAAATCAAACTCTTATCCCTAACAAGGGATGACAAAACACTTCTACACACTTCATAAGACCTATTAAGGTCTCCCACAATGATACTTTGGAGCACAATGCAAATATTGGCTTTTGAGGCTTAAACAGGCCTACCCACTAGTAGCCCTATTTCACTGTCCTTTTGGATTTTTCTCTAAATAATACCAAACAACACCCTAAAAAAATTTAGGTTTTAGACACTTTTTTGGGATTACTATCAGATTCCAAAAGATTAGAATTCCACCTTATTCGTGCACTCTTCAACACCTACTTGGGTCACAAGCCTAATTGATCAAGTTAGATCAGTTTTACAAAGGAGGTATATGAGAATGGGGTCATAAGAAGGTTCCAACTCTTCATGAGGTTTCTTCTATGTCCAAATACTCCAATTCCATTAGTTCAACTCTTCATCTCATCATTACTCATAGTATGCTCAATGAAACTCATCTAATCTAATCTAAACCCTCAAACAATTTAGACTAGGGCTTGGTGGTAAGGTTACCAACCAACTCCTTTGACCTCACCCCTCTGGAATCTCAAAATAAATGCCCCTAACTTGCATTCTACCAATGGCCATTGGATCCTAATGAGTAGATTGCAAGTTAGGGTCCCATTTGCATTGTAACGCTTGAAAATGGAGGGTTTCAGACCTGCAAAGGGTAAAATACTTATAACTTCCTCTAAACTTCACTTCAAGAGGTCAGACCAAATGCATTGGAAGGGTATTTCAGGGCTCTTTCTAATAAAATAAAATTTTCATCAGTAGATCTCACACCCTGTACGGATAGTACGGAAAATGTCACTGTTCTAGCAAAATCAGACTTGTTCTATTCACTTTCTCCACCAAACTTTACAAAACTCTCAACTCTATGTTTCCCATGGTTGTCCAAGCATATATAAACCATTTTCAATGTCCATAAAAAACTTTTGAATAGTTAGGACTGTTGGAGAAGTAGTTAGCATCCTACCAACAACTTTGAAAAGTTGCTTGACAACAAATGCAACATTTTGCAACTTAGGACAACATTGGTTATTAACCACTTAGACCTTATGGAAACACATCCAAGGTCATTATTTGCCATTTTTTGACTCCAAACACCTAAGACAGCATCCTAGACACACTAACATTGAAAATTCAAATTCCAAGCCTACATGGCCTAATAGACCTCTAGGTTTATATGCTCACCTAAGAGATTATTGACCATACAAATAGGCACTCAATTACATCAAGGGTGATCATTGATCCAACCCATTATTACATCACAAATGAAAATTTAGACACCACCATGTGCTTGAAATAGAGGTGTAGTAGAAGGTGCTTTGCACCAGAATGGTACGCTCGAAACCATACAGACCAGTCTGATACGAGGTATTCAATCTCTGAAACTAGGAATTCTTATCAACCATCACATCAAGAAAAACAAAGACACAGATTAGTATGACTGCTGGATTTTGTTCAAGTTAGTATTTATCTTTCTCAATTGGTGACAAGTCATGTTCCTATGCTACTTGAGGATGCTCACAATTGACTAGAGCAGACAGGATGGTTCATGACCTTTTTCTTTGTTTGTTGTTTGTGATGTGAATCGATGAAGTTCTGGGGCAATGGTACTTTGGGTGTCTATGTTGGTACATTCATTTGGCAAGTATCCTATGCAAAAATGAAATTCAAGGATAGTTATGCTTGTGACTATCACACATACCTCGACCCTTAGTGCTACATCCAAAATGGATGGGTTCGCTCTTTGTCTGCAATGTATTTGTTTGTTGCAATGGGATATCATTTGCACCTTGATTTTTCATATGTAGGAGTACACATCTCCATTGTTACATAATAAGGCTCAATTGTGAAAATGTTTTTCTATAATAAAGACACAAGAATTCGTGATGGTTTCATTTCCTCATATCAACTATTTTTTTCATCAATCAATTCTATTTTTTAGCATTATCCACTTCTTACTAATCATTCTTCACTTTCATAATATTTCATTAGTCATTTATCTTATATAGGATGTGTCCTTCCTAAAGCCAAATTCTTTCATCAACCATTTGTCTTATACAGGATGTGTCCTTCCTAAAACCAAATGCTCTCATCATTAATGTCTTATACATGATGTGTCCTTCCTAGAACCAAATTTGATATTTATCCAATCAATCCCATCAATCCTATCAATTTGATCAATCCAATCGATCCAATCAATCAATCAATCTACAAATCATTCCAACCATGTCTTCTATCCAATCAAATCCATCCATGTCATCAACTAATCATTCTTTCATCTTTCATCTAACATTCTTCTACTTTTGAGAGATTATTCATGCCCTTAATGCACAAACAATCTCTTGAGGGGGCATTAACATTACACCCTACTATCGTTGGGGCATGAATTTTTTTCATTTTCTTTGAAATAACTTTGTTCCATTATTGTCTCAAAGAGGGGAAAATGTAGACACGCCTAAAAATGTCGCATTACTAACACACTAATTATTTGTCTTCATTAATTAAAACATCACATTTCATCATTCCTAATTATTCAATTTCTTCTAATTTCCCTCCAATCATTTAATCATGCAACCTTCCTTCTTAATATTAATCAAAAATTTTATTATTTAATTAATTTCAAATTTACAACTTAGTTAAATAATCTTTATTATCTAATTAAATTCAATTTCTATTTCCCCCTAATTAAATAATTTCTTTAAACTATTTAATTAGCTAACTATGTCCTCCCAATTAACTAATTTTTTTAAATTTATTTATTCTAACTTTTCCCTCAGTTCTAATTCTTAAATTTGCTTCATGTGCATGATTTTGGATATTTTTGAAAATCAAATTCAAATCAATCATAAATTCAAATTTATATTAAAAAGAAATATCATGATAAAATTCCTATTGCACATGGTAATTTCTAACTAACACTCACCCTTGAGTTCCACTTTTTTTTGACTAATTAATTAATTTAATTAATTAATTCAGTTAACTTCTTCAATCAACTCTCTAACTATCAATCAACTTTTTTTTCTTACTCCAGTTCTTGCTCTCAATCAATTCTCTCCAATTTCTATAAATTTGTCATCAATCTCCCTTTTCAATCAACCACTATCTTCAAATTCATGTGTTATCGTATTGCAGGTTATCAAGCATGACTCTGAGAGCCAACATTCCACAAGGAAGAGAAGAGCAATAGGAGCTTTGTGCAGACAATGATTGATTATGCTTTACTTGATTGAATTTATTATTCAATTGTTGATTTTCATATTTCTTATTGTTGTTCACAGATTGCCTAATTGAATTTGAGTTTTGGTGGTTGATTAATCTAATGTTAGATTTCCTCATGACACAAAATGTTATAATAGAAATCTCCCAAAAATATGTGGCATGATGGCATGAGTTTTTGAGGTTTTTCTTTTATTCTCATTCCATTTCTCCATGTAGCTTACTCGTGGATATCTCCACAGAATATTTGCTTGTAAAATGAAAGTCTTAGGAGAGAATAAAAGGAATTTTTGTCTCATCCTTCAAACACACAACAAGCTGGCGAAAAATCCTTACAAATTCTCTTCATTGTGTCTTTGGTTTTTCACTAGGATTCCACGTGAGAAGACCCCAAAAAAGGATTCCTTTAGAAATTGTGGCCTCCTGAAGGGGAGGTCAATGACATGAGGAATTTTATTTCATTAGATTGAATCACAACTCGATCTAGTTGAAGTCAAAGAATCTATAACTTTTGGTGACTCACACACGTCCTTTACTTGTAGAGGATGAATCCAGAGGCTCTAGTTTTGTAGACCAATCTTGAATTTTCTTCATCGTCCCATTGTGAATTTATTCGATTGGTTGTCAATGATGGTTTGAAAAGACTTTTATTCTTGGATAGGGGTGTTATTCCTTAAGAATTATCAAGTTGCTCATGAACAATAAAATGCTCTGCATCTTTCACATCCTACTTAATCCTTCTTTGCTCTAGCTTCCCAAAATCTACAAGTAAAATGCCAAAGATTATGAAATCAATTAATCAACTTAATAAAAACACACAATACCCATCTTGACTCTAGCTTCAAGCCAAAAGAAAACTTGTTATAAGAATGCACATTGTGTGAGCATAGATCGAAATGGATAAAAAAAATCGCATTTTCTATAGACATGTGTAAGTGACACAAAGAAAGTGCTTTAATAAACTAGAAAATGTTGAGATTCTAGAGCACAAAGATGACAAGCAAAGATCCAGACAAAATATAACATACCAAATGGTATTCATGATTATGTCTTGATTCTAGCACTTATAATACAAGGCCTTTCACTTTCGAATGAAAAATAAAGAATTAATGAATTTATTTTTCCAATTTATAATGGAACATTTAGAGGGTTTTGTTGAAGATAAAGATCTTTATGCTAAGAGTGTTGTTCCATGGAGAGTCAATATTTTAAATTAAGAGGGGGTCAATTGATCATGTGTGCATTGTATTTTTCTTTTACCCTTTTTTTGAGATAAAAAAAATAAGAGGACACATACACGTTAAGCTACACAATTTGGTTATTCCCCCATAGCCAACCAAATAGAACCTTCCTGCTAAATAGGTGTCTATAGCCCCAACAAGGATATCGATTTGGTTTATGATGAATATAGCTCTACTACCAGCCGAGTGTCTATAGCCCTAGTATAGTTATATGCATCTCCTAGACATAGAAGTTTTTAATTAATACTTCATATCCTTTGATATTTTCTCATTTATTTCACTTTTTTTATTCTGCCAATATAAAAACAAGCCCCTAAGTTGGAAACCAAAGTAGTAGCAAGAGTAACCTTTAGATTTTTCACTTAAGGAGAATATGTGACTGCATAGTCATTCACATATGCACAAAGAACTAGGATTGGCTATAAAAGGAAATTAATCTACTAATTACATTATTGCAAACTTATAGATTAATCCTACATGAGAGAAATCTTTAGAATAGTTTACAAGCTTTGATAGAAATGGACACCCCAATTAGGTTAACTGCTAGTAAAGGATAGAGGAAGTTTTTGGGCATGATATCAGACCTGCAACTAGAACGCCTATTAGGTATTGGCAATGAATTAGTGCTAGATGTTGTGAAGTGGATCCTAGGGAGTGTTTTCTTGGTAAACAAGGATTGGTTCTGAGTAAATATTAATATTGCATCTCATTTTATGGTTTCATTGCTTGATCTTGGAGCGTCTAAGGATACAATTGCAAAGCTAACCCATGGTTTCTTCAAAAATGAACTTGTTGGAAGATTAGACCAAGTTTCAGAGGTGGCACAATATGGTTTTGTAATCTAAACCGCAATATACCTTAAGGCATATGTGAAAAAAAATGCAGCAGTGCCTTTGTGGCCCGACCCTTTGTGGCTAATTTTAAAAGTTCTCTTGAAGATCATCGAGTATGTTGTGGTCATGCCTTTGAATTCCTCAAAATGAAAATTGGGGAGTAACTTGCCTTCATTATAGAGTGGCTAGAGAGATTTTAGTTTTTGGTGAATAATGAAGAGCTAGATAGTAATGATAGTTACATGCCCAGAAAGAGGGAACTATTGCAAAGAGACGAAGACATTGATGAGTGTTGGTGTAACTAATTATTCATCTTGTATATTATTACACCTTACTTAAGTTTACTTAGGTACATGCATAACATAGTAGTTTGGGTATGAGACACTTGGGTGTTTGTGCCACATTGGGATAGTGTGTGTAGCAGAATTTCCACCTTTTGTGGTCTTATCTTGCTGTTAAATTCCACATTCGGTGGGTGATCCACCTCAAGTGGAATATTATATTGTTTCTCCTACCTACCACACCTATTTCCTACCTACCCTTGTTTCTCATTGAGCCACATGTCATGTTTGTGTGCTCACATATCCATACAGCCTTGCCTATATAAGCAGGCTCATCTACATTGTATTGATTGATTGATGATCCAGTTGATCAATATTTTCATCTTGATAGAATACAGTTTATTCCTATCAATATTTTGTCTCTATTTTGTACTTTTCATTGAGCTCTTGATCTTGGCAAAATCTCACATTGTATTAGAGCCTAAAGGGCTTCTTTGATTAGTCATTTTTTGAGGCTTCAATTTTCAGATCTGGGGAGGTGCTATTTTTGGGGGCATCCTACAATGATTTGGACATCACTGTTGATTCCAGGAGGCCATTTGCATAAATTTTGAGTATAAACTTGGCCTACTTTGGTGAGGAATTGTTTTGCCTATTTGGCTATAGTCATACGAATTTTCAAAAAAATTCTTCACCTTTGTATGCAAAATAATTTTTTTTATGAGGCATATTGCTATTTAAAAAAAAAATTCAAAAAAAATATATAGTTTTTTTTTAGGGGGGAGTTGTGACCCCCACCCTTGACAACCTATACCATTTTGAATTAACTATTCTATAGAGTATTGACTGCTGCTACAACATCATCCTCGACATCCTTCCCACCACAACCACCATTTTCTATACCTGTTGTCCTCTCAACATCGCGCTCCGACATGCATTTTCTGTCTACCGGTTCTCTCTCAACAACCACTCTCATCGGTCTCCATCGGCACTGCTGCAACAACACCATTCTGACAGCCATTGTCATGTGCTCAACTCCTGGTGCTTGATTTCACCACCAACCCACCTCCTGTGACCGACCTCCACTTGTGCCTTGTGACCCCTCTATGCAAACAGTTCAAACACACACGGTGCCACATCAATTATCCATGTGGCATTATTTTATTTGTTGGGTCATCACCACCCTATCAACACATTCAGCAAAATATGCAAGCATAGTCAACGCTTGTTGTCGTCCATGTCAGCTACCATGCATGAGACATGTCCTCATTCCATATAGTATAGAACCACTTACAGGCTGCCACATGTCACTTTCTGTACCGATGGCGTCATCATCCGTACAACCTGGGCAGGGGGTGCGACAGTCATTTTGACAGGCATATGACCATCAAATTTCAGCTTGCCATTTTTTGACATCAGCACTGCGTCAGTGGTATTTTAAGTTTTTTTTTACCCCCTCTCCATTTGGCTTTTTGAATTTGTTGTCCAACTTCAAATGGCCATATCTTGCTCATTTTTGCTCCTTTTTTGGTGTAATTTTTTTTGAAATGGGCTAGAATTTCGTTCTCTTCATAGTGGTGGAGGAATTTTCAGATTTTGATGGATGGATTTTTCATAATTTTCAGATTCTCATGACTGTACTTGTCTAATCCCATATTTTGCAACTTTAGAGGCTTCATTTGGGGTCATACGACCTCCTTTTCAAGTGCCATTTTTTTTAAAGTGCATAATTTTTTGTCCACTTTATAATCTTCCACTAGTTTGTAGTGATTTTGAGTAGAAATTGTACTTTCAGTATTTGGTAATTTTTGGCCTATTTGATACTTGTATTTTGCTTGGATCTTAGTTTAGATCACTTGCAGTATTGTTTGGAGTCTCTTATAGCCTATTTGAGGCAGTTGTAAAGTTGAAATAAGAAGTCTAGCTTGCCTTGTTTTGCAAGTGGTCCATTGTATATGCACTAAGTATAAAGTGCCAAATCATCTTTTTTTGGGGGGGTTTCTTGATTGAGTAATTTGGGGGGGGGGGTGTCTTGTGTGATTGTGCCTCTCTCTATCTTGTGTTTTTTCATATTGGTGCTATGGGTTCTCCTAAATTTCCACTTTTAACTCCTCATAATTATGCATCATGGAAGATAAAGGCATGGAGTAAACTAATGGAAAAAGGGCTCATTCATTATGTAAAAGGAACTATTACAGCACCACCTGATCCTAAGGCTGATCCTAATGCTCAAATTGAAAGGCTCACTAAGAATGCTAAGGCACTTGGAACTCTTAGAAAGTATGTATCAAATGACCTCATTTTCATATTGATAAGTGTACAACAATTAAAGAGGCTTGGGATATTTATGAGAAATTGTATGGTCAAGTTGATGAGATTAAGGGCTACGAGCTTGATAGTGAACTCATAACTTTGGATCCCAAGGATTTTGAGATGAACCAAGATTATGTCACAAAAGCAAATGAGCTAAGAGAAAAGCTAAAGGATTGTGGAATTGACAAAAAGGATGCTCAATTGGTTTATAACTTGTTGGACAAGCTTCCATCAAAGTATGCAACCTTTGTATCTAGCTTTCACACCCATAGGTTAGCTCAAGATTCCTCTTACACTTCTCCCTTGTTTGATGCATTCACAGAGATGTTGATACTTGACCAATCTAAGTTGACCAAGATGGGGATTCTTAAATCTTCAAAGTCACAAGCTTTGGTGGCTACTAAAGGGAATCAAAGAAATCAAGGAAAAGGCAAGAACCAAAAGAAACTTAAGTATAAACCACAACAAGATGGTGCATAATCCTCCTCTCCACAACAAGGTGATTCTACATCCTCACCTAAGAGGAAATCATATAAGGACAATCTTTTTTTGTCCATATTGCAAGAAGTCAAGAAATGATGAACATCGTTGTTACAAGAAGGATATTGATGAGTTGAAGCATCTTCTTGAGAAAAACAAAATCAACCTACCTTCTAGAATGTCTATTTAGGCTTCCAAATAAAAGGATAAAGGAAAGGATCACTCTTTTGGGATAGATAAAGGAAAGGGACAAACTCTTTGTGCTACTACAAGTCATGATTTAGGGAGATGGCTTCTAGATTCAGGGGCTTCTCATCATATGGCATCTTCACAATCTATGGTCTCTTTATTTGAGCCTTGCCACATGCCACATATTTTGATGGGAAATCATACATACATGGATGTGATTGGGAAATCATCTATTGTCATTGGGGATAACTCCTTCAATGATGTGTTGTGTGTACCCCAGTTGACGACCAATCTTCTTTCCATCTATCAAATCACACATGGGGCAATTAGGAAAATTGTGGAGTTCACACCTGATTCAGTTATCATTAGAGACTTGGAGACTAGAGCTATTATTGCGATAGGGATGGTTGATCATGCATCTCGGTTGTACTCTTTTTCACATTTTGGTCCTATTGATGAGGTTGATTCTTCCTATGTTGATGATTCATATTTTGAGGAGACCTTTGGGTACTTGAACTTGGGGGTTCTCATATGTGACCCCATTCTTGAGCCGTGCATTTCATCTCCTCCTATTGATATCACATCACCTATTGCACCTGATGATGTAGGGAGTGGGACAATTTTTCCTTCTTGTGATTTAGTGCAACAAGATATTTCATGTCTTCTAGCTTTAGTTCATTGGGATGACTACTTGACAAACATTGCAGGTTTGTTTGTGGAGTCCTACATTGTAGATTTGGGAGACATCATTGATGATATTAATCTTCTCTTTGATGGAGATGATCCTTCTTCGATTGTTGCAAGAAAACACTCTGACCCTCTTGTGCATTCTCTACATGATCCTTCTTTCGAGGTTGACATAATTGTGGATACTTTTGTACAGCAGTTGAAGGAGGTCTCTTTATTCTTTGAGGAGACATGTGAGTCTTTAGATATTGTTCTACATTCTCCTCCACTAGATCTTGGAGTGCCTTTTTTAGTTGTGTGGAGCAGTTCACCACCTTTGGAGGGGGTATCTTTCAACATCGACATGGGAACACTTGAGCAGTTTTCAGAGATTCCATTCATCATGAGCTTTTTTCCTACATCTTCCCTTCATTATTGGGGAAACTTCATGGATACACCTTTGGTTTTGTTTCTTCTTAAGGGAAAGAATGTTGTTCAATGTTCGTGGAGAAGTTTTTTCATTCATCTTCAAGCTTCTACCGTTGGTGTAGATTCTACATTACGGGGGGGGGGGGGGGACTTTTTCCTCACATGGGGTTTTGTTCCTCACACACTTCTATGAGAGTTATCTTGTATAGTTTTCATCTCTCTTTTGGGGGAGGATTTTTTCCCATTGGGCTTTTCTCTCTTTCCCCGCTTTATGATAGATTTCATTGCATTGGTTTGCATGCATTGGCATTTGTACATGGGTACCTAGCATGGTTTGGTAGCTGGTACCCATCTTGCATTGCTTAGTTACATTGTAGACTTAAGTGCATTCCCCTAAGTTGAACTTAAGGGGGGTGTTGGTGTAATTAATTATTCATCTTGGATATTATTACACCTTACTTAAGTTTACTTAGGTACATGCATATCATAGTAGTTTGGGTATGAGACACTTGGGTGTTTGTGCCACATTGGGATAGTGTGTAGGAGAATTTCCACCTTTTGTGGTCTTATCTTGTTGTTACATTCCACATTCGATGGGTGATCCACCTCATATGGAATATTATATCATTTCTCCTACCTACCATTGTTTCTCATTGAGCCACATGTCATGTTTGTGTGCTTACATATCCATATAGCGTTGTCTATATAAGTAGGCTCATCTATATTGTATTGATTTATTGATGATCTAGTTGATCAGTATTTTTATCTTGATAGAATATAGTTTATTCCTATAATATTATCTCTATTTGTACTTTTTATTGAGCTCTTGATCTTGGCAAAATATCACAATGATGAAGATAATGGAGGAGGAAGCCCTCGACTTGACGATGCAACTCCTGCCTAGTTATGTCATGAAAAGGAGAATGTTTTTTTTTTAAACAAACATTAAAACATTTACAATTTTTTTGAAATTGGAGAAGGTGGGAACATGTCTGCAACTCAGATTGTTTGGAATCCATAGGTGAGTGGGTTGCATGCTAGACAAGATGGAGAAAGGACAACAAAAAGCCAAGAAGGAGACACAAATTCTAAAGACGAGGACCCATGGGAAGAAGGGAACCCCAATGATCCTAGCGGGAGTGTTGGGCCATGTGATGGACCATGAGAAGGAGATACCCAGAGGGAATGTCATGACCTTGGTCTTCCCTTTTTGGGGTTAAACCAGGTGGGAAATCAATTTTCCCTCAAGTTAATAATATTTATGATCCAACTTCAGGAAGGTATGCTATTTCTATCCTTGATTCGGTGATTGACCATAACATGTCCTTGATGGCCCTTTCACTAGTTGGTAAGTTTATGGGTCCAAGACCCAGTATTGATTTGGTAGGGGCTTTTACTAAAAATAAATGGCACTTAAAAGGTCAGATTGAGATCACAGCTATGTGTAAAGGGTTTCTTTTGACTCACTTTCTCTTGTGAAGAAGACTTATTTGATGTTTAATGCAGAGGTCCTTAGGTGATTGGGAAATCATCTTTGGTTTTGAAGAGATGGGCCCATAATCTAGATCTAAATGATGCTATCTTTGCTTCAACATCTGTCTTGGTGAGGTTATCGGGTTTTCTGCCAGAATATTGGTATGAAGATGTCTTTAGGGGTTTAGCTAGCTCTTTTGGGGAGCTTTTGTCGATAGATCCTATGACATCAGCCAAAAAGAGAATGGTTTTTTCCAGGATCTGTGTTAATGTAAGCCATGACAAAAATATTCCCTCCTCAATAGAGATTGTGTCTAAGCTAGGAAAATGGGTGCAGATGGTGGAGTTTGAAACTATGCCCTTTGTTTGTTTCCTTTGTAAGAAATCTGGGCACCGGGCAAAAAAGTGTCCCTTGCAGACAAATAAGGTGGAAGCCCAAAAAAATGTGACTAAGAATAAGGTTTGGAGAGAGAAGAATGCTAACATGAATAAGAAATAAGGAGATGATCCTGAAGTTCATCTTGTCAAGAACCTTGATCATGTGGAGATCCCAAATGTTCAACATGTGGGGAAGGGAGATTCCCCCCATCCAAATCTAAATCCAGAAAGGGATGGGTTGGTTGAGGAAGATAAATTAGATGGCATCCCTGGTAAGGAGTCTAATCTGGATCAGGAGAAGATCCAAAATGTGGAAGATCAGAAAGAGCTTGGAAAACCCTACTCGGAGTTGCACCTAGAGGAAGGAGAAATTTAAGAGGGAAAAAATTATAGTGGGGATGATGATTTAATATCCCCTACCAAGAAAAACATAAAGGAATAGGATCTGTTGGGGGTGAATGATGCCCAACAAAGTTATGGTCTGGCTAATGGTTCAAAGATGCAATCTAGAACTTAGAATTCTATGGATTTTGTTAAATCCACATTTCCCGATGGTGACCCTTTTACTATTTCTCTAGCTAAGACAAACATGGTTTGGACTCTGTTGTAGGGGAAAGATAACTCTCTTAAAGATGGAAAGGAGAACCATAAGTATGAAGAGAATTTCTTGGAAGGAGAGGATTCCTATACGTTAGTTGAAAAAAAGAAAGTAAGAAAAGGTGTTCCTCAGACTGGCGTTTCTACAAGGAACAGATCAAAGGAAGATGTTGGGACTCCAAAATCCCCATTAGGTAGAAGGTCAGGTAAATGGCATAGAGAATAGGAGTACCATCAGAATTTAGTAAATAAAACCATCTTTGAGGCTTGTTCCCTAAGTAAGAATGAAATTCATATCATGGAATATCAGGGGGCTTAACGACTTCCATAAGCAGGATATTCTCTGGAATCTAGTTAGAGATCATAAACTAGATATTGATTTGATTCAGGAGACTAAAATGTCTAATAAAAAGGTGGAAAATATTAAGTTGTTCAAAAATTGTGGGGTTGTTGGCAGCAATTCGGAGGGTGCTTTAGGAGGGACTACCATTTTTTGGAACACTAACTTTATTAGGGGAGAGCCTCTTGATACAGAGAAGAATATTGTTTCTGTTAGGTTTCATCATATTAGGGATAACTGAACTCTTGGGTTTTATATAATATCTATGCTCCTAATATGAAAGTAGCTAGAAGAAAATTTTGGAAAAGGCTGGAAACTGGTCATTTAAAATTTTTGGATGACAGCTAGATAATTATGGGAGATTTTGACATGCCTCTTAAAGAAATGGAAAATTTTGGAGGATCCCAAGTATAGATGGAGAGTATACTGGATCTAATTAAGTTCATCAACAACCAAGTGTTGCATGATGTTGCTCTTTAGGGTGCAAGTTATACTTGGACTAATAGGAGGGCTGGAAATGAGCTGATACAAGTAGGCCTAGACCGGACCCTAATTTCAAATGATTGGATGGTTAAGTTTTTTTTTTCCCTTTCGGATCTTTTTAGGATTGGCTCGGATCATTTTTCCCATTACTTTTGTTGCTGATGTTATTTCAGGAAAGTGAAATTTCCCATTTAGGTTTAAAAAAATGTGGTTGTCTCACCCTAAGATTGAGGATTTTATTAAGAATTGGTGGAATATCTCTGTGGATGGATTTGTAATGTTCAAAGTTGCCAAAAAATTAAGATTTGTAAAAGATAGTATCAAGCGCTAGAGTAAAGAGGTGTTTGGAGATATTTTTGCTTTGAATTCTTCCATCCAACTCGAGCTAAAAAAGATCCAGGATAAGATTCAATTGGAGGGGTATAGTATGTTTCTTCTCCTCTCTCCTTTCTGTTGATCCTAACCTGAATGTAGAAGATCAAGACAATTTGTTAAAAGTTATCCCCTCTATTTTGGGAGATGATCAAAACAAATTCTTGACTGCCATTCCATCTAAGGAGGAGATTAAGAAAGTTGTGTTTTCTTTTGAAGGTTTCCAAAAGTTTTGGCATATTGCAGATTTGGATGTTGTAAATGTTGTCAAGGAATTATTTGGAGCCAGGAATTTACTTAAAGAGCTGAATTCTACTTTTATTGTTTTGGTTCCTAGATCTTTGGGAGTTGCTTCTATGGATTTATTCTGCCCTATCAGCCTTTGCAATTCATTTTACAAGATTATTTCTAAATTTTTAACCTCGAGACTTATGGTCCTCTTTCCTTCAGTTATATCCCCTCAACAAAATGGTTTTATTCCAGGCAGACAGATCCTTGATTTGATTATTACTATGCATAAAAATATACATTCTTTGGAAGTTTCTAAAAAGTAGGGATTCCTTATGAAATTGGACTTATCCAAAGCCTATGATCGGGTGGACTGACATTTTTTATTTAAAATACTAAGGGCGTTTGGCTTTAGAAATAGAGTCCTTCAACTCATTTGGCAACTAATTTCTACTTCTTCTCTTGATTTGATTGTTAACGACTCTCCATCTTATTTTTTTAAGCCATCTAGAGGCCTCAGACAGGGTGATCCCATCTCTCCTATTCTCTTTACTATTATGGCTAAAAGTTTGGGATGATACTTGTAGATGGTTTTTGAAGGGGTGGTTTAGGGTCTGAATTCTTCATCCTCAAACTTGGTGTGCTCTCACCAACAGTTTGTTGATGATACTATTTTGTTGGGCAGCTCTACCATAAAGGAAGCTAGGATGCTTAAGAATATCCCGAGTCTTTTCAGTTAGGCTTCAAAGTAGCTAATCAATTGGAGAAAGAGTTCTATCTTTTTCATTAATACTCCTAAGGAAAGATAGAGAAGGATTAATAACATACTTGGCTATGAGATTAGATCTCTTCCATCTACTTATCTTGGTCTCCCCCTATGCTCGAAGTCGTCAGAATCCTTTTGGAGCTCTTTGATTGATATATTTAATAAGAAGCTTTCTAGATGGAAAGGATCCTTTCTTAGTTAGGTTGGTAAGATTCAACTTTTGAAATCTTCTCTCCAAAATTTTCTTGTCTATGCTTTAAGTCTATTCAAGATTCCTTCAAAATTTGTGGATATCATTGAGAAAATTCATAAACGTTTTCTCTGGTTGGGAGTTGAGGAGAGGAAACATGTTTTGTTGCTTGCTTGGGAGTGTGTTTGTAGGCCTAAAATATTGGGGGGACTTGGTATCAGAAGTATCAAGATATTTAATAAGGCCCTTCTGGCTAAGTAGATTTGGATAATCTATGAAGAGAAAAGGGAGTCAAACTCTATTTGGAAAAGTAAGGATCTGCATGGTATCTCTTCGTTTAAGGCGTTCGCTTGTTCCTCTACTATTCCTTCTGGGTCACAACTCTGGAACAATGTTCTTAAGGCTATAAATGTGGCGGCTTTAGGCGTAGGGTGGAAGGTTGGTGATGGTAGAAAAATTAGGTTTTGGGAAGATATTTGGCTATTTGATGAACCATTATGCTATATTTCTACCTTTTCCCCTTTTGTGGATGAATGCAAATCCATTTTTTGATCGTTGGTGGCTGATTATTGGAGAGATCATAATTGGGTCAACCTTTCTAAGGTGAGTGAAGCACTTCTTCCCATTCAACTTTCTCTCAATTCTCAAATGCTCAACCCTTCTTTTGAGGACCTTTTGATCTACAATAGTACTTCCTCTGCATGTTTTTTGTTTGCTTCTATTGTCTCTTTGTTGACTTCTTTCTCATCACCCCCTCCTTTTTGGATGAGAGCATGGGTGAAATATCTCATTCCTAAAGTCAATATATTTTTTGGCTCATTCTTGAAAACAAGTTTCTCACTATGAATAATCTTTGTCGCAAAGGTTTCATGATCCCCAATAGATGCTATTTATGTATGCATGTTGAAGAATCTATCTCTCATATCTTGCTCCATTGTTCCTATACTTTTGAAATCTAGAGCAGAATCTTGTAGAAATGGAACCTCGACTGGGTGTTCCCCGACTGGGTCCAAGACCTCTTCCTTAAATGGGTTTGTCCTTCTTCCCATCATGTCATTAAATTGTTTTGGTCTTTTATCTTTCCTCACATCTCATGGGGGGTCTAGAAGGAGAGAAATAATAGAATCTTTAGGGATTCTTACCTTCATCCTGAGGTGGTTTTTGAAAACATTTGCAGAGCTATTGGGGAGAATATTAATCTTTTAGGTGGAACTCTAAGAAAAATTCCTAGTGTCCCTTGCAAGGATGTTGATCTTTCAATGTCCAAGGAGTGGTAGCTAAAATCTGATTTACCTAAACCCATGGGTCAGATCATGAAGACTATAGAGGGTCTTGTATGGCAGTTTCCTCCTAGAGGATGGGTGGAGATTAACTTTGATGGGGTGGCTAAGGGTAACCCGGGGTAGGCTGGGTGTGGGGGAATGATTAGAGATGAGAATGCAAACTGTCTTGCATCAATGGCACTCCTCATGGATAGCTAGACCAACCACCTAGTGAAAGGCATGTGTGCCTACCAAATGCTCGAAATTGCAAGGTTTCTTAATTATAGAATTGTATGGATTGAAGGTGATTCTAACAACATTATAAAATGTCTTAAAGGAGAGAATAAAGCTTCATGGACTATTGAAAATTTTATAAAGTTCTGAATTGAGATAATTCAATCCTTTGAAAGATGCTTTATTTCTCATGCCTATAGGGAAATCAATACTATGGCTGATTGTCTTGCTATTTTGGGGGTGAAATCTAAATCAAAATGCATTTGGTATGAGGAGGACACCCTAGTGGGATACATTAAAGCCCTTCTATCATATGATTGAACACATGATAATATTAACAATTTTCCCACTTCTTTTGATGATGCAAATCAATGATTCTGTGATCAATATTATGAATGGAAATTGTCAGAAAGCCTTGGATATTAGTGACTTCATATTGATTTCGCACATTTTCTGGGTTATTACTAGCTTTATCGAGTTTTCTAGCTCTTCAGAGAGTGGTTTGTTTTCCTACCTTTTTTGGGTTTATTTTTCTTTTTTCTGCAAGATGGGTGAGAGTAGACGAAGAGTGGAGCTTTTAGACTATGACGAGTTGAAAAATAATGCAACCATTTGGTATAGACTGCAGCAAGGTGGAGTTATGCCTTTCTAGGAGAGGCTTCATGGAAATGAATAGAGAGTGAAAAATATTTTTGTGAAGGAATGGAAGAATGGGAAGATCAATCTTTTTAGTAAGGCGTTTGTGGTGATGAGAGCCTCGTTGCAAAGGTTACTGGCCTTTCTATCGAAGGAATTAAATTTTAAAAAGACAAAAAGCTCTTTAATGGTGCTATTAAGAAATTCCCTAAGATGGCGAAGAAGGAAGATCTGGTTAAGGTTAACAAGTCCAACTTTGAGCCAAAGCAAATTAAGCCCATTTGGAGGGAACTTATGAAAGCTATCATGGAGTTCTACACTTTGGATGACAGGTTTATGAAGATTTATGGATACCACTTCGTTCTACTAAACCACTTTAGGAATAAGGCACAAATATTTATTTCCCCTTTTACTTACTATATTCTTTTAATTCCAACATTAATGAACATAGAGAGAACTCCCACATTAATCTAGTTTTGCATCAAGGGTTAATTTTACTTATCTATGAGCATTTTAAGGCTAGGGCCTCTGAGAACCCTAATAAGGCTCCCTTAGTCTCTAATTATGATGGGGAGTGCAGTAGAAGCTCTAAGAAAGGGGGATGTGACATTGAGGATGATGACAAAGAGGCCACTCACCCGCTCCCAAGAAACCTAAAAGAGAGAAAAAGCATTTGTGTGCTGGGACTAGCAAGGGAAAGGGTTCTCCTTCGGCGGGAGGAGACAAGTCTGCAAAGGATACCAAGGGGAAAGGTAAACACTCTACATTTGTGATTTTCAAAAGCTCTCTGGAGCATGATGATCCTATGTCCCCTTCTGACTCTGAGGAATCTCTTTCTCCTCATGATAAGGAGGGGAATCCTCAAGAGTCTGTGGATTTGAGTTTTTAGGACTTTCAACCCAAGCAAGAGATGGCTATTGGGGTTTTGGAGACTACCAGAAACAATTATGTTTATCTCTTCCAACTCTTCTGATGGTATTTTCACAAGATTAAAACCCTCAACCTAAAACAAAGAGCCCTTTCCTCAAAATTTGAAGATTTACAAGTAAAGGGGGATTTGGGGGAGAAGCTACAAGTTACTATTGAGCCTATGCAATCTGGTGGTGTGAAGGATAAACATCAAGGTACCTCTATTTGTTCCCTTTGGAATGAAAATGAGAAGAAAATGATGGCAGATTGTTTAACTAAGAATGTGGATGCTACTGAAAAAATGAAAGATAGGTATGATAACAAGTTCAAGGAAGCGAAATGGAGGATTAACAAATGTCAAATTACCTTGTGGAAAATTATGGAAGATAGTTATAAAATTGTTAAGTCTACATTAGATAATATGAGAACCGTGGTGGCTAAGATGGAAAAGTTTCACCAGGATATGGTATTTGTTGACCTAGACTAGGATAAGGACTTGGGAACTAAGGACACTTTAGGTTCGAGCAAGAGAACTAGGGCTAGCACAAAAGAGAGGTCTACTAATCTGCCTTGGGATATCTTGGATTTGAAGGATATGGCCCAGAAGAGGGATCAGCTCGAAGCTGAAGTTGTTGAGACTTTTAAAAACCTTGGTTAGTGTTGTCCCTTTTGTTGGTGTTGCTTGGTTTCTCTGTTGGTTTTTCGCTAGCTTTTTGTTGATGTTGGGCAGTGTGTTTCTCTGTTTGTCTTATTTTCTTGTTTGTCCTATTGTATTTTTGGTTTTCTCTATTTTTAGGGGCTTAAATGATATATCATATGTAACTTATGTGTAAAGGGTTTCGAGTCCCTTCAAAACCTAATTTTGCCATAATAAAAAACATCAAAACAATTTTGTAAATTTTGAGATGACCCATTTTGAAATTTTGCAGTATAATATAAGGGGTCATGAAAATATACATACATGTACCTAAAAATATTACGATACTAATAAATACATATACAATTTTTATATCATGATTTTGCAAATATTGTCTCATATCTGTGCATGTGTGTTTTTTCTCTTTTCCTTCTACAAGAATTTTCTTTTAGCATATGGTCATAAATTTAAAAGATAACTAATTTTATGCATGGAAGAGTATCATAACAAAGAAAAGGCATCATTTTTAAAATGGAAAGTGAAGATTGACACCTACTTATATCATGTGTTAATTATAAGCTAAGGACTTAAATCGCTGCATACAAAAAATGGTGTTGGTTAGAGTATACCTATTGGGTGGATTAAGAAAAAATGTTAATGGATACACCCACATTCAAACCTTAGCATGTTATGCTCTTAAGCCACACCCATGAATAATTCTTTGAATTTGAGCTCTGTGTTTCTGCATGCTTGACAAAAATGTGTATTAATTTGTGACACACAACGATGTTAGCTAACAACTTTGAATAATTTAACTAAGGCATTTCAAGGGTTAACACTATGTGCAAAGGCACCTAGTAGGAAGCTCGGGACTAAAAATTGCAAACCCTGAAGGGAAGGAACATGTGTGGTGACACTTCTTGGAAATGAAAAGAAACAACTTATACCTTTTCTAACCTAATCTACCATGAAAATTTAATGTTTTTGATTAAGGAACAAACAGGTTTTGAAGTGACCCGAAACTCTTTAACAAATTAAAAATTACAAAATGCTGCTAACTGATATAAATATATAAAGTAACAACAACCAAAAGATAGAAAAATACCAGCAAAAAACCAAACACCACAAAAAACATAGCAAAATGGAAAGACTAGTTCAAAATTTTAAGGGCCTCTACCGCCTCAGCTTCTAGCTGTGTCATGTTGAGGGCAATCTTATTCAATTCTTATATTTCTTGATTGGGGGACTTCTTCTTCATATTCACCCTAGTTCTCTTGGAAGGCCTAGAAGTATCATCCCACTTCTTTTCAAGGGCTTCAACATCAATCATAGTCCCTTCTTGATGTAGGCTTTCCAACTTTCCAACCATAGTATTGATACTTTCAGTAGAATTTTTAACAATTTTGTGGTTGTATTTCACCAAGGAGATGAGGTTTTCATTGATTTTTTGAAATTTGTTTTCCATTTGATTGAGTCTACCATCATACTTTTTTTTCATTTTCTCCTCCAAGTTTATGATTCTTCTATCATAGTCTTTTTTGAGATCATTCATTGTGCTCACAGTTTTCTGCATGGAATTGACTATGGCTCTCTTCTGATCAACACTCCATTATTCAGTACCCTGGTTATGCTATTTATTGGTTATTGACTAGAGTTTCACATTAATTTCCTTGATTTCATGGAGGACCCAATTAAAATTTTTGAAATTATCCACACCAGAGTCTTGGGCAATGGCCAAGATATCATCGGGATTTTCTTTGTTTGTACCAAGGAGGGGGGAGTTAACATTGAGATCATTAGGGAAGGGAGGTCTATCATTCCTCTTAGACGCAAGTTTTGACTTATCTGGAACAAAATGAAGGGAATGCAGAGCGTCCAAAGTAGAAACAAAAATAGAGGACACTCTACATCTTTTAGCCTTTTGGTCTTGCACAAGGATGGAGTTTGACTCAAAATCATAATCATCCAGCTTAGTATTCCAGTCATCCTCATCAGAGGGAAGGCATTCAAGATCTTAATCATTGGTCCGAGAGGAAGAGACAAGCATTATAGTGGATAGTGAAGGAAGAGCCTTAATATATTCATGAATCAAAAACAATAACCCCCCATCAAGAATAAGGTTGTTCTTGTTCTTCCTATTATCTTTGATATTGGCATTGATGGAAGAAAGCAAAAAAAAAAAAGGAAAATTGATCTTCAATTTGTGCCTAAAGTGATGTAACAGGATAAAATGGTACCCATAAGCCCTATTATATCTACCATCTATGATACTATACTTCATGATAATAAAAATCAAAGAGCACCAAATAGTTTTGATTTTACTCATGTCATAGTTTCTCTTATCCACTTTGGCAGGTTTCTTCATTTCCTTCTCATCCTTGGGGAATTTCTTGACTGTAGCATCAAACATTTTCCTATTCCCGTAAAAATTTACCCCTTTCATGGACAATTTGATAGCCTCTGCAATTAGTTTTTCATCAATATCTATGATTCTACCTACTAAATTAATCTTCCCATCCTATAAACCCTTAGCAATTTTTTTGGTGACACCATCATCATCCCCATGCAAACTTTTGATGAAAGGGGTAAGGCCCCTATGATCCAAAATTTGCCAGATGATTTTATCCTTTCTCACCTCTTCACACTCCAAAGGTTCCACTCTCCTCCTCTTT
Source organism: Cryptomeria japonica (assembly GCF_030272615.1). NCBI lineage: Eukaryota > Viridiplantae > Streptophyta > Pinopsida > Cupressales > Cupressaceae > Cryptomeria > Cryptomeria japonica. The sequence goes on along the minus strand of NC_081406.1, from coordinate 374,592,372 downwards.
CCTCCCATGATCATAAAAATGGTGGAAATGTGCAACTAGAAGAAACTCTACAAGGAGCTAGAAGCCACCCAAAAACTGTGAGAAAACATGGGGAGGAGAAATAAATAACAATTATGTTTAATAAAAGCCCAAGTTATCATATTAAAAAGTGAAATCAAGAATCATTAAAAAGTGTTGGCTTATCTAGCTTGGGACAAGTCATATGACATCAAGGCCTCTACATTAGCTGAAATGCTATCCCCAAGGATCCAATACTTTTCATAATTTATTCTAACTCCCATATTGGCAAAATGATCGGCTAAACCATTCGCTTCACAGTAGGCATGGGAAAGTTTAATTTTTTGAAAAGACCTTTTAATTTCCAAGGATTTCTCAATCCAAGTTTTAATAGTCCACGAAGGTTTTTGTTAACCTTTTAGGCATTGAATAATATTGCTAGAGTCCCCTTCAAGCCATACTAACTTGGCATTGATATTATTAGCCAATTGCAATCCATGGTAGGCTGTCATAGCTTCAATAAGATGGTTTGTTTGAGATCCTAAGGGGAGTGCCACCATTGATCAAATAAGACTTCCATTATCATCTCTTATCACTCCTCCACACCCAACTAGCCTCATATTTCCTTTGGCCACCCCAACAAAATTAACTTTCACCCATCCAATAGGAGGAAGGATTTAATGAGAATTAACTCTCGAGCAACTAATAAGTCTAGGAATAACAAGCACATCCAATTTAATATTCCAAATGATGGCAACTTGAGAATCATAGTAAAAAAAGAAAGGAATTCTCCTTCAAATGATTAGCAGTAACAAAATGAAAGATTTATATGATAGACCTGCGTATTTTGTTAAAGTCAACCTTTGGAGATGACTCAAAGTTCCTAAAGTATCTATTGTTACTCTCTTTTCATAATCCCCATGCCGGATGAGGAAAAGATAAGGACCACAATATCTATAAAACTTTATAAGGTGTTGGAGCTTTCCATTGCAAATGAAACTCCAAAGGAGATGAAGGAAATTTCCACATCAAATTCCAAGTCTAAAGTAAAAGACCCCATACCTCATGAGAAAAAGTGTAATGCAAAAATAAGTGAGAGATAGATTCAACTTCCTTCAAACAAAGATAACACCTATTAGTAAGGTGGAAGCCCCTTTTACACAAATTATCAGTAGTCAAAATTTATTTTGAAGCATTGTCCAAAAGAAAATATTGATCTTCGAAATGAGAAACTTGTTCCAAACACCAACCTAAAGGGGAGGGGGTAAAGGGTCTCAAATCTAAGCTCCAGGGCTAAACCACTGAAGAAGTATGTTTCTAGACCAATTTATCCTCCTTGAACAAGTTTGGCAAATACAAATTGAAAGAAGTTTGTAAAGGTTGAAGATCAGAGCTTATTCCTAAAAGATTAACCCATTTATCTTTATCAATGTAGTTAGCCACCCTAGTACCAAATCTAGTTTTACAAACCACCATATAATTACTGAATGATGAAATATTTTAGAGTATTTCATGGCCAATCCAAATGTCCTCCTAGAACTTAATTCCTTTGCTAGAACCCAATTTCCACCAAACCCTAGAATAACAATGTTGGCACAAACAACATTATTCCATAGAATAGACTCTAAAGGAATCTCATGAGATTCAAGAAATCCCTAGATATAATCAATATGATGCAAATATGTACTCTTCCAAATGGTATTCCACTCACCTTTAAAATTGAATCTTTTCTTCAAATCTATTTTGTAAGGAGAGGGTTATTAAAATCCTTAATATTCCTCAAACCAAGACCCTCCCATTTTTTTAGGTTTATAGATGGATTTCGATACAACAACAGGTAATCTCCTTTTATCTTCCACTCTAGACCAAAGAAACTTCTTTTGGACTTTTTCAATAGCCTTAACAAATTTAGTTGAGATTTTAAAAAAACTTAGAGCATAAAGTAGAAAATTTTGGAGAGTAGCCTTTAAAAGTTGAATTTTACCTACCTAGCTCAACAGGGCCCCCTTCCAACTCGCCATTTTTCTATGGATTTTATCAATTAATGACATCCAAAACGAGTCCAATACTTTGGAAAAAAGAAGAAGTGAAGCTTGTAGATAACACACCCCAAGATATTAGAAAATTTATTTTGCCTTGACTCAGGGTATTAATAAAGTAGAGAGAAGTTTTGGAATAATTTATAAATTGGCTAGAGGCTAACATAATCTTCCAAAGTTATTTTTAAAGAATGAGCTTCCCCAACTGAAGCATCCCCCATTACCATTGTATCATCCATGAACTATTGATGGGAATAAATGAGCACATCAAATGAAGGGTTTAGACCTTTTAGACTACCAGACCAAGTCATTTTTAGCATAAATCTCCCAAAGGTTTTCGTAGCAAGGGTGAAAAGAATAGGTGATAAGGGGTCTCCTACCTAAGGCCTCTAGAGACCTCAAAATAATGTGAAGGAGGTCCATTTATAATCACAGTTGATATTGAAGTAGAAATGAGCTACCAAACCAAATCAAGAAATTTTCTATTGAAACCAAAAGCTTCTAGGACCTTGATAAGAAAGTTCCAATCCACCCGATCAAAAGCTTGGGATAAGCCTATCTTAAGCATGAATCCTTATCAGTTGGAGGTCTCAAGAGAATGAATGTTCTCATGAACAGTTATGATGGAATCCAAAATTTGGCGACCCGGGAAAAATCCATTCTGTTGATCAGCAATGAAGCGAGGAAGCACACTAAGCAGTCTAGAAGTTAAAACCTTTGAGAAAATTTTATATATAGAATTAGAAATAATTATAAGACAAAAAGCCTCAAAAGAATCTGTTCCAAGATATTTAGGGATCAAAACAATGAAGGTTGAGTTCAACTCCTTGAAAATCCTTCTAGAGCCAAAAAAATCCTTAACAACATTACCCACATCCTCTACAACAATATCCCAAAAATTCTAAAAGAAAAACATTGGAAATCAATTAGGACTTGGAGCTTTATTTCCTTCAAATGAAAACACCACCTTTTTAATTTCTTGTGGGGATAGAATAGCCACAAGACATCTATTACATTCTTCATCCGCCAATCTTGGGATAGCCTCAATGGATTCCATTTTCTTTTCTTCATCAAAAGAAGCCTCAACTAATAAAAGAGTAGAGAAGAAATAGATAACTTCCTCCTGAATCTCCTCTTCCTTATCAAAATCTGTCCCATTTCTCTAAATTTGTAAAATTAAGTTATCAACCCTATGTTTGAGAGTAGACATATGAAAGAACCGAGTATTCCTATCTCCTAAAGCCAACCATATTGATCTAGATCTCTGCTTCCAAGAGTCTTCTTCTATGGATATAATATCATGGTATTGGGTAAGAATTTCATTTTTCTTCACCATATAATCCCCTATGTAACCTTCTGTTTGAATTTTACCTTGAATGTCCCTTAGTTCTAATTGGATTGGATACTAGCCTTCGATTGGAATATATTACAAAAAAATTATTTATTCCATTTTATGATATTAGATTTGACTATTCCAATTTTTTTATCTAAGAAGAACATAGTTGCACCATTCACTTTAGTGCTCCATCATTCCAAAATTTTGGCAAAGTTTTGGGTGCTGGGTCCACATTTTTTCAAAAGGGAAAGGTAGATTTTTCTTCCCCGAGATAGGATTCACTTGGAAGCAAAGAGGATAATGATTTGATGCAACCCTTGAAAGAGTGTTCAAAGAATATACATAAGGGAAAAACCAACCATTAGAGATAAGGGCTTGATCAAGTCTTACTTGAATGAGGTCATTACTAGCACGTTTATTTGTCCAAGTGAAAGAGACCCCTCTTAAGTCCATATCATGAAGACATTGATTATTTATAAAATCCAAAAGATCGTGCTTACTATTAGCTTGAATCTAAAATCTACCAAATTTATCCATATCCTGTAGAGGAGTATTAAAATCCCCTATAATAATCCAATTGTCCTCCTGAAGCCGAGATCTAAAATTTGCAATATTGCTCCAAAATTTCCTTCTAGTAGTTTTATTATTAGGCACATAGATATTGGATAGTATCTAACTAAAGTCATCCCTAATATGTTTAAATATAACTACAACGTGATTAGTATCTTCCCAAATACTAATTCAAGAGACAAAATTTTCATTACAAAAGATAGCACAACCCCTAGACACCCCATCCAAATTGTTACAATGAAATCAACAATTCTTGAAGAATTTCATTTTCAAAACTCTATCTCTTTGGATTTTTGTTTCCTTAATGATCATAATGTTAGGCTTATGACCCCTTATAAAGTTACATGAAATATCTTTTTTATGGGGGATATTTAACCCCCTTATATTCTAGGATATTATCTTCATTGCTTAAGGGGGGTGTTACTCAAACATATCTCAAAGATAGTTTTTTCAATCCCATAAGCTATGCTCTAGAGATTATCCTACTCCCTATGACATTTTGATGATTTGTACCCAAAACTCTTGGTGTTCCCACAATCCACTTTTGATCTGTTTCTAGTGGAAACACCTGAAGTCGATGTCTTCTTTCTTCCCTTTCTCCTTTCCACTTATGTAAATGGGGGTTCATCCTCCACCTCAGACTCCTCTTGGCATCTATTCTCTTTGTCGAAATCCTTGATCCTACCTTCACCCATTTTATTGGAAGAACTCATTCTTTCTTTTTGAAAAGGGTACTACTTCTTATGGTCAACTAAGATTGTTGAATCAGAATACATCATATTCATCCTTTGATCCCCAAACATTGATTTAACCACTTAGGGCAAGAAGAACCAGGAGAAACAATGGGTTCTTCCTCCAAATCCCTAGGTCTCACAGGAGAACACTTTATTTCCCCCACACAAATGCCCTTCTCTACCTCCACCCTAATGTTACCCTCAAGAAAAGATTCTGATCCTTTCTTATCTCCCAATAGAGATTGACCTTTCAAATTCCCCTCCTCTAAATGAAGATCAACCAAGATCTTCTCTTTTGATTCTTGATCCCCTGCTTTATAATCATGAGGTGAGTTCCTTACAGGATTATCAACCTCAATGGTGATTTGGAGGTGTTTCCCCTCAATAGCATTCTCCTCCAAACCACTCCTTGGTACTTGGTCATGTGACTTGGGGATCATCTCCACTTCCTTAGATTTAGCTTTCCATACCTTTTTCATGGCATCAACTTTCCTACCTGCATTAATCTGAATTCTAAGAGGACATTTCTTAGCTCGATGACTAGATTTTTTATAATGAAAATAAACAAAAGGAAATGATTGAAACTCAACCATCTTTTCCCATGTTCCCAATTTTGAAACAATATCAATAGAAGTAGGTAGGTCCTTAGATTGAAGGATACCAACATAGATTCTGGTGTAATCCAACCTTTTCCTCACAACAGTCATAGGTTCAATAGACAGAAGCTCCCCAAAGGATCTTTCAATACCCTTAAAGACATCCACATTCAAGTATTCCATAGCTAAACTAGGTAACCGAACCCAAACTGGAACTGCTTCAAAAGTCGAGTCTTAGAGGTCCAACTTTGGAGACCATTTCTTTAAAGCTAGGGAGGCTTTGCTAATAACCCATGGTCCCCCACAAAATATGGTGGATAAAGCCTCTTCACAAGAGAACACGAAGGATAATAATCCTTTAGGTAGAGAAGACACCTCCACCTAACCTTTAAGAAACCATTTCCTTCTAACAAAGGATCTGACTATCTCAATATTGAGTCTAGGACCCATAAATTTACCAACCAAAGAAGAACCCATCAAGGAAATATTATGATCTATCACAGAATTTAAAATTGAGATAGAAAACTCACCAATCTTAGGGTTAGAAATATTATTTATTAGAGTAAAGAGGATTTCCCAATAGGCTTAACTCTGAATAGTGAAACCCACAATTTATGGTCCAACTTGTTGGTTCCCAAATCAACAAATGTTGAACCCTAAAGGAGTAGCCACTTTCTCATCAATAGGTCTAAGATATGACTTGGCCAACGAACAAGATTCAGTCTCAAGACTGAAATCTTCTAAACTTTTGGCTCTGCAGGACCAAGGTGGGTGTACCTCAACAAAATACTCAGATGAATACTTGGACATTGTTGTTTAAGAAAATTTCCCAGTGAAAATATACCAAGGAAAGCTTATAAACTTTTGAATTTGGCTGCAATCCCGGTTTCAAACCTTCACTCAACTACTGGAACTAGTTTTTACACTATTACTAATCCTACTCCTACTCCTACTCCTACAAACAACTATGAAATGGTATTGATAATGAATGATCCCAAAATAATTTTAGAGAGAAAACCAATGATTACTCTACAGAGAACAAATTCTAACTATGAATCAATCATGATTAACTATGTTGTATCTCAACATTACAACTCCTCATTAAACACTCCATGTCTTGTATACAATGTTCAACAAAAATCAATGCAAATTCCATCACATTCATGCATACACATATTGCAATATTCTTAGAAAAGAATTTAAAGTTCCTTTACTTGAAAAGAGACCTATTACTAAGAGAATACATTCTCCATTTGAGAAGACAAATTATAGTGTCATTAACACAATAATTCATGAAACACATACATAGATAATAGGAGTAATCTAGAACTGATTTCTTCTATTGATTTTTAAAAAGATAAGATACATCAAAAATTGTTTACAACAGACTTGCAAAGAGATAAATTTCTCTATTGCTTTCAACTCCTAGTGCATTCTACTTCTCAAAAAATTTAGGATCCTTTCCTGCTGGCCCTAATTTCCCTTTTATAAGAGAAGGGAGCAAAACAAGCTTCAGGCCGAGTAAGACACTTGTCAAAAAATGATTTCTTAATACAATAGAATATGCCAAAAGGCATCTTTCATAAGTACATTCAACAAATCACCCTTGGGAGAGGGGCTAGAAGGTAGCTAGAATAAAAAATTCTTGGAAATCGTACAATAGGCCTGATAAGAGTGGGGTTGATGTGTTCTTTTGTTGCAACATATGTCACTTTCCAAAATTTGTAATCTGACGCTAGAGGCTATATGAGACTGTGTCAGGTACATGTTGATTGCATGACTAAGAGATCGCTGCAAAAATGGAAACCTATAGAAAAAATGTGGTAGACACAAAAAAGGTAAACATAGTGACTACTCCTCTTCCTCTGGCTACTCCTCTTCAAGTGAGAAGTATTGTTTGTGCCAGCTATCCATCTACTTTGCGATGAGTCAGGAAAAAGCTTTTAGATCTTGCAACTTATTTATTGCTTCCTTTGTCTTGTGGGTGGGTACAGTTGCAGCTTCTACAATAAATTTGTGATAAAAACAATCAATGTCAAGAATTATTTCAATGATTAAATGATAAATTTCATTTTGAGTGGGGTCTCCTCCCACTAATAAATTCAAGACCGCATCAATTGATTCCTTAAAATCAAGCTTCCATTTGTCCAAATCCTTGATTTGGTTATCTTTAGTCAAAATTGTTAGAGTTATCTTGTATTAGCTAATAATTATTTATTTAATTATTAGTCTATTAAACTCTACGCTTAAGCTAAACTTAGGCATTTAATAAATATTGTAGGTATTTAATAATTATTCTAATTATTAAATACACATTATCCCTTTAGGGTTTCTTTATGGTTGCACACTTTTAGGGTTGCTATTATCCTTTTATAAGGATTGTATTGTACTTTTTCAAAAATTGATTCCCTTTCTGAATGATAATTTTCTTCTTCAGAGCATTTATGCTTTTTTCCTTTATGTGCCTCCATTCTTCTCTTGTGATAGGTATTTGCATGCAGGTGTTCTTGGGATCTCTGAAGTTGTATTTCCTCAACTTCTTCATGGTATCAGAGCTTCAGATCTGTAGCTACTTGTTCTTGTTTTGAGACTTTTTGCATTGGAAGCAGATCTGGGGTTTCAGAATTTTTTTATGCACCTAGGGATAGGTTCTTTTTCCTAAGCACTTTGGGCCTAAAGGGACCTCACCATCATTCTTAGAAGAACCAAAAACCCCTATGGTCATATAAAATTTGACCTATTTTGGTTCTTTAGCCTCTGGGAATATTTTTTTCTTAGATCCAGGTCGTACGACCCTGGCACGTAGTTCAAGAAAAAAATTCAAAAAAAAAATATTTTGCCTTTTTACGGCATGCAGGCCAAATTTTTGATTTTGTAAAAAAAATTTAAAAAATCACAAATCAAAATTTTTTTGTTGAAATAGGCGTAAGTGTTTTTTGGAAAAAAATAATATCAAAAAGTTTTTTTGGAGGGTACCCCGTACCCCCCCTGACAGTCCGGCCGCCAGTTGTCCCGGCTGAACCTATCAGGGTGGGCCCCTTCCAATCGGTCCTTGTCGGTCCTCGCCTTCCTGGCCCCTAGCGGCCGCCCAGCAGCCCTTCCGGCCCGGCCCCCTCCGGCAGTACTGCTGCTCCCTCCGACCGCCTGCACCTATCGACTGCCAGCATCTCCACCGCCAGGGCCCGCTCAGCCCGGCTCGGTCCGCTCCACCGCTAGTCCTCCGCCACTGCTCCCCGGCTACCGCTCGCTCCGCCCAGCCTGCTTTGCTGGCCCCATCGTCGCCAGCCTCCCTGCAACCCTGCCGGAATCCACCGCCTAGCCATCGCTGCAAACCATCGGCCACCGGAGCTCCACCTGATCGCCACCGGAGCGCCACCCACCGGCCACCGGAGCACCGCTTAGCCACCAGACTACCTTTTTTGCCCCTTTCAAGGGGGGTTTGGTTTTTTGGTTATATCTTGAGCATACAGAGTCTTTTTTTCGAATACAAATAGACGTCGGAAAGATGGTTCAGAGATGGACCTCGTCATTTGGTAATTTTTTCCAATTTTTCTATTTGACTATGTTTTTTTCCAGTCAAAGTGAGGTCTCTTTTTTGCACTCCAGGAGACGTAGAATGAGTATCTAAACTCCATTTTTTGAAAAGTTTATATTTTTGGAAAGCGTGTGTTATGTCCTTTCCAGCCATCTAAGTTTTATTTCTAGATTCTGATCCATGCATATTTTATTCAATTTTTTGCTTTTCAACACTCTAGTGGATATCATGGTTGTTTTAGGTCCTGGGATCTCTTCTCTGAGTAGGATGTCTCTATTTTGGTTCATGTTTCTATTTCCAGTCTTCTTATCATTGTCGCATTGTATTTATGCAAACACACTGAGATAAAGTGTCATCGTGCATTGTTTACTTGGGATCTTGCACATCTTGTGCCTTGTTGTACATGCACTATTGATAAAGTGCCATGAGGAGGTTGATGTTGGCCTGTTGTTTGCCATCTTACTTTGTCAAGTGAGTGTTCCTTCCACAAAATTCACCTCATGATGTGTGTCAAGTGAGTGTTCCTTCCACGACACCATGTACTTTTCTCAGCACCTTTGATGTTCCTGGTTCTTCATCGTGCAGTTCTTGTTGGTCATTCTTTTCAGTGTACCCATCCCTCTCCCTCTTCAGCATTATTGGGAGGTTTGTCTTGTTGGTTCTAATGCTTCCGTGGTTTGATTGATCAGCTCTTCAGGCTTTGGTTTCTCGTTCCATCTGTATCTTTGAGTTCAGTGTTTGCCTTGTTTGCCATCTAATTCGAGTAGTGTTATTTGAGGGCACTCACGCAGATTACAGTCTTCTCTACCTGGTCATGTTCTATTTCAGTGGAGGTTCTTCAGATCAACAGTTATTCTTCGATAGAGTTTGCAGGTTCTTCATGCTTCAGTGGTGTTCTTTTCCATCTCTTTTTGGAGTAGAGTTTTGTTCCCACATGGTTTTCTCTATTTCTCCAATTCATAGAGATGTCATTGTATTTGGGTACCTGATCAGGCCTTGTTGTCGGGACCCATCTTTCATTCTTTCAATAGTTGTTCTAGGTTTTAGCTTCTCCCTAAGTCTAGCTTAAGGGGGGGTGTTAGAGTGATTGGGTCTTTACTTAATTAATTAAACAATATTTGTTTAATTCTTTAAGTTCCCAATTATCTTTTTACACTTAAGCTAACATTAGGTGCATATTAATTAATTATTTTATTAATTGTTATGTGCAAACCTTGGGTTTTCCCTTTTTAGGGTTTATTGACCTATTAGAGGTTAATTTTTCTTTTCATTGTATTATCTTTTCACAATACTTTTTTGGTGAATTGGAGCTCTCATCTTTTGAGAATATTTTTCTTCTGTTTTGTGTGTTCTTCAGATTATTGCTTCTTTGCTTCTCCTTGTAACAGGTTTTTCAGCTTGCAAAAGATCTTCAGGATCCTATGGTGTTGTATTTCTCAATTCCAACATGGTATCAGAGCCTACATCTGTTGCTGCTTGTTCCTGATTTTTCAGAAGTTTTTTGGAGGAGGGTTTCAAAAAATTTCAGAGTTTTTTTATTGGATCTAGGGTATTTGTTTTGTTTTTTTATCATTTTGGACTCAAACAGACTTCACTGTTGAGCTTAGGACGCCCCAAAACCCCCATTTCCATATAAAATTTGTCAATTTTTGACAAATTTGGGTTCTGAAATTTTTTCTTTGGTTTTGCCTTTTTTTGGGCACAAATTTTGAGAAATTCATCAAAAAAATAATTAAAAAAATCAAAGCAGTTTGGGCCAAAATAGATCTCACAGTTGGCTTCTGAAGGACGTTTCCATTCATTTTGATATATAATTCAACCTATTTCGGTGACAAGTGCATCTGGGCCATGATTTTTTCATTGGCATGCTTTACGAGGCACAAAAATTAGTACAACTGTACCTGCAAATGCGTTAGAAAATTTTCGTCAAAAAAAAAAAAAAAATTTTTTTTTTACCCTTTTTATGCCCTAAAAGAGGGTTTTTTTAATTTTGGCCATATCTTGGGCATACAGAGTCATTTTTTCGAAAACAAATAGGCGTCGGAAAGCTGGTTCCGAGTCGGGCCTCGTGATGTTGGATTTTTTTTTCATTTTTTCTATTTGACTGTGTTTTTCTCCAGCCAAAGTGGGGTCTCTTTTTTGTACTCCAGGAGCCATAGAATGAGCATCCGAACTCTGTTTTTCAAAAACTTTATATCATTGGAAAGCTTGTTCTATGCACTTTCCAGCCATATGAGTTTTCTTTCTAGATTCTACTCCAAGAATATTTTATTCAGTTTTTTGCTTTTCAGCATTCTGGGTGGATATCTTGGTTGTTTCAGGTCCTGAGATCTCTTCTCTGAGTAGGATGTCTCTATTTTGGTTCTCATTTCTATTTCCATTCTTCTTATCATTGTTTACTTGGGATCTTGCACATCTTGTGCCTTATTGTACATGCACTACTTATAAAGTGTCATAAGGGGGTTGATGTTTTCCTTGTTTGCCATCTACCTTTGTCCAGTGAGTGTTCCTTCCACGACATTTGCTTCATGTTGTGTGTCAAGTGAGTGTTCCTTCCACGACACTATGTACTTTCTCTGCACCTTCGATGTTCCTGGTTCTTCGTCATGCAGTTCTTGTTGGTCGTTCTTTTTAGTGTACCTATCCCTCTCCCTCTTTAGCATTATGGGGAGGTTTATCCTATTGGTTCTAATGATTTCATGGTTCGATTGATCAGCTCTTCAGGCTTTGGTTTTTCATGTCATCTGTATCTTCGAGTTCAGTTGTTTGCCTTTGTTTGCCATCTGATTCAGGTAGTGTAATTTGAGGGCACTCATGCAGATTACATTCTTCTCTACCTAGTCATGTTCTATTTCAGTAGAGGTTCTTTAGATCAGCAATTACTCTTCGATAGTGTTTGCAGCTATTTCCTGCTTCAGTGGTGTTCTTCTTGCTTTTTCCATCTTTTTTTGGAGTAGAGTTTTTTTCCCACGTGGTTTTCTCTATTTCTCCAGTTCATAGAGATTTGGTTGTGATTGGGTACCTCTTCAGGCCTTGTTGTCGGGACCCAAATTTGCGTTCATCATGTAGTTGCATTTTTTGCTTCATGCATTTAGTTTTTTAGCTACTCCCTAAGTTCATCTTAAGGGAGAGTGTTAGAGTTATCTTGTATTAGCTAATAATTATTTATTTAATTATTAGTCTATTAAACTCTACACTTAAGCTAAACTTAGGCATTTAATAAATATTGTAGGTATTTAATAATTATTATAATTATTAAATACACATTATCCCTTTAGGGTTTCTTTAGGGTTGCTATTATCCTTTTATAAGGATTGTATTGTACTTTTTCAAAAATTGATTCCCTTTCTGATTGATAATTTTCTTCTTCCGAGCATTTATGCTTTTTTGCTTTATGTGCCTCCATTCTTCTCGTGACAGGTATATGCATGTAGGTGTTCTTGGGATCTCTGAAGTTGTATTTCCTCAACTTCTTCAAAAATCTTAGGGATATCCCACTTTTGGAGACCCCTAAAGGATGCCATCTTCTCCCTCAACAACTTGTTTTCATCTTCTACGTGGGGGAGCTCTTTTATCATTGCAAAATAATCTTTCGACGTTGTCCCCACAATCTAGGGTGCAAAGGATATTTTTTAACTACTAAAAGAACTTCTTTCAACATGGTGGCCTTTGGAAATCATGTGGCTCTCAATGGCTAGAAGAATGAAAGAATATCACCCAATTGGGTGCATACCTGGAAGACAAAAGAATATGAGGTGTGCACCTCATCTAGATTACTCAACATTTAGATGGTGATTTTCAAAATTGTTTCCTTTCTGATATCTAGGTATATATTTTTTGCTCCCTCTTTCATCTTTTGTAGATCGTGAGGACTTGGTTTATTCTTGATGCAAAAGTAGAATCACTTATTGCTATTTCCTTTTTCAGCTTGACATTTTCAATATATAGTTCATTATGGTTGGGAAAAAGGGTTGTGTGCTTTCTCTTTAAAAGATCATTGTTTCTTTTCTTCCTCTTATGCAGTAGCTTTGGTAAAAAATGAGGCATGAAATGCCAATGTGGTAGCCTCCAGCGTTGTAGTATCTATAAGGTTTTTGAATATTGCTTCACCCACTCTCTATTCTAACCCATCCAACATAAATTGGTTTATTTGTATTGGGAGCCCTTGCCCATTGTACAAATGCTTTGATGCTCAGATTGAATCCTGATCCATGCTTGCCAAATTATTGGGCATATATAGGGTCTCTTTGTTTTATCACTGGATCTAAAACAAAAAAATCTCTACAAATCCCATCCAGAGATAAACATTATGCCATTGGCCTTGATTATTTCCTTGGCCTCTTGTGGTGTGCACTCTATATTATCCTGTCAAAATTAGCCTTATCTTCATCTGGCATATTCTTCAATTTTTCTTTCAACCAAAAGGCCTTGAATTCTGGTGTCTTGATGAAATTATCATTATACACAAATTGTGATGCAACAATGATTATTTCATCCTTGGTCTCCTCCTTAGGGATAAAGCTAGGGATGATTTCTCTATCCACATCCATTGGCACATTTACAACATCATCATCTTGTAAGGTCTCTCAAGGAGGGGAATGAGGGGGAACATTTTCATCCACTTCATCATCATCGATTGCATCTATAAAATCAAATAATAGTTCCTTCCCCTTTTCAACTTTTCTAGTTATTTGAGAAGCAGGCTAACCTTTTGGTGGAACCTATTGAGAGGGGGTAGCTTTGGAAGACCCCTTTTTCAAAATCGCTTTCCCCTTTCTATCTTTTGGGGGTTTATATGTAGACCCCTCTTCCTTAGCTTCACCTTGTGGCCGCTCTACATGTGCATCTTTTACAATTTCTTCAAAATGACTCATTTTTTTTAGCATCCTTGCAAAATCATTTTTAATGTTTGAACAAAAAACCTACAAGTTGGGATCCTTCTCCCTTCTTGTTTGTTCCATCCTCTTCAAAATATCCTATTTCTTCCTTTTTTGGATGACTTCACTAGGGAGACAAATCCTTATTAGATCTTCATATTCATCATATTCATCATATTCATGATAAACACCTTTTACTTTCATTTTTTGGGTTCTAAGCTCATTCAAGTATCCCTCTGGATCATAATCCTAAGCTTTTCCAACCTTTAAACAATATATGTCTATCAAAAAGTCCTGCACTTTTTCTAGAGTTTCACTTCCCACACTAAAGTCTTCATATACTGTAAGTCGAGAGAGGTGTGTCCCTTTTTTCTTTGTTTGAATCCATTTCTTCTCCATCCACAACATCTGCCACATGAATTCAATAAAATCCAGCCTCATAGAAGCAACCATGGCAAAATATGGGGTGGTTGAAGGAATTCATATACCCTAATAATAGTGCAGTCAAAGTACAAGAAGAAATCTCCAAAATTTTGGGTGAATGCACCCTCTAGAAACTCCACATTCTTGGGCTTGAATTACCTAACCCTCAACACCTTTAAAATATCTCTAGGGAGTCTCATAATTTGTTTCCCACACTATCCCAATACCTTCACCACAAATTTATCAAAGAATGCTAAATAATTTGACCACCTAAAACCCTTATCCCACACTTGGGTTCATCTTTGGACTGGCCACCTACTACCTAAATCTATATCAAATATAGTTACCTTCCATTAGATGGTTGGAAAGGGATGAGATCTTATTGAATTAAGATTCATATTTCTTCACTGTCCTCAATAGAGTACCTACAAGAAACAACAATGCAACACTAAAATAAACTAATAATGCAAGTCAACAATAAATTTAACTCTACTGCCTTCCTATCTTCAAGATTTGGCAATAAATAATTAATGCTCTAAGATTTTTGCACTTAAACACCAAAAGCTATGAAGAATGGAAGAAAGTGATTGAAAAATGAAAGATGAGCTTGCAAGTAAATAAAACAACATTATGACCTCAAGATTTCGATAAGTGACAAAGAGAGGCTTAAATGTGAGGAGTAAATGCATTTATAGGTATCCTCATGAAGGAAGCCCACCGTGGGTGCAATGTGAGATTAGAGAAGGTAGACATGACTGAATATTTGTCCTACATTCTCCAAGTGAGTGAAATTGATGGTGGGAAAGGGGATAAATAGGATAAAATAGATGTGTAAAAGATTTAGGAAAGTGGATTGATAGTAGGATATATAAATGGATTAAATGACTTAATAATGGATGAATAAATGAATATAACATGGCTATTATTATGGTGAATGAATAAACATTATAATGTAATGAGTAATGGAGAATAAGAATATCATAGATATGCTAAATGATGATTGGATAAATTTAAGATTTGATGCAAGGATCTTTAATGAAAATTATGTGTCTACACTTTCAAAGTAGTATTCATCAGCCCTTCATGCAACTTATCTTAAATATATGTTGCAAAACCATATATTTCATTGGAATGGGGATGTTGAATCTTCATAGACATCATCACGAGATCTATGGGCATTTTTGACCTCCCACGATCCATCCCCAAAACCTGACAGAGAGCATAATATGTCTTTACAAAGTAATTTTTAAAGGTCACCAAGTCAAAGGGTTCTTTCTCAATGTTCAAAATATAATTCTTCCCCATTTGATACATCATTTTCATATAGTGGGGGATCTCCTCTTTTCTAAAAAAAACTTTCTTTGTGCCATATTATATTTCCTATCTCTTCAAATCAATTTCCTTGAGGGCACACCTATTTAGATCAAATAATTGAATTTTGGCATCCATAGCCACATGAACCAAAATATGCCTTGGTGTTGTCCTGATTGTCATACTCTTAGGATGATATTGTTTCCCTAATTCCATCATTATAAGAGGCTCAACAAAATCATTGGGGACAACAAGATTGGTAAGGTCCAGGTTCTAACAATTTGACATAGATGTGGGCTTATGTCCCACACCTTCTCAGTGGTAATGACATCTCTACACTTTGAAGATTTGTCTAAAAAAACACCCTTCACTATCTCCTGCATTGTGGACCCTTTAAACAACTCCATCAAATCTTGGTGTAGGCCCATTGAATCCCTTCTTCTTCTTCTCCATTCCTCCAACCTCTTGTCAACATCCTCAACCAGTTCTTCAACAGTTTTGGATGGTATTGATGGAGTAGGTCCTTGTGAGGGTTTCTCTTGTTGAGCGGGTGGAGGATTTTTAGTAGCAGGAGGGTTGTTTTTAACAATTGGGGCTTGTTCAGAGGATGAGGAGGTAGGTTTCTTAGTAGGAGCTCTCCTTCACTTTGGATTTGGGGTTTTGGCTTGGGCTGGATGGTTAAACTCAATGGTAGGTGGTTCTTGCTCAGAGGATGAGGTGGTGGATTTCTTGGTAGAAGCCCTCCTTCTTTTTGGCTCTAGAGATTTAGCTTGAACAAAAGGATTGGGCTCGTCAGTGGTTAATTTTTTCTCAAAGAGTGGAGTAGCAGCCTTTTTTGGTGCCCTCTTCCTCTTTGGCTTAGAGGATTCTTCTTGGACAGGCTTGCTCAATTTTATGCTGGGAGGATTTCATTCAGTGGATGGAGGGTTTGACACAATAGCCAGCTCATTGGAAATAGCAGGGGATGGATGAATTACTACAAGAGGAGTGGTGTGAGTGATTTATAGGGTGGCAAAGGCCTCTACTTTCTTAGGAGTTTTCTCAAAAGATGGGGAGGTAGTCTCTTTCATTTGGGATGTCATTTGTACACTTCTAGGACTAAAGACTACAATTCTAATTCAAGCACAAACCCTACATGACTTCCTAATTCTTCCATGAAAACATAGAGAAATGGGCTTGATAATTGCTTACTTGGATTCTGAAAACTCTTGGGTAAAATTGAAGCTCTAAGAATTTCTCTAAGGGTTGAGGGGTCACCAAATTACCTTAACACTACATGATACCCCGCCAGCCTACAACATACCTCTTGCTTTTGGTTTATTATTGCAGGGTTGTGGGGAGACCCATTCCGTTGCATAGAATATGTCCCGCTACCTCACTAGACACATTTTCATGACAAAAGGGACATAATGGGTAGAAAATCCTCCTTGCTAATGCACATCCCACTACCCTACGGTGCTTCTCTTAATGTCAAATGGACCTTGCGAGGTGAAAAAGAGGGACATAAAACTCAAACCCCCTCCTTCTTGTTGAACTTTAGATTACCTCAAGTTGTTACTTAAGTGACAAATTTAGCACGTGAACCTTATACTGAGGGTAAAGGGGTCATGAGATTCAAAATGTTAGGAAACAAGGACTTAGGGACTTAAGAAAAATTAAAAAAAAACCTGCCCCCATTTAAAAGGCAACCGACCCAATAGATAAAACCTAGCACGCAGGGTCGGTCACTGAATGACTGAGAACCCTCCCACACATTACTTAAGGAAATTTGACCTACCACAATTGGTCAACAACAAAATAGAGAGAAGGGGGGGCAATCTCTACAAAGGAATACAAACCCTAAACCCTACCAATATTTTTTTAGAAACCCTAATCCAAGGAAGGACCTAGGAGACAAAAAGGGCTGACTAACACAAAAAATTGACACTCCTATCACAACCCAGGTCTAGTCTCGATACTAGGTTTTTCTTTTTTGAATCCTTATGACCCACTATGCACACCTAAGCCCCCAAGCACTCGAGTCGAGATGTTCACATCTCCCTAATGGGAAGCACTAGAAATACATCCAGGATTCACATGAATTTCCTTAGTCCCATCAAGCTTGCCTCTCATGTCATCTTGCAATTCCTTTTGTCTTTCATTTTATTCCGATCCTTTTGCTACAATCTCCAAAATTGATCTTGAACCTCCATCTCCACTAGGACCAAATTTGAATTCTCCTCTCCCATCACTGATGCTACTCAAAATTTAGTTTTGTGAGAATTCAATGCTAAACAAAACCTTTTACTAGAGTTTTGAAATAACTTCCCCTCCTACCTAATTTTTTGCATTTTTCATACCTTTTAACAAAGAGTATAAGAGGGAGAAAAGATCAACAATTTTTGAATTACTTAATATTTTCTCACAAACCCAAAACCCTGTGACTTTTCTATTTTCTAATAATGTCTTTTGGTGAGACAAGAGTATTTCTTTCTTCTCCCTTTAATTTATTTTCATGTTTTGAGGTGAACATAACAAAAGAAATCTAGCAACCCCTTCACTAAGCAAGATTTTGCATAGGGCATCCTCTTAAACTACTATATTTGTGTGCTTGTAGCTTCATTTCGCTCCTTCTGCATGGCTTTCACTTTCAAACTCTTCTAAAGACTCAAGGATGAAGTCCTTTTGTTGTTTTTCATAATCTTCTACTTTATGAGATGGCATCTTGATTTCTATTGTTGAGTAGAAGGCTTCCAATTCATCCTATAACTCGACTTCATACATCTCTTCTTTTTTTTTCCTCCTAGGTCAAAATATTTTAAGGAAGTTCTTTTGAGGTTTTGGGAATGAACCCACCTTCATTTATACGTATCATCAAAATTTGTGTTGCCCCAAATGTTTGCAAATTTTTATTGTATCTCATTGTCAATCTAAGATGGTCTCTAAATTTTATACAGATCTTTCTTCTTTATTGGTTTTCAAAGATTCATGGTACCCAACATTCTTCATGTATTTTGTTTCCTTCTTGTTAGTGAGACTAGATTGATCTCCAAATGACTAGTCCATCTCTGTAAAGTGAGATGGTGTCAATGAGAGATATCTACGGAGAGAAAATCTTTCTCAAGCAAGGCAAGGAAAATTGATTTCCTTGAGCCGGTGCAAGTTATAATACGAGGCTTTTTTGTTCACATACAAAAGTTTCTTGGTTTTTTACAATAACTTGGGTGATAGGGGGTTGATCCTCTCTCCTTTATTATTCTATCCCTTGTTGTTGTATGAAGGCTTGATGTGCAATTTGATTTTGATATTCTTGCTCTTCTGCTTCAATTGACCTTAATTGCTCCTAGAAATCTTCCATGATCCATTTGATACTAACCTCATTAGAAACTCTTTCATCAAGGGAATAGGTAACAAAAAGATTTGGTTGATGAAAATCTTGGGGATACATGGATAGAATTTATTCATTTTCATGGAAAGGGGAAGGAACAATTGCTGATCAAAGTATCCTTCCATGGTGGAGTTAAATCATGAGTAAAATATTGCTACAAGTTATCTCATAAAGGGAAAGAATTCCATACTATTATGTGTCATTGTCATGTAGTAATATTGAGCATTTCTTAGGAACTCCTTCTAGTGGAATTCTTGAAAATACACCAGGTCTTTGACAATGAAAGTTTGACTATCCCATTAGGAATGCCAAAATATATTATTGATCCCTAAGAAGGCTCACACCTTAAATAAGGGCAATCCAAAAGTTTAAAAAATGTGGGATGTCAACTTTATTTGTGGCCTATGAAAAAACTATTGGCATTGAGTTGTCATTGATGTCAACTGGTATTGCAAGTTATTAGTGGAGTGTGTCAACCGGTATGAAGAAGATTGAATCGACATAAAGAAGAGATGTATGTTCTAAGTTGACAGATGACATCACCAGTATGAGGTGAGATGCAGAAGTGTGTTGGAATGCTTGAGTGATAATCAGTAAGGGATAAACCGATATGATGTTTGGTTGTTTGTTTGTGATGAAGAGGCAGATGTTAAATGAATCACAATAATACCCGGTAAGTAGATCAGAAAGAATGGCATGAAGACATACCAGAAGGAAAGATGAATTGTCAGAAGAATGTGTTGTCGGTAAGAGTGATTGTTCAGTGTGTTGGCTATACTAGTAAGGTGAATTAAACTGGTAGTCAATCTTGGTCAATGAAGAATTTCAAACCGACATAGCAAACCAAGCAGAGGTGGATGTCGACAAAAATGATAGCTGGAAGCTAGGTGGTGATAAAGCACAGGTTGATGAAGTGTGCATCGATGTAACTGTAAGCAAGCAGGTCGACTTTTATGAAGAACCCGCAAGTCATGAAGGATGCTAGAAGATTGCGGCTCAAGGAAGATAGGATGGCACGCGATTGAACTTATCCTACAAGAAGATTTGATCTTCGTACCCATTTGTTGAAGGATACAGTCAAGCCATTCATGGCATATGACGGAGAAAAGACAAAAAGCATGGTGCAAACCTCCAGATTTAGAAAACGCACTTTGGAATGCGATGAGTTGGTGGTGCTGGTCAATGACATGAAGATCATCTCCCTGGAAAAGTAGATCGAATCAAATCCACTATGGATCAAGTTGGTAAAGGCAAAACCTAACACGACATTGTTTGAATGCATTTTTTGGCGAGAACCTTAGGTGTTAAATATGTGGGCTTGAGACACAAATGGAGGATGCTTGATGTGAAGAAGGAGAGTGAAGAGAGATTGAGAAAATAAAATCTTCCTTATAATTTATTCTAAGAAAGTTGCAGAGTGAGTTAGAAAGAGTAATCGGTGAGAGGGTTTAACCGATAGAGACAGAGGAATCGGTAGACTGTTGCAGGTCTAACAGTTAAGATAACCGGTGGGGTGTGATTGATCAAGAAGGCATCCAAGTGTGATCAAGTGTGAAGTGAATCCAATAGTCAGAAGGAGAGAAGGTTTTAGCAGAGTAAGAATCTGCATAAAGGCTTTGCTGCAGGCTAAGTGGAGTTTTCACATACCGGTAAGATTAAAACTGGTAGAGCAGAGTTTTGAAGGGTTGCAAAACTTCATTTGTAACAGGGAATTTATTTGTGTATTTGAATCTTGATATTGTCTTCACTAAGTAGGTGCTTAGTGTAGGGGTTGTAGCTCCTTTAGGTTTGAGCCTATAAAATGTTTAGGGGTTGGTTCTCCTTTGAGTTAGTGCTCATAAATCAAGGGTTGGTACTCCTTGGGTTGGTGTCCTAAAATTGTAATCAAATCATTTTCATTATGAGACTAGATTGGAGAAAAAGATCCCCAATAGTTATTCTCATCAAGGTTTTTCCCACATTGGGTTTTCCTCGTATATTTGGTATTATGTGATAAATTCTTGTGTGTGTTAAATTGATGTTATAGCAAATCATTTCACATACTCAATTTGCATTGTTTAGTTAATTGGTCACCACTCTATTTGTTTTATATTGTACCGGTATATCTCTGATTAGGGAAGAAGTGTTTAAATTATTGATTCACCCCCCTCTTAGTGATCCATTGTGTCCAACAATTTGTATCAGAGCATAGGTTCCCTTTTTTGTCAAAAGAGTTCTCTATCTTGGGTAGATCTTATCAAGTATTCACATTGGCAAGAAATGAATATGCCTTCTCAAAAGCTCTTATGTTTGATGGTGTCAACTATGCCTTTTGGAGTAGAAGAATTGAAACCTATTTGTCCTCTCTAGGTTTTGATGTTTCGATGTCTGTTGTGAATGGGTATACATTCCCAAGTGTTCTCCCTACTAATCTATATGCTAAGAAAGAATATGAGAACAATGATAAAGCAAAAAATGCCATTCTTAGTGAGTTATCTAATAATGAGTTCGTTACGGTTATACACTGCTCATCTGTCAAAGAAACTTGGGATAAGTTGAAGTAAATATTTGAATGCGATGCTAAAGTCAAGGAAGCCAAGTTATAGACATTGAGAGCACAACTTGAGGGTTTGAAGATGAGAGATGAAGAGAAGATTGTTGACTATCTCCAAAGGATTGATGAAACAACAAACACCATTAGAGGGCTTGGAGAAGAAATAAAAGATGAGGTGGTAGTGAAGAAAGTAGTTAGATCTCTCACATCTAAGTATGATACAAAGGTTTTGACAATAGAAGAAGCAAAAGATCTAAAAACCTTTACAATGGATGAGCTATATGGTTTCCTAACTGCTTATGAGATGATGATTGCCGCTACTAAGGTTGTGAAGAAAGAAGCTGCATTCAAAACATCAAGGAAAGGAAAAGAAGATTTTGCTCAAGATGGAACCAGTGAATATTTTGATGATATCATGAAAAAAATTGTCAGAAGACTCAAGACAGGTTCCTGGAAAATACAAAGGCAAGCTGCCCTTGAAATGTTTCAATTGTGGAAAGATTATAAATTTTTCTACCAAATGTCCCTATGGTGATAAGAATGAAGATGATCAATCAAGTGGTGGAAGATCAAATGATAAGGAAAAGAATAAGAATGTCTACCAACATGGTAGAAGAGGCAGCCGGAAGCAAAGAAGCCTTTACACACATGAAAATGATACCACAAATGAGGAAAGTGCCTCAGATGACTGTTGTAGTGAAGATGAAGTTAGAGAAAAACTTTTAATGGCCCAAGAGGTCCTGATACCAAAAGAAGGAGAAGAAGAAGAGCAAGAAGGATAAGTAGATCTTAAAGCAGAGCTCATTAGTGCCTTGGAAGAGTTGAAGAAAACAAGAAGAGATCTGAATAAGGTGAAATAGGCTACAACTGAATAACAACAAATATTGGAATCTCTTGAAGAATCCATGAAAACAACTGTAGATCTAAAACTTCAATTGAAAGAGGCCAAGAGGATCTATGAAGTTACTAGTACCGGCTTGAGTGAAAACGAGAAGGAGCATCAAGATCTAGAAGCTGAAATAGTGAATCTCATAAAGGAGTTCGAAGAAAGTAAGGAAGAAATGAAAGTGAGAAGCAAATACGAAGGCAACACGGAAGCCTTGGAAAAGATATTGATCAAACAAAAGTCATCCAAAGATACTGGTGGCTTAGGATTTGAAGAAAGACAAAGTTGAAACAACAAGGACACAACCGATAAGGAGATACATTTCACTTCTTCAAATGAAGGTCAAGAGAAGAAGACATTCACGGTAAGTAAGGATGCTAGTAAGAAGACATATGCAGATGCTGTTAGAAACTGCCACACAAACCGGTATACACAATCAATGAATCAGAGGCCACACTCAATGTAGCAACATGCAGATGCAAGGAGAAATGCAAGAGTTGATTATGAAGGATTCACCAGAGTTAGCAACATCAAAGGAAGACCCCCGGTGAGGTAGTCGCTTGCAGGACCAAGGCAACCTAACCAATATGTTCCAAACTTTCATGGTTATTGTCACTGATGTAATAAGTTCGGTCATAGAATGGTAGATTGTAGGAAGATGAATGTAAACCCCAACTTTGAGAGTAGAAACTCATTTGTTGTATTACAAAGTACAAATGTCATATGTTATAATTGCAATGAGTTTGGTCATAAGAGTTATGAGTGTAGGAGAAATATGAAGATGTCCTACAAGAATGCTTTGAGTACATCTTTCAATGCTAATGTGAAATGTTATGTGTCAAAATTTTGGTCACTTAGCAAGGCATTGTAAGCTGAGAACTGACAAGAAAAAGAAAATAGTCCTGGATCAGAAGACAAAGACAAAACCGGAACACAAGATGACAGAAGAGGAAAAGAAAGAAGAGAAACATGTTTGGGTAGAGAAGGAGAAGAACAAGACAGAGTCAAGCTTGATTGTGCAGACTTCTCTACATGCTGAAAGAAGGAATCTATGGGTAGTAATTAGTGGTTGCTCAAATCACATGACCGGAGACAAGAAATTTTTTATCAAGCTTGATGATTGGAATGGCAGTTCTATCCGGTTTGGTGACAACTCCTCTATCAAGATTAAGGGTCATGGTACATTGAATATTAATGGAAAGCTCAAGGCTCATGATTTGTACTATGTGGAAGGACTAAAGAATAATCTACTTAGAGTAAGTTAGATGTGTGACAAAGGTTACAAATTCACATTTGACTCTATCGGTTGTCAGATAAGCAAGCAGAGTACCAGTCAAGTTGTGGCAGAAGGAAAGAGGACAGATGGTAATTTTTACAATTTGAAGGAATGCTATGAGTCTCAATGCATGATGGGACATGTTGATGAAAGATGGTTATGGCACCGGAGATTAGGCCATGTGAAATTTGATAATCAGGTGAAAATAAGATAGAACCAATATGTAAGAAATATTCCACAAATAACTAAACTGACAAGTACTTTTTGTGATGAATGCGTCAAAGGCAAAAAAATCAAAGTGAGTTGCAAAACAAAAGAATATAATACCTCAAGACCTTTGGAATTAGTACATACAGATTTGTGTGGAGTGTGGACCAACAAGTACAAGGGCTCTAACCGGTGAGAGATACTTCATGATATTCATTGATGACTACTCAAGGATGACTTGGGTGACATTTTTGCATGACAAATCACAAGCATTTGAAAGATTTAAGATCTTTAGAAGAATTGTTAAAAAATGATAGTGGATACTGATTAAAGTGCTTAATATTAGACTGGGGTGGAGAATATTCTTCCAATGAGTTTATTGACTACTGTGAGAGACATGGGATCCAGAGACAATATTCAGCAACAAAAACACCATAGCAAAAAGGTGTGGCTAAAAGGAAGAATATGATAGTAAAGGAGATGGCTATAACAATGTTGAATGAGGCCAACATACTAGATAGATACTGGAAGGAAGCAGTTCATATTGATGTTTACACATTAAACCGGGTACAATTAAGAGTGAATAGTAGAATGACTCCTTATGAGTTATGGTATGACTAGAAACCATCACTCAAGCATTTTAGAGTGTTTGGAAGTAAGTGTTTCATCAAGAGAGATGATGATGGATTAGGAAGTTTTGATTCCTGGAGTGATGAAGGAATCTTCTTGGGTTACTCAACCAATAGTAAAGCCTACAAATGCTACAACAAGAGATTAAGAAAAATGGTTGATAGTATAAATGTGAGAATAGATGAAGACCTACATAAGAGAAAATTTGCACCAACACCCTACTTTGATGATTCAGATGTTCAGTATGAAAAAAAATATGACAATGGACTAGTAGAAGAAGCACCAAGCAAGAACCCCAACTGGTATGTGCATAAGAACTATCTGGAAGAACATATCATAGGAGATAAAAATGAAGGTGTGCAGACCAGAAGGAGACTCGCCCAGGACGATGAGCAGGTAAATTTTTGTCTCATGACACAACTTGAGCCCAAAATTTTTGATGAAGAAAGAAAATGTGAAAAGTGGGTAGATTCCATGGATGAAGAGCTAAAACAAATTGAGAAAAATCAAACTTGGGAACTTGTTCCTAGATTGGTAGACAAGAATGTCGTAGGTACCAAGTGGGTCTACCGGAACAAAATGAATGGAGAAGGCAAGATAATCTGGCATAAAGCAAGGTTAGTTTGAAAAGGGTATGCTCAAGTGGAAGGTATTGACTTTGAAGAAACCTTTGCACCGGTTGCTAGGTTAGAAGCAATAAGAATGTTTTTAGCTTTCTCTGCCTATAAAGGATACAAGGTTTACCAAATGGATGGAAATCTTGAAGAAGAAGTGTATATGGAACAACCAGAAGGATATCTATTATATGATGATGAGGTTTTTGTATGCTGGTTGAAGAAAACCTTTTATGGTTTGAAGCAGGCACCCAGAGCATGGTATTCCCAATTAGACAAATACTTGAAAGAGCAAGGATTCCAAAAATGTAATGCAGATAACAACTTGTATATCAAGGTAAATAAAGATCAAATTATTATAGTTGTTGTATATGTGGATGACATTATCTTCAGTGGAGACAAGGACATCATGTGCAAAGAATTTGTAGATCAGATGAAGACAAAATTTGAGATGTCCATGCTGGGTGAGTTGTCCTATTTTCTTGGTTTGGAAATCTCATAGCGGGAGAAAGGATCTTTCATCTCACAAACCAAGTATGTTAAAGACATGTTGAAAAAGTTTCAAATGGAGGACAAAAAACCAGTAAGTACTCCCATGGTTACCAGTTGTAAATTGAGAAAACTAGATGAGTCATTGGAAGTAGAGAAAACATTGTATAGGTCTATGATTGGTAGTCTATTGTATCTAACAACATCTAGACCAGATATAGTGCAAGCAGTTTTCATGGTTTCAAGATTCCAAGATGCTCCTAATAGCTCACTTAAATGGAGCTAGGAGAACCTTCAATTACTTACAAGGAACAATTAGTTATTGCCTGTGGTATCCAAAGAAAGGAGACTTCAATTTTCAAGCTTATACTGATGTAGAATGGGCAAGATGTATTGATGACCGAAAGAGTACAAGTGGAGGTGCTTTCTACTTACGAGGCCGGTTAGTTTCATGGTACAACAAGAAGCAAGATTCAATATCATTATTTACTGTTGAGGCTGAGCATATAGCTACTACTACATGTTGTTCATAGGTATTGTGGATGAAGCAGATACTAAAGGACATACAAGTGGAGATAACGGAACCTATTCCAATCCGGTGTGATAACTCCAGTGCAATCAACATCTTCAAAAATCTAGTAATGCACTCAAGAACAAAACACATTGTAATCAAGTATCACTTCCTGATGGAGAAGGTAGCAGACAAGAAGGTCATAGTAGAGTATGTTCCAACTAGTGAGTAGATTGTTGACATATTTACCAAGCCACTTCCTTTGGACACATTTGAGTACTTGAGACAAAGGTTGGGAGTTGTCCTACCATCATGAAACACTTAAATGTGTTGGCAAATGTATGGTTTGGGGGGATTCAACTCTTGAATCATGAAGCATGGATACAGGGGGAGAATGTGTCCTACACAGGGGGAAAATGTGTCAGACTAAGGTTCCCTTTGTCATTGTTGTCAAAGGGGGAGAGAAACCAGTACAGAAAGTGTTGACATCAATGCCAAAGAGGGAGATTGTTGGCATTGAGTTATCATTGATGTTAACCGGTATTGCAGGTTACTAGTGGAGTGTGTCAACTAGTATGAAGAAGATTGAACCAACATAAAAAAGAGATTTATGTTCTAAGTTGGCAGATGATATCACCAGTATGAGGTGAGATGAAAAAGTGTGTTGATATGCTTGAGTGATAACTGATAAGGCATAAACTGGTATGATGGTTGGCTATTTGTTTGTGACGAAGAGGCAGAATGTTAAATGAATCACAAAAACATCTGGTGAGTAGAGCATAAAGAATGGCATGAAGATATACCGGAAGGCAAGATGAATTGTCAGAAGAATGTGTTGTTGGTAAGAGCAATCATTTAGTGTGTTGACTATACCGGTAAGGTGAATTAAACCGGTAGTCAATCTTGGTCAATGAAGAATGTCAAACTGACATAGAAAACCAAGCAGAGGTGGATGTCGACAAAAATGACAGGTGGAATCCAAGTGGTGATAAAGCACAGGTCGGTGAAGTGTGCATCTACGTAAATGTTAGCAAGCAGGTCAACTTTTATGAAGAAACCGCAAGTCATGGAGGATGCCAGAAGATTGCGGCTCGAGGAAGACAAGTTGGCACATGATTGAACTTATCCTGCAAGAAGATTTGATCTTCGTACCCATTTGCTGAAGGAAACAGTCGATCCATTAATGGCATATGACAGAGAAAAACCAAAAATCATGGTGCAGACCTCCAGATTTAGAAAACGCACTTTGGAATGCGAGGAGTTGGTGGTGCTGATTGATGATATGAAGATCATCTCCCTGGAAAATTAGATCGAATCAAATCCAATATGGATCTAGTTGGTAAAGGCAAAACCTAACACAACATTGTTTGAATGCAGTTTTTGGCGGGAATCTTAGGTGTTAAATATGTGAGCTCGAGACGGAAAAGGAGGATGCCTGATGTGAAGAAGGAGAGTGAAGAGAGCTTGAGCAAATAAAATCTTCCTTAAAATTTATTGTAAGAAAGTTGCATAGTGAGTTAGCAGGAGTAACCATTGAGAGGGTTTAACCAACAGAGATAGAGGAATCGATAGACTATTGTAGGTCTAATAGTTAAGCTAACTGGTGGGGTGTTATTGATCAAGAAGGCATCCGAGTGTGATCAAGTGTGAAGTGAAAGCAGCAGTCAGAAGGAGAGAAGGTTTTAGCAGAGTAAGAATTTGCATAAAGGCATCGTTGCAGGGTGAGTGGTTTTTTCACAAGTCGTTAAGATTAAAACCAGTAGAGAAGAGTTTTGAAGGGTTGCAAAACTTCATTTGTAATAGGGAATTTATTTGTGTATTTGAATCTTGATATTGTCTTCACTAAGTAGGTGATTAGTGTAGGGGTTGTAGCTCCTTTAGGTTGTAGCCTATAAACTGTTTAGGGGTTGGTGCTCCTTTGAGTCGGTGCTTATAAATCATGGGTTGGTGCTCCTTGGGTTGGTGCCCTAAAATTGTAATCAAATCATTTTCATTGTGAGGCTGGATTGGAGCAAAATATCTCCAACAACTATTCTCACCGAGGTTTTTCCCACATTGGGTTTTCCTTGTATATCTAGTGTTATGTGATGCATTCTTTTGTATGTGTTAAATTCATGTTATAGCAAATCCTTTCACATACTTAGTTTGCATTATTTAGTTTACTGGTCACCACTCTGTTTGTTTTATATTGTACCAGTATATCTCTGATTAGGGAAGAAGTGTTTAAATCACTGATTCGCCCTCCTCTCAGTGATCCATTGTGTCCAACAAAAACCTCCAAGATTTTAGAAGACAACTCTTCATTTAATAGGGGGAGGAAAAGGTGGGAGGAAGAAGAAAGAAAAACTAAACTAAGGCAAAACGTTGAAAGCCGAGATTTTACAACTTTTTAATTCCCTTTTTGTGAGAATCATAAGGAAACTCTGATTTTGGAGATAAGTACATCACACTACAACCATTCATTGTTGGAAGAATAATGAAACAAAGTGACTCAGACATACGGTGCGACTTTCAAATCCTCCCATTGGAAGCACCTACCAAGGCTTAATTGAAAGCACAATATTTCTTCAGGGTTCTCACAATAATTAACCATTGTTAAAATTTTCCTTCTAATCGCATAATCCAATTCTTAATCTGAGAACAGTGATAGAGTAAATTCCACTACAAAACCATTATTTCAGATTTAATAGAAATTGTAGAAGTTGAGCTAAGTATACAACAATTATTACTAACTCAAAATGACTTAGAGAATGCCAACATAAGCAAATAAATTCAAAGGAAAACAAAGGCACATTCTAATGCCCAACCTAAAAACAAACATGCTAAGCTCAGATCACAGATGTAAAGTAAATTATTGAACCTTGAGACATTCTTTTATTTTTTTTCATAAGAAAGGAGATTACAAAATCCTTCTTTTTCAAAAGTATTGGACTTGTATTACAAGAATGCCCATGGGATTTTATAGAATTTATTCCACAAGAATGAGAATTAATTTTGTAGCTAAGCACTCCCTTGCATACTTGTCACATGTTTTTAGCAATCATGAAAATCATTGTAAGTGCCTCACATGAAGGATTTTTGAATTATTCTCCCTCTGACTCTAGGCATGGTTGCCACCTAGACCTTTCGTTAGTTAAAAATGAAAGGCTTTGATGTGTGGTTTGTTTTAGCATCCTTTAGCAATTAATTTTATTTTGGGTACATCAACCATCCAAATTCATTTATGAGCTTGTACGTCCTTGGGACATGTGACATGTTCTCGGGACCTCTTTTGGTAATACTTCTTGAATTGAACTCAAAATTTTACAAGGCTTCCACACATCCTCCTTCTAATAGAAATGTTATAAATAAATATCTCATCCCATTTCTTCGTGTAGCTTACATGTGGAAATATCCACCAAACATTTGCTTCCAAAAAGAAAGTCTTAGAAGAGAGTGCGAGAAATTTTAATCTTATTCTTTGGACACATGGCAAGATAGGAAAAAATCCTTAGAACATGTCTCCATTGCCTTTTTGATTTTCAGCAAGGCTTCCATGTAGAAAGACCCCAAAAAAGGGATTTCTTCAAAAATTGTGCATCCCCTAAAGGGGAGGTTAAGGTTGCGGGGAGTAATCTTTCATGAGATTGAAGCACAACTCGATCTAGTTGTAGTCAAAGAATCTAGAGTAACCTTAACCTTACATAATGGAAATAATCACCCTAAATAGTAGCCACTTATGTGGCCTACTATTGCATTGACAACCCATTATTAACTTTGGGATTCTTGTCCAAAACCACCAACCTTCATAGTTGATTATATTTATCTATTTATAAATTTTAAATAATAAAACCCTTTTAATCTATCAAAAAAAAGTAATAAACCAACTAATAATTAAATAAAACATAAAAATTCCACTCCCTAAATATCATTATCCGTCTATATATCATTTAATAGCATAAAGACCATATAAAAACCATCATGATATTGTAAGGTGTGTGCCCTTGGTCATCATGTGTTGTGAAATGTAGTGCTTGTGTTTGTGACATGGCTTAACCACCTCCCATGGATTCATTAAGTCTCACGATTGTATCGAGCATTAACAAGTCGATCTTTTGGTGCAACGACGATTGTGTTACCAATAAGTAGTATCAAAGATTAGGTCACGAGTTCAAACCCCTCACTTGTGTTGGGTGGGGGGAGATTACTACAAGGTGTGCACCCTTGCTCTCCTTGTGTTTTGCAACACAACACTTGAGTTTGTGACATGGCTTAACCACCTCCCATGGATTCATTGATTCTTGCAGTTGTATCAAACATTAACAGCTCAATCTTTTGGTGCAACAACAATCATGTTTCCAACACATAAATGTTAGATTACCCTTCATTTGAATCACTAAATATGATATATTTTTTTTATCAAAATAAAACATCACCAACAAGATACATGATTTTATCATCATAGAGATTTATCAAATTCTCTTAGTACTGGTTATGATAGGACCTTAAATAGTGAACCCAATATACCATTTTAAAATTATTTAAGATTGTTCATTCTAGATATATTTTCATTAAGTACCCAATTTCCATTATACACATTTATTGATTGGTAAGTTTTTGGAATTAGCTAATGAAATATTAAATGAGGGACCTCATTCCCCAAGTATTAAAAGGTTTCATGTCTATAATTTTAATAGCCTAGCAAGGGATTAGAAATGTAGAGTGTAGCAACATGATCGAGATTTGAACTTGGGTGGGTAATATAATAATGGTGCAATTTAACCATTACAACATGCCTTCAACAACATTCCGTATCTTATGCTCTTGTGGTCCATGGGCTCCACAAACAGTGTCTGAGATGTTGGAGGAATTTAAATTCCTTGCCTCTTGATGTTAGAACACTCTTGCAAGGAGAGTACACTAATTCTACCTCCCATGGATATGCACCACTTTGACTCTACCCACCCTTTCCTTTGGGCTTGTAGGGATTGCGGGAAGAGGGAATTTGAAAATTTGAAAATTTCTAGCCTCTTGTTGACTAGCACTAACGATAATATGAGGTGGACTACCAATGGAGCCATGAACTATGTTGTCCATATCATCATCATTTGTTAGAATAGTTTCCTTTTGTATCTCCTTATGATGCAATTAACTTGTGTTAATATGCATGTGAAACCTACAAGAAAATGTGCATTCTTTGACCAATTTAAGCATAATGTGACATGTGGGTACTGCATTAATGATTATTGCTCATGCCCCAGCTCTAATGTGACTTTCTCATGCCCAAAGTCATTTTTAAAGTTTGGATTTACCTTTCACACATTTTCCCTAGTTCAGAGCATAACTCTGACAATTATTTTGCTGAAGGTTTGCATGATCGCCAAATCTCCAACAAAATATTCAACATGTATTTTAAGTTCAATTTCATTTTTCTAAGGCATTGTATTTGGCTAATTTCTCTGCTTCTAAGTCCATGTCTCGTGCTCGCAAGAAATCTCCGGCTATAAATGTTTGTGATTCAACCATGAGAGGTGATAGATTTCAGTATGAACTTGATAAACTGGACAACTTCAAGCAGGATGCCAAGGTCTAGAACTACTGTGTGGAAGGAGGGGTGATAGAATTCATGGAAAATTTATGTGGTCATGAAAAGCAGTTATCCATCCAATTTGTGATTTCCTGGAATAATAGAAGAGTCATTATTGGAGGGATTTCCTTTGAAGTCAATGAGGAAACCATAGCCCAAGCGACCGACCTTTCTTTGGATGGAAGAAGGCTAAAAAGGACAATCCATGTTACCAATAGCTAGGGCCTTAATAGATTTTTCAAGGGAAAGGAGGAACCTATTAAATTGCAAGGCAGGTTTGCAAGAGAAGAGCTCAAATACTCATGGGACTTGACTTGTTTGATGACTATGAAGTATTTCACTCTTGATGGATGCCATAAGGAATACTACTACTACCATTTTCCCTTGTCAAACCATTTCAAGAATAATGATCTGTTATGGTTGCCCTTTTATCTTTTACATTTCATGGAAATTTCTATTAAGGAGGTCCTTGACCCGAAGAATGTTGATAAGCCCCCTATCCCCCTCCATCAAGGCCTAATTTATAGGCTTTACCACTACCATTTGTCTCTTTCCCCTCCTAGGAACATCATGTCCATCCAACCTCCTCTACCTATCTCTCATCCTCTAGCAGCTTATGTTAGTGGTTTGGCCCCCTCAAGACTATTTCAACTTTTCAATCAAGCTTTTGTCTCCTCCCTGATTCCCTCGTCCTCTATTTCCATTACCAAGTTGAGACCCTCCACCTTTGTTTCCCCCTCTAGTGGGAAGGATAAGAAACCCATTTTATATAAAGGGAAAGGAAAATCTCTTGGAAAACACAAAAGAATTATCATTGATAATTTTATCTCTGAGGAGTCGAATGAGGAAAACCCAGTTTTGGAAACTAGTGGTAGAAGAAGATCTCATAGGCTGGCCTCTAGGGGTACTGGTAAAAAGAAGGGTAAAACCCAATAGGTTGTGGATATTGAAGTTGATCTTGAGGAGGGTAAGGGTGGCAAAAAAATTAATGAGCTGGTGGAAGAAGAGGCTACCACTGCTTCTCTGGACATGGCTGACATGGATAACCTTGGGGCCCCTTTGGGTCCTGATAACAACACATTAAAATTGGAGCAACTTGTTGACAAGATTGACATTGTGGGCTCGTAGAATATTATGGATGAGGTGGACCTTGTTATTAGTATGGCTTCTGAGCTAGACACTGGGGCTCAAGTCAATGAGGGGGTTTCTTTTGATGACATGGATAAAGACAATAAGATAAACATGGATAAAAAGGAGAATGATGATGATATGGTTTTGCCAAAATGGGAGGAGCATAAGGAAATGCAGAAGGAAGAAGAAGTGGAGCCTAAGGGAAATTCAAGGATGGAGGAGTTGCAGG
This sequence comes from Cryptomeria japonica, assembly GCF_030272615.1. Taxonomy (NCBI): domain Eukaryota; kingdom Viridiplantae; phylum Streptophyta; class Pinopsida; order Cupressales; family Cupressaceae; genus Cryptomeria; species Cryptomeria japonica. The sequence goes on along the minus strand of NC_081406.1, from coordinate 374,559,515 downwards.
CCCTGGATAGTGAGGTATGCGAGTTACTAGACCACATTGATAGTCTGGGGCCAGTTCTGGAAACAAAGAGGTTCCAAGGAAATCAATGAAATAAAAAGCAGGATGGATGCAAGAGACAAACAAATCATCAACATCAAAAATTTTGCATCTGGGTGTTACATAGCTATGTATTGACACTCTCCCTTCTTTGCGACTGAACTGCTGAGGATGATGCTGACAAACAAGTAGACAAGGAACTGTACAGGTTCCTCTCTAATGATTGGGAGAAGGTCATTGATATGAATGGGGTCCGTAAATTGGCCCCTTAGGCCTTTGGTTGTTGGTCTGTGTTCCTTGTTTTGGACTTGGGGTATGCCCCTGTTGTTTTTTCCGCAAACTTTTGTAGCTCTATATGTTTTTAATATTTTGATGATGTTTTAGTGATGTTGATAATCGTTGGCTATGTCAAGGATCAATGCCCTAGTTAACACTACTTTTATAATAAACAACAATTTCTCTCTTATTTTTAATTATACATTAATAAACAATATATTTAATAATTTACCATGCAAAATCTATTTCAATCACTCATAATCATTATATTTTATGTCCTAATACACCAACCATACTCTCTTATTAATTTTTTATATATTTTTTCATACCATTATTTGGTAGACTACATGATAATTGATAACATTCAGTGGAAAATATGTATGCACATGTAGATAAAATTAATTATATTTTTTGTATCAAGACTATGAATATTTTAAAAATGATTACTAAGTATATGTTACCCTTGATTTTCCCCTTTTATTCATCTTCATTAATCAAGTTGTAATTCCTTTTGTACTCCATACTTTTTATTTCCACATATCAACCCAACTTATGATGATCTATGTATTTATTATATAGTTTATATAACAATCCATGGTAATGATGTTTTTATCTTTCTCAAATAGATGACATCATGGAATGATCTAGTCAATTTGCCTCGATTTAGATTTAATTTTCTATATATTGGTTCTTTTTTTGTTTATGAAATAAGAAAGCACTGAAATCATCTACTTTCACTTATATTTTCTCTTAGAGGATTAGCAAATGAAGTGCCCCCATTAAAGGAAGACAAGGTACATAAATATAGCATTTAAATATTCAAGTGTATATGATTACGTATCTTCTATTTTTTTATTTTTTGGGGGGTTTATCTTATGTTCATCAACTCTACTATCAATTATCCATCTTCCATTTCATAATCAAAGGTGATTAATGCATATATAATTTACTATGTAACCCAAAATCTTTTATTTAAGAATTTTTATTTTTCATTTCTTTCTATGCTACAAAACTATTAAAAAATAATTAATATATTTAATTCATTTAAATTCTAAAATAGTCGTGATTTATCTTATTTCCTTCTATTTATCTATCATCTTAACCAACTTGTACTTTGTTTTTGTTTTATATTGTTATATAAGATATTATCAATTACAACTAACTCTCATTGTTTAAATGTGTCATGTTATCTTTTACTTATTTTAAAATTCACATTATGAGATACCTTTATCTTATTACACAAAACCTTTATATATTGTTAAGCAAGAAAACTAACTATAGAAAATTGTACATTCTAGATTGTTATATGATCGTTTTATATCCATATTGATTTTAAAAAAATTTATTTATAATATTTTTATATATAATTATTTATTAGATTAAAATGAATAACTTTAATACAAGTTTAGCTTTAAATGATAATATGCATCCAGATAATTATTTTAATTATATTTAATCTATTATTTTTTATAATTATGTTATTAATTTATTTTAGGAAACAAAAGCACTTGAACAATCTTTGAGAGAAGGAATAGGGTGGGAAAAGTACATAAAACTTAATGTACTTTCTCTCAATACAATGGATTATCAGGTAATTTCTAACACTATATTTTTTCATAGAGTTTGATTACTTTTTTCAAAAGATTGATGTTTAGAACTTTCTCTCTTAGTATTGAATCTTATTTGATAAGAATTAGTATTGAATTTATTAACCTTTGTAGAAAAGATTAATCATTTGAAATTATAACTAATAGAGTATTTTTACTTTGTAACTATTAATGTCAATTGTGGGATTGCAGATTTGTTATATTGATCGAGGAATCGCTCATGGTGAAGAATTAGAAAGGACGAAAAAAATCCAAACTAAGTTATTTTATTATTAAGGGGACATGATACTCGAACTACTTAAATCTCCAAATGACTTACAATATCAATTATTTAAACATGTTTATTTTTATTGTAAATTTATAGATATATATAATTAACCTTTTCTTAGACTTAAATATTTGTATTTTTATTAAGAAATAGTAAACATAGACATAAAATTTAGCATCGTCTCACTAATCTTTTATTTTTTAAACACCTTTCCTTATTTTTTGTAATTTAAATTAACTTCATCTTAAATAGGGTTACTCTAGTTTATCAAAGGTAATGCATGCTACTGCATCAATATCTTTATTTTAATTAATTAATAAATGAAGAGAATTTTCATAATATTTTTAATATCAATCAAATTACAATAAAGGATACATGTTTCCTTTATTTATATAAAAAATAATAAATCTTATTAAATTTGTAAATATAAATAATCTATTTTATTGTAGATATATGATTTCCACAGTTCATATTGCTAACAAGTATAGCTACACAAATCAACTGTGTGAATTTTTTTGCTCAAGCTATACTTGTTAATCTATTTTATATCAAGTCGAATACTTTAAATTTGTAGGTAGATTTTTCTAAACATGTACACATGTAAAAAATTACTATTATAATAAATGTACAGGTTAATAAATTTAATGCCACTATTTTAGAAGGATTGAAAATGAATTGTCAAGGTTCGAAGATTTCACTTTAAATTAAATCAATTTATAGAAATATATCTGTAGCATCGTAAATTGTACGCACTTGCTAGGGTGGTACAATTTCACACCTAGTTTAGCACCCGCCTTGGCGCATTTTGCATTTTGCATTACATTTCCCCTTTAGCACTTAATTAATTAAATTAATTAGGTCTAAGGTCCTATTTCATCATCTTCCACATTATAAAGTTGGGCCCTTTTCATTAAAGTGTGCCCCTTTCATTTTATTCTTCCAATACATCATTTAATCAAAAACCCTAATTAGGTCCTATCTTGAACTTGGGGGCTTGATTTAGGGGGTCAAAACATCTTGAAATCAGCTGTAACTTCGGGATTCTCTCTAAAATCATCATATTCAACGGCCCTGAAAATTTGGTGAAAAGTTGTCGGGACCATGGCGCCCGGAGAGGACCATGGCGCCTGGAGTGCACATGGTCCCGGACATTTTTCCCAAAATTTTAGGAGCGCAATCCAATCATAAAATAAAGCTTAACCCCAAGATATTGGCAGGAGATTCAATCTCTAGGTTGGTCAAAAGTTGAAATTAAGACCTAGGGTTTCATATATAAGAGCTCTCTTTCTTCATTTGAAAGGATCCGGATTTTTGGTTTCAAGGACCTTCTATGCAGCGAAAGGGCAGATCTTTGAAGACTTCAACAACATTCAACATCCATCCATCAAGAATTCATCAATTTCATTCATTCATTTAGGGCTTTGAAGACATTGAAGAGCAATAGGGGATTACCGACTGAAGATTGGCTTGTACCCCTCCCTTGGGGTTGGGTATGATTTCATGTTGTTTTCATGTCTTTGCATAAGCTTCATTACATCATTTGTATTCATGCTTTAGATCACTCTGCATCTTTATTTGGAGCATTTACATTATCATTTACAAGCAATTAGGGTTTACTTTCTAGGTTGCTCTAGTTTGCTTACTTGCATTTTAGGATCTTGCACACACACAAGGTCTGCACACACACTACTTTTACAATACAACTTGGCTATTCGTGGAGGTGGAAATCACCAAAGCGGGGGTTTGACTAAGGCAAAACCCTATATAGCCGCCCACCACACCTTTTCAGATATAAGTGCAGGTTTCGGAATTCAGACGATGCCGCAAGTTGCAGATCTGAAAGAAGCAGACCGAGACAGAACTTCACACCAAATTTCAGAGCAAAAGACCAGGACAGGGGCGTGGGGCGCCCTGGTCCCTGGGACAGGGGCGCTGGGCGCCCTGGTCCTCCTAACAGACAGCAAGTTTTCAGCACTTTCTGATAGCTTTCTAGGTTGCAAAACAGCAGTTTCAGGTGCAGAATCAGGACAGTGGCGCCCGCGCCCCCGTCCCGAACATTTCCACTCAAATTTTAACACTAGGTACGTATTTACATTCTTGTCTTGTCCTTGTGTTTACAGCTTTCCATTATTTAAGTTCAATTCTGCAAATCTTGTTATTAGTTCATACTTGCACTTTGGGGTTTGGGATTGAACTTGCATCATTTTATCTTTCAATTACAACAAAGGAATAGAAATCCTAATAGGTAGCCCGTGCCTCTCTCTTCCACAAAAAGAAGTAGCCAATTGTGTGATACCTCTAGGCTCTTTCGTTTTCCACAAATGTGTGATTGAAAGTGAGATTAGGGCATGTTTGCTTAGTGTCACTTTTTCCCCCACACAATATCATGAGTGAAATAATAAAAAAAGAAAATGAGCATGACAATTATTTTAATGTCGAATGTTTAAAAATCAAATAATGCAAAGTTGGAATAAAATAAATGTTAACTTAATTTATGTTTATTTTTTAATCTTATGATTGTTGTGTAATGGCTAAAAATGAATTGATTACAAAAGGTATTCAAGTTTAAATTTTATAGATTATCACTTGATCAACAAACTCCTATAATAGATGCATCCCATTTATTAGGCTATTAAGATATAGTGTATAGTAGGAAAAATATATCTATGCGTGGTTATAACACTAAAGAATGTACAAAATTTAAATATTCTCTCAGCCCTTTTATTTAAGCAAGCAATGAGTATGACCATATGCTCTCAAGTGAGTTTGTAAGATCTTGGAGGAGTAAAATAGTTTATATTATAAAAATTTCCTTTAATATCTTAGAAGATCTTATTTCCATGGATAGGTTTACAAATGGGGAACTCAAGCTACACAAAATGATCAACTCTAAGAAACACCAATATATGGAGGATTTTCTAAAGAAGGGTGAAAAGATCTCAAAATTATAGAATATATTTAAGAAATAAGACCTCAATACTTGGGGAAATATGGTTGAGATCCTCATAAGGTATTTCACCCTTAAGCATAATCATAAAAGGATATAATCATATCACTTTCCAATTATTAACCATTTTTACCATAGGAATAAAATGAGTTTCCTTTTTTTAATTGATTTTTCTCAAATATTAATTAAAATTTTTACTTCTTGGGAAGTTATAGTTGTCCCTACATCGAGTATTAATCTCTTACATCTATAGATTTGAATCCCATACCCCAACTCTTTTTCCTAGGGATTTCAACTCAACCAATGTTCTCCCTAAATAAAAAGAGGGTATCAACCTCATTCTTATTTTACCCACTACTACTAACTCTATGTGTGGTTGATATGTCTCCCCTTCTTTAAACCCTAAAGTTATAGTGGTGGATAAGCCTCCCCACACCCAATCTCATGCTCCTAATGTCTCACCCAAGTTTCCTCAATGTGAGGAATTCTCTATTCTAATTGACAACCATACTATACCCTATGATCATAACAAAATTCAACTTGTGAATAGGGCTAGAAATAGGATTCCTCAGTAAACCTCCTCCTAGTTCCTCTACTCCCCCTATGATTTTTTTGAGCCTAATTGATACCATTCCAAAGGAAAAATAATGGTGTATTTATTTCAATATTAAGAAATTTAGAGTTGTGGGGACTATGTAAGGGGAGAGAAATTGTTCAAATGGTTTCCTCAAATAAAAATATAGTATACATATTTCAAAGTATAACCTTTATGTGATTGAGAATAAACTACAAAAAGGAAAATGGATATCAAGTTAGAGGGTCTTGTAAGAAGATGAGAACTAAATTATGGCCTAGAATGCTAAAGTCCTTTAAATTTAGGAGGACCCTCTAGATGCTACTTTTATAGACCAAGCGAACTTCCTCAGAAAAGAATGGTAGGCTGCCCTAGGCTTATAGAAGCTTACTGATACCAAATATGAGGCACTTTCTTGGTGTTTCTTTGGCTCTATTTTATACTATTAATTTTTTTCTTGTTTACTATTCATGTTACCTTTAAATGGTGGTTTTGATTGTTTCATACCTCATGGAAGGGTTTGATCCCTTTCAAGAACCTCATTTTTTTATTTATAAAAAAATAACTATATTTTAATAAAATATATAAAAATAAAAGAGTTGTATATTTTTAGTAATGTTATATTTGAGGCAAGGTTCCTTAGTCCCCAACATTTTTTATCATAGTTTGATCAATTTTGTGTTGCAAGAGTAAATATTCTATCATTGATGGTTGTATACATTATACTTTATCAATGTTGTCCATATCCATTCAAAATTGAACTTGTAATATATCACATGTGTTAATCCAATGAGGATCCGATTAATACTGAGAGGGGGGGGGGGGGTGAATCAGTATTAACACCAATTTACAAGATTAAACCAAAATAAAACTTATATCAGATCTGAAATCATTTATCAAATATCTCAAGTTCTTTTATCAGATCTAACACCCTCTTTATCAGATTTACTAACACATTAATCAAATCATTTACCACATCCATCAATTCTTTCACCACTAAAGTAGTCATATAAATTTAATCATTTACCAACTCATTATCCTCATCTATCAGATCAAACACTTTCTCTCCCAACTCTTATTAGTACCGTTAACCTTTGATAAACCTCTGATAAAACATCATAACTGGTGTACTCAGAAGTAGTGCATGAAATGTAACATAAACAAGATCATCACATGAAAAGCATTCCACACATGAACACCATAAATTTTTGACGTGGAAACCTAAATAGGGAAAAACCATGGTGGGAGTTGGCACCCACAAATATTTGTACTCTTTTGAAGTACGCCCTATTAAGATCTTACAATGCGCCCTGTTAGGAGCATACCCTGTTAGGAGTCACCCGGTTAAGGGATTTGCCTAGCAACGCAGTTAGGAGCTTGATGATCGATTAGGATCAACCTCGTGAGAGGATTTACCACTCTTTTGAGAGATGCCCTGTTAGGGGACTTAAATGTTTAAGGCTTGTTAGGACCTACCCAGTTAAGGGATTTAACCTGCTGCAACTGTTTGGGAACAATAATGAAAAAGTGATCTGTTACTTGCACTTCTCAACTTGTTAGATACGATTCAATTATGCTCAACACTCTGCAACTCTTAAGAAGATATCACACTTCGCTTGGATGGCTCATCACATTCTCTTAAGACCATCGACACCATAAACATCAACTGTGTCATCCTAAATAGCCATCTCAACTAGGTCGGCCACTAAACCCTAATTACATCATGAAATTATAATTTACAAATCATAAGAGATCATCTCAGATAAATATACAGATCATTACTTCAAATTACAATGCAATATCAACCGTTGGTTGATCGAAACCCATCACGAAAATCCGATCTGTACCAAAGTCAAAACCTCAAAACACTCCACTAAGCGTTTTGTTGTTTCCTAAGAAATTCTTCCTTGAATCACCTCAAAACAACAATCAAACATTTCACGTTCTTTGTGTCGTGTTACCACCTTCATGTAGACTCACCGTCGATCACTGCCATAACAAAAATCATTACCGGTTTCATGATTTCTTCACCGGTCCTTAAACCCTACTAAAACCCTAGCAAAACTTCATCAGAAATTTGAAACAAGTCTTTCGATAGTCATCACAAGATCCAATTCCGGTAATATACTCCTTTCCATGATACAAGCTCACATTCCAAACTGCAAAACACCAATCATCGCTAATCATCCAATTCAATCAAAACATCTCTGCTTTACCGGTTAAAGTCCTATTTCACAGAATTCACTTCTTTGCCGGTAAACCCTATCTTCCGGTAAACCAAATCACTTAGATGAAAAAACAAAATATCAAGAACATAAGTAATCATCATTTGACATTATTTGCCATCAATGACAACACAAATAACTGATCAAGTCATCTAATCACAAAATCTCAATCTCTTCATCACAAATAGTCTTCTATCCTCTACCGGTGCAGTCATCCATCTTCAACTGCATCACCTACATCACTTGCATCATCTCATTCTACATCAGTTATGCCAAATGCCAACAACATGATCAAATCCATTTAATTTATTTGGAATAACAATTCAATATTTTTTTCCCAACCCTCAATCATATATTTTCAATCTTATATTTGTTTTTGTAAACTTACATGATAAAATTATTTCTTCATGCAACTCTTCTTGTGCAAAAGACAAGTCCTCAAAATTAAGGTAAGCCATGGAGTTATATTTATCACGAAGTATGGAAGTATTAAAGAGATTTCAAATCTTTTCAAATTTTACAACTATTTATATCTTTATGATATAAGGTATAATAAAAACAACTTCTTTACTATTGAATATCTTGAAAGCACCTCAAAAACTATTAATTTTATCTTATCATTTCTTATGTAAATATACACATATATTCCCTACTTAGATTAACATTTTTTATTATTCCCAACTTAGATTAACATTTTTTATTATTCCCAACTTAGATTAACATTTTTATTATTTAAGATATAATTAAGTTTGAATATAGTACCTATTACAAGACCTCTATCACTCCACAAAAATTTGAATGGAACCCCCACAAGTCCACATGGGTCTATCTATGCAAGCCCAAACCTATTCTAAGTCCTCTATAGATCCTATTATTCATTATTAGTACAATCTTAGTTGGACTAGAGTTATGAATTTTACAAAATAACTTTTGACAAGAATATTGACCCATGCCAAATGTTGAATCCTTGTTCTTAGTGCAAGTCAAAGGAGAGAAATATTAGTATTACATTATTAAAATTTAAAAATTGAATTGGGTACCATATTTCACATTTATACACATAAGAAGAATAAATTAAATCTAAGCACATTATATGAACATTTCTTGTGTACTATATTATATTTAGATGGATAATTTCATAACAGTCCATTATATTATATGATGTCTACTTATGGCATATAAATTAGTATATATACACGTTAGATAATCCTTGGGATGTTCCCTTGCAAACAATGAGCATTTTAATCTTGCATTATATTTTATAAAACCATAAGTTCACTTTGTCTACTCTAGGCTAGCTTCCTATGCAATACTAGTTTTGACAAATCTAAGGTTTTACTTGGAGATAAAAATTCATTATTGTAAAAAAATCTTGATACCCAAGTTATTTTGAAAATTGACAATGCATTCATCCTTTTCACTTAATTATCACCCTAATTTTTTGGGTTCGGCCAACTTAAATATATTTTAGTTTAGATTCTATAGTTTTCATATTTTATTCTTTTTTGTGTTGTTGTAATGAGATATTGCAATCATAATCATTCATTTCGTTTCATGTCACATTTAAAAATGATTACCATGGCCTCTTGAAATTATAATATGGAACATTTATATGTTGTGCCTCTTCTGGTATAAATTTGGACTATATTACTATAACTTATTTCTCTTATATATTCTACACCATTTAAATAAGCTAAGAAGTGAAATGAAGTATCATTTTAAAGGGATTTTCACTAATAGTAAAACATTTCATCTACTAAAAGTATGTTTAGAATTATATATGTCCTTGAATTTTTTCATTAAGGGTAATTCCTGCAAGATAAATGTGAATATAAGATAAACATTAATATTAATGTTAGATATTAACATTATTTGAAATGTCTTACAAGACCAAAATTAAAGTTTGAAAGGTGAACTACCAAGTTTTATCTTACATTGTTTTGATTATAATCTATAATAAAGTTTAAGTTTTTAGGCCCAAGGTTGACATTTTTCATGCATTCAACTATAATATAAACTTATAGCTATCATGATTTTAATACAAAACCCTAAATTCATATATGGTAAGTTTTGGACTTTAAATCCTAGACAAAATAAAACTATTTATTTGAGTGACATGACATAAACATGGATTTAAAAAGTAGCTTGCATGGAAAGTATTGAGTATGAGGTGGCAATTTTATAATTACATGCCATATAAATAGCAATTTGTTATTGTTTTCTATGTTGAATGCTATTAATGTCATCAACCTACATATATTTAATGATCTAAATAAATAAGAGAATCTTTTTGGAGAAGATATGGTTGGGATTATTAAATATTTTTTTTATTATTGTATTTTACTTTAGTCACTTGTAGATGGTAAATGTAATGCCCAACGAAATACCCTAGAGAAATATAACCATCTAACATGCATATAGAGAAAATAAAATTTAAACATCAATTAATACAACTCATAGCTAGAATACTCAAGTGCAATAAACATCAATCTACTAATATGCACTTAATCAACTCTAAGCATAATCATATGAACACATGATGCAAGTGGAAATAAATATAACTCATCAATTATCATTCCCTAGGGTATTCTAATGTCATTACTTAAGCTACACTAAGAACATAGCAATCATGATATTACACTAATATAATACATTTAACATTTCTTCCTATCATTCCTTTTTACAATATCATAAGGGAACATTCATTTATCTTAGCTACCATGAATACATCCAGATATAATACTAATGCCATTAGTCCCCTTTAGATTCATTTTAAGTGCACCAAACCAAATGTTCCTAATTCCCATTCTCATATTAACTTTCCCACTGTCATTAATCCATTACTAAACATCCATATCCATTTCCTTATATACAATAATAAACATAGACATGTCCAACATAGTACTAAATGCATATCCACATTCAAAGGATAAGAAAATTAAGATAATTAACTTTATTCCATCTAAGCCTAATCCAATAACCTTTTTTTCCTTCAACCATGATTCCAAATACTTATTTACATAAATAATCAATATCCAAGATACAACATAGATTCAACTAGGATTACATCAACATATCCTATTACCAATATCATGATCTCAATCCTATCACATCATTTTCACTACATATGATTACAAGATTCTCTTACTTCAAGATACATGGTTCTCATTTCACATATATAACTATCACATATGTTCTACTAACATAAATATCATCTGAATCATATTACATTAATCTGCTCCAAGAATTCCAACCATATCTGAAGAGATCAGAATCCACAACCATGCATATGAGCACTAGTAGAAATATGGCCAATAAATGATGAGGTGACAAAAAAATTTAGTCACGATAAGTAAAAATGACCAAATTTTAGTCATTTTTTGCAACACAACTATAACTGACTAAGTAAATGACTAATTTGGTCATTGGGTAAGAAAACACAACTATAAATGACTAATTTGGTCATTGGGTAAGAAAACACAACTATAAATGACTAATTTGGTCATCGGGTAAGAAAACACAACTATAAATGACTAAATAAATGACTAATTTGGTCATTAGGTAAGAAAAACACCTAAATGATTAGTCACATAAATAAAAATGACTAAATAAATGACTACTACTCCTCTATACTATTAGTCATGAGGTATCCCTCATTTGATAACACGTTTATTGGGAAACAATGTGAAACTACTAAGATAACATCTGTTACAAGCGTATGCAAATCTAAAATTTATTTTTTCTTATCAAATGATTACCACATGATGATTATTTGATTTCATAAAATTGATAATAAGATTAAAATCAACAAACAATATGAATATAATATTTACATATTCTATAACAAAAAAACATGCACATTGATGGGGGTCAATGGGGATTTCACATGGGCTATTAAGCCTAAGAAATTTAGTCTTGGAAATATTTCATGTTAAAAAATTATTTTTATAATAGAAAACATATTGTCCCAAAAATATCAATGTTCTCACTATGTAAAGTGATTTCACACTCCAAAAAATAAAAACAATGAAGATATTTTGCTATATCTTGAGTCAAAACTACACAATTAAATCCTAATAAAATATCCTCATTTTGATTAGTGTTATTTAAACTAACATTGAAATTGTAACATATTGATTGGTCAAGATTTTCGACTGAATTATTTGAAAATTTTAAACACATTCAACTTTTAATAAGCTTGATACTTGAAGGTGAGATACTTTAACAACCTTACTAGTAGTCAATATAATTTTTAGAGTCTAATTTTAATATCCAAAAAATTGACTCATATTATCAAACATTACCGAAGTGAAATTTTTTTGACCTAGCACAAATATTCATGCAGATTAATAAAATACTGGATAACAAATTATTTTAAAATCAGGGACTAAAATACTGGATAACAAATTATTTTAAAATCAGGGACTAAAATATTGGATAACAAATTATAGTCTTGCTAAAGGCAGGGACTAAAATACTGGATAACAAATTATTTTAAAATCACACTTCTGGTTCTAATATTTTCTTCATAACGCTAGTTGAAAATGCATGTAAAAGAAACCATTGCATAGTGATATTCGATTATTACTTAGTTGTGTCAAATAATTTAAGACAAGTTCTTGCATAGAAGTAGAATTTTCAAATATTTTTAATAACCTGTTAGATTGTTCTACAAGCAACATGCAAATTTTGATTATCTTTTGTAGACAATCAAGCATAGGAAGAGGGAAAAATAATATATCATAAATAAGGACAACATATCTGCTTCACCAATGCCAGATGCAAACAAAATTTAACAGGCAACTAAATAAGTGATGATAAACACAAAAGCCTAAAATCCTTATTAATAAAATTTAGAATATTTGGTATGGGCATCTGAGAGTTATAGGAAATTGGACTTGTGCCAAGTATATCATCTATTCATGCCTTAAACACAATGATAATATCAATATTGGACACCAAACATAGGGAAGGTCGTCTAACTTAGAAGTACAAGGCACAATCAACAATGGCATACTTTCACTTTCAATTAATTTTTAGATCAGTTCTTATATTTTCTTCAAATCAATTAAGGGAGTGTATGGTTGCATGTAAAATCACCCAATTCATTGTTATGCTTGACTGTACTTATGACAAAAGAATTCAAGGTGCATTCCCGCCTTTGCATTGTACTGTTCTGAAACTTTATTTATATTTTATGTCTATAAGTCTTTTAGAATATTCCACGAGCAACATGCCTTGAAACCAAGAGAAAATTGTATCTCCTTTTGCACACTTCCAATAGATTAAGGTATAACAGAAACATGGCAATCATGGCCGATCTATCTGGTTGGTCAATGCCTTATGCAGTAAGAATTTGACTATCATATGCAATTTGAATTTGACTTTCAATTAAATAACAACTTAAGGGCATACTTAACATATAAGTCTATTATATTAATAGATTTTGAATGTTTTGAGGAGGTATCTTAGAGTTGATAGTATAGTGATGCTCTGCAAAATGGACAATGTTAGACTAAAACCTGTGGTCGTATAACACATAAGAACACAAGAAACAAAGATAAATGTTAGTGTTAATCAACCAAAAACTAGTCTAAGCAAGCATACCAAGAGAGACACTAAAAATATGATGAAGTATTTAACTATGAAAGCAAACACAACAAGGCATCTCCAAATGCCTTCTACCATGCTCGTAACTCCTCCTCCCTTATTCCTCTCCTCTCCAAGTTCCAAATTAGTGTAGCTCTTAGCAGCTTTTTGCACTATGGATGCCTTATGGAGGTTCAAGATTGACGAATGATTGTTCTCAAAATGATATGCAAATGTGAACAAAACTAATTAGATATGCTATGAAATGAACTAAGATTTATTTTTGTCCAAAATGACAATATATGTTATTTATGCTAAATGCTCTTTCTCTAAAATTCACTATAATGTAAATGCATACAAGTTTTCAGGATCTAGATTATGAAGAAATGAGCTCTATTTATAGGAAAAATGGAGCAATGGATGGTTGAGATTGAGTAATCTCAACAAGGGTCAGGATTGAATGATTTATGATCCATGTGAGGGCTTTCAACCCAATCCCAGGATGACAAGTGTCAACATGAGATGAGTTGGGAGGAGAGGGAATAAACATTAAATGTTTGACATGACCTGAGAGTTAACTTGGGAGTTAAGGTTAAGGTTGGGTTGAGTGAATAAATTCATTATCCAAAGAATAATGCTTTTATCCAATGGATAAACTCTTGTGCAAGAGTTAGTGAGGATAGCCATGGTCAAAGCAATAAATGTTTGAGGAGACACATGGGTCACATAAGGGTTAAGTTAGGGGTCAAAGTCCCTAACCATGGGTGCAAGTGGATTTAACCATTAATGGTCATGTAAGAGCCATAAGTGGTTTGGAAGACTTTAGAGGTTAAATTGTTGAACACACAAAACATTTAATGTTTTTTAAAGACTTTGAAGTCTTTGAGAAGTGACTCCAAGTTGCTTAAGAATGTGACAATATTTAGGGGATGGATTAGGCTAATTAGGAAGGGGTTAGAAGAATCTAGAAGGGGATTAGGATTGCAAGTGGGTTTGGTGGGTGAGGGAAAATAGGATTTTTATTAAGATAAAATTCATTTATTTCAACAAATAGGTGCAAGTTGCATTTTTAGGAGAATGCAAGTGGGGGGATTTAATGATTTAAATAAATGTTTTATTTAATTTATTTAAAAGAGGAAAATGGATTAAATTGAATAAATAGGATTTATTCATTTAATTGATTGTGATTTTGGTTTAATGAATTAATTAAAATAAATTGAATAATTTATTTAATTAATAGGAGAATGATTTGAAGATGAATTAATTAAATGTTAATTTAATTAACTGATGGCTAGTGGGTTTTTAATCAAATAAATAGCAAACATTCATTTAATTAAAATGGACAGATTTATGTGACTACACATAGCTTACATTAAATTGCATTTCTTTCAAATATATGATTTATTCATACCTCGGGTAAAATGAATATATCTAATTCAGACTTTGAAAATGGAAAGGATGTATAGTTTTAAAGTACCAAGGATATCATGTTTGTGAACAATCAACAGTGACATAATTTAGCCTCGAAATTATTTAGATTACATCTAGATACACTCTCAATTCTTTTTCTTTTTTCTCCAAAACACAAATGAAAGTAAATAGAACACTGAATTGTAAAACTTTTGAATGGTTCTACAATCCTACAAAGAAAACAGAGTACAACTTCAGGTTGAAAGGGTAGAATTCCACAATCCTACAATGACAAGGGTAATGATATAAAGTCAAAAGGCAACCAATAATATACAAAACATGAGCACAGAGTTTGGCGTAGTATTAAGATAGTTGTAATAAAAAAATAAATCTTGACAATACAAGCATACACTGGGATTGTCTTTCATTCAAATTCTGTGAGAAAAGATAGGCAAGCCCACAAAGAATGTGAACACAGTAAATACAACCCCTTGAGCAGTAAATATAGGGCCTTCACCTTGAGATGCGATATAGTTGGCCAACAGACCGAGTCCATCCTCCTCTAGAGATGGACCATTTTTTGAACTTTATTTATCAAGACAGTGATGTAGCTATCAGACAGATTAAAACTGAAACAAGTACAACACTTTTTACGCATTCCCCTTTGCATCTACTAGATGTAAAATTCTTAGCTACTTGTCCCCTTAACTCTACTAGCTCAATATGCTTATATACAGTTTTTGTTTTTTCCGTGAGTTAAGAGCTTCATTTCCATAATTTTTTTTTTGGAAGTAATGGTGTTATGTGTAATAATAAAAAGTCATAATCAGTTGAAGTAATGTTCAACTCCAAAACTATACAGTTAAATCTTGATGCTAATATCACAAGTCATAACCAGCCATATTGTAACCTCTGACATGTTTGACAAACTCAGGCAATTTACAAATTAAGAGAGTAGACTCTGTTGAATGCTTAACATGTTGTTTAGGCCCTAGTTGTCTCTGGCAGCTTATAGCACTCAAGAATAGTTGGAGAAACATAACATTATTTTCTTAACCTTTATTAGCATTAATGTTTTGTTCAGGCCCCAACTAATTTATTTTTTTTCTGATACATTTCTATTGTAAACTTCAAAATATTGTAAATAATTTAAAGTTAAGAAAGTAATGTTATATCTTATTTAAATATTAAAGTTCAACATCTCTAATAATTTTAGAGAATACAAGGTGGTTTGTAAAATTAGTGTCAAACAAAATATGGTGAATACAAACTCCTTGTTGAGTTCTACCTTATAAGGTAGTTTTTAAATTTATAAATATTTTTTGACAATTTAATAAAAATAAAAATTATTGTCAAAGGGTTATAATTTAATTGGTTTAAGACAATAGGTTAAGATCATATTATGTTCCTTGATCATAACATTCAACAAGGAACAAACTAGTAGAGAGATAATGGACCCAAATTTGACACCTGAATGACTTTTCCTAATCAATCTCATCCATTCATTTGTAATCAATCTTAACCATTCATCTATTAGCTTCATCAAGAAATTAATTTACTTTAGAAGATAATGCATCTGAATTTTTCATCCTCATACTATATCTTCAAATATAGACTATTCTATGTTCATTAAAAGAACGTACAAATAAACCCTCAACCCTTGATCAAATCGTGAAGGAATGATCAATCCATAGGTACATGTTGCCAATTTTAAAACTAACTAGCATATATGTTGGCTTCATGATGATGTTTTGATGTAATAAGATGATTGATGACTTGTTTTATGCTGTCATTGATGGCAACTATGTTTTGATAGTCATCTAAGTCTTTTAGGCCAACCGATAAAGCATAACTGGTAGAGGAGACAGTTTACCAGTGAACCGACAATAGAACTTCAACCGGTAAACAAGAAAAGAGTTGTATTCAAGCAAGCAGTATGAGCGATCGATGAAGAGTTAGATGATGTGGTTTTGCAAGAATGTTGGAGACAGGTACTCTCAGCTATATTTCACACCACAGTGACAGATTCAACAAGATGAGCGAGTTATGATGTAAAGAGCAGTCAATCATGAAGAATAGCTAACTGGTAGAACAAAGTCATTAAGATCGATAAACCGATAACGATTATGTTTTATTTTTGAGTTGTTATGTCAGTGGCTGATATAAGTAAAGCATGCAGTGCAAGATTGACTAGATTCATTGAACCTAGGAAATTGTTACAAGGTTGTTAGTTGACTAAGTTGATGTCTATAAAAAGTGTGATGTGTTATGACATGAGGTATGAGATCGAAGGCGAATATTGAGATTTTGATTGTGTGGAAATCTAAGAAGCTTTGTATGGATGTGTTGTTGATGTATTGAGTAGAGATAAATCCGATCTTATCAAGCACAAAGGTGCTAGATGTAGATCACTTTATTGTTGTTTTCCTAACAGTCGCAGCAGTCAAATCCCTTAACCAAGTAGGTCTTAACAAGCCTAAAATTATAAATCCCCTAATAGGGTAGCTCATTAAATTGAGTCTAAATCCTCTTGCGAGATTGATCCTAACAACGTAGACCTTTTAACATGGCTGAGGTAAATCCCTTAACCAGGTGACTCCTAAAAGGGTCTGCTCCTAACCAGGCATGTTTGTATGACCTTAACCGGTCAAATATTTCTATTCTGCAGATAGTGAATCTTGTGGGTATCAACTCCCACTATGGTTTTTCCCTTTTGGGTTTCCACGTATAAATATTTGTGTTATGTGGAGCTTGATATATTGGGTGTTACCTTATGCGGTGATATTTCTTTTATGTTTATTAAGCTCTAAGTTATTTAAAGTGGTGATCAGATTTGTGTTGTGGTTTTTGTTTGGATTAATTCACCCCCCCTCTCAGTGCCTTACAAGTTTATCAATTGGTATCATATCCTAATTCCCTTAAGGCTTAACTGCTTGGGAAAGATCCCTAAGGCTATTATGGTGGATATGAGCTATAGAGAGATGTTTAACTGACTTACAAAATTTGGGAAAGCCCTAGATACATTGAAAGGCAAGTATAAAACCTCACTTGCTAAGAGAAGAGAGCTTGCAGAACAATTGATGGAGTTTACTGAAAATAGTTCTTCTGATGAAGCTAACATTGATGCATTGGTGACTGAAGTTGAAAAACTGAATGATGAGAAGGCAAACCTGAGGAGAGAGATAGAATCCCTAACCATCAGGATGAGTTAAGAGCTTGAAGCAAGGAGGACAGCTGAAGACAAGATCAAAGAAAAAGAACATGAGATCTTTAAGCTAAACTAGGAGGTTGGAACCCTGTATCATCATCTTCATGAGGAACAAGAAGAAAAGAAGAAATAAAGGTTGATCTAGACATGGCAATGTCCCTAAGAGAAGGCCTGATGAAAAAGACTGAAGATCTTACAAAGGAACTTGATGATGCTAATGAAACACTTGCAAAGTTTAACAAGAGCTCTACTATGCTTGATGAGAAAATCCAGTCACAAAGGTAAAATGGAGATACACATGGCTTGGGATACACTACCTTTGAGCAAGGTGAGCCTTCTGGTACCAAAGACATCATGCATGAAGGTAAATCTACACCTAAGATTCAGAAATCCACCGATAAGAAACCCTACAAACCAGTATGCTTTAATTGTCATAAGCCAAACATACTGCTAATGTTTGTAGATCTAATGTTGTTAATGGTTATAGACCTATGTCTATCAAGGATACAAACCTAGAACCTTTAATGGTTATTGTTACACTTGCAACATGTTTGGGCATGGAGCTATTGAATGCAAGTATGGAGCAAATAATCTGATACCCCACATGAATTAAAGATCTGGTGGAGATTAGCAAAGAACTTTTCATGACTAGAGAAATGCAAATTGGCAGAGACCCTATTCTAACTGGTCTAGTCCCTATAAGATGGAAAAGAGAATGAATGTGATTTTCACAATCTGTCATTAATGAATCAAGTCTTTGTCTCAATCAAATATTTAGATATTAATAACAATCTGACCTTTGCCTATTCGAGGATTACAAAAGTATCATAAATATTGCTCTGATGGATTATACTGATTGATTTTTTATTTCAATAGGACTAACTAATAATTAAAAATTCACCTTCATTAGAAAAAATCCCCCTCACAATACGGGGATTTAATAATAGATAAAATAAAAAACAAGAATGAATTCTTTTGTTCAGGTGAGAAAGGTGTCGAAGCTTTTACCTTATTTAGCTTTGAATTATAGAAGAAGGACTGGTAGAGGCAATGTTGGACCCTAGAGAGCATCTGGTATGGCATGTTTTCATTGTCATCAATTGGGACACTTTGCAAAGTTTTGTAGAGCTAAAATGAGTCAACCGGTAAATCAATCTGCTGACTAGAAAGGGAAGAAGAAAGTTGATGTGGAAGACACCAGAGCAGAGATGAACAAGATCTGGAAAAAAAAGAGTGATGAGAAAGCTAAAGACAAACCATCAGAAGATCCTAATTCTTCACCTAGTGTGGAGAACTCATCATCGACAAACTAAGTTGTTAAAAGGCTTAGGGGGAGCTTAATGTCAGATTCATTTCCGGACCCCATATATGGTGTGCGATAAGATAAATTTGCATATCTTGATGCATTTTGATATTGTGAAGTGATTTTGTGATCAAACCAATAGGTTTGATGTGATATGAGAACCAATAGTATATTGAATGGTGTTTTAGGGTTTGTTTGTTTATACAACCGGGAAAAACATTTAATGCAGTAGGTATTGGGAAAATAAAAGGACTTTTTGAATATAATTTGTCACTTTGCATTCTTGAGAGCACCTGAAAAGAAAAAAGAGCAAAGAAGAGATTGTGTGAGTAGCATTTGATCAGGTTAACAAAAGATTTGGAGCGGTCTACGATCGATAATCGGTGAAAGTGCATTCTCAGTTTTGAAACCCTAGTTGTGGAAGCATTGAAAGGTATTTATCCGATAAATCCTATTATCTATTTTAGAGTCTAAGTTTTTGAACATGGATGCATCACATTTGGTAGATGTTACAGTCAGGCCTCATCCAGAGTTTAAGAGGCACCCTTTTAAATCCATTGAAATTGATCCCGCCGGAGCCTTATCCAGAGTCTCATATGGAGTTTTGCATCTAGAGGATATTAGATCCTACATTCATTGTAAGTTGGAAGATCTTGGAATTTATGCTATATTTGATCAATATAGGGTAATGTGTAATAAGGATGGATTGTTGAAGGAATAGTTTAAGAATGTTACCAATAAAGGTTTTCACCATGCACTAAATTTTGTTGATGATTTTGATGATGATCTTGTGAGATATGTTTTGAGTCGTGTGCATGACCCATTTCTATGGCTTGATAGACCACATAAGATCACTAAGGAAGTGATTCATGTAGTAACCGAATTGTGTTCCACCGGTGAAGTTCTGATACTGAGATCAATTCCGAAGAATGATGTTGAAAAGCTAACCAACTCACGATGGGATAGAAGAGCTATGACAGTTAATGAGATTGATGACCCCGCAATAAAATTTGTTTCAATGGTCATAGGATAATGGGTATATCATTCTAGCAGGATGAACAACATCCCTACTACAGCTATTCATACTGCTTACCAGATGATCAAAGAAAATGTTGATTATGATTTGTATGAGGCATTTAGAATTCAGTTGGTGCTCAATCTTGAATCCATCAAGAAAGACAAAAGACTGAAGTTTAAATATGGACAACTGATTATTGGATTTTTCTTCTATTTTCAAAATTGCTTTCCTAGTATCGATGATGTTTAGTGGTCTAAGGACACACCGACATTGTTACAGATGAAGAACAACATCAGAATGTTGGGTAATAATTTTGGTAAGATTGTTTGGGGTATTTCAAAGTTTCAGAAAAAAGATGCATATAAGAGAGAGGATACCGACATAGGTTGTTAGTAGATATGAGAATACCATCTATTTTTTGGTTGACACAGACACATGTTAGATGGAGGCAATTTATCCTAGGACAACTTGGGTGATGCCTATGGGCTATGAAGTTGAAGAAGATCATTTGGTTGCATATGCAGAACACTTGCTTGCACAACCAGTAGATACTAGTGCAGAAAGGTTTGGTACTTATAAAGATAAATCTTTACTAGTACATAATGAGCTTGCCAATCCGGTAATTGATAATAAAGTGAGAAAGGAAGTTGAGTAGTTTGTTGAACAACAAGGATTTACTAAGGAGGAAATTGGAAAAGCTACAACAAAATATGAAGATAAACAAGCAAGAGCATCTAGTGCCCCAACCAGTACCAGCACCAGTTGACAAACAAGGATTACAGTGGTGAAGGAGACACCTATAGAGGCAGAGAAGGATAAACCTTCCAAGATACAATTCAAGAGAAAAGGTAAAGTCGTTAAGCCCCCTGCACCTATAGCACCCAAGGTGAAAGAATTTTACAGGAAGAGGAAAAAGGAGAAAGAAAAGAAACCGATAGGTGATGCTGAAGAAGAGACTAAATCCGAAGGTGAGAAGAAAGCTTTGAGAGTTAGTGGCAAAAATTCAAAGGTTGTAGGAGCATCTACTGTCAAAGCCATAAAGAAACCAGTAACTAAGCTTACAGTTTTTGAAAAGATGTTAATGCATATTAAGGAATATGGTGTTCTTAAGGGTTTGGATAAACTGTATGATAAGTTTAGTGAGGATGAACAAAGTCAGAAAAAGGATGCACTTATTTTTATGATGAATAAATATAGTAAAACCCTAATTGAATTGCAAGGGTAGATTTCAAATTCTTTGTATGATAAGCTTGATGCAAGATGACAGACAACAATGAAACAAGATATAGAATTTATTGAATTATTCTTAAAAACTTGCAACCTGAAGCCACAAAGGAGGAGATAGATGAAATTCTTGTAAAGGCTAAATCATCTTGTAGATCCAATAAAAGGTTGACAAGAGTGTTAATTGGTGAGATCCAATCAATCCATATGGAAACTGAGCAGATATTGAAAAATTTACTGGGTTTGATTCCTAATGAGGAAGAAGAGAAACTAGAGAACTTTGAGACAAAAGATATTCTGAACAATGTTGATATTAGTGATTTTACACCTGATGAGATTGTTATGGGAAACCAACTGGTAGATGAAGGAGAAAAGATAGAATCAGCAAAGTTTAAAACTAAAATAGTTATAATTCTAGATGATGATACCGGTATTGAGGAGGAAAAGAAAGATAATACTAACGATATACAGGTTGAAGGTGTTCAGATTATTGAACAACAGGAACAAGAACTAAAGAGAGGAGAAGAAAAGAAGACTGAGAAAGCACCACCGGTAATCATTGAAATAGTTGATAAACAGATACCACTGGTGAAGGACAAGGAGAAGACATAAGAGAAGAAAGAAGATGAATAATTGAAACCAGTAAAATCACCCCTATCATTTACTTCTAAGAAGAAAATGGATGATGATGAGGATGATGATGCATTAAGTATACAAGGACCCATAAATATGGATGCATTAAGTTCTATAGAATTAATGAAGATTGCAACTACCATGCAATCTAGAGCTAAGAAGAAAATAATGAAGGAACAATAAAAGGAAGCTCACTCACTACAATGTGCAGTTGAGATTTTGTCTAGTCTGTTACCGGAGACACACAAATAGATTGTCTACACCGATTGATAAGTTAGGTCAATTGGTTGCTGATGCTGGTGAACAGATGATTTTTTTGAAGATGCAACATTTTTGAATGTGGAAAAGGAATACAAGAAGAAAAGAGTAGAGCAGTTGATGAATGGTATTGATAAAGACAAAGTTTCTCTGACGGTTAAAATAAAGATCATATTAAAGATGCAATTGAAACCGGAGGTAAAATCCTTTCCATTGTTGTAAAGTTTTTATTATTTTGTGCTTATCTGATAAAAAAGAAACATGAAGCTGAAAAGGAACTTGAAGTTCTAAGTGAATCATTTATCCCCCTAAATGATTCTACTATAACTTATGGTAGATCGGTTGTTGAACTTCAACATAAGCTAAAAGCTTATGAGGATGAATAGGTCAAAAGGACTAAGTCACTGCATGAGCTCCAGACACTTTTGATCCCTAAGGTTGAAATTTTGCAGAGAGGTTACAAGGAAGTTGAATCTATTCTAGCTACACCTGAGATGAGTACAATTGATACCATGGAGGAGCGGGCTTGTCAGATATGAACACATGTTGAGATAACCGACACTCTTTTGGAGACTTGGCACAATGATTTGAAGCAGTTAAAGTCTCATTTTGGAGATGCATTTTTTAAGATGGAATTGTAAAACATTTTGAACTTTTATAGCCATATATGATAATGCAAATTTTGTTGTATATTGCATTTATCTTTCATGTATTTACTTACCTTTGCCATTGCTGTCAAAGGGGGAGTAGTAGTGAAGTCATCAAAATTTTGAATTGTAATGGGGAGTATTAGTATAAATTTTGTAATGGCATGCAATTGCTAAGGGGGAGTATGTGTCATGAGTTGAGTCAATTTTTGTATTACACAATTAGACAAATTTTTTCCTAAGTGTTGCCATCAATGCCAAAGGGGTAGATTGTTGGCTTGATGATGTTGTTTTGATGTAATAAGTTGATTGATGACTTGTTTTATGTTGTCATTGATGGAAACTATGTTTTGATTGTCATCTAAGCCTTTTTGGCCAATTGATAAAGCATAACTGGTAGAGGAGATAGTTTACTAGTGAATCGGCAATAGGACTTCAACTGGTAAACATGAACAAAGTTGTATTCAAGCAACCAGTATGAGCGATCGATGAAGAGTTAGGTGATGCGGTTTTGCAAGAATGTTGGAGACAGGTACTCGTAGCTATGTTTCACACTGTAGTGAGAGATTCAACAAGATGAGCGAGTTATGATGTACAAAGTAGTCAATCATGAAGAACAACTAACCAGTAGAACAAATTCACTAAGATCAGTAAACCAGTAATGATTATATTTTGTTTTTGAGTTTTTATGTTGGTGTCCGACATAAGTAAAGCGTGTAGTGCAAGATTGACTAGATTCATTGAACCTAGGACATTGTTCCAAGATTGTTAGCTGACTAAGTTGATGTCTATAAAAAGTGTGATGTGTTATGAGATGAGGAATGAGATCGAAGGTGAATATTGAGATTTTGTTTGTGCGGTAATTTGAGAAGCTCTGTATGGATGTGTTGATGTATTGAGCAGAACTGAAGTGAATCTTATCAAGCACAAAGGTGATACATGCATATCACTTTACAGTTGTTTTCCTAATAGTTGCAGTAGTCAAATCCCTTAACTGTGTAGGTCCTAATAACAGGCCTGAAATTGTAAATCCCCTAACATGGTAGCTCATCAACTTGAGTCTAAATCCTCTTGTGAGGTTGCTCCTAAAAGGGCAAAGCTTTTAATAGGGCTGAGGTAAATCCCTTAACTGAGTGACTCCTAAAAGGGTCTGCTCCTAACTGGGAAGGTTTGTATGACCTTAACTAGTCAAAGATTTCTATTCTGCAGATAGTGAATCTTGTGGGTATTAACTCCCACCATGGTTTTTTCCTTTTGGGTTTCCACATATAAATCTTTGTGTTATGTGGATCTTGATATATTGGGTGTTAGCTTATGTGGTGATATTTATTTTATGTTTATTAAGCTCTAAGTTATTTAAAGTGGTGATCAGATTTGTGTTGTGGTTTTTGTTTGCACTAATTCACCCCTCCTCTTAGTGCCTTATAAGTTTATCAATTAGTATCAGAGCCTAATTCCATTAAGGCTTAACCACTTGAGAAAGATCCCTAAGGCTATCATGGGGGATATAAGTTATAGAGAGATGTCTAATAGGCTTGTAGAAGCTAAGGAATCCCTGGATATATTGAAAGGCAAGTATAAACCCTCACTTGCTAAGAGAAGAGAGCTTGCAGAACAATTGATGGAGTTTACTGAAATAGTTCTTCTGATGAAGCTAATATGGATGCATTGGTGATTGAAGTTGAAAAACTAAATGATGAGAAGACAAACCTGAGGAGAGAGCTAGAAGCCCTAACCATCAGGATGAGTCAAGAGCTTGAAGCAAGGAGGATAGTTGAAGACAAGATCAGAGAAAAAGAACATGAGATCTTTAAGCTAAACCAAGAGGTTGGAACCCTGTATCATCATCTTCATGAGGAACAAGAAGAAAAAGAAGAAATAAACGCTGAACTAGACATGGCAATGTCCCTAAGAGAAAGCCTGATAAAAAAAAGTGAAGATCTTACAAAGGAACTTGTTGATGCTAATGAAACACTTGCAAAGTTTAACAAGAGCTCTACTATGCTTGATTATAAAATCTAGTCACAAATGCAGAATGGAGATACACATGGCTTGGGATACCTACCTTTGAGAAAGGTGAGCCTTCCAGTACCAAAGACATCATGCATGAAGGTAAATCTACACCTAAGATTCAGAAATCCACCGGTAAGAAACCCTACAAACCAGTATGCTTTAATTGTCATAAGCCAAGACATACTGCTAATGTTTGTAGATCTAATGTTGTTAATGGCTATATACCTAATGCCTATCAAGGATACAAACCTAGAACCTTTAATGGTTATTGTTACACTTGCAACATGTTTGGGCATAAAGCTGTTGAATGCAGGTATGGAGCAAATAATCTGACGCCCCACATGAATCATAGATCCGGTGGCAATTGACAAAGAACTTTTAATGACCAGACAAATTCCAATTAGCAAAGACCTTATGCTAACCGGTCTAGTCCCTATGAGATGGAAAAGAGAATGAATGTGATTTGCACAATATGTCATAATTACGGTCATGTAGATTTGAATTGTAGAAGAAGGACTGGTAGAGGCAATTCTCGACCCTAGAGAGCATCTAGTATGCCATGTTTTCATTATGATCAATCGGAACACCTTGCAAAGTTTTGCAGAGCTAAAATGAGTCAACCGGTAAATCAATCTGCTAAGCAGAAAGGGAAGAAGAAAGTTGATGTGGAAGAGACCAGAGCACAGATGAACAAAATTTGGAAAAAGAAGAGTGTTCAGAAAGATGAAGACAAACCATCAGAAGATCCTAATTCTTCACCTACTGTGGAGAACTCATCACCGACAAACTAAGCTGTTAAAAGGCTTAGGAGGAGCTTAATGTCAGATCCATTTCCAGACCCCCTATATGGTGTACAGTAAGATAAATCTTCATATCTTGATCCATTTTGATATTGTGAAGTGATTTTGTGATCAAACCGATAGGTTTGATGTGATATGAGAACCAGTAGTTTATTAAATGGTGTTTTAGGGTTTGTTTGTTTATACAATCGGGAATAACATTTAATGCAGTAGGTATTGGGCAAATAAAAGGAATTTTTGAATATCATTTGTCACTTTGCATTCTTGAGAGCACCTGAAGATAAAAAAGAGCATAGAAGAGATTGTGTGAGAAACATTTGATCAAGTTAACTCAATATTTGGAGCGATCTACGATTGGTAATCGGTGAAAGTGAATTCTCAGTTTTGAAACCCTAATTGTGGAAGCGTTGAAAGGTATTTATCTGATAAATCATGTTATTTATTTCAGAGTCTAATTTTTTGAAGATGGATGCACCACATTTGGTAGATGTTACAGTCATGCCTTGTCCAGAGTTTAAGAGGCACCCTTTTAAATCCATTGAAACCGATCCCGTCAGAGCCCTATCTGGAGTCCCATATGGAGTTTTGCATGTAGAGGATATTAGATAGTACATTCACTGTAAGTTTAAAGATTTTAGAATTTATGCTATATTTGATCAATATAGGGCAATGTGTAATAAGGATGGATTGTTGAAGGAACAATTTAAGAATTTTACCGATAAAGGTTTTCACCATGCACTGAATTTTATTGATGATTTTTGATGATGATCTTGTGAGATATGTTTTGAGTCATGTGCATGACCAGTTTATGTGGCTTGATCAACCACATAAGATCACTAAGGAAGTGATTCATGTAGTAACCGGATTGTGTTCCACTAGTGAAGTTCGAGTACTGAGATTAGTTCCTAAGAATGATGTTGAAAAGCTGACCAAGTCATGATGGGATGGAAGAGCTATGACAATTAATGATATTGATGACCCCGCAGTAAAATTTGCTTCAATGGTCATAGGATATCGGGTATATCATTCTAGTAGGATGAACAACATCCTTTCTATAGCTATTCATACTGCTTACCAGATGATCAAACAAAATGTTGATTATGATTTTTCCAGAGGCATTGAGAAGTCATTTGGTGCTCAATCTTGAATCCATCAAGAAACACAAAAGACTGAAGTTTAAATATGGACAACTGATTATTGGATTGTTCTTCTTTTTTCAAAATTAATTTCCTAGTATCGGTGATGTTCAGTGGTCTAAGGACACACCGAGATTGTTACAGATGAGGAACAACATCAGAATTTTGGTTGGGTAATAATTTTGGTAAGATTGCTTGGGGTTATTTCAAATATTTTTAGAAAAATATGCATGCAAGAGAGAGGAAGTCAGCACATGTTGTTAGTAGATATGAGAATAGCATCTATTTTGTAGTTGAAATAGACACATGTTAGATGGAGGTAGTTGATCCGAAGAAAACTTGGGTGATGCCTATGGGCTACGAATTTGAAGAAGATCTTTTGGTTGTATATGCAGAACACTTGCTTGCACAACCGATAGATACTACTGCAGAAAGGTTTGGTACTTATAAAGAGAAATATTTGCTAGTAAATACTGAGCTTGCTAGACCTGTAATTGCTAAGAAAGTGATAAAGGAAGTTGAGTAGTTTGCTAAAAACAAGGATTTACTAAGGAAACAATTGCAGAAGCTAGAGAAAAATATGAATCTAAACAAGTAGAAGCATCGAGTGCCCCAACCGGTACTAGCACAAGTAGACAAACAAGGAGTACAGTGGTGAATGAGACACCTGTAGAGGCAAAGAAGGAGAAACCTTCCAAGATACAATTCAGGAGAAAAGGTAAAGTTATTGAGCCCCCTGCACCTGTAGCACCCAAAGTGAAAGAAGTTTATAGGAAGAGGAAAAAGGAGCAAGCAAAGAAACTGATAGCTGATGATGAAGAAGAAACTGGATCCAAAGGTGAGAAGAAATCTCAGAGAGCTAGTGGCAAAAAGTCAAAGGTTGTAGGAGCATCTACTCTCAAATCTGTAAAGAAATCGGTAACTAAGCTTACAGTTTTTGAAAAGATGTTAATGCATATTAAAGAATATGGTGTTCTTAAGGGTACACCCCTTGATTAAATTGTGAAGAACTGATCAATCCATAGGTACATGTTTCCAATTTGAAAATTAATTAGGATATCCATATCAAGCATTCAATAGCATGTCCAACAAATCCAAGGTTTGTATTTGGTAAGAGTTTGTTGATTTCTCAGTTTATTTACATTCCTTTTTTTCGATATCTAAGGTATGGTTAGGTTTGGAATATCGATCTTCGTTTTGTATTAGTTTCCTATTGTTCATTCCAAATTTAGTGCATACAACATGAGTCATAAGTGTGTCATAAACCATTCACAAACTTAGGTTTTAAATTTTTGATTCATTATATCATTAAATATTTCTTATAACGCATCATAATAGGCACCATAAATTGGTCAATACATGTAACTTTAGCTTACAACTCATTTGTTGCTCTGTGAATATATTCTGGTGACTATTTTATATGACTATGTTTTTTATATTAAAAGCAGCCAAAACTAGGGGGCTGACCCAGGTACAGTCAAGATAACAATAGATAAACAACTGTTAGCAGAGAAACAACAAATTCACAGCCTCCTAAACTTTCCTCTATCAAAAAATTTAAACATACTATGCATATTAATAGAGTATATAAAAGTCTTGGTTAAAATATGCCACACAGGGCAAAAGATAGTTAAGTCCAAGATTAACCAGTAACCATAACTATAAACCAAAAGACCATTAGGGCCATTCAAAAAACAAAAAAACCAATCCATAGAAAAACAAAGCTACTTCTTTTTTCCATGGCTCCTTTTGGGGAGGAGCTTCCTTGCCCATTCTTTGGTGAGGAATTTGAAGAGGTCTTTATTTTCCTCATCCTCCTTTCCTTTACCTTTGAGGGTGCTTTCCTGCAAGAGACAAAGAGTGGCCATAGAGTTGTGCATGACATTCATTGCAAACCTGGAAACATTAGGCAACTTGTTCTCAATGGCATCCGTTCTGCTGGCAATTTCCTACAAGTTCTCGATCATGTCATCCACTTTCTTCTCCAAATCCGTTAGTTTGCCTTCCGCTTCCTCCTTGATGCTGCTCACTTCCTCCACCACCACCATCCTTTCAAACTTGAGAGTAGGGGATGGAAATTTTGTCTGGGATTTGGGACCAGCATCCAGGCTCATGAAATTTTTAGGGCTCTCAGACACATGGGCGGAGATTTCACAATGAGGGGCCAAGGTGGAATGAAATAGGGCTGCATTACCAGAGGAGATGGAATTCCTAGTATCATGCGATGAGGAGTCCTTTAAGGGTTTCTCTGGGGGTTTGGACACCAATATAACAGAGCAACAAGGAGTGTTAGCTTTGTTGGCATTGAGTTGTCATTGATGTCAACTAGTATTGCAGGTTACTGGTAGAGTGTGTCAACCGGGATGAAGAAGATTGAACTGGCATAAAGAAGAGAAGTATGTTATGAGTTGACAGATGCTACCACTAGTATAAGGTGAGATGCAGGTGTGATTTGGCATGCTTGAGATATAAATGGTATGACATAAATCGATATGAAGGATGGTTGTTTGTCTATGATGAAGAGGCTGAATGTTGTTGAATCACAATAGCACCCGGTGAGATGAACAGGAAGAATGACATGAAGTCATACCGGAAGGCAAGATGAATTGTCAAGATCATATGTTGGTGGTAAGAGTGATTGATCGATGTGTTGGTCATACCAGTAGAAGGGTTTCTCGATTGCTCAAGTTTGAACCCACCCTATGTCGGCGAAGTTGAATATATGCTAATGTGTCCTCCGTGGAGCTGATGTGGTAAACATACAGAGGTCGATGAAATGTTCATCGACATGGTGGTCTATGCAGTTGGTAGTCATTAAATAATAAAACCACAAATCACATGATGATATCTAACTGATGCGGCTCAAGGAAGAATGGACGACATAGAATGATTAGGTAGTTGCTACCATTGTGATTGAGGCACGAAATCCGATTGCAGATTGACCTTCAGTTAGAAACAACTGGGTGAAATGAGGTCGACAAAGATCAAGGTCATAAAGAAGGGTTAAGTTTGTTATTTTTAGCAAACATACACTGGATGTATAAAAAACATGTACAAATGCATCTCCCCAACACATGTGAGCGATCCAAGGCAAATAGAATCAGATTAGATACAGATATGGTCGAAGGAAAGAAACCCTAACCACTTGAAGTTTGATTTTTTTTTGGTGGGAAGACGTATTTTTAAATATACAAGTCTAGATCGATGAGGTTTCTTCTAAAAAATGATATTTGATGTTGCTGGCGAATTAAAGTAAGGGAGAAAAGATTGTTTGACAAAAAAAACAAGAAAAACTTTAAGTGGCTATGTGTTGAAGGAGAAACGGGTAAGAGGTGTGTGAACCGACAAAGAACAAACTGACAGAGATAGAACCTAGCAAAGTGTGGGCAAGTGTGAAGTGAATCCAACAGTGAGAGGGAGAGAAGTTTCAATAGAGTAAAGACCAACATAAAGGCAGTTTTGTAGTGTGTGTGGAGGTTTCACAGACTGGTAATATTGAAATTGGTAGAGAAAACTATTGGAAGTTTGAAAATTTTCATTTGCAACAGGGAATTAACTTATGTATTTGAGTTTTCATATTGTCTTCACTAAGTAGGTGCTTAGTGTAGGGGTTGTAGCTCCTTTAGGTTGTAGCCTATAAATTGTTCAGGGGTTGGTGCTCCTTTGATTTGATGCTCATAAATCAGGGGTTGGTGCTCCTTGGGTTGGTGCCCTAAAATTGTAATCGGATCATTTTCATTGTGAGGCTAGATTGGAGCAGAAGATCTCCATCAACTATTCTCACTGAGGTTTTTCCCACATTGGGTTTTCCTCATATATCTGGTGTTATGTGATGCATTCTTGTGTATGTGTTATTATGATGTTATAGAAAATCCTTTCACACACTTATTTTGCACTATTTAGCTTACCGGTCAGCACTCTGTCTATTTTATATAGTATGAGCATATCCCTGATTAAAAAAGAAAGTGTTCAAATCACTTATTCACCTCCCTCTGAGTGATCCATTGTGTCCAACAATTGGTATTAGAGCCTAGGTGCCCTGTTTTGTCAAAGCATTCTCTAGCTTGGGTAGATCAAGTCAAGTGTTCACAATAACAATAAATGAATCTGCCTCCTCAAAAGCCCCTATCTTTGATGGTGTCAACTATGCCTTTTGGAGTAGAAGAATGGAAACTTATTTGTCCTCTCTAGGTTGTGATGTATGGATGTCAGTTGTGAATGGGTATATAGTCCATACTAATCCCCCTACTGATCCAGATGCTAAGTAATAATATGAGAACAATGCTAAAGCTAAAAATGTCATTCTTAGTGGGTTATCTGATAATGAGTTTGTTAAGGTCATGCACTACTCATCTGCCAAAGAAACTTGGGATAAGTTGCATAAAATATTTGAAGGTGATGCTAAAGTCAAGGAATCCAAGTTATAGACATTGACAACACAACTTGAGGGTTTGAAGATGAGAGATGAAGAGAAGATTGTTGACTATCTCCAAAGGATTGATAAAACAACAAACACCATTAGAGGGCTTGGAGAAGAAATAAAAGATGAGGTGGTAGTGAAGAAAGTACTTAGATCTCTCACATCTAAGTATGATACAAACGTTTTAGAAATAGAAGAAGCAAAAGATCTGAAAATATTTACAATGGATGAGCTTTATGGTTCCCTAATAGCTTATGAGATGAGGACAACCAATACTAAGTCTGTGAAGAAAGAGGCTACATTCAAAACATCAAGGAAAGGAAAATAAGATTCTGCTCAACATGGAATCGGTGAAGATTCTGATGATATCATGGCAAACTTTGTTAGAAGGCTCAAGACGGGCTCAGGAAAATACAAAGGCAAGATGCCCTTGAAATGTTTCAATTGTGGAAAGATTGGACATTTTGCTGCAAAATGTCCATATGGTGATAAGAATAAATATGATCAATCAAGTGGTAGTAGATCATACGGTAAGGACATGAAGAAGAATGTATATCGACATGGTAGAAGAGGCAACCAGAAGCAGAGCAACCTTTACACACATGAAAATGATACCACTAATGAGGAGAGTGCCTCGGATGACTGTTGCAGTGAAGATGAAGTTAGAGAAAATCTTTTTATGGCATAAGAGGTTCTGGTAACTGAAGAAGGAGAAGAAAAATAGCAAGAAGGAGAAGTAGATCTTGAAGCAGAGCTCATCAGTGCTTTGGAAGAGATGAAGAAAATAAGAAGAGAACTAGAGAAGGTGAAAAAGGCTTCAATTGAAGAGCATGAGATGTTGGAGAAATCTTTTGAAGAATCCAAGAAAATAGTTGCAGATCTAAAGCTTCAATTGGAAGAGTCCAAGAGGATCTGTGAAGTTACTAGTACTGGTTTGAGTAAAAAGGAGAAGGAGCATCAGGACCTTGAAGAAGAAATTGTTAAGCTCTAGAAGGAATTAGAGAAGAGAAAGAATGAACTGATGATAAGAAGCAAGTATGAAGGAAGCACAAAGGCCCTAGATAAAATGTTGAGCAAACAAAAGTCTTCAAAGGATTCCAGTGGCTTAGGATGAAGAAGGACAAAGTTCAAACAGTAGAGACACATCTGATAAGGAGTTATGGGTCACTTCTTCAAATGAAGGAGAAGAGAAGAAGACATTCATGGTAAGCAAGGATACCGGTAAGAAGACATATGCAGATGCTGCTAGAAATTGCCACACAAACCGGTATACACAATCAATAAACCAAAGGCCATACTCAATGCACCGACATGCAGATCCAAGGAGAAATGTAAAAGTTGATCATGAAGGATTCACCCAAGTTAGCAAAATGAAAGGAAGACCCCCGGTGAGGCAATCATTTGAAGGACCAAGGCAACCTAACCGGTATGTTCCAAGCTTTCATGGTTATTATCACCAATGTAATAAGTTCGGTCATAGAATGGCAAATTGTAGGAAAATGAAAATAAACCCTAGTTTTGAGAGTAAAAACTCATTTGTTGCATTACAAAGTACAAATGTCACATGTTATAATTGCAATGAGTTTGGTCATAAGAGTTATGAGTGTAGGAGAAATGTGCAGATGTCCTACAAGAATATTTTGGATACATCTTTCAATGCTAATGTAAAATGTTACAAGTGTCAAAATTTTGGTTACAGAGCAAGGCATTGTATGCTGAGAACAGATGAGCAAAAGAAAATAGTACCAGATTAGAAGATAGAGACTAAACCGGAACACAAGATGATAGAAGAGGAGAAGAAGGAAGAGAAACAGGTTTGGATAGAGAAGGAGAAGAACAAGATAGAGTCAAGCTTGATTGTGCAGACTCCTCTACATGCTGAAAGGAGGAATCTATGGGTAGTAGATAGTGGTTGCTCAAATCACATGACCGGAGACAAGAAAATTTTTATCAAGATTGATGATTGGAATGGTGGTTCTGTCTAGTTTGGTGATAACTCCTCTATCAAGATTAAGGGTTGTGGTACATTGAATATTGATGGAAATATCAAGGCTCATGATGTGTACTGTGTGGAAGGACTAAAACATAATATGCTAAGTGTCAGTCAGATGTGTGACAAAGGGTACAAGTTCACATTTGACTCTATCGGTTGTCAGATAAGAAGCAGACTACCGGTTAGGTTGTAGCAGAATGAAAGAGGACATATGGTAATGTCTACAATCTGAAGGAATGCTACAAGTCCCAATGCATGATGGGACAGGTTGATGAAAGCTGGTTGTGGCATCGAAGATTAGGTCATGTGAACTTTGATAATCTGGTGAAGATAAGCAAAAACTAGTATGTAAGAAATATTCCACAAATAACTGAACCAACAAGTAATTTTTGTGATGAATACATCAGATGCAAGAAAATCAAAGTGAGTTGCAAAACAAAAGAGTAAAATAACTCAAGACCTTTGGAGTTAGTACATACATATTTGTGTGGACCAACAAGGACAAGGGATTTGATCAGCGAGAGATACTTCATGTTATTCATTGATGACTACTCAAGGATGACTTGGGTGAAATTTTTGCATGAAAAATAATAGGCATTTGAAAGATTCAAGATTTTCAGAAGGATGGTTGAAAATGACAGTGGACACCAGTTAAAGTGCTTAAGATTAGATTGGGGTGGAGAATATTTTTCAAATGAGTTTATTGACTACTGTGAGAAACGTGGAATCCAGAGACAGTATTCAGAAGCAAGAACACCACAACAAAATGGTGTGGCAGAAAGTTAGAATAGAGCAGTGAAGGAGATGGCTAGAACAATTTTGAATGAGGCCAACATACCGGATACACACTATAAGGAAGCAGTTCATACTGTTGTCTACACATTAAACTTGGTACAATTAAGAGTGAACAATAGAATGATTTCTTATGAGTTATGCTATGATTGGAAACCATCACTCAAGCATTTTAGAGTGTTTGGAAGTAAGTGTTTCATCAATAGAGATGCTGATGGATTAGGAAGTTTTTATTCCTGGAGTGATGAAGGAATCTTCTTGGGTTACTCAACCAATAGCAAATCCTACAAATTCTACAATAAGAAATTAAGAAAAATGGTTGATAGTATAAATGTGAGAATAGATGAAGACCTGCATAAGAGAGAATCTACACCAACACCCTACATTGATGTTTCAGATGTTGAGTATGAATAATAATCTGACAATGGACCAGTAGAAGAAGCACCAAGCAAGAACTCCAACTCGTATGTGCAGAAGAACCATCCGGAAGAACATATCATAGGAGATAAAAATGAAGGTGTGCATACCAGAAGGAGACTAGACCAGTACGATGAGCAGGTAAATTTTTGCCTCATGACAGAACTTGAGCCCAAATTTTGATGAAGCTAGAAAAAGTGAGAAGTGGGTAGATGCCATGGATGAAGAGCTGAAACAAATTGAGAAAAATCAAACTTGGAAACTTGTTCCTAGACTGATAGACAAGAATGTCATAGGTACCAAGTGGGTCTATTAGAACAAGATGAATGAAGAAAGCAAGATAATCCGACATGAAGAAAGGTTAGTTTGCAAAGGGTATGCTCAAGTGGAAGGTATTTAATTAGAAGAAACCTTTGCACCGGTTGCCAAGTTAGAGGCAATATGAATTTTTTTAGCTTTCTCTACCTATAAAGGATA
The DNA here is from genome assembly GCF_030272615.1 of Cryptomeria japonica. Taxonomy (NCBI): domain Eukaryota; kingdom Viridiplantae; phylum Streptophyta; class Pinopsida; order Cupressales; family Cupressaceae; genus Cryptomeria; species Cryptomeria japonica. Next base: position 374,524,244 of record NC_081406.1, on the reverse strand, counting down.
CAAGGTTTACCAAATCGATGTCAAATCTGCATTCTTGAATGATAATGCTAAAGAAGAGGTTTATATGGAACAACTAGAAGGATATCTATTAGATGATGATGAGAGTTTTGTATGCCAGTTGAAGAAATCCTTGTATGGTTTGAAGCAGGCCCCGAGAGCATGGTATTCCTGGTTAGACAAATACTTGAAAGACAAAGGATTCCAGAAAGGGAATGCATACAACAACTTGTATATTAAGTTAAATGGAGATCATATGATTATAGTTTTTTTATATGTGGATAACATTTTTTTTGGTAGAGAAAAGGACATCATGTGCAAAGAATTTGCAGATCAGATGAAGACAGAGTTTGAGATGTCCATGCTGGGTGAGTTGTCCTACTTTCTTGGTTTGCAGATTCCACAACAGGAGAAATGAATTTTCATCTCACAAACCAAGTATGTTATAGGCATGTTGAAGAAATTTCAAATGGAGGACAACAAACCAGTAAGTACTCCCATGGTTATCGGTTGTAAATTGAGAAAACTAGATGAGTCACCGAAAGTAGAGCACAAACTATATAGGTCTATGATTGGTAGTCTGTTATATATAACAACATCTAGACCAGATATTGTACAAGTTGTTTGCATGGTTGCAAGATTCCAAGTTGCTCCTAAACAGTCTCACTTAAATACAGTCAAGAGAATCTTCAAGCACCTGCAAGGGACAATCAGTTATGGTTTGTGGTATCCAAAGAAAGGAGACTTCGCTTTGTAGGCTTATATGGATGCGGATTGGGCAAGATGTATTGGTGACTGGAAGAGTGCAAGTGGAGGTTCTTTCTACTTAGGAGACCAATTAGTATCATGGCACAACAAGAAGCAAGATTCAGTGTCATTATCTAATGTTGAGCCAGAGTATATAGTAGTTGCTACATGTTGTTCATGGGTATTATGGTTGAAGCAGACACTTAAGGACATACAAGTGGAGATACCGGAACCTATTCCAATCTGGTGTGATAACTCAAGTGCAATCAACATCTCCAAGAATCCAATAATGCATTAAAAAACAAAACACATTGCAATCAAGTATCACTTCTTGAGGGAGAATGTAGCAGACAAAGAGATCATAGTAGAATATGTTCCAACTGGTGAACAAATTGCTGACATATTTACCAAGTCACTTCCTTTGGGCCCATTTGAGTACTTGAGACAAAAGATGGGAGTTTCCCCACCATCCGACAACACTTAAATGTGTAGGGAGTTGTATGGTTCAGGGGGAGTCAACAATTGTTACTATCTTATGACTCTTGAATCATGAAGCATGGACACAGGGGGAGAATGTGTCCTACCAGTTGAAGACAAGGGAGAGATTATGGTTAGACTCTGGTAGTATGATTGGTGTTAGAATAAGGTTCCCTTTGCCATTGTTGTCAAAGGGGGAGAGAAACCGAAATATAAAGTGTTGACATCAATGCCAAAGGGGGAGATTGTTGGCATTGAGTTGTCATTGATATCAACTGGTATTGCAGGTTACTGGTAGAGTGTGTCAATCGGTATGAAGAAGATTGAACCAACATAAAGAAGATAATTATTTTATGAGTTGATAGATGATACCACCTATATGAGGTGAGATGTAGGAGTGGGTTGGCATGCTTCAACTATAACCGGTAAGGCATAAACCAGTATGAAGGCTAGCTATTTGTCTGTGATGAAGAGGCAGAATGTTGTTGAATCATAACAACACCTGGTGAGATGAACAAGAAGAATGACATGAATTCATACCGGAAGGCAAGATGAATTGTTAGGATGATATGTTTCCGACAAGAGTGATTGATCAGTGTGTTGGTCATACTGGTAGAAGGGTTTCCTGGTTGCTCAAGTTTGAACTGACCCTATGTCAGTGAAGTTGAAAATATGTTGATGTGTCCTCTGTGGAGCTGAGGTGGTAAGCATACAGAGGTCGATGAAATGTTCAGCGACATGGTGGTCCGTGCAGTTGGTAGTCATTAAATGATAAAACCACAAATCATTGGATGATATCTGACTGATGCGACTCGAGGAAGAAGGGATGATAGAGAATGATCAAGCAGTTGTTGGCATTGTGATCGAGGAACAAAATCCAATTGTAGATTGACCTTTAGTTAGAAACAATTGGGTGAAATGAGGTCGAGAAAGATCAAGGTCGTAAAAAAAGGTTAATTTTTCTATTTTTTAGAAAACATGGATTGGATGAATAAAAAACATGCACAGATGCATCTCCCCAACACAGGTGAGTGATCCAAGGCAAATTGAATCAGACTGGATACATATTTGGTCAAAGGAAAGAAACCCTAACTCCCTGAAGTTTGAATTTGTTTTTGGTGGGAAGACTTGTTTTTAAATATACAAGTCTAAATCGATGAGGTTTTTGCTACTAAATGGTATATGATGTTGCTGGAGAATTAAAGTAAGGGAGAAAAGACTTTTTGAGTGAAAAAAACAAGAAAATCCTTAAGTGACTGTGTATTGAAGGAGAAACTGGTAAGGTGTGTGTGAATCGATAGAGAACAAACTAGCAGAGATAGAACCTGACAAAGTGTGGGCAAGTGTGAAGTGAATCCAACAGTTAGAGGGAGAGAAGTTTCAACAAATTAAAGACTAGCATAAAGACAATGTTGCAGTGTGTGTGGAGGTTTCATAGACTGGTAAGATTGAAACTGGTAGAGCAGAATATGGGAAGGTTGCAAAACTTCATTTGCAACAGGGAATTTACTTATGTATTTGAATTTTCATATCGTCTTCACTAAGTAGGTGCTTAGTGTAGGGGTTGTAGCTCCTTTCGGTTGTAGCCTATTAATTGTTCAGGGGTTGGTTCTCCTTTGAGTTGCTGCTCATAAATTAGGGGTTGGTGCTCCTTGGGTTGGTGCCCTAAAATTGTACACAGATAATTTTCATTGTGAGGTTGGATTGGAGTAGAAGATCTTCATCAATTCTTCTAACCAAGGTTTTTCCCACATTGGGTTTTCCTCATATATCTAGTGTTATGTGATGCATTCTTTTGTATGTGTTATTTGTTAGATGCAATGATAGTCCGACAGACACTAAGAGGGGGGGGTGAATCAGTGTCTAACTGGTGGTGTGAATATTTAAGCTTATTTATAACTTTGCAAACCAAATTAATGTACCGATAAGAAAGTAATAGTGCAGTAAAGAGAAATAACAGAGATAGCATAAGTGCACACCATAACACAAGATATTTTAGCGAGGAAACCCAGTAAGGGAAAAACCTCAGTGGTATTTGTGACCCACAATATTTACTCACTAGCCAATACGAATAAATATTACTTACAATAGGGGCCTGCACATGCAGGAAGGCCAACAACCTAGAGCTCACTGCTCAATAGAAGAGTCTCACTAACTACAAAATGGATAATTAAATCCGAGATAATGTACTGCTCAAATTAGCATCTGCAATGCTTGATTAATTATTGGTTTAAGCTCAGTCAAAAACCATAACCAAAAACCTTGCCGGTGAATGAAATTCAATCACATAACCTATATGCCTTATTAAAAAATCCTTTCGCTATCTTCTACATAATATCATTCTATGCTATATCAAAAATGACCTATTAGATCTCATACATATATGAGTCTTTACAATACATCATGTCATCTTACAAATAATTAATTACATTACAACATAGTTCACATAAATAAAACTTTGTCTCATGTCGGCCTGAGTGCTAGTATACTTCATTGCCGGTGTAATTTGGATGCCAGTGAATGTGCCTATCGGTGTCGATGCTTGCCGGTGAACCTGTAAAACCTGTTACCAGTTGGTTGCCATCAATGACAACATCAACCATTATCATTGAGTGTAGATTTCCAACAATATTATGATGTTATAGAAAATCATTTCACACATTTAGTTTTCACTGTTTAGCTTACCAGTTAACACTCTATCTATTTTATACAGTACCGGTATATTCTTGATTAGAAAAGAAAGTGTTTAAATCACTGATTCACCGCCCTCTCAGTGACCCATTGTGTCCAATAAGCTTCATCCATAATCTCCACATCAGAGTTGATTTCTTGGATTCTCACTTTCTTTGGGGTTTTTAAATCCTCCAACTGGGAGACACTTTTTATTTTTCTTACTAGAGGAGCCAAGTTTGGGAAACCAAGGATGGCTTATGTCAGGGTTGGCAGCGACTATGGCCGGAGAGTGGCTTTCAGGCACATTTTGGACCAAAATCGTGTGAGGACATAGGGCCAAGTAGAAATTGTAAAGGTAGAGGATAAGGCCTTGGTGGATAATAGTAAAGTCCCTGCCTTTCTTCTTGGCTTCGGAAATATCTCTCACATTAGAATCCATACAATGTAGTAGAAAAAAAGGGATGGAAATAAGATCCTTATTCCTAAGATGGTCAAGGAAAGGGAGGTGATAGTAGTAGAAAACCCCATATCATCCTTCTAGAGTGAAATACTTCATGATGATGTAGAAGACCTCATCCCAAGGTGGCGGAAGCCCTTCACAGTTGAAACCATCAGCTCGCTTCACATGATTCTTCCCATTGCGGAAAAACTGGTTTAGGCTGGTGGCATCTGATATGTGGATCTATTTCTTCCATTTTCTACCCTTGATGGACATGCCCGTCATTTGATAAATCACATCTTCATTTGATAGACTTGTAAAGCACTGAGAGCGGGGGGGGGGGGGGGGGGTGAATCAGTGACACCAAAAACAATACTACTTTAAACACTGAGCGGTAGATATACTTAACAAGTTTGTTAAACAATATGCATGCAATCGAAAATGATATAACAACATCCACAATAAGTAAAACATCCACCATAACACAAGTGTTTATACGTGGAAAACCCAAATAGGTAAAAACCACGGTGAGATGGGACTCACAAGTTAACTATCTGCAGTAATAGATAACTGACTGGTTAAGGTCTACAAAGTTCTCTGCTAGTAGTGAATCTTGTTAAAGATCCCAAAGCTTAGTTAAAATCTATACCCTGTAAAAGGTAGTACCCTGTAAGGATTAACCTCAATAGAGGATTTTTTAATCCAAACTAATGGATCACCTGGTTAGAGGATTTTTAAAATGAACCTTGTTAGAGCATACTCGGTTAGGGGATTTGACTGTTGCATTGATTAGAAAACAATAGGCGGTGTGATCTAGTAGTAGCGCAACTTGCTTGTATAGATCCTCTTTTGCACACTCAACACTTCATTACCAACATACTCTGCAACTTAATACTTCTGCCTTCGCATCAAATCATCACATAACATATCTCCTTCACTCATACAAAATAATTCATTGTGATGTCAATATATAGACATTTATATTTCATGTTGACCTTTAGAAATCATATCACAATTTCCTAGGTGCAGTGTATCTGGTCAAACAATCATAACTCATCACAAAAATACCACCAAAAATTGTCGGTAAGGATAACTCATCACGACTAGTGATAACTCATCACATAATCAATGAATACCGGTTGGAGTTAAACATATAAATTATTTATCCTTTGATGCTTTTGTGATAGTCTCTGCTGGATCTTTAGGTTGATGTCGAGCTATGTATATCCATTGGTTGTCTCCATGTATATACTAGTTGTCACCATGTACCAGTTAGATATAAACCTCTAGTATACCGGTTGTAATATAAACAACTTTGAAGTAACATCGGTAGATAATATGAACATGTGTGTGTGTATGTGTTTCATCAATGACAAGATATGATGAAGTTATTCATTACAATCATCATCAAGCCAACAATCTCCCCCTTTGGCATTGCTGGCAACACTTAGAAAATTTTATAGTAATACCACTAAGTGTGCTTACAAAAAAAATATACACATATACATATACCGCCCCTTACTACATACAACATACAAAATTTTCACAACACATACATATTTCTACTCCCCGTTTGATAACAATGCCAAATTGAAAAGAAAAGTACACACACACACACACACACACACACACACACACACACATATAGAAAATTTGTATCAAAATGTTTTACATATACAAAAAAAACTTGAAAAACTGAATCAAGATTCAAGCATTGCGAGCCTCATAAAAATGGCATTAAAGTTTCTCTTCAATTGAGATAAAGCATGTTCCCATGTTTCCAATAAGTTCTCAGTGAACTCAAGTGTAGACATAATTTGAGTATGGAACTCTTCCATTGAATCAAGTGTACATGTTTCTGGAGTAGCCAAAATAGCTTCCGCATTCTTGTAGGCTCTTTGCAATATGTCCACTTGGGATGTGAGTAGACTCTTCAATTCCTTTAGGGATCAGAGTCTTTTTTATTTTTCAAGATCATAGGTATCTAACCTATTTTCCAAATCATCCACAAATTTTCCAAAAGCAAAAATAGAATCTTAAAGTGGTACATATGCATTGCATATCTTCTCTAGCTCTTGCTCTGTTTCAGTTCGCCTGTTATTGATATAAGAATAAAAGAATGAAACATAAGAAGTAGATGCAAGGAATTTACCTCCTGTTTCAATAGCTTTTCTTAATAAATCTTTATTAAGAGAGAGCAATTTTTTCTGTATCAATCTCTTTCATGAGATACTCTCCATGCTTCTTCCTGTAACTCTTCTCAGCATAAGTTTGCGCTACTTCTTCTAGGGACTTAAGTTGGTCGGATGCATCAGCAACCAATTGACCAAGTTTTCTAATAGGAGTTGTCAGATGCCCTGTAGCAGTTTTCGGTAGTAGACTTGTTAGAATATCCACAACATTGTGAATGGTTTCTGCTTCCATTCTTTGTTCTTTAAGTCTCTTCTTGCGTGCCCTAGATTGCATGACAGTTGCAATCTTCATCATTTCAGATGCACTCATATTATGAACAATTATAGGCCTTGAGATGCCTAATGAGTCATCATCATCTTCATCAGTCTACTGTAAGACTAATAATGTTACCGGTTTAGGAGATGTTACCTTAATAATATTTTCTTTCTCTTGTTCTTTCTCCATTTCCTGTTTAGAAATATGTGAATCAACTTTTTCATCAGATTCCTTCTGAGTGGCCTGTGAAATCGGTGGGAGTTGGGGTTTCACTAGTTGTTCCTTGACTGGTGGAATATCCACTCCTTGTTGAGTTGTTGATTTCTTAATTGAAGTAGCTTATGAGTCTGAAATTGTCAGTGGCTGCATATCTGGTGCAGTAACATTTTCAGATAGATCTATTACATCCTGAATATCATCAACAAGTAATGACTCGTTGGACAATAGTGTCATCATTCTCCTTGACAGGATAAACAACATCACCTTGCACAATTTATTCCTCATCCATTTCTGGTACATCAAAAGTATCTTAATCATCCTTAGAGGAATGTATAAGTTCTTGCATCTGTTGGATATTATGAGCAATCTGATGAGTCTCAGTCTTAACAGTTTGCACCTTTCCACTAAGTAGCTTCAATCTTCTTGCCTTAAAAGAAAATTTAACTTTGTACTTATCAAGCAATTTATTTAACTCATCCTTTGACAAATCAGAATGATATTGCACAAATACATCATCTATCATTTATTTTTCTTTCTTCACAGCTTTCTCTCATTTATTCAAAAGAATAGTATATAAGGAATTAGAGATATCCTTTACAAGATCATGAGGTAATCTATTGTAATGGCACAAATAATTGATTACCTGTTGAATAATTTGTTCATTTTCATCTTCATTGAATGAATCAAAATGATCTTTGACATTATCAAATTTGTTTCTTCCTAATGTCTTCATTGTTCTCTCAAAGTTAGTCTCAGGCTTGTAAGTTAAGAAATCAATAGGCACAATTGCCTTTGGCACTTCCTTCTCTTGTTTGGTTGTTTTACCAATTGATTTCATTTTCTTGGGTTCCTCCTCAGTATTAGTACCTTCAGATTCTGCTTGGAGAATTAATTTCCGACCTCTTTTCTTTGATGCAGTCTCCTTCTTTGCATATACTTTAGGTTCCGGTTCCTTTTTGGTTTGGACACTTTGTGTCACTCTTGTACTTTTTATCACCAAAGGTGCTTGCTTAGCCTTCTTCTTCTTACCTTTACCACTTATGGTTAGAACACTACTGGTTTTAGCTTTTGCAGTTTGAACTTCAATTGTATCCAATTTTGCCTTCTTTTTGTCCACTAGAGATGCCAACAGGTTATTGTCATAACCGATCAATAAGTCATAGTTGACCTCATAGCTCACATCTTCCATTTCTTCTTCTCTAGGCTCAATAGCCTCCATCAAACAAAAATCAGTGGTAACTGTGAAAATAATGTCCTTAGTGAAGTGTTTCACTACATCCTCAAGTAATCTTACTCATACTCATTTTCTTCTGAAATTCATTGAAATATTTATTCATTGTAGCAGAGAAGGTGTTCATCACAACCTTGATCCTATTATTAATCTAGGAAAATACTGGTAGATCCTTAGACCATTCAAGATCACCAATTCCCGACAGGAAATTATAGAAATAAAAGAATACACCGATCAACAAGTGTCCAAATTTAAACTTTTGACTGTTGTCCTTCTTGATAGACTAAATATTCAACAATAATTGGCTCCTTATGGCCTCACATAGGTCATAATTAGCATTTCCAGCTATCATCTTATAAGCAGTATGCACTGCTGCAGATGGAACACTATTCAATCTACTAGAATAGAATATATGGTAGCCTATAACCATAGCTTCCAACTTAACTGCTAGGTTCTTGATGTTATTGACATAAAAAGCACGTCGATCAGAGGTTGATCCGGTTAGAGTGTTTACTGTCTCTTTTGAAATTCGCCTCAACTTAGGTACTCCACTAGTTGAGTAAAAACCAGTTACACCTTGAATAGATTCCTTGGTTATAGTATGAGTCCTTTCTAAATACATGTTTTCCCCATGAAAATGACTCGGAATAATTTGGATATGTTCCTCTTCAAAATCTTCAAGAAAATAAGCTACATTATGAAAACCTTTCTCATAAACCCTAATATATTCTAGTTAAATCTTTCCATTTTCATCGCAAAGGGATTTCAACTGTGAATATATCGACAATGATCCTAAATCCTCAATCTTGAAATCAATGTAGCTAGACAAATCTCCTTTCACTACGACACCACTAGGAACTTGTGATAAAGCATTATAAGACATAATTCATTCTGCCTTTACAACTTCCATAGGTTCAAATGTGATCATCAATTTCTCTACTAGTTTAGAAGATGATGCCATTTTAGATAGACTAGATTCGAAGCATTATTTTTCAAAGAACTACCTTATTTTATGCGCAATGCCTCGTTTACCGGTTGAATACTCAAGTGCACACCAGTTCAGTCCTCACTAACCTTCAAATCAACTTGATCACTCAAATCATGATACAACTTTGACTAAAATCAGCTAACAATCCTTTCTTACCTCTACAAGCACTCAAAAATTCTTTCTCGAATGCATTAGGGTAAAAATAACAAAGTGAAACTCGCTTTTATTCTTTTTACCTACTACATTAAATGCTCACCCGTTAGGGTTACAAACCCTAATTACACCACTTAATGATACATAAAATATTGACAGATGTAAAACCGGTTGATAACCGATTGACAAAAAGTTATCAAAATTTAATGCATTCAAATTCTCTTACCACTCATTCATTTCAAGGGGTCTGAAAGTAGATTTATCGTTATGATCCCTTTAGCCATATTAAAAAGGCTTAGTTCACTAGTGTAGGATTCTCCACACTGAGTGAAGGATTAGTTTCTTCTCCAGGTAAATCATCACTCTTATTCTTCCATATTCAATTCATTTCTTCTCTGGTTTCTTCAATATTGACCTTTTGCTTTCCTTTCTGATCTTTAGAAGGATTGACCGGTTTTCTCTTTCTGGATCTACAAACCTTTGCCATGTGTCCTGGTTTATGACAATGATAGCAGGCCATTCCAGATGATCTCCAAGGTCTTGCATGTCCTCTCCCAGTTCTTCTTCTGTAATTCATAGCCACATGACCAAAATTGTTACAGATGGTGCAAATGACATTTGTTGCCTTTTCCATCTCAAATGGACTAAACCGGTTGTTGTAGGGTCTTTTCTAGTTCATGTTACCCCAGTTATCACAATTTCTTATCCAGTTGCCATTTGGTCTTGGATGCATATGCGGTACTGGATTATTTTCTCCATATCTACATTCAACTGATCTATGTCCATACATTTTGCATGTGAAGCAATGACCTTCAAATTTATTGGACACATACCTAGCATTAGTATTGTAGCTTGTATTTCCATTAGGTTTGTTTCTACAAATATTTGCAGTGTGACCAAGTTTATGGCAAACAAAATAAACAGGTTTAAAGACCTTCTTATCGGTAGGCTTTTTAGCCTTAGGAGCGTATTTGTTCGTATGAGTGTTGCCCTTGGTACCAGAGGATTCTCCTTTTTCAAATGTATGAGAACCAAGTCCAGATGTATCACCATTCATCCTTTGTGATTGAATTTTCTCTTCTAGCAAGGTAGAACTTCTGTTGAACTTTTCCAGTTTCCCATTTACTTCAGTGAGCTACCTGGTGAGATCTTCATTATGTTTCGACAGGTTCTCTCTCAGAGATGATGCTAACTCAAGATCTAACTATAAGTTCTCTTTTTCTTCTCTCTCTGCATTCTAATGCTTCTGCAAATTAGCATTCTCTCACTTGATCTTGGCAATCTCATGATATCTTTCCTTGATGAGATCTTCACCAGTTCTCCTGGCTTCCAGTTCCTGACTCATCCAGATAGTAAGACCTTCTAGCTCTCTCCTCAGATTTAGCTTTTCACTGTTTAGTTTTTCAACTTCATCAGCTAAAGCATCAATATTGGTCTCATCTGAAGAACTATTATCAGATATTTCTAAGATTTGTTTAGTTAACTTTCTCCTTTTGACTTGAGAAGCTTTCAGTTTGACCCTTAGGGTTTCAAGTTCATTTCTACTAGCCTCAAGCTCTCTAGCCATCTCAAAGTAGCTCATATCTCCCATGGTAGCTTTAGGGTCTCCTTCCAAGCGATTAGGCTTTAAATAATTTAGGCTCTGATACCAATTGATGGACTTGTAAAGCACTCAGAGGGGTGGGGGGGGTGAACCAGTGACACCAAAAATAAAAAATAATACTACTTTAAACACTGACCGATAGATATACTTAACAAGTTTGTTAAAAAATATGCATGCAATCCAAAATTATATAATAACATCCACAATAAGTAAAACATCCACCATAACACAAGTGTTTATACGTGGAAAACCCAAATAGGTAAAAACCACGGTGAGATGGGACTCACAAGTTAACTATCTGCAGTAATAGATAACTGACTGGTTAAGGTCTACAAAGTGCTCTGCTAGGAGCAAATCCTGTTAAAGATCCCCAAGCTTAGTTAAAATCTATACTCTGTAAAAGGTAGTACCCATGTGTGTGAAAAGTGGACCTGTATCTACAAGCACAACACTTCAATTAAGTCATTAGATGCATGGTTAGTAAATTAATAATCAATGAATAATAAACCATTACAAAGAAACTCATTACCTTCTAGTAGATGTGAATTTAGATTGCTCTCAGATTGCTAAGCTATCCAGTGACTAGACAACACCTAAATGAAGGATTTTTAATCTAAATGAGCATGAATATGAGCTAAATGGATGCAAGATGTAAGCTAGATATGCAAGATTAATCTAACATGATTTAAGCAGTAAATGAGATAAATGATCTAAATATGTATGAAATAACTAATATGTGTATATCTGAATGCACAAATATCAATGAACCTAGAGCAAAAATAGCATAATAACAATATATTCTCCAGGATTTTTTTTAATGAGAGATGAGAGCCTGAATTTATAGAAAATTTAGAAAGAAACCAAAGGCTGAGATCAAATGATGATGAGCGGTCAAGATTTTCCAAGAGGAAGCACAATCCAAGTGAATTGATGTGATTGGATGCATTTCTCAGTTTTAAAGGAAATTAAACTAAAATTAAGATAAAATCAGAAAAAACTGATTTATTCTCTATTTCATTCAATTTTAATCTTTAACTGTTTTAATTGCTTTCTTTGAGATAATTCATCAATTTCTAATTTGTTTTTCAAGATTATCTCCATTTGGATTCTTTTCTCAAATTTTAATTCTTTTTTTGTCAATTAATTCCTTTTTTGATGATTTGTTTCCTTTTTTGAAGATTTATTGCAAATTGATTTATTTAATTAAATATGATAACATATTCAATAAAATAAATAAGATAATTGTTTTAAAATGATTTACTTGGAATGATCAATTAATTAAATAAATATTTAATTAATATTGAGTGATTAATTTTGCCATGTGAGATTTTATGATTAAAGAATTAATTATGTGCTCAAGATTTATTTAATTGCTTTTGGTTAGGACCTTGGTGACGTTGTCGAGATTAGGGGCTCATGGTTTAGATGACCATTTTTAGGGTATTACATTTGCCCCTCTTTGAATTAATGTGCGAGCAGTGCATTGGTTCAAAGAATAGTTGATGTCTAGGAGATACCAATTCTGAACTAGATGAAGAGTGAGGTGCTAAGCTTGATTCGAAGTGACGAAGCTGAATGAAGTCTGATTAAAGCAATACCAATCTCGAACTTGATTGAACTTAGGAACAATAGAAAACAAAAGATACCGAACTTGAACTTGATTGATCAAGAAGCGGATCTTACTGATCTAGAACTTGATTTTTCTAGACACAATGAGTGAAGATAAAAATCGATCTTGAACTTAATTGATCAAGATATGATGAGCAAAGAATAAACTGTTCATCTTGATTCAATGCGATGAAACTGAACACCTTCTTAGATTGAGTGTGATCAAAGATACTCTTTAAACCCTTGATTGAGTTTAAATGAATAATCAGCTTGATGGAAAGCAATGAAACTGATTAACATTAAGAGATTGATTCAGACGAAGACAAATATCAGCTTGATATGAAGCGATGAAATTGATATGCCCCTAGCGATTGATTCGATTCAGATGATCGAGAGATCTCAACTTGATATAAAGTGATGAAGTTGAGATTCCCCTAGCGATGAGGTCTTATTTGATTGTCTTTAGTTGAAAATATTTTTTTTATTTTATTTTTTGCTCGACTTTTGATGAAGATTTGAATTTTTTTTGACATTTGAAGATGTGAGGTCATAAGGTCATGAGTATGCCCCATCAGGAGAGAAATCGAAAGATAGCGAGGGTGTTACTACTTACTAAGATTGCCATTAGTCTTATGTTCAAAGTTATTCTATATATTCTAGTCAGTTACTGCTACCGAATCTTTCAGTCGGTAAGCACAGTGCAGTCGGTTATAGAAGAAAGTAGTCTCAGAGCGTAGTATACACCAAACACTCTACCGAGTAACACTCTATGTCTATCGAGCAACAATAATGATACATTGAGTTGATATACACCGAGTGAAACGTGTTACCAGATTCACTGAACCTGGACATAAATGGGAAACGTGTTACAAAGATCGAGGAACAAGTAACCGTTATCACATTGGAAATTGCACTTAAAGATTGTGTATGATTTTGAGGTCATCTAACCAATGAAATATTTTGTATGGTTATTCATTCAAGAAATCATGTTTGTAAGATCAAAGCATGGACCAGATCGTCGACATAAGAGATCTATTTATAGAGCATGAATTCAGGATTAGAGATATGTGCAAGTATATATGTGCATGTGTGTGTGAAGCAAGATAGATAAAAAAAGGAAAATCATGAGATATCACAGAATGTTATGACTATTACAGTTGATAGAGAGACATAGAGGCCACCGAGAAGGATTTCAGAGAACAGTCAAGGAACAGAGTAAACAGAAGGGTTTATCGAGTTAATATATGGGTTATCAAGGTATGCTTTAAGCAAGGTAACCTTATTTTGAGCACATAGAATCTGCTATAACATTCTAGATGTAAAGTTATAGATATTTGTAATGATTTATTATAATATTTTGAAGTTGTAAGAGAAACCTTTAACAGGGTAAAAGACTAACAAAGTCTATAAATTGTAAAGCCTCTAACCAGGTGCAACATTTAGAATAAGTGTTGTAAAATCCTTTAGCAAGGTAGATCTAACAGATCTTGATACTCCTAACAGGGTAAGCTATTAGAAATAGCTAAACATGTAGCTCTAACCGAGCAACCTTTATTATTGCAGTAGAGAAGTTGTGGGTGCCATCCCCACCACAGTTTTTCTCTCTAACCAAGAGTTTCTGCGTAACCAAAATATATGAGTTATGGAGTGAATCATGTATGATTGTTATTTATTTGTTTTAGCATTATATTATGTTACTACACTATTCAGTTTATTCTTAATAGTAAAGTTATTGTTGAGGAAAAGTTTTGAAGTACTGATTCACCCCTCCCCTCTCAGTACATTAGCTTTCCATATTGGGCCTAACAGAGGGTACATAATGATTATAGGCAGTTTTTAGCGATGATAAGTTGTTTGAGCACAAATTGATTCAAAGGAATTTTTGAAAATTTTGCATTGATTGATAAGAAATTGAGCGCAAAGTGGATTTGTAGAAATCCAATTGAGATTCCTAAGTTCGGTATCTTTTGTTTTCTATTGTTCCTAAGTTCAATCAAGTTCGGGATCAGTATCACTTTAATCAGACTTCATTCAGCTTCGTCGCTTCAAATCAAGCTTAGCACCTCTCTTTTCATCTAGTTCGTGATCAATCAAGTTCAGAACTGGTATCTCGTAGACATCAAATTTTCTTTGAACCAACACATTGCTCGCATATTAATTCAAAGAGAGGAAAATGTAATACCCTAAAAATGGTCATCTAAACCATGAGCCCCTAATCTCGACAATGTCTCCAAGGTCCTAACCAAAGGCAATTAAATAAATCCTGAGCACACAATTAATTCTTTAATCATAAAATCTCACATGGCAAAATTAATCACTCAATATTAATTAAATATTTATTTAATTAATTGATAATTCCAAGTAAATCATTTTAAAACAATTATCTTATTTATTTTATTGAATATCCTAGCATATTTAATTAAATAAATGAATTTGCCATAAATCTTCAAAAAAAGAAACAAATCATCAAAAAAGGAATTAATTTACAAAAAAAGAATTAAAAATTGAGAAAAGAAATCAATTGGAGATTACCTTGAAAAAAAATTAAAAATTGATGAATAATCTCAAAGAAAGCAATTAAAACGGTTAAAGATTAAAATTGAATGAAAAAGAGAATAAATCGGTTTTTTCTAATTTTATCTTAATTTTAGTTCAATTTCCTTTAAAACTGAGAAAAGCATCCAATCACATCAATTCACCTGGATTGTGCTTCCTCTTGGAAAATCTTGACTGCTCATCATCATTTGATCTCAGCCTTTGGTTTCTTTCTGAATTTTCTATAAATTCAAGCTCTCATCTCTCATTAAAAAAATCTTGGAGAATATATTGTTATTATGTTGTTTTTGCTCTAGGTTCATTGATATTTGTTCATTCAGATATTCACATATTAGTTACTACATACATATTTAGATCATTTATCTCATTTATTGCTTAAATCATGTTAGATTAATCTTGCATATCTAGCTTACATCTTGCATCCATTTAGCTCATATTCATGCTCATATAGATTAAAAATCCTTCGTTTAGGTGTTGTCTAGTCACTGGATAGCTTAGCAATATGAGAGCAATCTAAACTCACATCTACTAGAAGGCCATGGGTCGCTTTGTAATGGTTTATTATTCATTGATTATTAATTTACTAACCATGCATCTAATGACTTAATTGAAGTGTTGTGCTTGCAGATACAGGTCCACTTTTCACACACATTTTTGGTGCCCATCGTGGGGTTGAAAACTAATTTTTCGGCCTCAAAATCAATTTTTTTTATCCTGCAAGTTTCGTCCGTACAATCTCTGTGACATATCGTAAGTAGTTTCAATGCATCGTACAACATTATATTGAAGCATGTTATTTTTCGTACGGCATTATATTGAAGCCTGTTATTTGTCATATGACATTATATTGAAGCCTATTATTTGTCATACGACATTATATTGAAGCCTATTATTTGTCGTACGAATCAGAAAATGGTAATTTCAAACGGAATTCTTGACTAAGAACTATAAGATAGAAGCTACCCGATTCACCTCCGAAAGGTTGATAATCTCTGTACAAGAGAGATAGTAACTCTCCCAAGACACTTGCCATATTGTACCCCCATTAGCGTTTGGAGTCGGCTAATACGGTGTTGAGAATCCATTGCGTGAGACTCAATGGCTGTATTCTGATTAGCTATTGGGTGTGTACCTAAGTCAACAAGCAAAGGTTTTCTTCTCTAAGCCAACTTCCATAGGGTTTGCATGTTGTGATTGGAGTTACTATTCATACTACGTGTTTTCTGTGTTTTCATCCCTCAAACTAAAATTGGAATAATAAAAATGGAGAAAATAAAACAACAACTCAGTGATAAAACTCTATCCGTGTCAAAACTAGTCTATCCTGGTAAAAAATCAATCCACCTTAGAATTGGTCATACTCAGTCGTCATACTCAGCCATTGAAAAACTCATAATTTTTGTCTTTGTCCTATTAACAGTCGTACGAACCTGATCATTTATCGTCCTGCACCATATCTTGTGTCGTACGAGTCTTCTAATTTTTCATCCGAGCTCAATCCTCTGTCATATGAAACCGAGCAGTCTGTCGTTTGAAGCTAAATCCTGTGTCGTACGAGACAGAACTGCACCGAATCCTTTGTCATTCAGGACATGCCCATTTGTCGTATGGTACTAGGCAACAACTCATACGAAACATAACTGTTATTTTCCTGAAGCTGTTATACTGTCATACAATCTTAGAAATCTTGTCGTACGAGTCTCTGATTTTGCCATTCTAGAATAGTCAAACCTATCTAAAATAGTCTACACTGAGCCTAAAACTAGTTATCATCCTCCTGAGCATAAACAACCTTGATAGTGTACCCCTATCATTGTGTTGCATGATTTTGTCGATCATCTCTCAGCTAGTTCAAACAACATCTTATCAAACCTAAGTTAACTTAGATAACGTCTTACACAGGATAGATCATTCTTGAAACCAGACCAGATCTTAGTTACTTCACTCAATCACTACGTTAAACGAACAACTAGCTCTGAATTTGATCTTGACTTCTGCATCACATCTAGCTCTCGGTCTCGTCGATTGTAAATGCCTGTTCAAACCAGAAGCTCTTCTAAATTTTTTGACAAAAGTAAGAATCTCATGGATACCTTAGCTCCAATTCCCATGGCTACCTTGGCTCAAATGCTTCAAGATATCAAGGAAGAAATATATGACATGAAAATCCAAGGAATGCTAAAATGATTATGTGATTTGACAAGCGAATACCAACAAATAATTGACAATCAAAGACCAAATCTCATACAAGATCACAAAACACCTTCACCAAGACATAAAGACATTTCCTCCAAATATCCTCTAGATAAACAGTTTACACCTTTGGGGATATCTATTGAGTTGACTTTGAAAGAGCTTCTTGAGCATAATATTATTATATTTCCTAAAAAGACCACATGGGGATGTGAATTTGTTTGTAATTATTGTGCATATCCTAGACAAAATGAACATAAGACTTCGAAATGCATGGAATTAAAACATAAGATTCAAGATATCATTGATAATGGTGTCATTGAAATTGAAGATCCTAATGACTCACCGAAAGAAAAAGAAGGAACTACTTCTAAGAAGGATCAAAATCATGAACCTATGTCTAGCAAGGCTCCATATGTGGCCTCCATCCCTTCCATGATGCCTTCATCTCCTAAAACTTCTCAGCAACAATCCATAACATCTCCTTCAAACAATGAAACTTCTCATGTTTACCTTCAAGGGCTATCTCCTATGAAAATCCAAGTTAATGGCAATATTGATACAAGTT
Source organism: Cryptomeria japonica (assembly GCF_030272615.1). Classification (NCBI taxonomy): domain Eukaryota; kingdom Viridiplantae; phylum Streptophyta; class Pinopsida; order Cupressales; family Cupressaceae; genus Cryptomeria; species Cryptomeria japonica. Next base: position 374,506,344 of record NC_081406.1, on the reverse strand, counting down.
CCTCTAAAGATTTAAAAATCCTAGATCCTATGTCATCATGCACTCCAATTCCAATCATACCCACTCCAGAAGGCCCTTTCCAAAATGCTTCCCAATTGTACCAAACATGAACACCTTCCAAGAATCCTCCATGCATATAAAAAACACTACCTCTTTCTTAGAAATGGCTTCATGTCAAGAGGATAATCTAGAAAATGAAAGAATAAGTCCTACCATAAATCAAGATCAAGACACCAAAACTCCTCAATCCCATCTAATGATTGAAAAGGATCCTATTTCACTAGATTCCCATGATGATCCCCTTATACCTTTTCATTTCTTCCGAGATGACTCACTTCTATCTCAAGAGAAAAACATCCTTGCAAATCCCATTCCTAATCCACTTCCTAAGCAAGATCATGATGCCTCTTCCACCTTTTCAAATGGTCCTATTCAAAATGAAGATTCAAACACCCTTCCTACTCTATCCAATGGTCCTCTTCCATGTCAAGATCAAAGTATCCCTTCATCTCCTTATCATAATCCTCCATATTTAGCTCAAGGATCCATCATGCCTACAAATCCCCTTCGTGATCCTATCATTCCTTACATTCCATCTCCATCTCATAATGGACTCATGCCTTCTTTCCAAAGAAAAGTGTATCCTACAAGTCAAAATATTTATAAAGGCAAAGGGGTAAATCTCCACAAGCAAGAACCCCTCCATATTAAAGAAAATGTTAAAGGTCATGGCCTTAAGGACATTTCTCAAGATGTTGGTATCTCTCATAAATCCTACATTTCTCTAGTTAAATCCAAATATACACTTTTCCCATCATCACTTCCATACATTCTAGGTCCCTATATCCCTCCATCCCTTATGTAGGATCAACAAAGGCACACATCTTCGAGTACCTTCCATCCATCTAAAAGACCTCCATATCATTCCTATCTATCCACACATTCTTTTCTCCCTCCAAGCAATTTGGATGCCAAGCATAAAATTCATAAATCAAGCAATCCACATGTATTCAAGGATCAACATGTCCCATCTAATCGACATGTCAAAACAAAGAAAAATATGATCCAAAAAGAAAAAGAAAAATACAAAATGCCACAAAGGTCCACAAAGAAAGAAGAAAAGTCAAAAGTTATATGGGTTCCTAAGGAACTTGTACAAGCAATGCACTCTAAGGAACTACAAAAGCATGAAAAAACAAAAACCATGTGGATCCCTATGTGGCTGCTTGAAGCACAACAGTCTAAAGAAAAATCAAAATTGGCATCCAAAATTGTTGTTCCTCCATCCAAACCTTCCGATTCTATTCCTCCATCACCTCCTTCATCCATTTTGGGTTCTTATGCCCCAAAATTTGTAACCTTTCATCCATCCATTGCTCAAAATCTGAGATTCACTTCTCCTCCATATGTCCACCATCCCTCAAGGCGTGTGCCAATGTTGATCTTTCCAACATTTCCATCTAGCCATACACAATTCTTCCAACATCCCGTCCATTATCCAACACCTCTTTTTCACCCTTCCATCCCTCTTATCCAATCCTTTGCATAAATCCTTGCCCTAGTTTCATTTCATTATCCTGCCAACATCTTTGAGCATACCTTCATAGCCATGGTCTATTGCAACTCATATTCCAAGGGTACCATCCAAAGAAGCGAGACATTGGGGTGCTTCTTCCATCCCCTATCTATCTTCCAAAAAAAGAAAAAAATGATGAAAAAAAGAAAAAGTAAAGAGAAATAATTTCATCCACGAGTGAAAATCACTTCTTGTGGCACCTTGGGCAAGTACCATGATGAAAACCTGGCAAGCAGGCGTCATGCGTAATCCACTATCCTTTTTCACTTTACATTGGGGGAAAGTTATATCCATGTACATCCTCTATTATCCTTCATCCTCCATTATCCCTCATTCTCTCTATCTACATTCATATCCCTTTTCCATCTTTGATCTCGACAAGGTTAAGGATCTTTACAAGTTTTGTATGTCCTATATATTGCACTTGACCCAAAACCTGTAGCTCCTATCCATTGCTCGCTTACATCCTTCATTACCACCTTTGATCTTGCTTATCATATCTACCTCCTATCCAAATCTATCCCTTGATCTTGATCAACACTATGGACAAAATGCAAAAACATGCTTTCCACAAACCTCTTGACATGGCCACTTCTTTGGACCATATGACTTTGTTATGCTATATCCTTGCTTTGATGCGCTATATCCTTGCTTTACATTGCTAAAATCCTTACTTTACATTGCTATATTAGGTCCATGTGCTTGGATTAACATTGTGAGATAGTCCTTGAAAGCATCCACCATCATTCTCTTATCCATTCATGTACTCCAAATCCCTTTTACCTTGCTAGACACTAGGGGCAAAAATTAAAAAATCATAAAAATCATAAAAAGTCCCGAACAAACTCCTAAAAAATCATAAAATGTCCTGGAAAAAATCCTAAAAATCAGAAAAAGTACTGAAGAAATTCAAAAAAAAAAGAAAAGAAGAAAAAAGAAAAAAAAAAGGAAAAATAGAGAAAATGCCTTGTTGAAAACCTAGTAAACAGGCACCTTGGTAACAAAAAAATGAATCTCTGCCAAGCAGGTGAAAACCTGGTAAACAAGCGCCTCTTGTACTCAAGCACTCCATCTATCAACACAATGTTGGCATTCCCGCTTTCATGCATCTTTGCTTTCGCCTGTACATATTTTAGTCACTTTTGTGACATCTTGGTTCGTTGGAACCCTCATGGCTTGAAACCGATCATTGTCCTAGTCTTAGGTTAATCGACATAGCACTTTACATGTCCTAAGCAGTATCAACCAAGTCATCTTTACGTCAGTGATACCTAGTCATCCACTATGAGTTAGTCACCTATCTCCTGACTACTGAAGAGTTTTATCACTGAGTAAACAAGCAAAACAACATAACCGAAAACAATCACTGACCAGTTTGAGCTATGCATGAAAATTTACTGTGTGCTGTCTTTTATTGAATTTTGATTATCATCCCTCTGAGTAACTCGAGGAAGTCTATCTTGACTAAGATGAGCAAGGATTGGAGGCATAATATCTTCATTGTTTTCTTCTTGTAGGAATGATCCCAATGATCTGGAAGCATCTAAATTAGCTGGGTGTCTGTGATAAGAGCCTTCACATCAAGGTGAAATCACCACACATACCTCGACTCTGCTTATTTGAATGCTACAGGGAGGTCTATATCATTTCTTTTTCTTCTTTGAGGGAATTTCTTTATGATGCAATTCGGTTCCTTGCAAAATCTATCCAAGGATATGAACGAAAAAAGGGTCATTGCAGACAAGATAATTAATATTGCACATGAAAAGCAAGGAACTATAATCTTCCTGTTGTGGTTGTAAAACGCTCAATGATGACAATTAAGTTGTTCAAAATCCAGTGACTAGGTTTAGGTTGCATATCATTTTGCATTTCATTCTGCATCTTGTGAATTTAGAGTGATTTCGGTATGGTAACAATGATCTCTTTATCTTCTGTATGAGAGTTGGAAGCATCATCATTTCTTCACTAAGTGGTCTCTTTTCATCATTTCTCCGATCGAGTACTTGTGTTTTGAGATGTTAGCTACATACATAAGCATCTTATATAGATTCATACATTCACTATCATTCATTTGAATTCATCTTATTGCATAGAAAAATGAAAAAAATTGCATTACTCATTACTCATTCACATTCATTTATTTGCATATGAAAAGAAAGAAAAATAGACATCCATGATCATTTGCATTACATACATCCCTATTGGAAAGAAATGCATACATGTAGAATAAACCATATAGAAGGCATCTCAAAAATAGAATCAACACAAGTATAATGAAGTCAAATCGGATCTCGTATATATATATATATCGTATCAAGTCTAAGAGTACAAAATGATGTCCAATGACATGTACAAACTCCCATCAGAGCAAGAATCATATGGCTACAAAAAAATGGGTGTGTCTACAAAACAATATCACTACTACAAAAAGAAATATCTAGTTGGCACCCTCTCCCTCATCGCCAGGTGGAGGAGGAGGAGCCTAATGATTGGGATCCTAACGAGGTGCCTGCGCTCCCTCAAACCGTGCCATATACTGCGAATAAGGGACAACTTGCTGTGCAACTGGAATTGCCACGCTATATGCCGCAACATAGTCGGCTGCCCTACTAGTTTGATGCAAAACCTCTTGTTGAAGCGTGTCTCTCTCTTCTCTCATCATCGTGACCTGATGATCATGCCCTGCTCTCAGCTCAGCCAGTTGATGATCTCGCTCAGCCCTAATCTCCATAAGCTAACGATCTCGCTCAACCCTCACCTCTGCAAGCTACCGGTCTCGCTCGACCAGCTGAGTCTGAGCCACTGTCAACTATGACTATAGCTCCGCTAAACGTGCCCTCATCGATTGTCCAATGTTTGTCCCCTACTCTCTCGCAAGCTCTCCACCCCCATCTCCACCTCCAACTCCACCCTTCTCCTCTCCCTGTTGATGGACCTATCTCGTATCTGCTCACTCCTCCTCAGCTCTGCCCAATCTCACATCTATACTCCCAAGAGATCCACCATCACCCCTCTCTTGTCCCACCTCAGTTGGAACCCTACTACTACTAGCACCAAGATCGCCACCTGTCTGCCTCAGAGCCTCATCTCTCTGTCCCTATCTCTGGACCTCCCTCTGACCCTATCCCTATCCCTGTCTCTGGCCCTCCCTCTGACCCTGTCCCTGTCCTTGTCCCCACGCGGGGGCATCATCCTCAACCTCCTCAATGTGAGGATCCTACTCAGCTGGATCTGTCAAATGAGGGAATGGATGATGTTGGAAAAAATCTCTATACTGGGGCAATACCCCTGCATCTACATTATCACCCAAGTAATCCCATCTCAGTCTTTGTAGACTAGTCAGCTCCTGCATGGCCAAGACCTAGGACAACCTCGATGACCAACCCTTCCTCTCCTCATCAGCATATCGAGCATATACTGTAAACTCTTGTGATAGCCCCTGAGGTCGGCCATACTGCCTCATCACCTGTGATACTACAAACTGGTCCACTATCATCTGTGATCTGCCAATAAGAGAGCAAGTAACAAAAAGGTCCCTACATACCAGCCTCCAGTCATCCCATGGCTCTAAGCCCCTGTAAGGCCTCCATACCACGGCTATCAGGTCATCCAACTACTACCGCCAAAAATCTATCTTGCCCAGATGGGGCTGTGTAACGTAACCAACATACCTATATACAACTGGCTGCCTAGGCTCTCTACTACCATCAACAATAGGCTGACAAACTGGGAGGTGCTCCCAGGCCCAAACCTGTAAGATCAAAACACTTGCAACCATGCTCTTTCCCTCCCTATACACAATCTCATGCATCTCGCGATACATGTGGGCGAATATGCATGAACCCCAACCAAGTCTCTGAGAGGTCTCAACCAATCTCTCCAACATCCAACCCCATCCAAAGTGAAATCCCTATTGACCTCTATCCAGCATCAAAAAACAGCCGATAAAACTTGTTAGGATGCAAGCCAGAGGAAACTCATCACTGTACCTACTCATCATGATGTCCCAACTGATGGAACATGTCAAGATATTAGGATCCCTGAAGACATGCCTCACTGCCTGTAATCTGGGAAGGTGTCTTGAATCATAATCCACCTTATCTCTAGCAAAAGGGATATAGAGGATCCTATGTACATCCTCGGGAGTGATAGTCATCTCCCCAACTGGTAAGTGAAAGGTATTATGCTCAGAATGGAATCTCTCTACCAATGTTGTGAGCATACTGTGATTCACACAGATATCGGGTAATCTCAACAGATGTGTCAAGCCGCATAAGTCAATATGAGCCTGCTCAACCTCTGATAGTTGCTGAACTAAAGTCATGGTAGGTGGATAAACACACCTGAAGAGCACATGAGGCAATCGAACCTGCAAAATCAAATAGTGGAGTATCATAATACATTCCAAATTAGCCTACAAAAGAAGTAAAACATCATGCAAATCCAACTACGTCAATTACAAAAACAAAATTTCAAGTTTAGACCTTAAAAAATGCTCATTGTTTTCCAAATGACAAAACACAGAAGATCAGAAACTTGTACGAGTCAGGATTGAGCCCCATACAACAAAAGACTCCCAAACGACAAAATATTAGACTTCGTACAACAAAATGGGCTTTTATGAAAGTTGTTGTACGACACAAGGGCGAGTCCCGAATGACAAAACTTATGGGTTTAAATGACAAAATAAAATTTAGCAGTTTGTCGTACGAGACAAGATCCTGTCTCGCACGATAAAACCCGACTCAACATACCAAAAAACTTGAAAAATCAACAAAAAAAATTAAATTTGGAATGAATAACAGGCTTAAGATAGATCACTTATTGGTGGCTCATAGTGTCGAGGTCGATTATGTCATCTCTGGCGCTCAAATCGATGCTCACAAGTAGGGACCACCATTTTTCTCACAAAAGGCTTTTTGAATTTCCAAACTTTGGAGGGTTAAAATGAATTGAAAATGACACTTTTGTCCCATATATAGCCAAAAACCTAATTTTTCAAATTGCTCCGATGGTCATGAAAATTGTACCCTTAGCTGATTTTCCCATTTTGATTCCATTTTCGGGATCAAAATCAAAATTCGAGATCATTTTCCTAGTCAATTTCACAAAGTTTGGACCACTTAGCGCTTTTCATCAAAAGCTCATTCACTCTTCTAATTGCGCTCAATTTCTCATGAATCAATGCTGAATCTCAATTTAATTTCTACAAATCAACTTTGTGCTCAATTTCTCATGAATCAATGATGAATCTCAATTTAATTTCTACAAATCAACTTTGGGCTCAATTTCTTATCAATCAACGCAAAAATTTTAAAAATTCCTCTGAATCAATTTGTGCTCAAAACAACTTATCATCACTTAATATTGCCTATAATGTACCCTCACTATCTTTCGATTTCACTCCTGAGGGGGCATACTCATGACCTTATGACCTCACATATTCAATGTCAAGAAAATTTTCAAATCTTCATCGAAAGTCAAGAAAAAAAAAAATCTTTTTCAACTAAATAAAATCAATCAAATCAATCGCTAGGGGCATCTCAACTTAATCTCTTTATATCAAGTTGAGATTTCTTGATCATCTGAATCAAATCAATCTTTAGGGGCATATCAGTTTCATCACTTCATATCAAGCTGATATTTGTCTTCGTTTGAATCAATCTCTTAACATTAATCAGTTTCATCGATTTTCATCAAGCTGATTATTTGTTTAAACTCAATCAAGGGTTTAAAGAGTTTCTTTGATCATGCTAAATCTAAGCAGGTGTTCAGTTTCATCGCATCGAATCAAGCTGGATAGTTTAATCTTCGCTCATCGTATCTTGATCATTCAAGTTCAAGATTGATTTTTATCTTCGCTTGCTGCGTCTACATCAATCAAGTTCTAGATCAGTAAGATCCGCTTCTTGACCAATCAAGTTCAAGTTCGCTATCTTTTGTTTTCTATCGTTCCTAAGTTCAATCAAGTTTGGGATCGGTATCACTTTAATCAGACTTCATTCAGCTTTGTCGCTTCGAATCAATCTTAGCACCTTGCTTTTCATCTAGTTCATGATCAATCAAGTTCAGAACTAGTATCTCCTAGATATCAAATTTTCTTTGAACCAACGCGTTGCTTGCACATTAATTCAAAGAGGGGTAAATGTAATACCCTAAAAATGGTCATCTAAACCATGAGCCCCTAATCTCGACAACGTCGCCAAGGTCCTAACCAAAGGCAATTAAATAAATCTTGAGCACACAATTAATTCTAAAATCATCAATGTCACATGGCAAATTAATCAACCAATATTAATTAAATATTTATTTAATTAATTGATCATTCCAAGTGTTTGTTAACGGATTGGATTTCTCAAAATTTACAAATAAATACTCCTGTTGCCCAAATAGAAAACCAATGATAACCAACAGTTGGGTAAATAATTATTGTTTTTACCCTCTGCATTAAGGTACAACTCCGTATATAATATTCAATGAATTTTGAATAATTTTTCTTTATGTGATTCACTTTTAACCAAAAAGTAAACAAAAGGCTTCAACATTCACTAGTCAACACAATATGAATGCTTAATGATGGCTAATGAAATTCATAATAAGACATTTAATCTCAAATGGAAATTAACTCTCAGGATGATAAAAAGAATATTTGAACTCCAATTGATACTCGTTCATGTCTCACAGGACAAGGGGAATCAGAAAAATCAAAAGCTTTCAGCTAGTTTCATTTACCAAATTGATTCACAGACTTCAAATGAAAAATCAGAGAAAGGAAATGGATACATAAACACATAATCATTCCAATAGAAACTTTACGCATTTGAAACACACAGGTTTCTAAAGCTGTATCATATATTTCATTCCACTCAAAGATGGGTATTTCATTGAAATTACAAATGAGATCAGTCTGTTCCTCCGATTCTTATGCCAAAAATTATCCTGCGCAAAAACATCCTTACAAATATATATAGCCGCCAGGCTTAATTGTCTTTTTTAAACAAAATGCAAATATGAAATTCAAGAGACAACCGTCTATAACTAAAATTAACTAAACGGCTACAAGCCGTAAATAGAGCCATAACGAAAAGAACAGAAAATGGCCTAAATTGTCTCTGGGGTGTGCGTGGTGCCACGTATATTTCACCACTCCACATGAGCCGTGGAGAAATTATGAACTACTTGGTAATGTGGGAGCCCAGTGTCTAGGATGCGTTGCTTCCAAACTTCTTTATCCATACCCACTTGCGTGACTTTAGTTTTATGCACTTCTAAGTGATCCAAACAGACAACCAACATGGATTCAATGCGAGCTACTCTGGTGAAGTCATCTCGGGTGAAAGATTTTGATTCTTTAACAGAGTTTATTTTCCCTTCGAAACTCTGCACCATATCTACTACCTGCTCAATTGTCTATTCGTCTTCTTTCAGAAGTTGTACATCGATGCACTTCAAGTCTTTCTGCATCACGACAATGAGTTCTTTCAATTCTCTTAACAACTTAATGGACTCTTCGTGACCTTGTTTTATGATTGAATTTCTTCATTCAATGCTTTCCTTGGCCACATGCAGTACCTTGTCATCCAAATCATTTACTACCTTTTCTGTAAGGAAGTTCATGACACCATACTTCTGTACATCTCTCATTTGAACCAGTACTGCAGCCCATTTTTTCCTTTCCTTTTCCCACGCCAACACCTCTATTTCAAGCTCTTGCATTACGGTCACAACATCCTCGTACACCCTGACCAGATTAGCAATGTACTATTATCCTTGCTGAATTATCAACTCAAGCCACTCCTCAAAGGTTTCTGCTAGTACATGATTTCTCTGAACCTTATCCAACAAATTCTGGTTCATGGGAGATTTAGGACCAAAATTCTGAGGAACCTGTGACAGGCGCTGTGGGCTGGGATGATGAATGACATTAATGTACTCTGTCATCTGCTTCACGATCTATTTCAACTCACGTTTGTCTTTCTCATCCTTCCATGTTTTGGACAACATTCGTTTAGCAGAGGACTCTAGGTGTTTTTCATCAGCAGCCCTTGAAGCGGTTCCTAAATCAAGCTTTTCAACAACAAAATCTTGTTCAGTTGCATTCTCTGGATCTTTGTCTGAAATCGGCCTAGTCCCTTCAGCTACCCAGTGCCCTATATTCTCATCCACCTCCAGCATAGCTTCTGCTTTTATCTTTTTAGACTTAGGTGTTTTCCCGAGGCATTTACTCACCATATCCTCCATGGGTACACTGATAGGGACTACATTGTGTTTCTTACTTATTGATGCTCCCAACCACCTTGAAACGTTTGAGGATATCTTTGCTGGTAGCATTTGATATTCAGATGAATCCATGGTAGCCAAAGTAGTTACTTGATTGGGGCTTTCCCTGGACTACTCCTTTTCTTTACCTGCATCTTGAGCTGCAGGGATGTTTTCTTCCGCTTCACCCATAACCACTTGCGCCTCGTCAGTATCAAGAACTATGATAGTTTCTTTTCCTGTAATGTCTGCACCTTTCCTTTTACTTCTAGAACGGGTGACTCGAACCATTGAGGGGCCAAACAGTGGTTCTTTAAGTCTTCTGGTTTGAACCTTCTCACCTTGAGTACCAGTGACACCTGCAATATTCTTTGCTCTCGAACCCCTGCCGAGCAACATATGGCGGCAAATTCATCTTCTTGAGTTCCAATTCTAAGTTCAATGCATCAGAAATAGTTTGGCAACTATAATGTCTGAGTTCAACTGGGAAAATTGCTTCAGATTCACTTTTCATCCCAAATCTCTTATCCACATGAGCTAGCTGTCTGCTAACTTCTAAAAGTACATAATTGTCGAGAGCATATCTGGGTAATCTGAAAGGTTCATCTTCAAAGCCTCCAATTCTGATATAAGTAAATCTAGGAAATTGAATAAAACAACTCCCATATGTGGTGACCAACTTTTATGCCTTAGGTGACATTCTATTATTCAAATCTCCTTGCAGTTCAAAAGTTAATCTTCCCACAAAGACATCATTCATCTTAAGAAGTTTTCTGTGTCCCTTTGTATTTGCAAATGTGGATAGCACTCGTAGACCTTCATTCCATCAACCCAAGGTTCTTGATGTAATCCTAGCCATTCTCTGATATGGGCTAAAATATAGAACAAGTATGAAGTCATGTGAAAATTAGCTATTCCAACAAAATTACTCAACCCTTCATGCAATCTCTCAACAATTACTTGCGCCTAGTCTAGGTATTTTTCACCAGCTAATAATACCTGAATATAAAAATACATCCAATCCTCCCAATAGAAGGCATGTTGATTCCCCTTAAGCTTGTTCAAAAGGATCACGATATCCCTAACTTCTATGATGAAATGCTCTCTTGTTAAGGGTTTGGGCAACCTAGAACCTCCCTTTTGTATTTTATGGAGCTAGTTTCTAGCTATGACACTCCGATAAACACTCCTCTTCTCAGAGAAAAATGTGTATGAGGTTCCTATGGACCAATCTTCATATGGCTCTTTGTGAGGAATTCCAATTGCAGCCATTACAGTTTCTCTGTCAATCCGCACTAGCATGTCCCCATTATTGGCTCTAATATACCTATTCCCAGCATCATATTGGTTCATGCATGCATATACTAATTCTGGGCAAGGAGTAGCAATTGGGAATGCAGCGGCCTCAACAAGACCACTGTGAACTATCTTTTCCATCATGGAATTGGCTGTTGGGTTCTTGGCCCTCTCTAGAAAGTTATCTAACTCATCCTCAATGAAGGTTGTATCATCTAACTCTGGGAGGGTACTAACCAAGCATGATGTTCGACCCAATTTGGGCAGAGTCGGTCTCATTTTTGAAATTGTGTCAATCAGACAACATTCAACTCCGAAGCAAAGAATTACACTTTCCAATTTTCAGAACTAAAACAGAGCAGGGGAAAATAAGCAATTGAACTCACCTGTCTTCAACATCAAACTGTGAAACCCTTGGAAGAACTGAGCTAAATTACCTTCTGCGTCTCCACTCTTCACTAACAGCAACAATAATTATCTTACCTAAGACACCCCATATTAAAAGACGGAAAAGACTGAAAAGAACCAACACACGCTTCAGCCCAACTCATTCATCCGTGTAAAATCACTTGTGATTTGATATAATTCTGACATGCTTATTAATTAGAAATCAACTCCACACAGTCGACATGCCTTCTCATGGTTGTTTCCATAATTACAATTTGAAAACATGAAAACCAAGGAAAATTCTGTTTCGATTGCACCGCCTTTTCTTCCAAGACACCATCGGGCTGATTTGAAAACACCGCTTTGAACCTTGAACTCATTTTAAAAGAAGTTCATTGGTTCAAAGTTCAAAGACAACAAGTCACATTTGCGAACAAGCAGAAAGAGACAAAAGGAATGTTTAATAACATGGGAATGAACCTTGAACCTTGAACCATTTCAAAACAAAAGTTCAATGGTTCAAGTTCAAAGCGATGACAAGACTAGTACTAAAGAGACAGCCGCAAAACACAAGACAAAAGACCAATTGAACCTTGAACCTTGAACCAAAATGTTCAAAGTTCAAGTTCAATGACTATGATAATGACAACTTAGAACTTTATGGAACACATTTCTCTTGAACTCGAATTGTGAACTTTATAAAAGGTTCGACAAATGAGTACGAAACTCGTTTAATGAAGACTTAAGTCCTAGGAAAATAATTACCCTTTTTTTTTTGATAGGCTATAAACGAAAAATAAAAAGGGGGCAACAATTGGCTCTGACTGGGGAACAGGACTGTGAAGGACTAGGAAGGAACTTAGGATCTCTGGTTTCACACTAAAACAAGGACGAGGATGCAAAATAGGAATGGCTTGACACAATCAAAACTGACACAACAAAACTGAGCTATGTACAGAAAATGTGAGGAACATTCACTTACAATTTGTAGAGCTTGAGATCCTGTCCATTATAAGATAGGGGAAGAACAGTACCATCCATATACGCGAGCCTGAAAGAATTCAGTCCCTTCACCTCATGAATTAGAAATGGACCTTTCCACAAGGACTCAAATTTTCCATGTGCTCCTCTTGGCTCCCTTCTTTTGTCCCAGAGTAGAACTTGATCTCCCTGCATAAATTTCCTCGGCCTGGCTTTACGGTCAAAAATCTGTTTAACCCACTGCTAATGTTCTGTAATGTGGTCAACCAAATTTTCTCTTTCCTCTTCTATTCTAGCCAGATGCATAATCCTCCTTTCCAGTGCATTTTGAAAATGTGAATCTTCAATAACTGTCTGTAACTTGGAAGCTGCCAATTCAAGAGGAAGTGAGAGCTGAGCCCCAACACCATACACTAGTTCAAAAGGTGACACACCAATTGCTCGTTTTGGTGATGTCATGTCTGCCCACAGGGCCTCATATAACCTTTTATGCCAATCCTTAGCATTTTCGCTAACCAATTTCTTCATGATATTTATCAGATTTTGTTACTGGATTCTGCCTGACCATTACCTTGTAGGTAATAGTTAGAGGAATGCACCAAGGAAATACCGTGATCATAACAAAACATGAATATTTTTGTAGAAGAAAAACTTGCAGCATTGTCAGTCACTATCTTCAATGGTACCCCAAAACAAACCAGAATATTTTCCTTTAAGAACTCGCATATTACTTCTGAGGTTGTTCTCCTAACAGGCACTGCTTCTACCCACTTAGTAAAGTAATCTGTAGCCGTGAGAATATGTGTATGTCTAGTGCTAGAAGAAGGTGTCAGTGGACAAATGAAATCTAGTCCCCATTGCTTGAAAGCTTCTTCCACAACTACTGGCTTGAGAGGTAAAGCAGCTAGTTGTGGTTTCCCTGTAAAGAATTTACATCTATCACACTTTGCAACCCAAACATAAGCATCTTTAAACATACCAGGCCAATAATAGCAATTTCTTAATATTTTGTATGCGGTGACTGTAGAGGAGAAATGACCTCCACAAGCATCATCATGAAATGACTTCAGCAAGGACTCACGCTGTGCTTTATCCACACACCTCAGGAAGGTTCCATCCAGACCTTTCTTATATAATATGTCACCAAAAATAACATATTTAGCCGCTTTTAATTTTAGGTTTCTCTTTTCTCTGGGGAACAAATGTGTAGGACATTCTCCATATGTTAGGAAAAAGGCTACATCAGTGAACCATTCATCGTGCAGGCTAACAAAAAGAGCTAAAGGAAAACTTTCTTCTACTTCTTTATTTTCTGCCATTAAGCGACACAATCCCTGTCCACGAACTAACTTCATTGGCCTGATATCCAAGTCAAATTCTTGAACCTTTGAAACCCAAGTTTCTCTATTATTCATTCCCACCTCTTGCTGAGTCAAGATACTTTTAACAACAGAATTAGGCACAAAAACAATTGAATGAGAATGCAATATGTAATACCTAAAATGTTTAACAGCTTTAACAACTACGAAAGCCTACTTCTCGTTCAATGAATAGTTTAATTCATTCTTTTTAAGTGGAATGCTCATAAACGCAATAGGAAACTCTTCACCAAGTTCATTCTTCTGCAGGAGAGTACCGGACATTGTGTGTTCTGAAGCATTATAGTAAATGATAAATTTTTTCTTGAAGTTAGGATTAATTAATGTTGGAGCATGAGCGATGGCCTTTTTAACCTCTTCAAAAGCTTTCCTTGCATCCACTTTCCATATAAAGATCTGTTTCTCACTCATCATTCCTACAATATGCTTAGTGATTTCAGCGAAATCTGGCACAAATCTCCTAAGAAAACTCACTTGACCAAAGAATGATTTGACACCACTCCTGTCTGATGGCAAACTTAACTGTTGAATAGCTTTAACATGATCAGGATCGATCTTGATACCATCTTGCGAAACTATATGTCCTAAAAGCTTTCCTTCAGTAACACAAAAAACTGACTTCTTTGGGTTAAGGGAAATACCATGATCTCGGCACCTTTGCAACACAGTTTCTAAATCCTTGAAATGATCTTCCCTTTTCTTGGAGAAAACTATCAAATCATCTAGATACACAACAATGATTTCACTAATCAGATGACCAAAAGAAAGGTTCATTGCCCTTTGGAAAGTAGCTCCAACATTTATTAGACCGAAAGGCATGTAGTTATAGGCAAAAGTTCCCCTTGGTGTTGTAAAGGCGGTTTTGTGTTGATCTTCTTTTGCCACACTTATCTGATTATATCCATAGAAACCATCAAACATCGACATCATTTCAAATCCAGCAACAGTTTGGAGAATGTGATCCATTGCAGGTAAAGGATAATTATCTTTTAAGCTAGCATGATTCAGATTCCGAAAATCAACACAAATTCTTATCTCTCTATTTTTCTTGCGAACCGGAACAATATTAGCCACCCATGTTGAATGATGAATTGGATAGATTATCCTTACCTGAAGCATTTTATCTATTTCTCTGAAAATTGCATCTGCAACTTTTGGGTTATAATTCCTTAATTTTTGCCTGAAAGGAGTCGCTTCTGGTTTTAGGGGAATATGATGCTGAAATTGACCATCTCTAAAATCTTTCAAATCTTCATAGGACCAGGCAAAAACATCAAGAAACTTTCTCAACAGTTCGATGTACAAATGCCTTTCTTTCAGAGTGCAACATTTACCCGAATTAACCATTTTTGGATTCTTTTCCTCACCAATATTAATCTTCTCATATTCACCTGATGTATAAGCATCGTGGGAATTAGTTCTTCTTATAGACTTGTCATTGCGATTGAACAGGCTCTCTAAAGTCACCAATCCTTTTGGAATTCAATTTCCCTTAAGCTGAACTACTCCCTCTCTGAAGCTTCCCTTCTCATCTGGACAAAATTCATTACATTGGTTTTTTGAACCTTCAAAATAAGAAGAAGCAAACATAGCAGCATTTTGTAAGAACTTATCAATATGCTTATCATCTTCAAACACTTTCTAGAAATCTGAGTTATCAGGGACGTTTGGGCGATAAACTACTTCAATTTTGTAAACATCTGTACCAAAATCTGGATGTGGAAGTAGTAATGATGCCGATACCGCTAGGGAATCTGCGCGAGAATTTTGACTTCTGGGAATAGCTTCTATTGAAAATGCATCAAAATACTCAATTTCATCCCAAATTCTATTTCTATAATGCTTGAGCCTCTCATTTTTCACAGAATAACAATTGCGTACCTGATTAACAATCAATTCTGCATCACCTTTAGCACACAATAGTTTAATCCCTTTCTTCTTGGCTTGTTCAATTCCTAGCAACAATGCCTCATATTCTGCAGTATTATTTGTATTTTTAAACTCCAACTTAAATGAAAAAGGAAAATTCTCACCCTGTGGAGAAATAAGTACCACTCTAGCGCCGGATCCAACAGATGCACAACTCCCATCAAATTCCATTATCCACAACCCTGCAGTGTGATCATCCACATCTTTTGACATATTTTTAGTGTCATCAGAGAAAAGCAAATAGTTACCAAATTCACATTCCTGATACAATATTTGTGATTTTGGATCCTTTGAAGGAAACACTGTAAATTTGGATTTTGGTTCTGGTATGAGAGTGATCTTTAGTCTTCCTATAGGAATCATTGCCTCAGACCAATCCATTTTAATCTCACCACCTAGGTCTTTACAAAAAGTTCTACTCAGCAACATTCCATAACTTGCTGGAATATCAGCAACCAATATTGTGAGCTTAACTCTTTTATTGGGATGAACTGCTAAAGCCACTTGAGCGTCTTTAATCTGACCAAGTAAAGGAATTTGTTTAGAATCCATTGAGAAGAATTTGCCAAAGGTTTTAGTAAGTGTGAGACCTAATGCTTTGGCCACTATGGAAGGCATTATATTATCTGAAGCTCCCGAATCAATAATACAGTTATTAAGTTTATAACCATTGATAAATAGGGAGACATAGAAAGGCTCAGGTTTCTGGTCAAGCACATGTGATGGTCCTACAGATTCATTAACTAGCTCTTTTGATGTAAAAGCATTGGCTCATTCTGATAACTGGGCTTCAGTATTGAATGGTAAAGACTCAAAGTTTGTCAATACATCTGAGGGCTGCATCTGAAAAATTTTCCCTCTGCACACACTTCATCAACTTTTCTAGTTCTTTGGGATTCAGCCTGAGGTATTCAGTAGGAGAGATTTGAATTTTTGACGTTTTACAAAACTTAACAATATCAAAAGGGATATCAGACTGAGGTCTCTTCAATATTTGAACCTCTTGAACCTTTGAACTTACTTCTGAATTTCGGTTCATAGGTTCCTTACCCTTAGTTGAATTTTCATAGGATGATGGAGTGCCTGTATTTTTAAGTTGATGCTGGTTTCTAGTGAAAATGGCACAAGAGGGATCTTCAAGGGTTACCAATATATCTCCTCCTCTATTTGTTTCAGATTCATATTCAAGGAAGTGTATTCCAGAGTCGCCAGGTTGTCCATGAGTTTCCTCTATTGAGCCAGGTTCATTTAGAACTTCTCTTGTGCTAAGAATCTATGCATGTCTCACCATTTTTGGACAAGAGTTACCATCATGGTCATTTGTTAAATGAAAGACACACATATTTCTCCTGGGAAGGGGTGCTTCAATGGCTAGTCTTTGCTGAGTTGGGGGCAATTGTAAGGCTTTATTTCCTATTCCGGCAGGCTGATTATTAGGCCATCTTGGAATGTCTTGATAAGGTTGAGGATATGATGTGTTAGCCTTGGGGAGTTGTCTCTTGAGAGTGATCACATCATTAACTAACCTTTGGATTACGGGATCAGAGGGAGTTGTGGAAGTTGATGGCTGTGAGTTAGCAGCTTGAACTTCTCTTCTCCATTTGCCTGCATTGATCAAATCATCTTCTAATTCTACTGTAGTGGTTTTGGCAGTGGCTAAGTCTTGGACCGTTTGTCTACGAATAAAGAAACTTATTTCTGCAGGCATTGCATTAATGAAGAAACATTTCAAATTATCATCAGAAGGTCTCTGATTAACTGGAATCTTATGAAGAATCTTGTCAAACCTTGCCACAAAGTCTCTCATGGATTTAGGTATTTTCTTTTTCAGTTGAGCTAATTGGGCTAAAAGAGAATGGTCATCTTCTACCACTTTAAACCTATCCTCGAACCTAGTTTTCAAATCCTGCTAGTTTGTTATTACACCATTTGGCAAATGGTAAAACTAGTCGGCTGCTATTCCAGTCAATGTCTGAATAAACAACCTTATTGCTACATCTTCATGTTGAACCGCCAACACACCACATGCAACATTAAAAGCATTAAAATGCTCATCAACTGTAAATTTTCAATCACCATTAAACTTAGGTAAATGCTCTCTAGAACCTTTAGGTAAGGGATTCAAATTTGCTCCAAGGGCAAGTGGTCCTACTGCTGGACCCCAGGGATTATTTGCAGCCATAGGAAGGATAATATTCAGAGGGGTGGGATTAATCATAGTGGAAAAGACAACACCATGTAAGGTCAAGGAGTGACAAATAGAAGATTGGGAAGGAACAGAAGGAGATCTTGGGGGCCTACTTCTTGCCCTTCTTTGAGGTGTAAAGGAAGAGAAGGAACTTAGGTTTTGCAATTCTTCAAAAGCTGAGTCAACTAATCCTTCTCGCCTTTGGGATCTAGTATATCTTCTGGTCTCTAGTGTGCTCACACCCTACAGACTTCAAAATAAACTATGAACCAATTCAAAGTAACTTATGGCTATAAAACTAATCTTATTATTCGACTCCCCGGCAGAGTTGCCAAAAATCTGTTGGTTAACAGATTGGATTTCTCAAAATTTACAAATAAATACTCCTGTTGCCCAAATAGAAAACCAATGATAACCAGCAATTGGGTAAATAATTATTGTTTTTACCCTCTGCATTAAGGTACAACTCCCTATATAATATTCAATGAATTTTGAATAATTTTTCTTTATGTGATTCACTTTTAACCAGAAAGTAAACAAAAGGCTTCAACATTCACTAGTCAACACAATATGAATGCTTAATGATGGATAATGAAATTCATAATAAGACATTTGATCTCAAATGGAAATTAACTCTCAGGATGATAAAAAAAATATTTGAACTCCGATTGATACTCGCTTATGTCTCACAGGAGAAGGGGAATCAGAAAATTCAAAAGCTTTCAGCTAGTTCATTTACCAAATTGATTCGCAAACTTCAAATGAAAAATCAGAGAAAGGAAATAGATACATAAACACATAATCATTCCAATAGAAACTTTATGCATTCGAAACACACAGGTTTCTAATGCTGTATCATATATTTCATTCCACTCAAAGATGGGTATTTCACTGAAATTACAAATGAGATCAGTCTGTTCCTCCGATTCTTATGCCAAAAATTCTCCTGTGCAAAAACATCCTTACAAATATATATAGCCGCCAGACTTAATTGTCTTTTTTAAACAAAATGCAAATATGAAATTCAAGAGACAACCATCTATAACTAAAATTAACTAAACGGCTACAAGCCATAAATAGAGCCATAACGAAAAGAACAGAAAATAGCCTAAATTGTCTCTGGGGTGTGCGTGGTGCCACGTATATTTCACCACTCCATATGACCCACGGAGAAATTATGAACTACTTCGTAATGTGGGAGCCCAATGTGCAGGATGCATTGCTTCCAAACGTCTTTATCCATACCCACTTGTGTGACTTTAGTTTTATGCACTTCTAAGTGATCCGAACAGACAACCAACATGGATTCAATGCGAGCTACTCTGGTGAAGTCATCTCGGGTGAACGATTTTGATTCTTTAATAGAGTTTATTTTCCCTTTGAAACTCTACACCATATCTACTACCTACTCAATTGTCTGTTCGTCTTCTTTTAGAAGTTGTACATCGATGCACTTCAAGTCTTTCTGCATCACGATAATGAGTTCTTTCAATTCTTTTAACAACTTAATGGACTCTTCGTGACCTTGTTTTATGATTGAATTTCTCCATTCAATGTTTTCCTTGGCCACATGCAGTACCTTGTCATCCAAATCATTTACTACCTTTTCTGTAAGGAAGTTCATGACACCATACTTCTGTACATCTCTCATTTGAACCAGTACTGTAGCCCATTTTTTCCTTTCCTTTTCCCACGCCGACACCTCTGTTTCAAGCTCTTGCATTACGGTCACAACATCCTCGTACACCCTGACCAGATTAGCAATGTACTCTGTTCCTTACTGAATCATCAACTCAAGCCACTCCTCGAAGGTTTCTGCCAGTCCATGATTTCTGTGAACCTTATCCAACAAATTCTGTTTCACGGGAGATTTAGGATCAAAATTCTGAGGAACCTATGACAGGGGTTGTGGGCTGGGATGATGAATGGCATTAATGTACTCTGCCATCTGCTTCACGGACTATTTCAACTCGTGTTTGTCTTTCTCATCCTTCCATGTTCTAGACAACATTCGTTTAGCAGAGGACTCTAGGTGTTTTTCATCAGCAGCCCTTGAAGTAGTTCCTAAATCAAGCTTTTCAACAACAAAATCCTGCTCAGTTGCATTCTCTGGATCTTTGTCTGAAATCGGCCTAGTCACTTCAGCTACCCAGTGCCCTGTATTCTCATCCACCTCCAGCATAGCTTCTGCTTTTAGCTTTTTAGACTTAGGTGTTTTCCCGAGGCATTTACTCACCATATCCTCCATGGGTACACTGATAGGGACTACGTTGCATTTCTTACTTATTGATGCTCCCAACCACCTTGAAACATTTGAGGATATCTTTGCTGGTGGCGTTTGATATTCAGATGAATCCATGGTAGCCAAAGTATTTACTTGATTGGGGCTCTCCCCGGGCTGCTCCTTTTCTTTACCTGCATCTTGAGCTGCAGGGATGTTTGCTTCCGCTTCACCCATAATCACTTGCACCTTGTCAGTATCAAGAAATATGATAGTTTCTTTTCCTGTAATGTCTGCACCTTTCCTTTTACTTCTGGAACGGGTGACTCGAACCATTGAGGGGCCAAACAATGGTTCTTTAAGTCTTCTGGTTTGAACCTTCTCACCTTGAGTACCAGTGACACCTGCAATATCAACAATAATGTTAGAAGAAGAAATTGGTCCAGCAGCATGAGATTGCTCAACTGATTTCTCGACCGAGGGAGCGGTCAGTCTTATTCCAGGCCTACGATCTCTTAACCATTTCTCCATTCTTCTTATTACATTAAAGGTTCTAGACTGAATATTTTCTTCTTCTCTCCTATCCCAATCAATTTCAGGAATAGGTTGCTCATGAACTCTTTCATTGAACTCCGGGTCCAATACATCTTCACCTTCCGCTTCCTGTATTCCTGCAATGTTCATTGGCAATTTCAAAGTAATGATTTGCCGTAAAGTGAACCTTGACCATAACCTTCTCCGGACTTCAAATTTATCACAACAATCCTCCCAATAGTCTTCTAACTAGGGTATATGTGAAAAGTTCACATCAACATTCAGGTGCTTCACTGCATATTCTTTATTGTCGAACCCCTGCCGAGCAACATATGGCGGCAAATTCATCTTCTTGAGTTCCAATTCTAAGTTCAATGCATCAGAAATAGTTTGGCAACTATAATGTCTGAGTTCAACTGGGAAAATTGCTTCAGATTCACTTTTCATCCCAAATCTCTTATCCACATGAGCTGGTTGTCTGCTAACTTCTAAAAGTACATAACTATCGAGAGCATATCTAGGTAATCTGAAAGGTTCATCTTCAAAGCTTCCAATTCTGATATAAGTAAATCTAGGAAATTGAATAAAACAACTCCCATATGTGGTGACCAACTTTAATGCCTCAGGTGACATTCTATTATTCAAATCTCCTTGCAGTTCAAAAGTTAATCTTCCCACAAAGACATCATTCCATCTTAAGAAGTTTTATGTGTACCTTTGTATTTGCAAATGTGGGTAGCACTCATAGACCTTCATTCCATCAACCCAAGGTTCTTGATGTAATCCTGGCCATTCTCTAATATGGGCTAAAATATAGAACAAGTATGAAGTCATGTGAAAATTAGCTGTTCCAACAAAATTACTCAACCCTTCATGCAATCTCTCAGCAATTACTTGCACCCAGTCTAGGTATTTTTCACCAGCTAATAATACCTGAATGTAAAAATACATCCAATCCTCCCAATAGAAGGCATGTGAATTCCCCTTAAGCCTGTTCAAAAGGATCACGATATCCCCAACTTCTGTGATGAAATTCTCTCTTGTTAAGGGTTTGGGCAACCTAGAACCTCCCTTTTGTATTTTAAGGAGCCAGTTTCTAGCTATGACGCTCCAATAAACACTTCTCTTCTCAGAGAAAAATGCGTATGAGGTTCCTATGGACCAATCTTCATACAGCTCTTTGTGAGGAATTCCAATTGCAGCCATTACAATTTCTCTGTCAATCCGCACTAGCATGTCCCCATTATTGGCTCTAATACACCTTTTACCAGCATCATATCGGTTCATGCATGCATATACTAATTCTAGGCAAGGAGCAGCAATTGGGAATGCAGCGGCCTCAACAAGACCACTGTGAACTATCTTTTCCATCATGGAATTGGCTGTTGGGTTCTTGGCCCTCTCTAGAAAGTTATCTAACTCATCTTGAATGAAGGCTGTATCATCTAACTCTAGAAGGGTACTAACCAAGCATGATGTTCGACCCAATTTGGGCAGAGTCGGTCTCATTTTTGAAATTGCGTCAATCAGACAGCATTCAACTCCGAAGCAAAGAATTACACTTTCCAATTTTCAGAACTAAAACAGAGCAGGGGAAAATAAG
Source organism: Cryptomeria japonica (assembly GCF_030272615.1). Classification (NCBI taxonomy): domain Eukaryota; kingdom Viridiplantae; phylum Streptophyta; class Pinopsida; order Cupressales; family Cupressaceae; genus Cryptomeria; species Cryptomeria japonica. The sequence goes on along the minus strand of NC_081406.1, from coordinate 374,483,988 downwards.
CAATTGAACTCACCTGTCTTCAACATCAAACTGTGAAACCCTCGGAAGAACTAAGCTAAATTACCTTCTACTTCTCCACTCTTCGCCAACACCAACAATAATTATCTTACCTGAGACACCCCATATTAAAAGACGGAAAAGACTGAAAAGAACCAACACACGCTTCCGCCCAGCTCTTTCATCCATGTAAAATCACTTGTGATTTGATATAATTCTGACATGCTTATTAATTAGAAATTAACTCCACACAGTCGACATGCCTTCTCATGATTGTTTCCATAATTACAATTTGAAAACACGAAAACCAAGGAAAATTCTGTTTCGATTGCGCTGCCTTTTCTTCCAAGACACCATCGGGCTGATTTGAAAATACCGCTTTGAACCTTGAACTCATTTTAAAAGAAGTTCATTGGTTCAAAGTTCAATGACAACAAGTCACATTTGCGAACAAGCAGAAAGAGACAAAAGGAACGTTTAATAACATGGGAATGAACCTTGAACCTTGAACCTTTTCAAAACAAAAGTTCAATGGTTCAAGTTCAAAGCGACCACAAGACTAGTACTAAAGAGACAGCTGCAAAACATAAGACAAAAGACTGATTTAACCTTGAACCTTGAACCGAAAAGGTTCAAAGTTCAAGTTCAATGACTATGCTAATGACAACTTAGAACTTTATGGAAGGCATTTCTCTTGAACTCGAATTGTGAACTTTATAAAAGGTTCGACAAATGAGTACGAAACTCGTTTAATGAAGACTTAAGTCCTAGGAAAAGAATTACCCTTTTTTTTATAGGCTATAAACGAAAAATAAAAAGGGGGCAACACCAAGTAATTCATTTTAAAACAATTATCTTATTTATTTTAACTGAATATCCTAGCATATTTAATTAAATAAATCAATTTGCCATCAAATCTTCAAAAAAGGAATTAATTGACCACGAAAAAATTAAAAATTGAGAAAATAAATCAATTGGAGATAATCTTGAAAAACAAATTAAAAATTGATAAATAATCTCAGAGAAATCTATTAAAACAATTAAATATTAAAATTGGACTGAAATAGAGAATAAATCAGTTTTTTCTGATTTTATCTTAATTTTAGTTCAATTTCCTTTAAAACTGAGAAAAGCATCCAATCACATCAATTCACCTGGATTGTGCTTCCTCTTGGAAAATCTTGACCGCTCGTCATCATTTGATCTCAACCTTTGGTTTCTTTCTGAATTTTCTATAAATTTAAGCTCTCATCTCTCATTAAAGAATCCTAGAGAATATATAATTATAACATTTTTTTTGATAAAATGGTAAAACTCTATAATTGCTCTAGGTTCATTGATATTTGTGCATTCAAATATTCACATATTAGTTATTGCATACATATTTAGATAATTTATCTCATTTATTGCTTAAATAATGTTAGATTAATCTTGCATATCTGGCTTACATCTTGCATCCATTTAGCTCATATTCATGCACATATAGATTAAAAACCCTTCGTTTAGGTGTTGTCTAGTCACTGGATAGCTTAGCAATCTGAGAGCAATGTAAACTTGCATCTACTAGAAGGAAATGGGTCACTTTGTAATGGTTTATTATTCATTCATTATTGATTTATTAACCATGCATCTAATGACTTAATTGAAGTGTTGTGTATTACAGATACAGGTCCACTTTTCACACACACATTTTTGGTGAAAAGTGGACCTGTATCTGTATCTGGAATATACAACACTTCAATTAAGTCATTACATGCATGGTTAGACAGATATAAACATGAATAATAAAACCATAACAAATCGACCCATTGCCTTGTAGTAGATGCGAGTTTAGATTGCTCTTAGATTGCTAAGCTATCTAGTGACTAGACAACACCTAAACGAAAGATTTTTATCTATATGAGCATGAATATGAGCTAAATGGATGCAAGATTTAAGCTAGATATGCAAGATTAATCTAACATGATTTAAGCAATAAATGAGCTAAATGATCTAATAAATATGAAATAACTAATATGCAATATCTCAATGAACCTAGAGCAAAAGCAACATAATAACAATATATTCTCCAGGATCTTTTTTAATGAGAGATGAGAGCCTGAATTTATAGAAAATTCAGAAAGAAACCAAAGGCTGAGATCAAATGATGATGAGCGGTCAAGATTTTCAAAGAGGAAGCACAATCCAGGTGAATTGATGTGATTGGATGCTTTTCTCAGTTTTAAAGGAAATTGAACTAAAATTAAGATAAAATAAAAATAAAATGATTTATTCTCTATTTCATTCAATTTTAATCTTTAACTGTTTTAATTGCTTTCTTTGAGATTATTCATCAATTTTTAATTTGTTTTTCAAGATTATCTCCAATTGATTTCTTTTCTCAATTTTTATTTCTTTTTTTGTCAATTAATTCCTTTTTTGATGATTTGTTTCCTTTTTTGAAGATTTATGGCAAATTGATTTATTTAATTAAATGTGCTAGGATATTCAATAAAATAAATAAGATAATTGTTTTAAAAATTACTTGGAATGATCAATTAATTAAATAAATATTTAATTAATATTGAGTGATTAATTTTGCCATGTGAGATTTTATGATTAAAGAATTAATTGTGTGCTCAAGATTTATTTAATTGCCTTTGGTTAGGACCTTGGTGACGTTGTCGAGATTAGGGGCTCATGGTTTAGATGACCATTTTTAGGGTATTACAGTACCCTATAAGGAGTAACCTCGATAGAGGATTTCTAAATCCAAACTAATGGATCACCTGGTTAGAGGATTTGTACAATGAAGCTTGTTAGAGCTTACCCGGTTAGGGGATTTGACTATTGTAGTGATTAGAAAATAACATGTGGTGTGATCTAGTAGTAGCACAACTTGCTTGTATAGATCGTCTTTTGCACACTCAACACTTCATTACCAACATACTCTGCAACTTAATACTTCTGCCTTCACATCAAATCATCACATAACATGTCTCCTTCACTGATACAAAATAATTCATTGTGATGTCAATATATAGACATTTAGATTTCATGTCGGCCTCTAGAAATCATATCACAATTTCCTAGATGCAATGTATCTGGTCAAACAATCATAACTCATCACAAAAATACCGCCAAAAATTGTCGGTAAGCATAACTCATCATGGCTAGTGATAATTCATCACATAATCAATCAATATCGATTGGAACAACAATATCAGTTGGATTTAAACATATAAACCGTTTATCCTTTGATTCTCCTGTGATAGTCTCCGTTGGATCTTCAGGTTGATGCTGAGTTATGTATATCCACTAGTTGTCTCCATGTATATATCGTTTGTCACCATGTATCGGTTAGATATAAACCTCTAGTATACCGATTGTAATATAAACAACTTTGAAGTCACACCAATAGACAATATGAACATATGTGTGTGTATGCATTTCATCAATGACAACATATGATTAAGTTATTCATTACAATCATCATCAAGCCAACATCGTTAACTTCAAACGAGATTCCAACCATAGTGACCCTTCTATCCTCCCAGGAAACCACAAACTGCTTCGACAGTCTCTCGTCATTTGCTTTCATGCTCTCCATGAATTTATCGATGCCTCCTTCCATGCACACAAACCAAACTAGCAACCTAGCTTTGAATTCATCCATTTTATTAGGTTCAAGTCTCAGTCTGTCACCCCCCATGATTGTTTCCTCCAGCTTAGAAGTGAAAATGAAAAATAGGGCAACGAGGATACAGAGCCGTTCAAGAGCAGAAGCAGAGTTGAGAAGCAAGCTCAACAAATTCTAAAATAAAATCATGCAATAATCGCCACGATTATTGCAAACCATTATTAAACATATTTCCCCATCACGAAATCTATTACGCTTTTGTGAGCCATCAATCTGCCCAATGTGATTTAGTCAAGACCAGCTATTGTCTTCATCACCGCTAATGACATTCGTTCGGATGATTAATAAAAAATTTCCTTTCTCGATATCGGTACTTCACCAATAAGTATCATCATTATTTAAACCCCCTTGAGACTGATGACAAGGCCATGTGTAGCTACGTGGAATACTCAACCCATAATGGGTGGGTTCCCACTCCAAATTCAAAATTTGAAAATTAATGCTCCTCATCAGATCACAATTAGAAAGACTCGTCGTTAAGACTTAGTTTTTTTCTTTCTCCAAGATCTCCTTGGTGATCATTGGTAGTAGATCAGTGTTCCTCCAACACCGTATGTTGTCTTGCAGCCTACCAACAATAGCCATAGAGTCAGCAACTGCATTCCATTCTCTGAAAAATGTGTTGGATAGTGAAATAGTCAAGGTTAGCCAAAAACATTCTTGCATCCCTCAAAATAGATTCCACTTTCCAACTCACTACAGATCTACCACTAACAGCTTCCACAATTACTTTAGAATCACCTTCAATTTCCAGTTGTCTAATACCTATAGCAGTGGCAAACTTCAGACCCCATAGGAGAGCCATTCCCTAAGATTGAGTGACAATATGATTCTTTAGGCTACCCACATAGGCAGCAATAGTAGTCCCCTGATGATCACGAATAACTCCACCTCCCGCTTGCTAGGTATTTTGAGCTGACCCATCAAAATTTAGTTTATGCCAAGAGGGAATTGGGGCTAACCATTTGGTCCTTTTTTCTGTTGATCTTTGAAGTGTTGTTGAAGAGCTTAAACTCTGAGGGGAGCTTCCAGAGTTCCACAATTCTTTTATCAGCTAGGTTAGAAGGATTGGAGGGGTTTTTCCATCTAGTCATAGAGATATTATCGATAAGCATTTTGAAACAACTAGTAAAAACATTATCAGGGGAGGATTCAACATCTCTGAAGATTTTGTTATTTCTTTCTTTCCAATCACTCCAACAGATATGAGGAGGGAGCTACCTCCATAGCTGAATAACCAAAGGGTGGTGGGTAGGAGGTGACCATCCATTAACAAACTGATGAATGTTATCATGAAAAACCCATTGTATACCATATTTTTCAAGGGTAATGGCCCAGAGGTGCCAAATGAAAGGGCAGTGGATAAAAAGATGACTGATGAGTGTGTTATGTCTAAAAGCCTACAAACATTTCTTTATCTCTATTATATGTCTTGGAAATGACTTTGATTCTTTATTTTGTGCTCTGTAGTTTGTATTTTTCTACTTTCCTAGCCTAGGGTCTTTTTGATCTGGTTCTAAGTGGTAATACTTTAACTCATTAACCTACTATAGTCATCACCATTATTTTTTTATTAGTTTCACATTCGCTCTTATATACACAATTAGGTTTAATTTATATAAAATATGCAATAGCATTCTATATTACACTTCACATTGATGCAGTTATTCTCAAGCATACATCTTTACAGATTTGTTTCTCAGTTTTTTCTTTTTTGTAATCTACTATTTTCTTTGTTGTATGTTGTGTTGCTTTCCATATCTTGAAATGACTAGCATTAAGTTCAGTTGAAATATGCCACATGTGTCCCTTGATATGGTGAAGATTTTATATGCAAAGTTTATTGATTGGGACGTGCAATGTATGATGAAAATAGTAATACTCCAGTACATGCAACAAAGTAAGTAAATCCGTTTGAGTGCATAGAAAGTTCAAATATTAATTTTTCTTTTTGTGACCAATCAAAATAGTGTTGTACACACATTTCAATGTACTATATTATTTTTGATATTGCATTGATAACATATTCACAATTGTTGATTACAGTACAGGGATAAATGAAGACATGGGCCAGGTGGAGTATATTTTAATAGATAAAATAGGAACGCTTACTGAAATATGATGGTTTTTAGGAGATACTACATCAATGGAATATGCTATGGAAATGAAAGTGGCGATGCTATAAAAGGTGGTAGTTTCAGAGATTTTCTTAGTAATGTACACTTGTAATACTTTAATACTCATTGGATAATTTTTTCTTCTACTATTTTATTAGGAAAAAAATTGTCACCCAATTTGATATAATATAGCTAACAGACATGCAAAACATATAATAAGAACATTAGACATAAGCAATTCATTTTTCGCCAATCCATAACTCCAAAACTTCATACTTGGCTTTGGCTTGGGAATACAAATTGTTAAGATTTAACTTTTTCAACTTGATAATAAAAATTGCCATAACTTTGATATACATAGCATAATAACATGGAAAATGTGACAAAAATATTTTTGGCTAAAAACTGTGATAGAAAATTTTGAGTGGTCTAAAATAGCGACGGTAAAAAATTACTGACACAATTTGTGATAATTATTGCATCTCGTTTATTAAGTTTACTTGGGTAATATGTTTATCCTTGGTAATCAATAACCTTGACATGTGTCATCTTTAATTGAAGGCAATCGTTTGCCAATGTTGCCTCATCAATCCTTGATTGATGTTAATTAGGTGCCAGCTTTGGCACAAATGCAATTTTCAAAAGAACCTTTTTTACCATAATCTGAATACATGCATTGCTCAAAAAATTATTGTAAAATACTTTGCAATCTTGGATATATGTATTTTGTTTAAATTATTGTTGTTTCTTTTGCAGACTCTGAATTGGCTCAAGTTGTTGTAAATAAGGTGCTTGATGTTGTGAAATTTATGACATTTATGGCAATTTGCAATACAGTTGTGCCTCATAGAAGGTATTTTTTACTTAGAGAAAGTTATTTGTAGTCAACTATTTATGGTTTATTTTGTTTTCAGGTTTAGTTTTCTGGTGCTAATTTAGAAGCTAAGTGTGTTTGTTAATTCATAGTTCTAATGGTACAGTGAGCTCTAAATCAGAGTCCCATGATGAGGAGGCCCTAGTCAATGCGGTTGCTCGTCTACATATGGTCCTTCTCAAGAAATTAGGAAATTTGCTTGGTACTATTTTCCCTTATAGACCCAATTATTATATTCCAAGAGTTTTTCTTGTGGTCTCACATGGTATATGTCTTAACTAGTGTGAATGCTCTTACCCCCCCCCCCCCACCGCTTTTTTTTAAGTTTGTGACTTTGGGGAATTAGTATTATAAATTTGAAAGCCACTATAAGACTATATGGCTGAGAGTTTTCAAAGAATTTTTTTTCATGAGTTTTTGTGTTCCTGATATCATTTTTTCTAACGTTATAGATGCCTTATAGATGTCAGTTTTAATGGTTTGATATTGCAAAATGAGATCAAATGGATTGGAGTTCACTTTTGATAGGAAGCACATGTATGTAGATTTTTAGGTTTTTCAATTTCTTTTTCATATGCTTTTTGTGGTGTTTTGTGCATCTAGAATCTTTAAACCCTAAAGCATGTTAATGATACTTTGTGCTTCACTGAATTAGAAAATGGGCAATGCAAAAATATTTCCTCCATTTGCAAATAAGGGTCTCACTGTGAAAAATCATCTTCATGTGCCTTCCTTCATTGCCTCCCCTGCCCCTTTTCTTTTTTGCATGTCTTGACACAATGCAAGTATTAATTATGTTCGGGTGAACTCCCATACATTTTTTTCCATTTGGATCAAGTAGGGGACGAGCAAAGCTGGGTTCATGTTCATTGAATCAATTCAAGACTATTTTCCAGATGAATCATGGGCTACCTTTTATTCTCCCATCTTGAGCTACAAGAAGGCTATTCATTTTAGTTTTTGCATCGGGTTCATTTTCATTGAATCCATTAAAGACTCTTTGCCAAATGAATCATGGGCTACCTTGTATTCTCCCATCTTGAGCTACAAGCAAGCTATTCATTTTAGTTTCTGCACCAAACACTACTCTGCTAGCTATAAAAGTAAGCATTGGTACCGCAACTTAGTGCTTATTACTAGCTCAGGCATTCCTTTGATTGAGCGGTGGATAGATTTTTATGATGACTGAGCTCCTATAGTCATAATCAAGAGTACAAAATTGGACTTAAACTTTCATTTTATGGTGGAATTTCAATTAACCCTTTTAAGATATACCATGTTTCAAGCAAGGGAGATGACTAACACTTTGTTACCAATTATTTTTTATACCCATCTGCCTTTGATCCCAATCTCAACCAGGTTATGGCCAATTGAGGCACCCCTACCCCGAATTCCCAAACTAGGTTGCCTCTTTTAAGCCATCCCAAAAGGGAATGGTTTTGTTTGCTGGTCTGGAATGGGGAAAATTGTTTCCTCATAGATTCTGAGCCATTTCGTAATGCAGGCATAGAATAATCAACAATATTATAGATTATTTTTTAAGACAAGGTATACTCAATAAATGTTTAACCTCACTTCAGTAACATGAGTTCTTGAAGAATTGCTAATAAGAAACTCATCCATGATTCCATATTAATCAACTTCCAAAATCCAATGATAACCATTTGGGGACTTTTCGACATCCCTGAGATGATTCAACGACATCTGGAGTGATCGAGTTACCCTTGGCACTAATAGTGGGATAAGGTCTAAACTTTAAATTCCTGCTGACTCAACTAATAATTTAAAGGTAATACATCTTCACATTAAAAACAACTTTTATAACATTTGTCCCATCTTTCAATATAATGGTATACATGTAACATAACAAAAGTAGGTTCTTTTTAAACAAAAAATAATGATTGAGAAACAATCTCTCTTCCTACACAAAAGTCCAAAAATATCCATGCTTATACATAATTTGTCAAACAAAAGAAAATACACAAAAATATTTGATTTGAAACTGGAATAGTTAATCATTTCATTAAACTCATACTTCGATTCTTGGGTGGTTCAAAATTTAATATGAAACTAAAACAATTGGTCATATCATTTGAAATAAAAAAACAAGTTTTTCAGATTGTCTGTAAGTCAAACATTGTTTATCAATGTTAATAGAGCCAAAAAAAACTTTTTTATTTATTGCTAAAGCTTGGATATAAAATATTTACAAGAAATATTTATCATTGAATAGTCAATATCTAAGATCATAAAAGATGTTACACATTTACATTTGGGTAGACAGGGGAAATTGGTCAGCTATTTCCGAAATCAATTATGTGAAATTTTTTTGCATCAATGTTTCGGATCACACTCTGTGATCCATCATCAAGATAAAACAAGTTAGAGAGAAAGAAGAAGTGATTCAAAATATTCATGCAAAATTTTTTCACACAATCGATTCCAAAAATAGTTGATCAATATCTCATGGATTGTGGAAACATAATGTCTATGATAGACAGGGGAAACCAAATAATGAAGAATACTTTCACATAGCTTTGTTTCCTTTCACTTGCAAAGTTAACTTCTAATTTTTCAGCACCTATAGATTTAAAGTTTATTTCCAGCAATCCTATCAAAGTTTTAAATTTATCTTATAGCAATTTTAAATACCTGGTAGTTTCAGGTAGTTGTCATTTTTTTTTCACTCACAGAACTTGTTTATAGAATTATCAGTTTAACTTCAGCAATTTCATCTTCAGCTTTAGTATTGCTCAATTAAAGGTTGTAACAATAGTATTAGAGCTGATTCAACTATGGATGGTGTGGGGATGCCTTGTTGTGCAAAAGATGCCATATGTGAATTTGCTTGAATCTTTTCATCTTATTTTATGTGTTTTTTCTTTAACTAAATATTATCCATTCTCTTTCTCATTTTATTGATGCTTTCCTTATGTGAATGTCCATTTTTCCTCATTCTTGGTTTGCAAAGAATGTTCCCTTTTTCCTTTGGTTGTGAATGTTCTTATCTTCTTTTGCATGCATTTTGTTTCCTTTTATGTGAATGCCCATTTTTGTCAATGTTGTATGCGCACTCTCATGTTTTCCTCAAGTATTTTGTTGCACTATTTTTCATAGTGGCAGCCAAAAAAAAAGGCACAAAAGAGGAGATGGCAATAATACTCATGCTATGCTAATATTGTTGTACTCCTTTAGTTAGTGACTATTAGTCCATTTTCTATTAGCATGTAAGTCATCTTTAATATCATGAAGATGATGTTTCACTCTTTATTTTTGTTCATAATGTTTTGGGTCTTTGTAGTTTTCACTTATAGTTTTCACTATGGAGTCTATAAAGGATCTTGTGAGTGTATGGAGAGTCTTCATAGTTGAGTCAGTCATTCTTACTATTTGCCATCACTTGGGGCTGTTTTGGAGAATTCATTGCAAACTCTTCATTAGGACTATAGGTGACTGTCCTCTATGCTTAACCTGGTTGCACTGTACAACATTCTTCATAGCTTTATGTTTTATTTGTTGGAATCCAAGAGCACTGAGAGGGGGGTTGTGAATCAGTGTTCTACTGGTATGATCAATTTTAACCTTATTAAAACATGCATACACCAACCGATATACCGGTACATAAATAATTGAAAGAAGTAAAGCAACCAATAAGTCAACCACATAAATGAGAACCATAACACACAAAATTGTATGTGGAAAACCTCAAAGAGTAAAAATGACGGTGGGATTTGTGACCCACAATATCAATTCACTAGCCATATGAAGAGATATTATAAAATATAAGGGGCATGCACTTCTAGGAAGGCTTACAACCTAGAGCACACTGCTCAATCACAAAAGCAGCCTCACTGACTACATACAAATCTAGATGATAATCCAGAGAAGTGTTGAACTGCAAAAGATAGCATCTCCTATGCCAGAATACAGTTCTGGTTAAGCTCTGTCTGTTCTGGTCTAAAACCCTAAACCTTTTACCTGAATAACCCTTACATAAATATCCTCACATACATGATCTCTCTGAAATATTTTGCATCTCCTTCCTTGTACATATTCGCATTCTTTCACATCCACATATATTTCAAAATGATCTAATCCAACTGACCTATACACCCTATACAATGTATCATGCCTTATGTTGTCTTAGAAAAATAATTACAATATCAATATACATGTCGGCTAGATAACATAAATACATGAATATAAAAAACAATTGCCAATGCCGGATCCAAGAGATGTCGGCCTCCAATATCAATAACCTTATTCTAAACCATGTCGACCTGCATTGTCGGTAACCAAAGAAATCCTTTCTTCATGTCAGTGTCGGTGCCAGTGTAGTGTTTGTGAAGTGTCTGTCGGTACACAAGTGAACCAAAACATGAAGGCAGAATAAGATACCATGTTGCCATTAATGACAACATAGTGAAACCTACAACCAATTGAGTGTCAATTTCCAACAATCTCCCCCTTTGGCATTGATGGCAACACTCATGTAAAAAATGGTCATGGTTTCATCTACCAGTTTCATCCTAACTACTCCCCCTTAGCTAAATATGCATCAATATAAAATACTCCATATCTCCATGTCTCCCCCTAATGGATACAAATCTTTCTTTATTTTTCACATCTATATCACTCCCCCTTTGACATCAATGCCATCAAAAATTCCAAAAAGTACCAAAAATCTAAAATTGTACAATGAGTATCCTAAAAATACCTTACGGGAGCTTAACAAATTTGAAAATTTTCAGATATGGCTTCTCCAATAGCTCAAGATAAGTATCCCAACCAGATTTGAAAGTGCTAGAAATAGATACAGGTTCATTTAGTATATGAGCAAATGACTCTTTCTCACTTAACTCTGCCAGTGTGGGCTTACTGACCATATCCATACACTCCTTATGTACACTGAGTGAATCCAATAGGGGACTCACCAAGCCTCTAAGAGACTTCTGGGTCTTCTTATGATTTTATCTTTTTATTTCTCAAGAACAGAAATTTGGGCTTCCAAAACCAAAATTTAACCATCAATGGATGTAGTTAATGAATTCAATCTATCAAAAGAATTAGTTATACTTATAATTTTCTCCTGAAATTTCTTAATCTCCTTATCCACATTTGTTGGCATTTGCATGAAGATTGCATTAATGAATTGATATGTTGGCATTGATGTCAATTAATCGGTAATGATGTTGTTATAATGTTGTTTTGTAACCGGTAGGAAGAGATAGTGAAGGGAACTACAACTGGTAGGTGAATTTGTGGAGTGAACCAGTAGTGCTATATACTGGAGAGATCAATTGGTAAACCCTACCTATTAATATGATAAACCTTAACCGATTAAGTTTGGTGAATTGGTTGTATTGGTTTATGATCTAATGATGAGCGATAATGATTATGACATGTATGCATGTTGTACGAGAAGAGTTTCAAAGTGTTTTTGGCACGTTGAGATAATGGTTTTTATCTTGGGAATGAGCAAGTATATTGCATGTAATGAAAACCGCATGATGAGTTACAGAGTTCGATGAAGTGGTGATCAATGAGCGGTTGAGGCTATCTTGAATGATGTGTAGAGATTGTTATGTAATCCAACGGTCGTACTTGAACCAACTTGTTTGTAATCTCTATGAGAGAATTAGGTTTTTTTGTGTTACCAACCTATTGATTTGTTTATAAGGTCGATGGGTTGTTTTGTTTTAGAGTTAGAAAATTTCTAGTTGAGTGTGGTTGTTGAAACAAATGATGTATCTGTAGTTTGTGTAAAGGCAAATAGGATCATGAAAAGGATCTGAACAAGCAAGTGTAGTGCTATTCAAATAGATCAACAAACCCTTGTTGTTTTCTAACAATTACAGCAGTAAAATCCCCTAACCGGGTAAGCTCTAGCAAGCTTAGTGTTATTAAAATCCTCTAATAGGGTATTACTTCTAATAGGGCATTATAGTCAATCCCTTAACCGAGTGGTCCCTAACATGATCTGTTATTAACATGACTTATTGTAAAGCTTTAATAGGCTTGGCTCCTAACGGGGAAAAGTTCAGAAGAGTTCAAAATACTTGTGGGTATTCATCCCCACCATGGTTTTTCCCATTTGGGTTTCCATGTCAAAAATATTGTGTCAAGTGGTGAATGTTTTTGCGGTAATGTTTACTATGGTTGAATTGCTTAACTACTAAATCCACTTTGATATGTTATGTTAACCGTCAGCAATCTGAAATGAAGTTTTACTTATGTCAGTAAAGTATTTGGATGATTTTGAGTTTCAAGTTGTTTTACTGTTAATCTGTTATAACAGTCAACCAGTTTAACTTGACTATGATATTGCATTTGCAATTCACTGGTTTAACTTGTCATTTTTGAGTTTTCTTTGAGAGGTTGTTTTTGAGATTGGTGAAAGTTTATATATGTTTTCTATCTACTGATTTACCCCCCCTCTCAGTTGTTGATGGATCCTTATTCTTTCATCATACCATCAATTGGTATCAAAGCTTCTCAGGTCTTCTAAGGTCTAAGCCTAACAGCTTGAGGTAAAGATCTTGTAGAACATGATGGAGAAGGAAGGTCCAAAATTTAATAGAGAGAACTACAAAATTCAGAGTGATAGAATGAAAATTTATATTAAGAGTCTAGGCAGTCAATACTAGGAACATGTTGGTGCTCAATATGTTGCACCTAGTGGGATTATGACTGATGATAAGAAGAAAGAGCAATGGGAAAATAATCAAGCCTTAGAGGATATTATTAGTTCTTTGTCTGATGCAGAATATGTAGATGTCCATGGTCTGGAGACTACTTATGAGGTATGGAAGAAACTTGAAGAGATTTATAGCGGTGATGAGCATGTGAAGATTGCCAAAGAAGAGAGTCTAAGAGGAAAATTTGATGACATACAGATGGTTGAAGGTGAGAATATTCAACAGTATGGTTAGAGGATAAAAGAGATAGTTGGTGAGATCAAGAGTGCTAGTGGTAAAGTGGAAGATGCCACTATGGTTAGCAAGGTGTTGAGAACCCTTCTATTGGTCTACGTTATCCGAGTTGCAGCCATTCGGGAGCTAAAGTCAATTGAAAAAACTAAGGTAACCCTTGACTCCTTCATTGGTAAGCTTACTGCTTTTGAATTAAATGGTGTTGATGGTAGCATTCAAAAATCCAAATCTGCATTTAGAGCTTCAGTTTCTAACCCATCTATGAGGAAAAGTAGAGATGTCTCTCATAGTTATAAATCTAGATCCAGCAGAGAAGTTGATGATGAAGACAATTTGGTTGAGATTGAAGCATTGTTGGCCAAGCAGTTGCCCAGAGGTATGGGTAAGTACAGAGGTAAATTACCTTTTAAATGTTTTGCATGCAACAAGATTGGACACATTGCAGCTAACTGTCCTAATGGTGATAATGAGCACAGGCAAGAGAAGTTTAAGAAGTACAAGGGAAAAGGCAAAAGAGATTGTCTTATTGCAGTTGATGGTGGTGTCACTGATGAGGAATCTGAGGGTGGTGCTAATGAAGACATTGTTTTTGTAGCCATTAAAGAAGAGACATCTGATAAGAAAGAATTAGTTTCTCGCATGGATAATTCTGATGATTGGATCATTGATAGTGTTTGTTCACATCACATGACTAGTGACCAGAGAAAATTTCTTTCCTTGAAATAATTTGACAGAGGATTTGTGAGATTTGGTAATGACTGACCATGCATGGTAAAAGGTAAGGGAACTATTTATCTTAATAGAAAGAGCAGTGCAGATGATGTCTACTGAGTTGAAGGATTGAAACACAATCTTTTGAGTGTTGCTCAACTCAATGACTAAGGATACCCATTGGAGTTTAAGAATGGTATGTGCAAAATCTATGGGAGCAAAGGTGAACTGATTGCAACCAGCAAGCAGACTAAAGGTAACGTGTTTTACCTAAATCCTAAAGTCAACAACTGTTTAATTGCTAAAGTAGATGATAGTTGGCTTTGGCATAGGAGATTTTGTCATATAAATTTTGATAACATAGTTAAAGTGAGTAAGTCCAAGACAGTGAGAAGTTTTCCTCTGTTGGACAAACCGGTTAATGCTCTATGTAAGGAATGTCAGTTGGGAAAGATGACATCCTCAACTTTTAAGAGAAAATCTTTTTCAGCTGAACATCTATTAGATTTGGTTCATACAGATCTCTGTGGACCAATAAGGACTAAAAGTATTCAAGGTGATAGATATTTTATGGTCTTAATTGACAATTTCTCAAGAATGATATGGGTCACATTCTTGAAGGATAAATGAGAAGAATTTAGTAAGTTCAAGGCATTCAAGGCCTTAGCTGAAAAGGAAAGTGGTAAGAAGATAAAGTGTCTGAGGACTAATCAAGGTGGTGAATTCACTAGATATTGTGAAGAAAATGGTATCAAACTACAACTTTTTGCACCAAGGACACCATAATAGAATGGTATTGTAGAGAGGAACAATCGGCCAGTTGTTGAAGCTGCTAGATCGATGTTGATACAAGGAGGTGTAGCAAAAAATTTCTGGAGAGAAGCTGTCAGCACAACCGTCTACACTATGAACCAAATATTGGTAAAAAGAGGTAAGGATAAGACTCCTTATGAATACTGGTATGGTAGATCACCTAATGTTAGTTATTTCAAGATATTTGGTAGTAAATGTTTTATTAAGAGAGGTGACTATGTTAGTAATTTTGAGACTAAAAGTGATGAAGGTATATTTCTTGGTTACTCCACCAAGAGTAAGGCCTACAAATATTATAACAACTAGACACAGAGAATCATTGAGAGTGTTGATGTTCAAGTGGATGAGTATCCTAAAGTCTCAGGGGAAACCAGTATGGAGAAAAAGGATGAAGATCCTTGCATTCTGATTTTGGAACCAGAACTGGTGAAACCTAAAACTGGTAAAGAGAATGTTGTTGTACCAGTTCAACCAGAACAGGTAGATTCATAAGAAGATGATGATAATGAAGAAGAAGAACCTAAAGATAATGATCATGTTATTCTGAGGTATGTGAGAATCAATCATAATCCTTACCGGATTATTGGAGATAAGGATGTTGGGGTATTAACCAGAAGAAGAATTAGAGAAAATTATTGCATGATCTCCACTATTGAGCCTAGAACTGCTAAGGAAGCATTTGGAGATGATCATTGGATCAAAGATATGGAGGAGGAGCTTGACCAAATTGAGAAGAATAACAGATCGGTGAATAAAAATGTGATATTTACTAAGTGGGTATTCAGGAACACACTAAATGAAGATGGTGTAGTAGTCTGAAACAAAGCTAGATTGGTTTGCAAAGGCTATGCACATGAAGAAGGAGAAGATTATGGTGATAATTTTGCACCATTTGCTAGACTGGAAGGTGTCAGGACTTTACTTTCATTTGCAACATATAAGGGATTCAAAGTATATCAGATGGATGTGAAGTCAACATTTTTGAATGGAATAATGGAAGAAGAAGATACATTGAGCAACCAAATGGTTATTCTTTGACTGATGAAAAATAAATGGTACGCAAATTGCACAAGGCACTATATGGGTTAAAGAAAGCACCAAGAGCATGGTATGAAAGGATTCATTCACACATGATGAAGATAGGTTTTCAGAGAACCAGTGAAGACAACAACATATATCTCAAATCTGAAGGAGATAAGATATTGGTTAGTGAAGTGTTTGTAGATGATATCATATTTGGAGGTAATGATGACATGAGCAATGACTTTTCAAATGAAATGAAAAGTGATTTTGAAATGTCTCTAGTGGGAGAGATAAAAAAATTCATAGGCTTGTAAATACAGTAAATGAAGAGTGGTATTTTCATCACATAGTCTAAGTATGTGAAAGAGGTATTAAAGACATTTGGAATGAGTGACTATAAACTAGTTGGGACACTAATGGTTACAGGTTGTAAATTGTCTAAGGAAGATGAAGCCACATATGTTGATGAAAAGGAGTACAGGTCAATGATTGGTAAATTGCACTATGTTGTTCACAACAGATTGGATATAGCTCATGCAGTTGGTCTAGTTTCTAGATTTCAGAAGAATCCAAAGGAAACACATTTGATAGCAACCAAGAGGATATTCAGGTATTTGAAATACACTATTGACTATGGATTATGGTATCCATATGCAAGTAACTTTGATTTGAAGGTGTATATAGATGCAGACTAGGCAGGTAATGTTGATGATAGGAAAAGGACAACTGATGGAGCATTATTTTTTGGAGGAAGACTTGTTTTATGGAGTAGCAAGAAGTAGAGTTATATATCACAGTCTACTATTGATGCTAAGTATGTTGCAACTTATATGAATTGTACCTAGGCTATCTGGATGAGACACATTTTGGAAGGTTTCAAGATGAAGTTTACAAAACCTGTAAGATCTTATGTGATGATACCAGTGCCATAAATATTTCCAAGAACCTTGTTTTGCATGCACGAACCAAGTATATTGAATTGAAGTATCATTTCTTGAGGGAAAAAGTGCAGAGTAAAGATGTGATATTGGAGCATGTTTCTACCAAGGAGCAACTTGCATATATATTTACTTAACCTTTGCCTAAGACTACTTTTGAGTATCTTAGAAGTCAACTAGGGGTTGCACCCCTTCGTAAGGTCAATTGAGCGTGATGTAGAGTACATCAGTCCCAAAGCTACTTGCAGAATTTTACAGCAAAATTGGTGTAGAAGTGGAGTTATTCCATAGCGGGAGAATCAAGTTGTAGGTTGATGATGCTTAGCAATGAAGTTTGACATTGCATGTTTTACTTTCACTTTGGCATTTTTTTCAAAGGGGGAGAAGAACTATATGATTATGGGAAGAAGAATTGTATGATTGACAGAGAGAAGGTCTATAGCTAGTTACCAGCTGAAGACAAGGAGAGTACATGGGTAAATGTAAACCAAAATTCCTATTCATAATCATAGAAATCAATGGTATTGATACTTGTATTTCCATCAATGCCAAAGGGGGAGATTGTTGGCATTTGCATGAAGATTGCATTAATGAAATGTTATGTTGTCATTAATGTCAATTAACTGGTAATGATGTTGTTATAATGTTGTTTTGTAACCAGTAGGAAGAGCTAGTGAAGGGAACTACAATCGGTAGGTGAATTTCTGGATTGAAATAGTATTGCTATATATTTGATAGATCAACCAGTAAACCCTAACTGATTAAGTTTGGTGAATTGGTTGTATTGGTTTATGATCTAATGATGAGCGGTAATGATTATGACACATATGCATGTTGTATGAGAAGAGTTTCAAAGTGTTTTTGGCGCGTTGAGATAACGGTTTTTATCTTGGGAATGTGCAAGTATATTTCATGTAATGCAAACCACGTGATGAGTTACAAAGTTGGATGAAGCGGTGATCAAAGAGTGGTCGAGGCTATCTTGAATGATGTGCAGAGATTTTTTATGTAATCCAATGGTCATACTTGAACCAAATTTTTTGTAATCTCTATGATAGAATTAGGTTTTTGTTGTGTTACCGACCTATTGATTTGTTGATAAGGTCGATGAGTTGTTTTGTTTCAGATTTGGCAAGTTTCTAGTTGAGTGTGGTTGTCGAACTAGGTAATGTATCTATAGTTTGTGTAAAGGCATACAAGAGCATGAAAAGGATTTGAACAAGCAAGTGTAGTGCTATTCAAATAGATCAACAAACCCTTGTTGTTTTCTAACAATTACAACAGTAAAATCCCCTAACCGAGGAAGCCCTAACAAGCTTAGTGTTATCCAAATCCTCTAACCAGGTGGTCCATTAGCTTGGATTTCAAATCCTCTATCTAGGTTACTCCTCACAGGGTATTGCTTCTAATAGGGCATTATAGTCAATCCCTTAATCGGGTGGTCCCTAACAGGATCTATTCTTAACAAGACTGATTGTAGAGCTTTAATAGGCTTGGCTCTTAATAGGGCAAACTTCAGAAGAGTTCATAATACTTATGGGTTTTCATCCCCAATGTGGTTTTTCCCATTTGGGTTTCCACATCAAAAATATTGTGTCAAGTGGTGAATTTTTTTGTGGTTATGTTTGTGTGAGCTTGAATTTCATCCTCAGAATGTTACCTGTATAAGTTAGTTTCACAAAATACAATGGAAATACATACAGGAAATCCAAAATCCACCAATGAAACTACATGAAATACATATTAAAATAAAATATTATTTTACCTTCATGACTTATGTCTCATTGTGTCCTAACTCCACTATTCCTGGTTGCAGATGGTGTGCTCTCAGACAATGCACTGTTGGATTCCAAGATGGCATATGAAGAATGGACTGATAACTTGTAGTTAACTGATAGTATGATATGAAAAGCTACATGATTATGCTAAATGATACTATATGATAATATTGCTAAAAATGATATTTTCTATTTGCTAATTGCTTCAAAAACTCACGGATGCATATGATTAGCTTGCAAAATGCACTTGAAGTCTCTTGAAGTCTTACTCTCTCTCAACTGAAGCTCTTGATTTTATAGACTTTGAGAGGATAAGATGATGTGGCTCAAATCAATGATCATGATCAGATTTGTAGATTTGAATGGTTGTGAAAAAAGATGAAGGTTGAGAGAAAGGGGGAAGGAGAAGACAAGTGTCACTCATCTCACCTTGACTGGGTTGCTGACTAAGGGAATCTAGGGATGGTTGGAGGAAATTTAGGCATGGTAGGACAAGTGGACTCAAGTCCTTATTAAATAAATTTAAAATATTTATTTAATTGCTCATAGCCAATTTTTAGGTGTATACAATTTGCCCCTCTTTGAAGCTAGGTGTGATGACGTGTTGATTCAAAGAATAATTTCAATTGATGATGATATTGGTTTGATAGGATGCCCCAGACCTTGGTTGATAAATTGTGGTACGATGATGCCCCCTTGGGAGATCAATTGAGATAATTGATTGGCGAAGCGGTTGGATGATTACAAGATTGATGTCCCAATTAGAAAAGGTTTGATTCTGCAACTTTGATTGATGAAAGTGCGAGTTCTTTGATCACAATGGTTTAGTTTTCTAGTGATAAGATGAGATCGATAAGATCTAGATATAGTCTAGTTTCAAGAATGACACCTCCTGTATAAGACAAAGATGATCAAGAGCATCTGGTTTTAGGAAACATATATCCTATATAAGTCGTGATCAAAATGTTTGGTTTCAGGAAGGATACATCCTATATAAGACATTATATGATAGATCAGTTATGATCGATTGATAGAATGGATTAAGATTGATTGGATAAAGAACTGACAGTTTGTTGATATCAGGTTGTAGGATCAGTAGATATGCTGATGGTGATTTGGTTGAGGGGGTAATATAAGATTGGCGCTGGGTTGACAATATCATGAGAAAGATGAGTCATCAGTTTGATTATGTATACACTTATGATGATGCTTCGATGATTCTTGTGATGGATTTAGCCTTGGATAAGATGAGCTTGTAGGATCCCATTCAAGAATGAAATGCAAGATAAATGCAAATGCGGATGCAAATGAAATGCAATGATTTATATACAACTAAATGCGAGGGAATGATAATGTAAATAATACACTACATGATAAATGATATGTACCTTAATTGAATGAAATGCACTTAATTGAATGCAATTAATGCAATGAAAAAATGCAGCTAAAATGAAATGGATAATGATTTAAAAATGAATGCACCTACAATGATTAAATGCAAATTGTTTTTGTTTGTCCAAGTATACTCAATCTTTATTTATGACCGTTGATCTATTAATGAAATGAAATGCTTATAATGCAACTTGACAAATGAATGCTTATAATGCAGATGAATAATGAGCTAATGAAATGATCTAACTAAAAATTGTACTGTCATTCTTCATATGCTATCTTGTAATAGTGCTTGATTTCATCATTGAGCTTTAAAATGTTGTAAGAAAATACAAGCAACTTCACATAATGATTCAAGATGACCTGAGTATTGCTTACATGGATTTTGATATAGCAAGTTAATACAAGCAACTTGATATAATGGATCAAGTTGACCTGAGTATTGCTTGCAAAATAGACAAGGATTATCTCCTTTCATGCATGACTTGGAATGTCCTCCTTGATCTTTTGTCGATCATATCCTAAGACAAGTTCATACCATAGTAAGAGATAAACCACAGACAACAATCAAAGAAAATAATCATGCCCCATCATAGCTTCTCTAGTCATGGACATCCTTGAGTCACATAGAGTACATGATGAACAATAAAATCAAGATATAAACACTGAATCTTGTATGTCATTCACATGTTCTTATGGTCATTAACTGATTTAATCATTTTAATGAATGATCTTGGATAATCGCATATTAGTTGCTGATTGATTCTTTGGTTTTTGAGTTTCATGATTCAGTTGTTAATGAAATGCCTTGATTTTCATTTCTTTGTTGCTCGTTATCTGTTTCAAAATCCTAGGTGTTTTTGGATTTTCTAAATTTTTTGAATGTTTTTGGATTTTTGAAGATTCAAAAGATTGCCTTAGCAAAAGGAATTTGGATTTTGCCCCCAGCGGAAACAAAAATTTATTATGGATGTATGAATTTGATCAAGATCCAAACCATAGAGGGATACAAATGTAGATTGATAGATGCCGATAAAATCTAAGACAGTGACTACAACAAGTATATCGAAGATTGATAACTGTTGGTATGCTGCATATTTCTTGCTAAATGGTTCAGAGCAATAGATGCGATAGGATGGAGTGGATAGGTGTGCAAAGCGATCTCATTGATGAAAGAACGTTTTGATTGCACATTTTTATTTATTTTTCTTGATTTTTGAGAGATGAAACATGTCCTACCATCAATTGATAAAGATAAGACTACCCAAAACAAAATCCAGCAGTCATACTGATCTATGTCATTGTTTTGCTTTGTTTGATGATTGATAAAAATGTCTGGTTTCAAAGAGTGAGTACCCCGTGTAAGACTGATATGTCTGATTTCGAGTGTACCTATCCTTGTATAAGACATGTTGATGTTGATAGATGGATTGATTAACTAGACATGTGATCAGTTTGATTGCAGTATTTTATAAGTGCAAAAGCTAAAAATCACTTTGATGATTAGATTTAATGTGTTTGATGCACATGTATGATGAAATAAAGACTTGATTGATTGATTTGATTGATCAATTGATTGATGTTGTTGGATAGATTGATTTGATTGATTGATTTGATTGTTTGATTGGCTTGATTGCTTGATAGATTGCTTGATTAGCTTGATTGCTTGATAGATTGCTTGATACATTGCTTGTTTAGCTTGATTGCTTGATAGATTAGCTTGATTGGTTGCTTGCTTGATTGATTTGATTGATTGCTTGATTGATTGAGTAGCTCTAATTAGCTTGATTTGATAGATTTGATAGATTGGATAGATATCTTTGATTATCTTCAGTAGCTCTAAGAAACCGATTTAGTTTCTGATGTAAGAGCTGAGCAGAGTTTTGAGTAAACTCAATGATTGATAAAAAACCATGATTGATAGTTTTAAAATGATTTGATAGCTTAAGTTGCTTCAATTTGATTTGATAGATTTGATAATTGATGATTGATTCAGTTTGATTTGATAGATTTGATTGGCTCTAAGAAACCGATTTAATTTCTAATGCAAGAGCTTAGCAGAGTTTTGATTAAACTCAGTGATTGATAGAAAACCATGATTGATAGGTTTTAAAAAATGATTTGATAGCTTAAGTTGCTTCAATTTGATTTGATAGATTTGATAATTGATGATTGATTTAGTTTGATTTGATAGATTTGATTAGCTCTAAGAAACCAATTTAGTTTCTAATGCAAGAGCTTAGCAGAGTTTGATTGAACTCAGTGATTGATAGACAACCATGATTGATAGCTTTTTAAAAATGATTTGATAGCTTAATTTGTTTCAATTTGATTTGATAGATTTGATAATTGATGATTGATTCAATTTAATTGTAGACTTTGATAGTTTTCCTATTGTTGATTTGATGGATGGGCCATGTGCTCATGCTTTGATTTTCCATTTTGTTCTTTTTTTAACTTTTTAGACATTTTTTATTTTTTGAGCTTTTTGGATTAGAAGAAAGATGTATTTGGTTTCGCCAAAGTATAGCAAGACAAGGAATGGATGAATTGTTGAGCTGAAGATGAATGGGTGAAAGATGGAGGTAGCTTATGAGGAGACACGTCAAGAGATTTTTTTTGAAATCATGTTTTTGTCCTTTATTTTGATCAAGATCAAGGATGGAAAAGGGGATATGGATAGAGATAAGATATGGATAGGATAAAGAAGAACATAGATAGTGATAGATGATGGAAGAAATGAATAGTTAAGATAGATGGTATAGATTAGCATGAAGCAAGACCATAGATAGCACTGGATGAACTTAGATAGAGTAATGGATACTAGAGGAAGGATAATGGGAGATGTGGTATGAAGAATAGAGTTGATGAAACTTTGACCCCAAGTATAGAAGTCTCCATTTGTAAAGAGGTGATATGTAAGATTGTCACAGTATTTAGCACCACCTGAATAAATGTTCCTGAACTTTTCAAAGATAAAGACCCAACCCACACTTAGAACCTCTGATAAATTCAACCAAACATATCTAGAAACTAGGAAGTAGACTCAAAAGGGAAGAAGAATCCCAAATTGGATCATGGTACTTAGTCGTTGATTACCCATGTGTGTGCAATTGGGTTCATTCTAGCTCATATGATCATTGTAATCTTTAGAATCCAATGTGGCTAGCTACATGAGTTATCCTAACTTCAAAAGAATCCTGGATAGAGCCTCACTGCTAGAAAGAATCCATAGCTCCAATGAGGTTATCGCTGTAATATCAGAAATATTGCTCCATTGCCAACCAGGTGTCCATAGCCCCGATGGAGTTATTCGCATTTTCCCATAGCCAAGCTTTTTGATATTTCATTTTTTTTTCTTTTCTGGATATTTCTTTTCCTGATCATGCTTTGGATCTTTTGATATTGTCTTTTTCTTTTCTTATTTTGATTGCATTGGCTTGTAAGTAATGAAACTTACATGGGTTTGATAATTATAGTGGTGTTGAAGTAAGATTTTATATTTTTCACTACCATGTCTTCGACTAAGAGATCACAATGATTTAGAACAATTGATTAAGTGTATGAGATGTAGTAATCAAAAGATGTCGGTACCAAGATACGATAAGTGGTTCTTTTCAGGATTGAGTGTGTATCCCAACCAAAAGATAATGTTAAAGAGGAACAACCTTGGATTCTTAAGTGTATCATGAATAGATATCTAGGAAATGGACTAAACATGATATTCAAGCATGGGCAAGCATGTGACAAAATGACACAAATGCCTATTTCACAGATGATGAATTTATGCAAAGGATTGAATGAAAGGGATGGAAGGATAGAAAAGATGTGTTGGATAATAGATAGAATGATGGAAGACTTGCATGAGGATAGATGGAAATGCATTCAAGATGAGTGTCGGTACACAACTTGAGAAGTGATAAAGATATGGAGGATAATTGAATTTTGGGACATAAGAACCCAAAATAGATGAAGGAAATGATGGAAGAATAGTTTTGAAAAGATGTTTAGATAGTTGTTTGAAACAAGTTCAAAGATGTGTTCCTTTGTTGATCTTTCTTATGGATCATTTGAGGTGATGGAATGGTGGACGGAAGGAAGTAAGGACCCAAGATGGATGGAAGGGATGAAGAGTTTGACTTTGGAATGAAAGGACCTAAAATGGATTTGGAGGATGAAGAGTTTGAATTTGGAATGAAAGGACCTAAAATGGATTTGGAGGATGAAGAGTTTGACTTTCGAACAAAAGGACCTAAAATGGATTTGGAGGATGAAGAGTTTGACTTTGGAACGAAAGGACCTAAAATGGATTTGGAGGATAAAGAGATTGAATTTGGAATGAAAGGACCTAAAATGGATTTAGAGGATGAAGAGTTTTCTTGATCTTGATCTTGACTTGGAGTAGGATCATTTGAGTTTGTGCTTTTCTCTTGATTTTGAATTAGATTAGTGAAGGAGATGGAAGGGATGTCATGCTCTTTCTTAGGAGGTGGATGTTGAATGAGACTCTTCTCTTAAGATAAAAGGGGATCATCATGGACGGAATACCAGAATTTTAGGGGATCATCATAAGATTCTTGATTGGTAGGATCTTGATCAAAAATGGGATTAGATTGGAGAGCCATGATATCTTGATCTTGATTTAGGCTAGGACTCATTTCCTTTGAATAAGCTTCTTCTTTTTCAAGCGACAAGGGATGGTCACATGAGTGATAAAAGTTTCAGTTTAGATAGGTTGATGTTGTTGACATGATGGATACTTCATTTCGAATACTCAAAGCTCACTAAGTCGAATAGAGGGTTTGTTCGATAGGTCCCTATGACAAAGTATGTCAAATGATATGGATAAAATTTCTTGATATGGAAACTTGACTTGACTAGCTTGAATACCTATCTAGGTATTGTTGTCGTTGAGATAGTTGGATGATATACTCTTTATCACTTGGTTTGATCTGGTGTTTCAAATGTTGGAAAACCTTTGTATTACCCTTTTGATCAATTTTTTTCAGCAATTTGTTTGATTTTTTCTCACTCGTAGATGATAATCTTCTCCAATTTTTGACCATTTGGAACATGTTACAAACATAGAAGACACAATGTTTAATAAACAAAATGCACAAGCAAGTACAAATCTTATGGCAGGCTGAGACAATAGTTGTTGAATCTCACATGGGGTTTCCCCCGAGGCTATGCTATTCAAAGCGGATATTTAGATGCTTGACCCCACTGGCTCCACCCTCGGCATTCACTTCTTCAGGGCAGCCAAGCACCAGTTTCCATGAAATCTCCTCATGGCAAACTTTATATCTCTACTAGGAACCGTATGTGTGTGAGCCACTTTAGAGGTCCGACCTCCTGCGCCAACAACTAGAAGGTTTTTGGCAACTAGTACAAATAGTCTTTAGTAAAGGCTTCTGGTCATGTGGCCATACATGTGGTACTTTCAGCTCTATAAATATAGAAGGTTCCCAGCCTATAGAGGTTATGCTCCATAGGGTTTATGGGGAAACATAGTGTCGGTATGAACTTATCAGTACATGTTGTTTGAACTTTCATTACAAACACGATTTATTTAGAGTGGATTGGAAGGACTCGGTATTAGCCCGTTTCCACTTTAGGTTGTTCCCCTCCCACTGGCCCCCTCAAGGCAGCTTGAGAAGGCAGGCCCTCTAAAGGATTAATTGCTTGAAAGTAAAGAAAGCATAAAAGAGTGGGTTTGGATTTTTGATCACCCAATTAAGGGGAGAGCATATACCTACCACTTTCGAGACACAGAATACAAGTGTTCTTTTTAAATTTCCATAGCAATGTGATTTATCCTCTACTTGGAGATGTTGCTCCAACAAGCATGGTGTTTATTTTAGCCCCACATAGCAAATGATTTTCTAAACTAGGAATTGGAAATCCTGGTCAACAAAATGAAAATCGTTGCAAAAAAGTAACTTGCTTTGTAAGAATGGACAAGTTGATTGTTCTTTTTAACATGCAAAATATAAGATTGATTGTGCTTTTTACTTTTGCAAGAAAATAAAAGATTGTTGTTCTTTTTAGAGCCCAAGATTTGAAGTGTGAATGTCCTAATTTTGCAAGAAAGTAAATGTTTGATTTGTTGTTCTTTTTACCTTGCAAATGTGAATATTTTTAGAGCCCAAAAATAAGTGAGATACTTTTTAGAACACCAAGTTTGAAAATGAAGTTCTTTTTACCCAAAAGGAAATATGAGTTCTTTTTAACCAACTTTGAAAAAGCTAGGAAAGAAATCACTAAATCCTAACTTAACTCCTCCAAATCTGCAAGAAATTGTTAGAAACCTACAATAAAAAAAGAAGTTAGTGAAAATCCAAAACCTTAGGTGGGCTTCCACAAGCCTAATTTCAAATCGTGGTTACAATTTTTTTTACTCATGATTCTGAAATGCCCTAAAATTTGACTAAGTCTGAAATTTGGAAGATCTTCCAAAAACTAGATTTTGCATTATAACTCCTAGAGGTTTGAAATCCCTCTCAAACATCCTGACAATATATATGGAATATAACTTAAAGTATAAGAAATGTCACTTATACTTAAATGTTATATTCAATATATATTACCCGTGCACAAGCCTAATTTCAAGATTTGATTAAAAATTTTGCACTTTGTTTCAAATGCACTATCTTAGAGAACATATGCACTAAAACAATTGTCAAATGCGCTAACCCATCTGTCAAATGTGCTAACCTGCATTACAAAAGCGCTAACCTATGCTCAAAAGTGCTAACCTGTGATGCAAATGCGCTAACCTGTGATGCAAATGCACTAACCTATGATGCAAATGTGCAGATTTTCAGACAAAAGCGCTAACCTACATGACATATGCGCTAACCTGTGATGCATATGCGCTAACCTATCGAACAAAAGTGTTGTCAAAATTTACACATGCGTGAATCTGCATTACAAATGCGTTAATTTTATTTTTGTGAGATTTTTAAAGGTATATGTGAGGTCCAGCCCCACGGTGGGTGCCAAAATGTGTGAGCTTGAATTTCATCCTCAGAATGTTACCTGTATAAGTTAGTTTCACAAAATACAATGGAAATGCATACAAGAAATCCAAAATCCACCAATGAAAGTACATGAAATACATATTAAAATAAAATATTATTTTACCTTCATGACTTATGTCTCATTATGTCCTAACTCCACTATTCCTGGTTGCAGATGGTGTGCTCTCAGACAATGCACTGTTGGCTTCCAAGATGGCATATGAAGAATGGACTAATAACTTGTAGTTAACTGATAGTATGATATGCAAAGCTACATGATTATGCTAAATGATACTATATGATAATATTGCTAAAAATGATATTTGCTATTTGCTAATTGCTTCAAAAACTCACGGATGCATATGATTAGCTTGCAAAATGCACTTGAAGTCTCTTGAAGCCTTACTCTCTCCCAACTGAAGCTCTTGATTTTATAGACTTTGAGAGGATAAGATGATGGGGCTCAGATCAATGATCATGATCAGATCTGTAGATTTGAATGGCTATGAGCAAAGATGAAGGTTGAGAGAAAGGGGGAAGGAGAAGACAAGTGTCCCTCATCTCACCTTGAGTGGGTTGCTGACTGAGGGAATCTAGGGATGGTTGGAGTAAATTTAGGCATGGTAGGACAAGTGGACTCAAGTCCTTCCCAAGATGTAGGGGGTGTTGGAGAGAATATAGGAAATGGTTATGAAATGTGTGTATGTACACAATTTCATTAATTTTGGAGGTTGAGGATAGATCATGAATTAATATTTAAGGAATATTAGTTTTCTTAGCCACATGTTTGATGAGTTGGCAAAGGGAAGATGAAGTGGAGATGGAGGATGAGTTGGAAAAGGGATTAAATAATTGTGAGAATTATTTAATATTTGAGACTATAGGATAGGAGAATAACTATTAAATATTAGATATTTAATTGCTTGGAGGAGATAATTAAATATTATATATTTAATTAACTTGGTTAGAGGAATAACTAAATATTAGATATTTAATTAATTAGAAGAATAGGATAGATGAATTAATTAATAAAATATTAATTAATAGAAAGACACAAAATGAATTAAATAAATTAATCTTTTCAAATTAACTATTTAATAGAAGAATAATTATTAAATTAAATTAAAATATTTATTTAATTGCTCATAGCCAATTTTTAGGTGTATACAATGTTTACTATGGTTGAATTGCTTAACTGCTAAATCCACTTTGATATGTTATGTTAACTGATAACGATTTGAAATGAAGTTTTACTTATGTCAGTAAAGTATTTGGATGATTGTGAGTTTCAATTTGTTTTACTATTAATCTGTTATAATAGTCAACTGGTTTAACTTGATAGTGATATTGCATTTGTAGTTCAGTGGTTTTACTTGGCAATTTTGAGTTTGCTTTGATAGGTTGTTTTTGAGATTGGTGAAAGTTTATATTAGTTTTCTATCAACTGATTCACCCCCCCTCTTAGTAGTTGACCGGATCCTTACTCTTTCATCATACCATCAACATTAACTGTAAGTATATATGTGTTACAACATACCCTATAAATATTTGTACACTGATTTAAAGCATTGTCTATTAATTCCAACTTTTCATCAATCTTCTTCCTCTTTGCAGTACCAGATGGAGCTGAAGGTATTACTTTTGGTGCTTTCTTCTGTGTCGGTAACTTGAATGTAACTTTCCTAACCGGTTTCTTTTCATCCTCTACCTTGGTTTCCTCTATTGTCTTCCTTATAACTCTTTTGAAAGCTAGGGGTGTGTCATCCTGAGATTCAGACTCTGCTATAATAGACTCAATGAATACTTCTGGTTCTTTTCTCTTCCTACCTTTCTCTAGGACAACATCAATCAATCCTTTAATGTCCTATGAGACCTTCTCAACAAACTTACTTGCCTTTCCTTCCTGCTTCTCTCTCTTCTTCCGGTTGAACTAAATTTCAACCTCTTGTGTCTTTTGTTTAGTAGTACCATAGGGATTCTTAGTTTCATCAACAGGTGCATCAATCAACTTTTTTGCATAAGAATCTAAAATCTGTCCATCAACTTCATAGCCCATTTCCTCAATCTAGATCTTCTAGGGTTTGACCGCTTCCATGAGTGTTTCATCTTTCTTCACCATGAAGCATATGTCAGTTGAGTATTTCTCAACAATATGCTTAGGAACCCTTTCTCTAGATTTCATAGACTTTTCGAATGCCTTAAAATATCCCTATACCTTCTCATCTCTCTAACTGCCTAATGTAGCAATTGACTATTTTAATTGCCTCCCTACCAGGACGTCAAATGCCCATTGCCTTTTCCCAAAACTGGGACTCTCATTCATGAAAAATGGCATTAAACAGACAATTAAGTTTCCATACTATAAAGTTCCTTTCTTTTCTCCTTTAATCTTTCCTAGGTTTATCAATATTTCGTCTAACATCCAACCACATAGATCCAATTTCTCATTTTCTCTCATCACTTGTAAGCTGCTAAAATGCAGGAGCTAGAAATAAAATTTTGTTGGTTTGATTGTGTTTCCTTATAACCGATGATCATGATACTAAATCTGATGTATGTGTCGGTAATAGTGCCGATTCTCATAGATCTCCTATCTGATGTAGCGCCAGTAATCTTGTTGACATAATCATTAGAAACCTTCTTATCTGGATATTGCCCAACTTGTGGTAAACTGGTGATTGCCCTAATGGCTTTCTTGGTGATCTTGTAAGGTCTATCTAACTAGATAAACTCTCCATGTACTCTGCTCAAAACATACCTAATGATTTCATCTTCGAATTCCAGAATGTCCAGAATGTTGGTAAACCCTAAGTCTTCAATGTGCTTGTATTCAGGTTTGATCTTTCCAGAATCTCCCATTAGCTTGCTTATGTACATGCCCTTTATATCAGATGTTCCCAAATCCTCAATGTGATAGTATATATGCCCTAACATCTTTGACATACACAACTCCTTTCAGAACATGGGAAAATGCTCTAACCGAATATTCTAGGGTATCCACATGTGAATATTGCTTCAAAATTGGCCTAGGACAGTCCTTGACCTCAACAACAGTCGGGTTTGCAAAAAATATAGGAACAAATGATGATCCTACTTCCATAATTAAAGAGAAATACCTATGAATTGTTTTCGGTGAAAACCCTAACAAACTCTTTTAATCACTGGTGAAATTGCTCAAGAAGATATCTGATCACACTGAATGGATTTTAATCGATCTGAATCTCTCTTAATCATACTGAATCGCTCGAAATGAAAGGTGATAAAAAATGAAGTAGATTAAACCTTATATCCTCCAAGAAAAACCCTAATTTGTCATTGATATAAATGACTTCCGATGAAAGATACCAGATCTATGTTAAACGTCTCTATGCCGGATAAGCATCTCCAATGTTTGGATCATCTTCTAGAATCTCTTCCCAAGGCATATGAAACATATTCATGAATTTTTTCCTGCCCCTAAGGCATCTGCCTTAGTTACCGGATGAGCTTCCTGTCAGTGCAGGAGAAACCTCTTCTATCGGATAAGTAACCGGTGCATTCCCATATGCCGATTGATCTTCAGTCTTCCTAACCCATCTCTGGGTATGATCTTGCCATATTTCATTAACCTTTTATTTCCCTTTCTCATTTGGTCCTCCATTACCAACCAGTGGATTTCTACTTCTGTAGAATTTAGCAATATGTCCAACCTCATTACATGCATAACATGTAACATTGTTCTTTTGAATTGCTTTGCTAAAACCAGTATAATTGCTTGACCTGCACTGATTAGCCACATGTCCAAATTTTCCACATGCATAGAATTTAACATTCATTCTAAAGTCTTATGTCTTATGACCATACTTATTACATTTAGAATATTGATTGGGAGCAGAATCAAGGTTATGATTTGCTCTATTTCTACACTGCCTAGTCAGGTGACCAAATTTATTGCAAACAAAACATCTACCATTAACTTTGTAAGCATTAAACTTCCTTACCGGTGCCTTATGGTTTTGATCTTCATTAGCAGTACCAGAAATTTTTCCTTGCTCAAATCCAAGTCCACTGGAATCTCCATTCTGCCTTTGTCCCTTCAATAACTCATCTAGTTGTGCTGAACTAATCTTGAATTTTTCTTTGTGCTCACTTGCAGTAGTTAGATCTTCTCTCAAAATTATCATATGTCTTTCAATCTCTTGTTCATTACTCTGGGATTGTACTAAATGAGTTCTCAACATATCATTCTCATAAACAAACCTACCACATTCTTCAAATTTGTTCTTCAGAGATACAACAAGATTTTCTTCTTTTTTCTTTCGGCCCTCAATCTCTTTAAACATTCTCATAGTTATATCTTGCATTTCATTTCTCATAACCATGTTCTCCTGACTCAACTTATGAAACTATTCCTTAAGTGCATCTTTCTCTTCATCATCCTGATTTCACAAAAGTCCCTTCCTCCTAGCTTGAACAGATGACAACCTCTCCTGTAGGACAAGAATGAATTCCTGAGCAGAATTCAATTCATTTTGTAACTTCAAGTTCTTTAACCTTTCAACATCATAACCTTCAAGTGCCATCTCAAGTTGCTTTTCCAAACCCATATCCATGGATTCCGGATTTAGGATCTCCCTCAAGTTGTTAAACTTCCTCCGAGGTACAAAGCTCTGATACCAATTGTTGGAATCCAAGAACATTTAGAGGGGGGGGGTGAATGAGTGTTCTACCAGTATGATAAATTTTAACCTTATTAAAACATGCATACACCAACTGATATACCGATACATAAATAATTGAAAGAAGTAAAGCAGCCAATAAGCCAATCACATTAATGAGAACCATAGCACATAATTATACGTGGAAAACCTCAAAGTGGAAAAACCACGGTGGGATTTGTGACCCACAATATCAATTCACTGGCCATATGAAGAGATATTACAAAATATAAGGGGCCTACACTTGTAGGAAGGCTTACAGCCTAGAGCACACTGCTCAATCACAAAAGGAGCCTCACTGACTACATACAAATCTAGACGACAACCCAGAGAAGTGTTGAACTGCAAAAGATAGCATCTCCTATGCCAGAATACAATTCTGGTTAAGCTCTGTCTATTCTGATCTAAAACCCTAAACCTTTTACCGGAATAACCCTTACATAAATATCCTCATATACATGATCTCTCTCATTATTTCACATCTCCTTCCTAATACATATTCACATTCTTTCACATTCACATATATTTCAAAATAATCTAATCCAACTGACCTATATACCCTATACAATTTATCATGCCTTATGTCTTCTTACAAAGATAATTAAAATATCAATATACATGTTGGCTAGATAACATAAATACATGAATATCAAAAATAATTGTTGATACTGGATCCAAGAGATGTCGGCCTCCAATACCGATAACCTTATTCTAAACCATGTCAACCTACATTGTTAGTAACCAAAGGAATCATTTCTTCTTGTCGGTGTTGGTGCCAGTGTAGTGTCTGTGAAGTGCCTTTCGGTACACAAGTGAGCCAAAACATGAAGTCAGAACAAGATACCATGTTGCCATCAATGACAACATAGTGAAACCAACCAATTGAGTCTCAATTGACAACATTATTCTCCCTATTTCCTTGAACTAACCAATATGAGTTTCTTACTTCATTCTTTGTATTTGGTTTTGTAGGATTGTGTTTGGAGAGCCTTTACTTTTTCTCCCTTAGGGCTTAATTGCTATTTCATCTTCTATCTCTTAAGGTTGTCAAGTATTGTTTTTTTTGGTCGTGTTTCAACTCCCCAAAGCACTTTTCTTTCATGAGTTTGGGCTACTTATATTTCTTGTTTTTTCTATGATAGTGACCCCTTTGTTACTATGATGGTCATAACTTATGCTCATTACATGAGTATTTGATTTCTAATCAACCCACAACATACTTTGACATCTCTCTGTCACCAAGAATCTTTCTTTATTAAATTTAAAACGCCCCCGTGCACTAATTTATGATTGTAGCAGTGACTGTCCCATTAAATGCTTATGGCTGTCAAGACTTTTGACAAGTACAAAGACTGTCCTTTACTGTACTATATTTTTCTTTTCTTATATTTCTTTATCAAACATTGAAGGGCTTTCAATCAATATGAGTACAACTATGGTCATTGTGACTGATTCCTTAAGATTGTCCTTTGAAAATATTGATTGCCTCTACTTTGATTGGCTATGGTTTTTACTGTGATCAAGTTGTATAGTGATTTTGAAGGTTTCTATCTTCTTGTATTTGAATCATGAGACTGATATTCCTTCCAATCATTGTTTTGGCTATGAATAATCATGTTTAGATGCATACCTCTACCTAGGTGATTTCTCTAAGATTTTGGCACTGATCTACTGTCAAAACACCTATATTTGGTGTTATCTCTACCTCATATTTGACAATGATCTCTTGAGGATTCTAATGACTATCATTCATGATCTTCTTTGACTACTAAAACCCTTTGTGCCTGCTTATGCATATATAATGGCCTTCAACTAGTTCAATACATGACTCCCCTTGCATTAAGACCTTTGAATGAAACATCAAATGATAGGATTTGGTTTACTATTTTTGTTTGGTTTTCTATCTATTTGTGAAGTATATTTGAATTTTTAGATAACAGGATTCATGGTAGATTTCATCTTTGTCATACTTTATGATGAGGTGGGAAAGTTTGGGGATATTAAAAAATCAGGTCTTGTGTTGGCAATGTGTTGAAGAGCTGGAACCAAATATTTGATATTGTTTATACAAAATGGGACAATCAAACATAGAGAGTTATGAGCTTCTAGACCTTAGCACTCAAAAAGCTCAACACTTGACCTTTTGCAAGCAAAATTGCAAGTAGGTTTCATATTCTTATCAATTTTTATTTATTTTTGAATAGCCTTTGGAATAATGAGTTGACAGAGAATAGTGTTCTTAAGAATCTTTTATCTATGCTAGATTTAATTTTCATTCTTTATTTTGGATAGTTTTTTTTTTTGGCACCATGTAATTGTATGTTATGTTGGTTAATATATATGTAATCTAGTCTATGTAGCTTTTTATGTGTCATTCATTATTTTATAGTTGTTGCTTGGGAATCAAGAATGACTCTTTATATGATGAGATTATTCACTTAGGAACTTGGAATTATTCACTTGTATAAATACACATGTTTTGTATAGTAAATTGATCACTATGAAGTTTCATACAATAAAAATGAACAAAAATTTCATGTTTTGTTAAAGAAGTGAGTTCTCATTGTGATTGCTAGCTTCTAGTGTGGAGGTGGTTTCTTAATAAGTGGATTTCTACATTGTCATGATAACTAAAAGGGAAAATGGAAGGCTCCACTGATTGACAATCCTGATAACCATTTCTTTTTCAATGACCTATCATTGGGGTTTCAAATATTTAAAAGCTTATGGTCTCCAATACTCTAATATTGGAATTGAGTTATGGTAGGTTCGTATATGTATTTCATTTTTAAATCTGTCAACTTAGCCTACTTGTAGTGTCTTGGTTGACTTTGAGTAATTGATTGCATTTGACAATCTATGTTCTCCTATTTTCTTGTACAATAGGTCAAATCAAGAACCTTATTTGATAATATTTTAGTGTCTGATGACCCTGAATATGCAAAGAAGTTAGCAAAGGAGATATGGGGCAGAAACAAATATGTGAGTCAATCTTGTTGTTTTGAAATCCTCTCTTGTATATATTTTAGCTGATTGTAGAGCTGGTCATTATAGATATTTTAGCTAAGTGTAGAGTTGGTCATTGGTCATTGAAATCCTCTCTTGTAGATATTTAGATAGTGATGTGATGTCCTTAAACATTGATTCTTTGTCATCAATTACTTGATTTTGTATTTGTAGAAATGTATGTTTATAGGCTAACATAGGGGACATGGTATAATTATACTTTAAAGGGTTCTAGCTCAAATGGAAGAGCACCTACTTTACAAACATGAGGATGGTGGTTTGATTCAATCATGCCCTAATATGACTAAATATATGACTAGTTGATGGTAAAATAATGATTAGAATGACTAAATATACTACCAATTGACAATAATTAATGACTAAATAAATGACCAGTTAACAACAATCAATGACTAAATTAACAACTAAATCAATGACCAAATTAGTGACTAAATCAATGACTAAATAAATGACTGATAAACAAAAATAAATCACTAAATTAATGACTAAATCAATGACTAAATAAATGATTAAATCAATGACCAAATTAATGACTAAATCAACGACCAAATAAATGACCAAATTGATCAATCAAAACAACCAATAAATGACTAAAATAGTTTAATCATAAATTTGGTTGCGCGATTAATGACTGGCAATAAACTACTAATGGTCATGTGATAAAATTTAGTCATTTATATGCATTTTTTGGTAGTTTTTTTAGTCTCATTTCAGATATATATAACTATCACATATGTTCTACTAACATAAATATCATCTGAATCATATTACATCAATTTGCTCCAAGAATTCCAACCATATCTGAAGAGATAAGAATCCACAACCATGCATATGATCATCCAATGAAAAAAATCCCATTGAATAAGGCATCGAACCACTCGCCCATGTGGAACCATAAGGAACAACCCCCCGTGCTAGGAGATGACACAAGGTCCCATATACACTCTAGATCTAGGATGACACCTAACAACCAAAGGATACAACCGAACCTCCTTAAATGAAAACCACATGAACAATAATCCAACAAATCACATGGCTCAATATAAAGAATATGACATCCAGAGACACCAAAACAACAAGGCATAAGGAACTAGGATCTACATGTAGGGAAGAGTGTCATTACATGCTATCACCAAAACAATAAAGGATATCCTAGGTAAGGGGAGTTGAAGCTCCTTGTTCTCGGCATCTGTGATACACATGTGGAACCATCTCAATCTTTGAACAAATCAAGGGAGTTTGGTTTATCCAGTTACCATATCTTCCCAAACCTCATCCTGAGTCTATACAAGTACTCCAGGCCATGAGATGGGGTACCGACAATACATTATTATCTTATTAAGATGAATTGCTACTACCCATCCCACCTAAGATTAGTTTATTATGTTATCACTTGATTAAACAACAACCTCCCAATGAGATATCCCAATGGTCTAGACCTTAGATCCTCACACAAGGAATCCTAAGGTTCATTCCTCATGACCTCAGAAAACTCATGGAAGTCGACTCTCCTTAATCATGCACCTAGACCTTACAAAAACCGCATACTCAAATACAAAGACAAGGGCTCAAAAACAACATAACCTGGATAGCCAAGGTTCTAACCATAATGAATATCAACATTAATGCATAACAATATCATA
Source organism: Cryptomeria japonica (assembly GCF_030272615.1). Classification (NCBI taxonomy): domain Eukaryota; kingdom Viridiplantae; phylum Streptophyta; class Pinopsida; order Cupressales; family Cupressaceae; genus Cryptomeria; species Cryptomeria japonica. The sequence goes on along the minus strand of NC_081406.1, from coordinate 374,447,345 downwards.
GCCTCATAGGCAACATTTAATCACAAAGCATCCAACATCCACAAATATCAGTATAACCACAAGAGCCCAATGCAACAAAAAGGTATTACTCATCTTTCTTGTCATATAATAATGCAAATAATCAATCATGATCAATAATATAGTCCCGAATCACCTCAAGACACTTAGGAAACATATACATAGCCTTTGGACTATCGAAATACCTAATCAAAAAGTTAAGAAATGACTCAGAAAGCCCGAAATAACCAAGATACAAAAAGCGGGGCAAAATAGCGCATTTGAAAATCAGTACAATGTCTTTATCAAATAGTTTAGCACATATGGAAACCAGTGTAGCACTTTTGAAACATTAAACAATGCTTATGAATAATGAAATAGTGCATTTGCAAAATCTCGTAGTGCATACACACCACAAAACAATGCTTCTGTATAATAGAGCAACACATTTGAGAATAATAATAGCGCATATAGAAAATCCTACAGCGCAATTGCTTGACAGGATAACACATACATTGTTTTAGCATGTTTAACCTAGGGTGTAGTGCATATATGAAAGGTAACCCAAAATTACGAAATCAGAAATTATGACATTGCACAAGAAGATACAATAAGAATCAGATTGACACTGAAACCAACCACAAGGAATAACAATGCTAAGTATTAACCAAGGGGCTTGACAAAATATCAAATGGCAAATCAATACAAGTGAAAACTCATATACTAAAGATTCAAACACAAAGGATAGCAATACAAATTCTCCAATTTCTAGACCTTAAAGTGATACAACAAAAGCATCCGTAGATCAAATAGCAATACTCCCAAAATTGTACAACCAAGAGGATTGAGAACATTTGCGGCAACACAGATAATAGTCTCAAGCCATTCATGACAAACACCCGCAAATTAAATCCATAGAATACAATAAATTTCCCCAACACTACATTGATAGTAAAACTATGTGAATAATTAATAGTATTATCAATCTACCCATTCCTACAAGCAAGCTTTCACAGACACTCTTTTGAAATAAAAAAGCAAGAAGGATAAAATCCCCGACTTGGAAAAATTGAAGTTATGGAAAGAACAATAAATACGAAGAAGCGTAAACCCCAAATTCAAGCTCCCATTCCAAATTTAAAATCTCCAATCATGAAAAATTCTTTGGATTGCCAACCCATGACAAAACTCAAAAATCTCAACAAATAGATTTTTCATTCAAAAACAATAGAATATGTTGGCCAATCAAAATAATTAGAAATATAATATTTCATACCAACCCCACCCAAATATCAAGGTAAGAAATATACAATAATATTAATTAACTTACCCAGAACTCTCAACCAATAATAAAATAGGGTAGGTAGGATAAATAATATTTAAATAACCAAAAGGGGTAAAAGGGATTTAAATAATAAGAATATCTCACATAATTAAATAACCAAATGGGCAATAATATACTTACCCAATCAATGTTGAACACAAAGTACCACTGAGAGGGGGGTGAATCAATGGTTCCTAAACTTTTTCACTTTCAAGATAAACTTCAAAATGTCAATTATTCTCTTAACCACTAAATAATCATACCGTTAGAACAAGATACAAATCCAAAGAGATCATTCACACAAATAAAACTCACAACACCATATTTACGAGGAAAACCCAATGTGGGAAAAACCTCGGTGAGAAAAGTTGCTGGAAACTAGTGCCCCAATCTAGCCTCATGGGTAAAATACTGACTTACAAAGATTTAGGGTACCAACCCAAGGAGCACCAACCCCTACACTTTTAGGGCACCAACCCAAGGAGCACCAACCCCTGCACCAAGATTTAACTTGGCAATGTATATTGAAAATACTGTTTGAATACAATTAAGGCTTCTTGTTGCAAATGAATTTTGCAACTCTTTGATCAAATAACTCATTGTCGATTGATAGTCTTTTCTCCTCCACTGAATCTCACTCTACTGGTTGTAAGATTAATGTCTCTGATTCTTGGTCTCTTTTATCTTTCTCTTCCACTCTCACATAATCTCTCAACACATTGTGTTACTCTTGGATGCTACCTGCTCTTGCCACACCTTGCCGGTTAGGCTCAATTGCAAGACTATAGTTATGCTAGTAGAATCCTCTTATCGATATGTATGCTCACATACACTGCAAATTTCTTAGAATAATTTCTAAAGCAAGTAATTCTTCTCTTTACTAACTCTCTCTTTTCTCTTCTTCTTCTCCATAGCATCAACGCACTCTATTTCAAGCTCTCCTCTTTTCTCCCATGATTTCCCGCCAGAAAGCAATTCAAACTTTGGAGCGGTTAGGGTTTCCTCTTCTTGACACAATCGTCATGAGATCCGATCCAACCTATCTTGGATAGATCACCTATCCTTCCAGAATGCATCTATTCATGGTTTCCATTATTCAATGCATATTTTCTAAAAATAGCAATCTCGAATAAGATCTCTTGCCTTAAAATCCATCGACACATAAAAACACTTCAATTGTTTCCTTTTCGAGGACTTCCTAAATCGGGTTTCCTTTACATTGATTCAGGCACCAACTACTCCCTGATCTTTCTCTGTTATCCTTTCTTCCTCAAGCTGCAACAATTAGACAGAATCCCGTGATTTGTGGTTGTTTCATTAATGGCGATTATCTATTTCAATGACCCTGTCGATGGGGCTTCAATGAACACAAGATGTTTTCCACCTCTGGTCCATATGGCATCACAATGATCAAGACATGGCCCACCAACACACAGTTGGTCCAGCATGCTCATACCAGTACATCCCTTTGCCAATAGAATTGTCTTCTTCTATTAACCGGTAGAGAACACTATACCGGTAACACATCTTCACCTCTAGTGGGTTGAGACAACTTTAACATTCTTCCTCTTCATCATACACCGACAACCATCCTTCAGACCAGTTTATGCTACCAGTAAGCCTTCATTATTTCTACTCACACTCATGTAAATATCCATCATGCCAGTTGACATCAATGACAACTCAATGCCAAAATGCCAACAATCAAATATTAAATCACAATAAATAAATAGAAGGGCTCACAATAAAACAATAAAATAATATAAACGCTCAAATAAATATTGAACTATTAATTAAATATAAATATAAATCCTCAATAAAATAATCACACATAATTTTTAAAATATTATTACCACCCAATAAATTAATTTAACATTAATAAATTATTTATGCCAATTAATTAATTAATAATTTAATCAACCAATAACCATTACTCCTCAAAACAACCCAACATAAGGTAACATAAAATTCCACAAGACAACTTTAACCCGCAACACCAAGACTGAAAGAATACCTGCTAAACCTAGCGTGTAGAATGGGATCTCATGTCAACTTTGATCAACTTGCCATTGGGATGAAGACATGCTCATACCTGTGAAGCCAAGTGGAGTTGATATTTGGTACCTACAAACCTATCACCACCAATACATGTACAACAACATATATAATAATATATATCATGAAATAATCAAACAAGTGAAAAGAAATCACAACGTCATATCATGCTCATGAATGAGTGGTATGACATCATCCCTAACACAACCACAGTAGAAGACACCCATGACAACCAAGAACTATCATAATCATCTTATCCAATATAGCCATGGAGTGAGGTTAACACATAGTATGATTCCCTCATATCACCATAAGCAAATACGATCCTCCCATATAAGGTAAGTGTATATAAATCATCAAATAAGAGTCCATCATCACAATAGTCCATGAATATCATCATCCATATGAAACCATAATGTCAACTGCAAATATGATGTGCATCATCAATAATAACGTATCCAAGTCATAGATAAATCCATAAACGTCTATCAAAAGCACCATAAAATAGTTTAAGCTATATCAATATAATCTATCGATGCACAAAAAGGAAAGATGAATTGGGGAGGGGAACTACAATAAAAATTTGGCGATTTGAAGATTTTAGTGGTCATCAATGAGACTTTTTATTGAGTGGGCACGTTTCAAATGTTTTTATTGGAAAACTTTTATATTATTTCAGTTGTTGTATACACCTAAAAATGGTATGACGATAATTAATTAAATAAGAAATTATTTAATTAATCCCCCTTCCTAATTTAATTGAATTCATTAGCAATTTGACTAAATTCTCCCTTTCACCTACTTATTAATAAATCTAAGGATTTATTTGACAGGTTCATCTCAATGGTCCCCTTTGATTAATTAATTCAAATTAATTAATCCCCCCCATTTCAATCAATTCTTCTAATCCCTAATTAATTAAAAAAAATCAATTTATGAGTTGTTGAAAATTAATTAGTCTTTTCCTATTATTTGAATTTTTAAATTCAAATTACCCACACGCCTCCTAACTTCTAACCACCTAACCTAACCATCCCTCTAACCTAACCCATTTCACCTAACCTTGGGTTTAACTAACCCTATCCTATCTTGCACATCCTAACCTCCTTATCCTAACCTTCTATGGTGTGGATATTCTCCCCTTGAGACACATGGCATTTTGGCCACATGTCTCCTCTCTTGGACACTTGCCCTCTTATGAGCAAGGCTCCTTGACACTTGTCACCATAGAGATGACAAGTGTCCCTTCCTCCAACCTCTTCTCCAACCTCCTCCAATTTCACCCTTGATATCTTTAGACTCAACCTTGACCGTTGATTCCTACCACCTCACCCCTGGCCTTGGAAATCCTATAAATATCCCCCATTTTGAAGGACAAATGATCCCATCTGATTATCAATTTAGGCATTGTTACTATAGGAATATCCATTCTAGCATATCATTTGAGCTTTGTTGTTATAGGCAATTTCATCTTAGATTTAGCTTAATTTGAACATTTTCTAGTATAATTATTGAATCATGTAGCTTAATCAATCTCTTTTCTATCTTAATTGCATCATCATCATAGCTTAATCATGCATATCATTATCTTAATTAGACTCTTGGATCAATCTAGCATAATCAATCTCATCTAGCTTGCATATCATTATCATTTCAAATCCTTCGTCTAGGTGTAGTCAAGTCACTGGGATTTCTTATCCAGATCTGAGAGCAAATCCACACTCACATCTCTTAGGAGGTGATAGGTTTCTTTGTCATGGTTCAAATTTCATGTGCTTTTAATTTTCTAACCATGCTTGTAATGATCTATTGAGTGTTTGTGTTGCAGCTGTAGGTATCACACTTCATAGGCACGACATTTTGGTGCCCACCATGGGGCTGGAAATATCATTTTTGGCCTCTTAGCATCATCAAATTTTCAATCTCACAGGTTTCTTGCCAGGTCTGATTCAAAATTTTGTATGAGTTATCTTTCTATCTCATACAAGCTCCTTTGTGCCCTCATACGAGTATATGAGAATTGTTGTACGAGCAGGTGAGAATTGTCATATGAATTTTTTCTTCCATGTTTTCAAAACAGATTGCATTTTAAGGTTTTCATGCTTCAATTTGATTACTACTAATGCTAACCCTGGTCTGTTTGTGAGTTTTTCAATAGCCTAACTGATTTTTGCAGGACGATTGTCGAAGATTAAGCTTGTCAAAGCTTCATTTCATCAAAACAACATGACTACTAACGTATCTATTTTGCAGGTTGCCTAGACTCAACCAAAATTTGTGTCTTCTTTAAGTTTTCTAGGCACACTTTAATGGTAAATGAACATCTTGTTTTCTATGCTTGAGAAGTTTTCTAAAAGGTAGGAGAGTGTGCTCTTGTCCATTTGGACAATGAAAAATCCTGACCCTTGAAGCGCTTCTATGTTTGAGATTTGATTACTTTTAGTGGGTTTGTCATAGTGAGAAAAAGTAATCACCCTGTGAGAATGACCCAGGTGAGTATAGCTAGACCTAAGCTTTCCAACTCAATCTAAAAAATATGCCTCTTGGGATTAAAGTCTCGGAGGATGGGATTATTTGAGTTTTCTCTTTTGAGATCTCTCATATCGTACATTTAGTAGGGCCTCACGGTCTCAATCATGCTTGTGTGACTACTTCTTGTTTCGGTACCTTGTAGGGCTATAGGTCAAAATCGTGCTTGCACTACTACAAGGGGTAATTTCAAATGGAAACCCTTACTACAAACCCTAAGATAGAAGCTACCTAATTCACCTCCGAAAGGGGGATAATCTTTGTGCAAGAGAGATAGTAACTCTCCCAGGACACTTGCCATATCATGCCCCCATTAGCATTTGGAGTTGGATAATACGGCATTGAGAATGCATTGTGTGAGACTCAGCGGCCATATTTTGATTAGCTATTGGGTGTGTACCTAAGTTTACAAGCAAAGGTTTTCTCTCTCAGCCAACTTCCTTAGGATTTAGCGTGTTGTGCTTGAGGTCACATAGAATATCATGTGTTTGTTATGTCTAATCCCTAAAGCAGAAAATCAGACATCTAAAAATGGAAAACAGAAGCAAAACATCAAACTTCATTGATCAAAAATCTATCCAAACAAAAAAATTGTCTATGTTCTATCCTCAATCGTATGAGTTTGTTAGTTTGTCATACGAAAAATCTAGTTTAACATCTGGTTCAGTGAGAATTGTCGTATGAGTTAGTTTAGTAGAAAATTTTGTGTCATCTTTTGTTGTCTGGTTCTGTGAGAAATCTCATACGAGTTTATGCCTTTGTCATGTGAGATTTTGAGTTTGTCGTATGGGCCTGTCTAAATTGTCATCTGGGGCTGAATAAACTGTTGTACAAATTTCTATCTCTGTCAGTCTAGAGTTGTCTTCTTGCATGTCTTTTTCAGATCTGTCATATTTGCTTGGTCAATTTATAGTTAGCATAAACACTTGATATTTGTCATTTTGTTCTTAGATTGTCTCCTTAGTTCGCTTGGTCAAGTTATCATCTGTCAAATCGGATTCTAGAAATAGACACCTCAAGATTTTCAAGTATTCGCCTTCAACAAGTTCAAGATCTAAACATCTCAAAGTGCATTATCACCCTCTTTGATAAACCGATCACTCAAAACATAGTTTCTCATTAGGATCTATCATCCTCTATCACGAAACTACAATGTTTGGTCAAGATAACCTTGTCCCCCATCATAGGATATATCATTCCTATTGGACTTGGTTTTATCAAAATCATCATCATTGCACTCCAAAACCGCAGGTCAAAAAACTTGCAAACTTTTAAACACTTGAATCATCTTTTCATGTCATATCACTCTATCAAATTTACATTGACAGTTGATCCCTTATCGAAACAACTCTTAGACAATTGAATCCTTGCACAATATCTAACGCACGTTTATGCCCGTTTTAACTAGAGCCCAAAGACAGAATATTGTAGAAACAAAAATTGAAACATTGGAAATAATTGAAGATTATAGAACCAAGGAACCCAAAAATGAAATACAAGAAGAAGAGGAAATAATATAACAACATCTCAGAGAAATCAAACAAGATCCTAAATTCAATAAATTTATGGAGAAAATACTGGAGGGAGAAAAAGAAAAATACTTCCTAATGTTAGCTAAATCTGGTGCTACACTCCTCCAAGATTTCGATGTGAGCAAATTAGTACAAAAGAGAAGTGACTCTTCCCCTGATAATTAATGACATGAGGATATTTTTGGTCTCAAAATTAATGACAAATCAATTCCTGATAACACAAGAACTAATGAGGAAACTTCCATTCCCAAAAAGGATGATGTAGAAATTCTCAACCATGTCAAATCTAATGAAGACACAAGAAGGGGTCGATATGACACAAGCAAAGATCAAGATCATACTAGAACACACACTCATACAAGGACAAATCATGTTGATAATCCTATCACAACTCTTACACAACAAATACAAACACTATAAACACAAATTCAAGATATGCAGAGAGGAACTGTTAGAAGATACTCGCTTCAAGAAATCAGTCCTTACCCCTTTGATAGAAATCTAAACATGATACCATTTCCTACAGGTTGTGAAACTCCTCGATATGATAAATATAATGGAAGCACTGATCCCTAGGATCATATACGAGAATTTTGCACGCTGAGTATGGAGTTTGCACATGAGGATACCTACCTGATGAGATTATTTCCAAAAAGATTAAGTGGACTAGCTATGGAATGGTTCTCCAAAATTCCACCTGGAATTATATCATTCATAGAATTGGTGGATAAGTTTGTTTCACAATACTCTTATAACATTTAACATGAGGTAACAATGCTCGATTTATGTAACACTAAACAAAAGAGTGGAGAACCTTTCATGACATTTCTACAGAGATGGAAATGATTAGCTTCACGATATCCTCGAACGGTACCGGAATATGAGAAGATAGATATATTCATTGACAACCTAAATGGACAAATGAGTTATCATCTAAAAATGCAATATCATAATTTTTTTGAAAAGATTGTTGACAGTGGGCTAGTGTCCCTCGCGAGGATTTGTGACATGGTTTAACAACCTCCTGTGGATTCTATAAGTCTAGTGGTTGTATCGAGCATTGAAAGGTCGATCTTTTGGTGCAACGACAACCCTAGATTTTAACAAGTGGTATCAGATCTTGGTCACAAGTTTGAATCACGCAGGCCGTAGTGAGTGACACTAGGAGGGGGATTGTTGGCAGTGGGCCAATGTCCCTCGGGGGATTCACGACATGGTTTAATAGCCTCCTATGGATTCTATAAATCTAGTGGTTGTATTGGGCATTGCAAGGTCTATCTTTTGGTGCAATGACAACTCTAGCTTTTAACAAAGATGATTGATAATGGTATCAGAATGGAAGAAGCTATGGTAAAGAAGGGTGAGTTGAAGCTATAAAAAGAAGGTGTTACTCCTCCTAACAAAAATTTTAGCAGTAATAACAATCATAAGCCTAAATTTTGGAATAGTAATCGAAATATCGTCAATCATGGAATAGTGGATAACAACAATGTAAAACCAAAACAACTAGTTTTTTATTTATCCACTCACTCAGCAGTAGCTCAGCAAAACAACAATCACCAAAAATCAACTTTCAACAATTTTTTTTGAAGGATATTTACAAACATTGGTGAACCACTTGGGTCAGCACTAAAGACACTTCTCGCAAACAAATTGATTACTTTACCAGAAGGAAGGAACTATGAACCCCAACTAAAACCCTCTTGGTGGAATGATAACCATTATTGCGATTTCCATCGAAACAAGGGACATCACACAGATAATTGTCAGCGGTTGAAACACGTCATCCAAGATTTGATTGATAATGGAGTAACAACTATGGATGGACATATGGCAAATGAATCTCATACAGCTTTTAAAACTCCACTTCCAAACTATGAGAAGGGTGGATCATCAACAACACATAATAGTAAGGGTAAAGATAAGGTAAACTACACTCATACATATGATAATGTGGTAAATGTGATTATAGTAAAAGAAAAGAAACATCAAGAACCTACTCATGCTATCACAAGAAGCAAATCTATAGTTATTTTTCTGGGTCCTACCACTAACATGTCATCCAATACAAAACAATATAATCTAGTGGAGCAATTGCAAAAAATGCCCGCGCAAATATCCATCTTAGAACTTTTAAAGCTTTCACCTGCACACAAAGAAATTCTTGAACGAGAATTAGTAGATACAACAATATCTAAATATCTTGATATAGATCAATTTCAAACCATGGTGGGGCACCTTACAACCCCTCACTGCTTATCATTCATAGAAGAAAATGACATGTCCTTGCAACATCCCCATAATGCTCCCTTGCATATCGAAGTCGTCATTTATAAGACGCCAGTTAAATGTGTCCTAATAGATGGAGGAGCTGGCCTAAACATTTGTTCATTGAGTCTTTTATGTGCTCTAGGTTATTCTAAAGATGTAGTTGATCCCCAAAAAAGACCACCATCAAAGCCTATGATGAAGAAGAGTGTTCCTCTAAAGGAATTGTGATGTTACCCATCAGAGTGGGACGTTTACAGAAAGACATAGCATGCCAAGTTGTAGACTTGGACTTATCATACAACATACTCTTGGGAAGATGTTGGACACATGACATACAAGCTATTCCATCCACATATCATCAGTGCCTAAAATTTCCCTACAATGGGCAAGAAATCACGATCTCAGCAGATTCAAATCCATTTTAGTATTGTAGTAATCTCAAACTAGTTCAAGAGGTCATTGTTCCTCATAATAGGGAGGCATCATCTTCAAACACACAAACCAAAGAAAAATCATTTTCCTCAATTTTGTCATGGAAAAACAAATGCAACTAAGAGATCGAGGGAACAAAGAATATTCAATATCATAATTACCACTTTCTCCTAAGTCCTATGGAAAACCATCAAACTCTAAACAACAACCAATTGTGAAACATCTTCCAATATTTGATGGAGAATTTGTTAGTGTTGGGACCTTATTAGAGGAAACAGAAGATAGAGATGTACTACAGTGGCTATACAAGGATGAAGAATTCCAACAAAAGATCAACAATGTTCGCATACCCACTAAAAAATATGGAAAAGAATTTAACAATCTTCAAAAAATGGGATACATTAGAACATGCCCTATAGGAAAAAGAAAAGAAGGTATCTCAGAACCTATCCAACCTCATACTCAACAGGCTATAGACAAAGAAGGCTTAGTGTATGGACAAGTTACTCTACCAAAAGACACATCTTCTAGCCAACAACAAGAGGAATATGAAAACAGACAAGAATAACTTGCAATTGAAAGGGAAGAAGCATCTGCCAAGCAACAAGCACAAGCAAACATGAAATGGCAAAAGAATAAAGACTCAAATCAATAGGAAAAATAAACTAAAAGCACCTCATTAACTCTCAATAAAAACAAGCACGAACCTAGTACCAATCAAGGAGAACTAATAGCAAGGTTGACAAAACTCAATCTCAGTCCAGAAGAGGTTGAATATGAAAGAAGAAAAGATATAGAAAGAAAAGAAAAAGAAACAAATCAAATGCTATATGAACAAATCTGTAGATTGCAAGTTGCAAGTGAGACATATTCTGATGAATGGGAATGCGATTCCTATCACTCTAAAGAATCAGCTGAAGAAAATTACTTTGAAGAAGATGTAGGAGTCGATGTAGTTTACATTTATGCATGGGAAACGTTAGGAACTACCTCACTTGAATTAGAATCACATTCGGCTGACTTTGATTAATCGAGGATAATCAGGAGCTCCTTGTGTGAGGTCATTCTGATGAGAGTATCGTTCTAGACATTGACATACATATCAAAAAATTTGACATATCTATCATGACTCTTGATACCCTCGAAACATCTCAACCTAATGACCCCCTACCTCTAATCCACCTTGAACTTATTGATTGGGAAAATGAAAGACATACTTTCATTGATACCTTTCCTAATGACCATTCCATATATGTATATCTTAATGCAATCAAACCCGCAACAACTTTCACCATGAATTTCAACAACGCATCTTCCAGTCAAGTGGGTGCCAAATCTTCAGTCGCAAAAGTGAAAATAAAGAAAACAATATCAGGTCTAATGCTGAAAACCATTTCTTGGCAACATTAGATCAAGAAAAATTAAAAAGAAAGGATGCATCTAATAGTGAAAACCTCCTCGAGGCACCAGAAGATGGGAGATTTGACACTTTACTTGCGCACTATCAAGAAAGGTCATCCATTTTGATCGAATCAACAAAGGCAATTAACATTAGGACAACAGAGCAACCAAAGATCCTACATCCAACAACTTCTCTATCAGAGCAAGAAATGCAATAATATATGGAATTCTTTAAATGACGGCAAATCAATTTCGCCTAGTCATATGCAGACATGTCAAGGTTGGATCCAAAGCTTATTATGCTTCACTTAAATGTCAGTCTGGGAGCCAAAACAGTTAAACAGAAATTAAGGAAGATGCATCCTCATATTGCTCTTCTAGTCAAAGAAGAACTAAAGAAATTACTGGATGTCGGATTCATCAGACCCGTAGCTTATCCTCAATGGGTATCCAACATCATTCCTATTTCCAAACTAGATAAAAGTATCAAAATATGCACAGACTTAAAAGATCTTAATAATGCATGTCCAAAGGATGATTTTCCTTTGCCTAACATTGAGATCATTGTGGATTTAACTGCTAGACACTCCATGTTTTCTCTAATGGATGGTTTCTTTGGATACAATTAGATTAAAATAGCACCTGAAGATCAAGAAAAGACAACTTTCACATGTCCGTGGGGTACTTTCTGCTGGAATGTCATGCCTTTTGGACTAAAGAACGTAGGTGCTACATATCAGAGAGCTATGACAACAATATTCCATGACATTATGTATACATTCATGGAAGATTATGTGGATGACATATTGGCCAAATCATATAATAGAGAAGACCATATAGGAATACTAGAAAATGTCTTTAACAGGTTAGAAAAGTATAAGCTACGGCTCAATCCCAATAAATGTGCCTTTGGTGTCACTTCAGGCAAGGTATTGGGATACATTGTTTCAGTTAGAGGTATCGAAGTAGATCCAACTAAGGTCAAAGAAATCATGTAAATGGCATCTCCCCAGAATATCAGTCAACTAAGATCACTTCATGGAAGACTGCAGTCAATCAGAAGATTTTTTGCTCAACTAGCAGATAAATGCCAACCATTTTCTCATCTATTACACAAAAATGTTCATTTCAAGTGGGACCATCAATGCGAGGATGCATTCAATAAGCTCAAGGCCTATCTCATGCAACCACGCGTCCTAATGCCACCAATTCCAGGAAAGCCATTGTTACTCTATGTATCAACCATCGAAGTATCATTAGGAGTTTTTCTTGCACAACAGGGTAATGAAGGAAAATAATGAGCCATCTACTACATCAGTAGAACATTGATAGGATATGAGATCAACTATTCACCAACGGAAAAAGAATGCTTGGTGGTAGTTTTTGCTTCTCAAAAATTAAGACACTCTCTAGTATCTCACTCCATCAAGTTGATTGCTAAAATTGATCCATTGAAGTATATGCTCAGCAAGGCAACATTAACAGGATGACTAGCAAAATGGATTATGATTCTAAGCGAGTTTGATATTGAGTATGTTGACAGAAAAGATATAAAGGGGCAAGTCATTGCAAACCAACTAGCAGAGGCACCACTTCAAGATGATTGTCCTTTACAAATTGAGTTTCCTGATGCTGATATCCTAACGGTCACCACAAAAACATGTCAATTATACTTTGATGGTTCATATACACAACATGGATCAGGAGCAGGTATTCTATTCATAACACCACAAGGTCATACAATTCTGAAAGCATACAAATTAAGTTTTCCATGCACCAACAATACAACAGAATATGAAGCTTTGGTTACATGTATCAAAATGGCTATAGAATGGAACATTACACAACTTCAAGTCTTTGGAGACTCTCAGCTTGTCATCAATCAAATCAATGATGATTATCAAACAAAGGATGAAAATTTAATGCCTTATAAGAAGATGGTTGATGATGTCAAGAAATATTTTGTAGAAATAAGTTTTTAGCAGATTCTAAGGAATGACAACAAAGTAGCAGATGCCATGGCAACATTTTCTTCTCTACTTTAGACACAAGAAAATCAAGAGTGTTATGAATTTCTAGTGGAAGAGTTGTTTTACTCTGCACATAATTTTCCTGATTCCCAAACTATCTGTCACCTTGTTGGGCATGATTCTTCCCTCTATGGCCAAACTTACACATACCTGAAAGATAATATCCTCCCTCCTAACTTATCAAAGAATCAAAAGAGAAAATTTATTCGCCAATCCTCCCATTATACTCTTGTCGCGGATACCCTTTTTAAACAAGGTTTGGATGGTACTCTTTTAAGATGTCTCGAACAAGAAGAATTTGAGAAGGCCTTAGATGAAGTCCATAATGACATTTGTTTCACTCATTCAAGTGGTCTTACCCTTTCAAAAAACTTATAGACTTGGGCTATTATTGGCCAACTATGGAACGAGATTATTTTTAGATAGCTAAAACATGCAAACAATATCAGATCCATGGTAATTTGATTCATGCACTAGCACAAGAACTTCATGCTTTGGCAACATCTTGGCCTTTCTGCCAATGGGGTCTTGATCTAGTAGGAAAAATAAATCCTTCTTCATCCAATGGTCACAAATTCATCCTTGTATCTACAGAATATTTCACAAAATGGATTGAGGTAGTACCTCTCATAAATATCATAGGAAAACAAATTGATGTATTTTTCTTGAACTACGTCATCTGTCACTATGGAATACCCATGACCATTATCACTGATAATGGCCGACCATTCAAGAACCAAGATGTACAAGAACTATGTGAGAAATTCAAGATCCAACACAGATTTTCAACACCCTACTATCCACAAGGGAATGGGCAAGAAGAGGCATCAAACAAAACCATTCTGAAAATCCTCAAAAAGACCGTGAATGATGTTGGAAGAGATTGGCATATTCAATTGAACCCTGCTCTATGTGCCTATCATAGCAGTATCCACACACCAATAGGTGCCACACCTTTTTCTCTTGTCTATGGATCAGAAGAAATACTATCAATAGAAGTAGAGATACCTTCTCTATGAGTATCATTAAAAGGCCTTATCCCAGATGAAGAAAAACGAGTATCTAGATTAGAGGAGTTAGAATTAATCCATGAATGAAGACAACATGCCTTTGATCATTTAAAGGTATATCAGCAAATAATGTGCCACAGTTATAATCACAAGGTCAAACTAAGAACATTTCAAGTTGGAGAACTAGTACTAAAAGAAAATCCATGCAACCAGGCAAATTGAGAAAAGAAAGGGAAGTTTGAACTAAACTGGTTAGGTCCGTTTGTGGTCACAACAGTATTTGGGTCAGAAGCATATCAAGTATCAACACACGACAAGGATCAGCTCGAGGAACCCATCAATAGCATGCATCTGAAGAATTTTTATCTCTAAAAAAGAAGGAAAATCCGAAAAACAGTGAAAAAGAAGAAAATCCAAAAATAGTGAAAAAGCAGAAAATACAAAAACAGTAAAAAAGCAAAAAAAAATATAAAAAAACAAATATGAGGAAAAGTGCAATAAAAACATATGGTGAAAACCTTGCAAACATGTGCTATCTGTCAGCCATCTCTTTTATCTATTAGTTCATGCATCCTTCCACGTGCATTCATTTTCCATCTGCGTTGTTCATATCTGTCATAAAGCCTATACATATGCAGGCATCTCGGGTGATTTCTCGCCATGGTTTGGATCATTGGGTATATCATAATGACTTTGTTTCTAGGCTTGGGGCAAAATCCTAAACCTAGCTGGGGGCAAATTTATTGATCATTTTTAGCTTAATCAAATAGGTAGAACAATAGTCAGGCAACTCTTATCAAGCGAAAACTAAGACACATCCAACGTTGAACATGAGATCAAATTGTCCACCATCAAACTATCGCATGTCAGTCTAAGCACATAACACACTTTTCAATGGATGATATCTTTTGGATAATGATTTTAACATGATTGTTCAACTTTTCTATCTTGATTTTCACTATCATTATTTCTGAGTGACTCCATGATGTCTCTGACTACAGGAACAAAGAAGGAACATGATATTTTTTCCTATCTGTTGCCTGTAAATTAATCATTAATATGTGCAAATTTGTCTCAAGACATGATCATCAGAGTATCATCGAAGATATTTTTGATTTGCGTATAGAATGGTTAATACTGCCTGTTTTATGCAAGCAACACTCAAGTCATCTTGGTTCAATTATACCTCGATGCTTGTGCTAACTTGCAATATCAAAATCCAGGAAAGTAGTGCTCAGGTCATCATGGTTTAATTATACCATCGATGTTTGCACTCACTTTCCACATTTTAAAATAAAAATCTCAATGATGACAAAATGCAATAACCCAGTGACTAGTCCAATCGTAGCTTTGCATTTCATTTGCATTTAGCTTGCATTTCATTCTTGCATCCAGGTTTTTGCACGCTCATCTTATCCAAGGTTAAATCTATCATAGGAATCATCAAGGTATCATCATAAGTGTATACACAATCAGACTGATGACTCATCTCTATCCAGATATTGTCGACCCAACACAAATCTTATGATACCCCCTCAATAGAACCAACCTCAGCATATCTAAATCTTCCTACAACCTAATACCAACAAAATATCAGTTCTTTACCCAATCAATCTTATCAATTCTATCAATCGATCACATATAAATCTATTTTATCATGTTTTATACAAGATGTATCTTTCCTGGAACTAGACGTTTTGATCAAGTCTTATACAAGATATATCATTCCTGAAACCAGATGCTTTGATCATCTTTGTCTTATACAGGAGGTATCATTCTTGAAACCAGACTAAATCTTGATCTTATCAATTCAATCAATCAAGCTCTATCAATAACCGAGAATCACATCACCATGATCGTAGAACTCGCACTTTCATCAGCCACAGTTGCAGAAATCAAATCATTTCTAATCGGGAAATCAATTTTGCAAAAATCCAAACACTCCAAAGCTCAATTATCTCAATTGATCTCCCGAGGGGGCATCATCGTATCACAGTTTATCAATTAATGTCTAGGGCATCCTATCAAACCAATATCATCATCATCAAAATGAGATTATTCTTTGAATCAACGTGTCATCACACCTCGCTTCAAAGAGGGGAAAAATGTATACACCTAAAAATGGTCTGAAGATAATTAATTAAATAAGCAATTATTTAATTAATCTCCCTTCCTAATTTAATTGAATCCATTAGCAATTTGATTAAATTCTCCCTTTCATCTACTTATTAATAAATCTAAGGATTTATTTAACACATTCATCTCAATGGTCCGCTTTGATTAATTAATTCAAATTAATTAATCCTCCCCCCATTTCAATCAGTTCTTCTAATCCCCTAATTAATTAAAATAAATCAATTTATGAGTTGTTGAAAATTAATTAGTCTTTCCCTATTATTTGAATTTTTAAATTCAAATTACCCACATGCCTCCTAACTTCTAACCACTTAACCTAACCATCCCTCTAACCTAACCCATTTCACCTAACCTTGGGTTTAACTAACCCTATCCTATCTTGCACATCCTAACCTCCTTATCCTAACCTTCTATGGTGTGGATATTCTCCCCTTGAGACACATGGCATTTTGGCCACATGTCTCCTCTCTTGGACACTTGCCCTCTTATGAGAAAGGCTCCTTGACACTTGTCACCATAGAGAAGACAAATGTCCCTTCCTCCAACCTCTTCTCCAACCTCCTCCAATTTCACCCTTGATATCTTCAGACTCAATCTTGACCATTGATTCCTGCCACCTCGCCCCTGGCCTTGGAAATCCTATAAATATCCCCCAATTTGGAGCACAAAGGATCCCATCTCATTATCAATTTAGGCATTGTTACTATAGACATATCCATTCTAGCATATCATTTGAGCATTGTTGTTATAGGCAATTGCATCTTAGATTTAGCTTAATTTGATCATTTTCTAGCATAATTGTTGAATCATGTAGCTTAATCAATCTCTTTTTTAGCTTAATTGCATCATCATCATAGCTTAATCATGCATATCATTAGATTAATTAGACTCTTGGATCATTATAGCATAATCAATCTCATCTAGCTTGCATATCATTATCATTTCAAATCCCCCGTCTAGGTGTAGTCAAGTCATTGGGATTGCTTATCCAGATCTGAGAGAAAATCCACACTCGCATCTCTTAGGAGGTGATAGGTCACTTTGTCATGGTTCAACTTTCATGTGATTTTAATTTTCTAACCATGCTTGTAATGATCTATTGAGTGTTTGTGTTATAGTTGCAGGTATCACACTTCGCAGGCATGACATTTTTATCATCGTATCACAGTTTATCAATCAATGTCTGGGGCATCCTATCGAAACAATATCATCATAATCAAAATGAGAATATTCTTTGAATCAATGCATCATCACACCTCGCTTCAAAGAGGGGCAAAATGTATACACCTAAAAATGGTTTGAAGATAATTTATTAAATAAGCAATTATTTAATTAATCCCCCTTCCTAATTTAATTGAATTAATTAGCAATTTTATTAAATTCTCTATTTCATCTACTTATTAATAAATCTAAGGATTTATTTAACACGTTCATCTCAATGGTCCCCTTTGACTAATTAATTCCTCCCCCCATTTCAATCAATTCTTCTAATCCCCTAATTAATTAAAACAAATCAGTTTATGAGTTGTTGAAAATTAATTAGTCTTTTCCTATTATTTGAATTTTTAAATTCAAATTACCCACATGCCTCCTAACTTCTAACCACTTAACCTAACCATCCCTCTAACCTAACCCATTTCACCTAACCTTGGGTTTAACTAACCCTATCCTATCTTGCACATCCTAACCTCCTTATCCTAACCTTCTATGGTGTGGATATTCTCCCCTTGAGACACATGGCATTTTGGCCACATGTCTCCTCTCTTGGACACTTGCCCTCTTATGAGAAAGGCTCCTTGACACTTGTCACCATAGAGATGACAAGTGTCCCTTCCTCCAACCTCTTCTCCAACCTCCTCCAATTTCACCCTTGATATCTTCAGGCTCAATCTTGACCGTTGATTCCTGCCACCTCACCCCTGGCCTTGGAAATCCTATAAATATCCTCCATTTTGGAGCACAAAGGATCCCATCTCATTATTAATTTAGGAATTGTTGTTGTAGGCATATCCATTCTAGCATATCATTTGAGCATTATTGTTATAGGCAATTGCATCTTAGATTTAGCTTAATTTGATCATTTTCTAGCATAATTGTTGAATCATGTAGCTTAATCAATCTCTTTTCTATCTTAATTGCATCATCATCATAGCTTAATCATGCATATCATTAGCTTAATTAGACTCCTGGATCAATATAGCATAATCAATCTCATCTATCTTGCATATCATTATCATTTCAAATCCTTTGTCTAGGTGTAGTCAAGTCACTGGGATTGCTTATCCAGATCTGAGAGCAAATCCACACTCGCATATCTTAGGAGGTGATAGGTCGCTTTGTCATGGTTCAAATTTCATGTGCTTTTAATTTGCTAACCATGCTTGTAATGATCTATTGAGTGTTTGTGTTGTAGCTGCAGGTATCACACTTCACAGGAACGATAGTTGTAATATAATAATTTGAAAGTAAATTTGAAATTTTTTAGTTGCACTATTATTTTATAAAGGCTATAATGCCTAATTCTTACATAGGATAAAACACAAAATAATGCAACAAACTTTTTTAAAATGTCAAAGCACTAGTTAGAGAAAATACAATATGCATGTCCATGTTTCATCATCATTTATGACACCACATTCAGCTAGATACATATGAAAATAATGTGCACAACTCAATGCAAAATAAATCATGTTTTAATAATGGAAATAATAAGATGAATAGAGTTATTATATTTTAAGATTGGAAGCAATAATAGGCTATGTTCAAGTTTAATCTCTTAACTAAATAGTTTTGTTTTGTTTTTTTGTGGGTAAGCACTACCAAAAGGAAGCTCTACTTCTATCAAAACCAAACAAAAAATTACTAAGAAATAACTGGGCTCCCAACTAAGAGTCCTGCAATTGCATTAAATACATCATGCCCAAGGAAAACTCGTAGATCCTCTTTATCTAAAGATAGGAAAGCAAGTCCCCATTCTACCCTGGAACCTAGTGAAAGTTTCTAAGAACTTCCTATCCAACCCCTCCTGATATAGTGTCAAAGTCTGAGCACCAACTATCTCTTAGTAGTCATGACATCAATTATCCTCACAATGAGTTCAAACGCAGGAAAAAATTTCATTTCATTGATCTCCTCCATAATTAGCTAAGTTCCACCCCCTTTTCCATAATCAACTACTCCATTACCTCTAACATGTGGTTGACCAAAGCCTCACCCAAAGATTTTAACCCCTTTACCTGCACAACATTAGTGAAGAAATTCTAGTAAACCATTCCATTATGGACATGGTTCAAGCTCCATAATGACTTTCCCACCATTGCAACGAGAGTGTTCATAGTCTCCACTATGTCATTCATCTTAAAAAGTCTTTTGATCTAAGCCTCCATCTCTTCTACATTACACAATCAATCCACACCAAAGACCCATCCCATACTTAGAGAAGAACATGAAAAAAATATCATACTTAGTCCACCTTATAACTCCAATTACCACACCAAAACCCAAGGCCATTCGATCCTCAAAAATATTTGGGTGTGGAAACTACAAATATGTGGCCATAATCTGACTAAAAGATTCAATACAAAAGCCTTCACATAGCCAGTGAAGGACCAAACATAGTGTACTAATAGCATAGTTAATCACAACATTCAATAAAATTGCAAACTTTATTGTAAAGTGTCCAATTAACTAGAATCATTAATATTGGGTTCTGCCTCAAAATAAATGATTTGACAAAGACTATCATTTCATAAAGTGTCAATCAAAATGACATCTATATCATTTAAGAATACAGAAATATTTTCCAGGGCATCCACCACAACATTGGCCTCTCCACAAGTGTGATAAAGTGTGAATTCCATACCCCTTAAAAATTCCTACTTCCTTAACCAACTTTATGAGCTTCTAATTAAGAGTGTGGTTTAGTCTAATTGCATTCACACACATCATCAAGTCGCCCTCAATGTAAGTATTGCCTTGTATATTCTTTAAGAATTGTTCTATGCCCTTTACCAAAGTCATCAACTCTGCATAGTTATTGGTCTCAATACCAAGGTTTCCTACCAAGGCCCAAAGAGCCCTACCCTAGGCATCTCTAACCAAGCAGCCATAGCTCACATGGTTGAGATTACCTTCAGCCACCCCACCAAAATTTAATTCTAATTACCCACTGAGGAGCAAGACAATGTGCCTTCTTTCTATGATCTAACAAAGATGGTTCTACCTCGACATGCTTAGGGATCCCAATCCCCAACCAATATTTACTCATCAAATCATCATGCCATGAATAAATGAACTTATTTTTCCCCACCTTATTTTTAAAGCCTCCTCAATGCAAATACAAATTTTATTAAATATTACACCCACATATAGATCTTCACTTTGAAATATGTGCTTGTTTCTTTTTTTCCAAAAGTGCCACACTAGCAAGGATGGGGAGATGGTCCAAATTACACACCACAAATATTTTTTTGGCAATATGGCCAACTTGAGATAAGTGAGTTTAAGTTACATGGCCTCACGCTACACCATGAAAGTCTACTTTATTTCCAATCCCAACACTACAAAGTGAAAGGGAATTTGAGAAGGAGGTGATCACATGTCTCCTCACTCTCATAGTAGATAACACACTACTTGGGACCCTCAAAGCCCATATTTTGAAGGTGATCCCCACAAAGAATTGTATTATACAAATATTTCTAGAGAAAAGATCCCACTTTGGGAAGCACCACCTTCCCCAATAAAGAAATGTCCTCAACCAATCCAAGTTATTTTCCTTCTGCCAAATTAGGTAACCTATATTGACCAAATATTTCCCAACTTGGACCCATACCACAGTATCTCGTATGCTTCCTCATTTAGCCTGATCATTCAAATAGATAGTTTGGCTTTGATAAGACTTTTCTTCTTCTCACTAATCTATAGCTTTGAAACTTTGAGATTATTTCTAACTTCTCTCTCATTTATGATCCTTCTAGTGAGATAGTGATCCACTTTGTGTCCTAATTGCTCCGTGAGGTCCTCTCAAATGTTGTATAAATTAAGATTATGCATAGTGGTAGGAGTCCTTACCACAAGTCCGCCCAAAAATCCACTAACTTATCATTGTTGATGCTCTAAGTGAGGTGATCAATGATCATAGAGAGAGAGTTCCACATAAATCTATACATAGAAGAACCACCCAGGAAGTTGACAATAATTAAAACTCTATTGGGATCCATCTATTCAAGATATTAATATCCCATTACATTGCACCAAGGTAATTCTAGTTTCGTAAACATCTTCTAAATGAGTTTGTCCTCAAGAATCTTATTTTGTACCTCAATGTTCTTTATTCCCGCACCACCCACACCCTTATATCAACACACCTCCTCCCAACAAATTAGGGGGATTCAATGCAAATTTTTGGAACCATTCCAAAATATTTTTTTTGTCAATCCCATTAATCAAGGCAATCACTTTATTGGAGAGTTATAAATTGGCCAGGACATATAGATAAGGATATCCTTGAGGACTGCTCTAAGCATATTGATTCGACCAGATAAGGATAGCTATTTCCCTTTCCACATTGAAGCTTTGGTTCTACAAATTTTCTAATCGCAACACTAAATATTGGGGCACCAACACACTTAAAGGGGACCTTCTCCACCAAAAAAATCAAGAGCATTAGCGATTCTCCTTTGCCATAGACATTCTCCATACCAGTCAATGGCTTCTTTGATAACCTTTGCTTCCCTCAGGTTAGCTTCTTCAAATTATATGGTGTCGTTAGCAAATTGGGTGTGCATAATTGAAGGTAAGTCCTTGACAACACAAACACCCAAAGAGATGAGACCACCCAAAGCCTCCTCCATTAGAAAAAAAGGGAATGGTGACAAAGAGTCGGTTACCTTGCCAAATATTTCTGCAAGACTAAAATAAACCATATTGGATTTGTGTACAATAACAAAAAAACTTGACCGTGAAAATGCATCTAAAGATTCGGTCCCGCTAGAAGTAATTGAAGGAAAAACTCTCCACACAAGCATCGTGAATCTTTGGTTTATCATATTGTAACATTTACTGATATCCAACTTAATTAACATACTTTTCTACTTCTATAATAAAATAAAATGAATAAACTAATTTTCTAAAATAATGCTATTTGTGATCTATCCCCGAAGTAAAGCCATTTTGGTACTAACCTCATGTTCCCATGCAGCTTCTTAACTCTATTTTCTGCTTAATTTTAATCAGTTGGAGTGTTCCCATGCAAATTTAAATTTTTGGAAAATGATAATTTAGAATCTTTTTCTATTTAATTGGAGAATCTATTATTTAGGAATAAAAAATAAGTTGTGGGAAAATAGGGGGGCTAGAAATAAGCATCAACTACATATTGCTAAAAATGCCACGTGGCTCCACAAATTTGTTTCCCTCTTTTTTCTTAACATTTTATTTCTATTTTTTATTGTGCACAAATTATTACTAATATTATTAATACCAATTTTAAGATTTCCCTTAAAAAATAAGCAGAAAAATAAATACTCATGGGACCACCAGCTCCACAGATATTTCCTAAAAATGTTTTGCAGCGACTGCTAGCAAAATAAAGCTAAGTAGCTGCATGGGAACATGTTGTAAGAGATAAATCGACCAAGTAACTTTTTAGCCTATTTGTCATTGTTGGTATTATAGATATGTTGCATTGGTTTTGTCATTGATGTCAACACTTATCAACACTTATCCTTCTGGAGATCTTTGGTTATGTTCATCGGCAGGTTATATTGTTCACCGACACTGAGGATGACTTGTTATCATTTGGAGATCACTTGGTTATGTCGAAGACATGGTTTGGACACTTGGTTTTGGTGATTTGGTTATTGGTCTAATCGGGTTGACATATTTGTTGTTATCGGCAAATTGGTCTAGGTTATGGACTAGCATGCGTTATATATTCTAGCTCAGCACGACATGTTATGGAGATGGTTTAATCAATTGGTATTGTCATTGAGCCGACATAATGCATCGCATCTTACTTATTTGTAATTGATTTTATTGTAATATTCTTAGTGAGACGACCTACACATTTGGACTTAGGTTTTGGTATATATGTAAGATCTCATTTGTGAGATGTGTAAGTGAGAGAATAAGTAGAAGGTATATGGTTATGGTATTGTAACATGGTATGTACGAATATTGAAGATCATTTGTGAATACCATAGAGAAGGAGATAATTAGAGCTTAACCGGTACTAAATCTAGCATTGGAGATGCTACTTTGAGTAGTACATTATCATTGGATTCAATCATCCAATTCTAGTCGGTGTGACTCCTATTTTGTAATTGAGTAGTGAGCTCTAGGCGGTTGGCCTTTCTGCATGTGCAGACCCCCTTTGTATACACATACTATCTACAGCAGTATCATCTAATTGTGGGTAAGGTTTCCCACCGTGGTTTTTCCCCTTACAGGGTTCCCACGTACAAATCTCTGTGTTATGTGTTGTGGATGTTGTTTCTCTTTCTGTTTCATGCATTAAGTTTCACCGATATTGATATTAACTGTTAATTTGTTTACCGGTATTAAGTATCAAGTTTGATTAAGTTATATTTGGGATGAAATTATTAGACAACTGATTCACCCCCCCCCCCCTCTCAGTTGCCTTTGGGTCCTAACAGTCATGACCTTTGAAATGATATTATAGATAGTTTTGCAAAGGGATATGGGTCAAAATCTGATGAAGGAAGCATAAGCTAGCTTCTTAGGAATTAAAGTTAGCACAACCTTGTTGATTTCATTGACAAACTGATTTTTGGCTCTAAACTCTTCATCCACTTCTCAAATCTCACCACCCATAAAATGCCATCATTTTTGAAAAATATGGTCAATATCCTATCTAATCTAGGAGCCTTATCTAGGTGTAATCCAAAAGTATCCCATATAACCTCCTCCATGGTAAACAAGGCCTCCAACATCTCATTGTCTTTTATTGAAACCACCAAGTGGATGCAATTCAAAGAGTCACCATAGGATCTTTGATCAAATTCTCCCTTGGGAGCCAAAAGCTCCAAAAAGGAGACTACGACCACTTCCAACTCTGCATCCTTAGTACATTCTTTTCTAGCTCCATAAAAAAAATGATCTTGTTGAACAACATTTTTTATTTCAGATTTATGACATAATTGTGAATTGTTGTCTCCTACGTCTAATCATGATTCTCAAGCTTTGGCCTTCAATAATTCCTCCTCTCTTGCAAGGAGCGCAGTGTGTTTTATAAGAAGATCATTTTCTTTGGAGAGGTATTATGAAAACATTTCATTGTAGATGACCTTTTGATTGAGAATGACCATCTCTTCTATGACTCAAGCTTTTTTCTTGAAAAAGCAAATGTCTCACTCTTTCAGCTTGGTTTTGATAAGGGAAAGCTTCTTATAAAAAATAATCTCTTGGTTCTTCAAAAATTCAGAACCTCCTCCCACCATTTCTCAAGCTAATCAATGAGATTCTAAATCCTAAACTGCATACACTCAAATTTGAACATTTCTTTGGTTTATTGGCCTCATTGATGTAGAGGAAAACTAAAAAGTGATTCGAAAGGAATATGGGAGAATGAAGGAATCCAAAATAGACTACAAATATGTCCAATTATTCAAAATTATGAATCTATCCAGACATTCCATAATGTGGTAAAACCCACACATGTGATAATTGGTCCAAGTGAAATAACCATCCCTAAGCAGGATGTCCCCAAGAAATTGAAATTGACAAAGAGCCCAAATTCCTAGATCACATCATTTTCCTTTCTAAGACCTCCATTTTTTCTCTCAAATTGAAAATCATGTTCAATTAACCTCCCAATACAACTTTGTCACCTCTAACCAAAGCCACCATCTTGGATACCTCATACCAAAGTCTCATTTTCTTCTCTGATTTGGTGTGATCATAAACATTAATAAAGTACAAGGAGAGATTGGATTCAGTATGTATAACCTTACACAATATCCAATGATGATTGCACAAAGTGTCTTCACCAAGGATGTTCACCAAATTCCATAGAATTCGAAGGCCCCCAAACTACCCTAGGGGTAAATGAAAACACCGCTCCAGCTTTTGCAATGCCTCAAAAAGTTGTTTGTTTCTCGAGGGTTGAGCTTAGTTTCTTGCATCATCACAACATTGATCAAAATATTATCTATATGGTTCTTCTTCGCATGCCACTTGTTAGGGTAATTGAAGCCCCTAACATTCCAAGAAAAATTCTTCATGGGCATTTAAGGGAAGATTAAACTCCCTTGGATCTAAGCCTTTGAATAACTTGTTTACTTTATTAAAATAATAATAAATAGTATTTTTAAGCTAATTCATTCATTCTAATGTATGATATAATCTAATATATTGATTAAATATATTCTATCATTCATTATACTAATATATTTAAGTAAAATAAAATCCCTCAATCTATACATATTATGAACTATAAAATATGTTATATTATCATTCAAGTTGATTAATGATTATTTTTATAACCCCTTAGATAATGTTTGTGTGAGATTTTGCTAGGATCAAGAGCTCAATGAAATGTACAAAATAGAGAGACAAAAAATATAGGATAAGAATAAACTGTATTCTCATCAATAGATAAAAAATGATTGTTGTTACATACAATGAATATGAGTCTGCATATATAGGAAAGGCTATATGGATATGTGAGCACACAAACATGACACGTGGCTTAATAAGAAACAAGGGTAGGTAGGAAATAGGTGTGGTAGGTAGAAGAAACAATAAAATATTCCACATGAGGTGGATCACCCACCGAAAGTGGAATTATCACTCCACAATAAGTTGATATGATAGAGTAGTAACAAGACCAACACCATAAAAGGTGGAAATTGTCCTACACACACTATCCCAATGTGGCACAAACACCCAAGTGTCTCATACCCAAACTACTATGAAATGAATTTCCTAAGTAAGCATAAGTAAGGTGTAATAATATCCAAGATGAATAATTATTGACACCAACACCCCCCCTTAAGTGCAACTTAGTAGAATGCACTTAAGTCTACAATGCAACTAAGCAATGTAAGATGGGTCCCGATTACGAGGCCATGTTAGGTACCCATGTACAGATGAAAATGCATTCAAACCAATGCAATGAAATCTCTCACAAAGCGGGGAAAGAGAGAAAAACCCAATGGGAAAAAACCCTCCCCCAAAAGAGAGATGAAAACAATACAAGAGAACTCTCATAGATACATGTGAAGGATAGAACCCCATGTGAGGAAAAATTCCCCCCCATATGAGAGAAGAAGAGAAGCTATGAAGGCCCCCCTCAATGTGGAATCTACACCAATGATAGAACCTTGATGATGTATGAAGAAATTGCTCCACAAACATCAAACAACATTCCTCCCCTTAGGAAGAAACAAAACCAAAGGTGTATTCATGAATTCTCCCCAATCATGAAGGGAAGATGTATGAAAAAAACTCATGATGAATGGAATCTCTGAAAACTACTCAAGTGTCCCCATGTCGATGCTGAAAGATACCCCCTCCAAAGGTGGTAAACTTCTCCACACTACTGAAAAAGGTACTCCAAGATCTAGTGGAGATGAATGTAGAACAATGTCCAAAGACTCACATGTCTCCTCTAAGCATAAAGAGACCTCCTCTAACTGTTGTACAAAAGTATCCATAATCATGTCAACCTTGAAAGAATGGTCATGTAGAGAATGAACAAGAGGGTCAAAGTGTTCCCTCACAAAAATCAAAGAAGGATCATCTTCATCAAAGAGAAGATGAATATCATCAATTATGTCTCCCAAATCTACAATTTAGGATTCCACAAACAAACCTACAATGTATCTCAAGTAATCATCCCATGAAACTGAAGTTGGAAGACATGAGCTATCCTATTGCACTGAATCACAAGAAGGAAAAACTGTCACACTATCTACATCATCAGGTGCAATAGGTGATGTGATATCAATAGGAGGAGATGTAACACAAGGATCAAGAATGGGGTCACATGTGAGAATCCCCAAGTTCAAGTACCCAAAGTTCTCCTCAAAATATGAATCATCACAAGAAGTGTGATCATCATGTGTAGAATCATCATATGTGAAATCATTATCATCAACAAAATCTGAAAAGGAGTATAACCGAGATGCATGATCAACCACCCCAGTCGCAATAATAGCTCTAGTCTCCAAGTCTATAATGAAAACTGACTCAGGTGTGAACTCCACAATTCTCTTAGTTGCACCATGTGTGATTTGATGGATGGAAAGGAGATTGTTTGTCAAGTGGGGTACACACAACACATCATTGAAGGAGCTATCCCCAATGGCAATAGATCCTTTCCCAATCACATCCATGTATGTATGATTTCCCATCAAAATCTACTGCATGGTGCTAATGAATACTAAGAGGGGGGGGTGAATTAGTATACCAAAAAATATTGTAATCAATCTTTTAAATAATTTAGCAGATAAATGGTGCAACAGATTCACTAATAAGCTAGTTAAGATAAGTGCAAACCAAATAGCAAACCAAGCATTCACCCACAAAAGCACAATCACCATAACACAATATATTTGATGTGGAAACCCAAATGGGAAAAACCATGATGAGCAAAAACTCACAAGTAACTATCTACAGAATAGTAACCAGACCGGTTAAGGTCATACAATGTTCTTCACCAGAACAGATCCTGTTGGGAATCTAGATCTTTGTTAGGAGATAAGTCCTATTAAAGACTACCTTGTTAAAGGATTTCAAATCCATAGTTGTGAACCACCTTGTTAGAGGATTTACAAAGGCTTTGCTGGGCCTACCCAGTTAAGGTTTTCAGACTTGTCAAAGATGTGAGTAATCAACAAGTGAATGATCTAGATGCTAGCACAGTATGCTTAATTAGATCCTTGATAGCTCATTGTTAATGCATTTCAACATTACTTCAGTCTTCAATATCTCCACACTCTATCTCTTCACACAGACCTAATCTTCTCTTCGATGATCACACATAACCTTTTCTATTCTATATCTCATACATGCAAACTCTAGACATGATGTCCTTATAAAGGAATCTAATTTCATGTCCGTCCAATAGAATTAGACTACAAGTTCCTAGGTATAGTGCATCTGGACACATTTGGTAACACAGCGCAAACACACCGCCAAAGTGTCAGTGGATGATAACTCATCACACATTATAGTAATACCGGTTGGTAACTCATCACAGATATATACTAGTTAATACAATATACCAATTACTGGTTGTCAAAAATGAAGACTGGAAGATCGTAGTGTTCCGATCGAAAGTTAATTACCGCTTGGGTCCTTCGTACCACTTGAGATCCTCGAACCGCTTGGGGTCTTCATATCGCTTGGGATCTTCAGTTAATCTGTGACTAGTAAACCATCTTCTGCAAAATACCGATAGTCTAAAGACTATACATTCAATAATACACAATACCAGTTGGAACAATTACCGGTTGAGCATAACTCATACATCAAGAAAGTGTGTATCCATCAATGATAATCAAAACATCATCAAAATTCCAACAGGTGCAAGGCTCAAATGTAGAGAACATAGACTGCAAAGATGCCATATGATGAGAAGCCACCGAATCTAGAAGTCATCTCCTTCAATCATGACTTGTAGTAGCACAAAGAGATTTTCCTTTTCTTGTCCCAAAAGAGTGAGTCTTCCCACTTGTTGAAGCCATAAATGCTTTCCCTTTTCCCTTTTGAATGTGAGCAAGTGGAAGTTGATGAATCCTCTTTCTTGTAAGCATTAGGAAAATCAACGTTATGCTTTTTGAGGATGTGTGTGAGCTCATCAATCTTCTTAGAATAGCAATGACACTCCTCATGAACAACCTTTTACAATAGGAACAAGTAGGTCTCTCCCTCTTTGGTAAATTGTCCCTCTTGGAAGATGATGAATCTCCTTGTTGTGGAGAAGGTGATGCTTTGTCCTTAGGCTTTTATTTCCATTTCTTCTTGTTTGAGTTGTCCTTTCCTTGATTTCCTTTTTTCCCTTCATTTTCCACTAATGCTTGAGACTTAGAAGCCTTAAGAATGCCCATGCTTATCAACTTAGTTTGTTCTATCATCAACATTTCAGTGAAAGCATCAAATGTAGGCATTGTGTAGCTTGAACCCATTGCCATCCTATGGGTTTGGAAACTAGAAACAAATGCTTCATATTCTTGTGGAAGCTTGCCCATCAAATTGAAGATCAATTGAGTATCCTTCTTATCAATGCCACAATCCTTGAGTTGTGCCCTCAACTCTTTTTCCTTAGTGACATAATCTTGTATAGTATCAAATTTTTTGGGATGTAACATGGTGAGATCACTATCAATCTGATATCCCCTAATCTCATCAACGTGACCATACAAGTCTTGAAACTTTTACCAAGCATCCTTGATTAGAGTACATTTCTCAATATGAAAAATGAGATCCTTTGATACATACTTTCTTAAGGTACCAATTACTATGATATTTTTAGTGATCCAATCCAAGTGACCTATAGGATCAGCCTTAGGATCAACGAGAGCAACAATAGTTCCATCAATATAATGAGTTAGTCCTTTTTCCATAAGTTTACTCCATGCATCAATTTTCCAAGTAGCATAATTATGAGGAGTTAAGAGAGGAAAATTAGGAGAACCCATAGCAGAAAAATGGAAAGAACACAAGAGCACAAAAGCACAAGAGACACCCCCCCAAATTCAATCAATCAAAGTACCCCCCCAAAAATGATGATTTTGGCACTTTATATGTAGTGTGTGTACAATAGGCCACTTGCAAACAATAGAAAGGTGGACTTCTGATTTTGTTTTACAATTGCCCCAATAGGCTAATAACTACAATGCAAAAGACCAACAAGATAGATCTATGCAATACAAGTGCCAAATTGGCCAAAAAAGACCATATGTTTAAAGTGCCATTTATACTCAAAATCTCTACAAACTGATAGCATATTATGAGAGTAGATGAAAAATTATGCACTTTAAAAAAAATGGCACTTGAAAAGGAGTTTGTATGAACCCAAACGGAGTCCCGAAAGTTGTAGAAAAGGGATTGGATAGGTACAGTCACCAAAAACTAAGAATTAAAAAACATTTGTCCATCAAAATCATACAACAATTCCACCACAAGAAATTACAAGAAAAATTAGCCCATTTCAAAAAAAATTGAGCAAGATATGGCCATTTGAAGTTGAGATGCAAAATCAAAAAGCTCAACAGAGGGGACCTGTCAAATTTTGAAAAAAAAGTTGTCATCAGAAAAACACGATGTTAAATTTGACGGTTGTTTGACCATCATGAAAACTTTACCCCCTTGCTGACTGGGCATCTATATTGTATGGACTGACGCGTGGTAGAGTCTGATTGGTTGAAAAGGCCGACGTGGCAGTACGATTGAGTGACTTAGCGAGGTACAAAAATCTGACATGGCATGATGATGTGTCAGCGGAGGTGGCATACAGTTGTACGATATTACTGATGTGTCATCTGGTGGCAGCAAGCTGGCAGGCTGAAAAAGCCAAGCAGGCCAGGAGCAGCCGAGACCACTGACTGGGATGGTCAGCTGGAGGCGCCGGAGCAGTGCTGGTGGCAGGAAGTCGGCAGTGGGAAGTAGTCGGTCGAGAGGCGGGGCCGGTGGCGATAGGGAGCGGGTCGGTGCCGGAGAAGATAGGCAGTCGACGGGCCTGGGAGGAGATGTCAATGGAGGAGCTGCTAGAGACTCAGTGGACGGGCGGCGTCGGAGGCTCGACGGATGAGCGGTACCGGAGACTTAGCAGACGAGGGACGACAGGCACAGAGTACGGCGGTCTGGGGCACGAGGAGACCAGTCGGAGTACGGAGGACGCTGACAGGTTGCCAAAACCTGCAAAAACACTGCACTTGGTATGGGGGTCACGGGAACGGGGGTCTGCGGACCCCCCAAATATATATATATATATTTAAATAATTTTGAAAATCCATACCGTACCACCCAAATTGGGCAAAATGTTTCCTCCAAGCCCCAAATTTGATTTTCATCAAAATAGGTTGAATTTATACTCAGAATTCATGGAAACGGCCACCCGGATGCAATGGTGAGGTTAGATCTAGTCTAGGACACCTCCAAAAGATGTTTCTCCTAAGATCATTCTCTTGACACCGTAATAATGCCTCTCAAAGACAAATCAATGATGCTTTGATGGCTCTGATACCATGTGAGATTTTGCCAAGATCAAGAGCTCAATGAAATGTACAAAATAGAGAGACAAAATATAGGACAAGAATAAACTGTATTCTCGTCAATAGATAAAAAATTGTTGTTGTTACATACAATGGATATGAGCATGCATATATATGCAAGGCTATATGGATATGCGAGCACACAAACATGACATGTGGCTCAATAAGAAACAAGGGTAGGTAGGAAATAGGTGTGGTAGGTAGGAGAAACAATAAAATATTCCACATGAGGTGGATCACCCACCAAAGGTGGAATTACCCCTCCACAATAAGTGGATATGATAGAGCAGTAACAAGATCAACACCATAAAAGGTGATAATTCTCCTATACACACTATCCCAATGTGGCACAAACACCCAAGTGTCTCATACCCAAACTAATATGAAATGCATTTCCTAAGTAAACTTAAGTAAGGTGTAATAATATCCAAGATGAATAATTATTTACACCAGCAATTTGTAATGATAAAATCTACATTCTCGCAATAATTTTTCCTTTTTATTTTGAGTTCAAATTAATGAGATTTATTAATGCAATACACAATGATAAATATATCACTTGTATGTTTAGATTAATTCCTTTCCGTACCTTTACATATTTTGATTTCATAATTTATCATGTTATCACATATCGATCAGTTTTAAAATATTATTTAAGGGTCAACACATTAGTACCCTAGTATGGTGTATTACACCACACTAATTATGAAGTTAACTTATGATTAAATTATTTGTAATTTCAACTTACAATATAGTTATTAATCCAAATGATACCTCTATTTTAAACAAACAATATGTTACTACAAATTGTAAGTGGCAATTTTTGTTGTTGGTTCACTATCTATTGTTATTGTCTTGTTGTCTATTGGTGTTGGGTTATCATTTCTTGTTGGCTTGTTAGATGCAAGTTTGTCATTTGCTACTATTTTTCCTTTGTCTACTAGTTCATTTTCATTGGTCATTGTTGGTTCACCACCTACGGTTTCATTGCCTATGAACAATGGTATCCCTATTGCAATTGATTTCACATAATTAGGTTATAGTTCACTACATGTGGATGCTCCTGCTTCTTCCCTAGCATCTATTTCCTATGATAAGGTGACTAGTCTTTCTAATGGTTAAAAACCTTCTTCTACTTCTTCTCATCCCTCTCATAGGGGTAAACCCTTCCATTCTTCTTCTTCTTCCCAACTGTTATTTGTGGATAGGAGGTATTGAAGAAATAAGAATACTTCTCCCATGTTGCTCTTATCCATAGGTTCAATGGTGACCTTACCTTCCACATTTGAGAAAATGGGTTTTGGAGTCTTGGAAGAACATTATTGAGGATAGGATTCAACTTCATCCTTCTGCTAGAGGATTTTTTATGGTTGTTTTTAGTCTATGGATGCTAGGGCTCAAGTACTGGAAGGTGTTTTTTGGTTGCAAGGTAAGCACTCACTTTCTCTAAGGCCTTGATTCCTTTCCTTCAACCCTCTTTCTAAATATATTTGTTTTTTTCCTACTTAGGTCAAACTTCCTAATCTGCCCCTCCAGTTTGGGATAAGTCTTTCTTTGAATATATTGGAAACATTTTTAAAAGGTTTGTTATGATTGATACTTCTCTAAACTATGATCATCCTACTTTATTCTACATTCTTGTGGATATTGATACCTCAGAATATATTATTGGAGAGGTCATCATGATAGTTGGCGTAGACCATAGTCTCAAATTCTTGATTATGAGGATCTTCCTTTTTGTTGCTAAAGATGTTTTGCTAGTGGTCACCTAGCCACAAATTGTCAAAAATCTTGTTGTAGTGATGCAACATGATGAATAAATTCTTTTCATGAGCATCTTACTATGGGAGAGTTATAATTTTGAAGATGAAACTATGGATGATGAATTGGTTTTTGAATTCATTGCTACTTCTATGATTCTTGGTGGTCCTATTGAGCAGCAGGTGTTCTTGACTTTTCCTATAGAGCTCATTGTGGCCATCAAGTATGAAGATTTTGCTATGGTTCCTACCCTATTCTCTCTACCTTTCGAGCCCTTGGTAACTTGTTGTCTTGCCTCTCCTTTCTCTATTGCAGTGGATGATTCTCTTTCTTGGATGGTTGTGTATATAAGGAAAAGAGGTTTTCTTAAGCATAACCATGTCTCTCAATCCTTAGGCAAGGGTGTTTGTTGTGGTTAGAAGGCTCCTAGGGTGGTATAGTTTCCATCTCTTTATTTTGTCCTTCAATTGTTTATAAAGAGTTTTGAGTGTCTTTCAAAACCTTCTTATTTCTTTTAACTTTTTGTTGGTTGGTTGCTATTTGTCTATGTTCTATATTTTAGCAATGTTCTATAAGTGACTTTTGGATCCCGACAAAATCTATTTGTACAAGGTTTTGGGTCCCTTTAAAAATTGTTTACCCTTTAAATAAAAAATATTATTGTATACATTACATATAATAATAATAATAATAATAACATGCTCCACAAATATTGTTTGAAAGTAATATTGGGTGAGATTAAATTTCAACATTATCATTATCAACATATATTATATCAACACAAAGATTACTATTAAAACTCACATGTGTGTGTACAATGGGTTATGAATTAAAAATGTATACTAATTTAAGTATTCATCACACACACACACACACACACACACACACACACACACACACACATATATATGTATGTATGTATGTATGTATGTATGTATGTATGCATGCATGTATATGTATATAATTTTGTGTGTGTGTGTGTGTATCACTTCCACATGTAATATCACTATACAATATTTCATTTAGACCAAATTTTCCCACTAATATTTTTTAATCCACTATATTTATTCTACCTAAAGGCCCTATTTTAATTCTATCTATATAAAAATTAATCAAATTATAATCAATTAAAATTTATAATATGTTCAAATTGTTCTTTTATTTGTGAAATTGTCAATTAGGGTGGCACTACCAATACAAAATAATGTGCTTGTAGCACAAAAACTTAACATAGAATACATATTCCACCTTAGCCGAGCCACCAAAAAGATTTTAAAAGTCAAAATCATAGCCCGTGATCAAAGGAGGACAAAAAAGAACTTTTATCATCAACTAATATCAATTACCCTCCAGACCAAATGTTCCACTAACCTTCAACACCACCTACTTCTCAACCACTGATACATTGTTGCCCCTCTCTACCTTTAGGAAGAAAGGCCTCATCTTTTCCCTATGCATGTTGATGGTCCTCATTTAAGGTTATCCCAAAGATCCAAAATGAAACCAAAGAACACTGTTGTATCTCTGATAAGTTTATGGCCAAATACCCACCACAAGTTCTAAAACCTTCTTTCACTATCATTTCTAGGTAATCCTCATGTCAACCCTCATCTTGGGTTTGATACATTTCAATAGAATTTTCTACATGGTTTTATTCTCCATGAGCATCATAACCCATTCCATAAACACAAACACAATGTCTATGTTGGTCCTATATTTTCCATCAAACATTAAATAATCATTCCCCAACAACATCTTTAGAGCCAATATCTTTATGAAGGATTAGTGGAGGAAAACATTGTGAAGACTACCATCAGAAATTGTCCCTCTAAAAGATACCTTCCAATCATTCAACCTATTGGAATCAATGAACATTGAGAGGGGGATGAATTAATGTTCCAGATTTTACAAATTTATTAAATTGATTCTTTAACCACGAAATGCAAATAACATAAACTATAATGCAGAAACACAAAGAAAATAACCAGACAACCACAAAACCAAAATTTTTATGTGGAAACCTAGAAAGGGAAAAACCACGGTGGGATGAAGTATCCACAATATTATTATACTATGGCCAGTAGTAAAATAATATTACAAAAGTTGGAGTGCACTTGCATTTAGGCACACTACCTAGAGCTCATTGCTCAATTACAAAATGGGGATGCAATCCTTGAGGAAGGCTCACTACCTTATAGACTATTACAAAATAATTACAATGATAGGTGAATTGAAGAATAGCATCTAACTATGCCAAAATACAGTTCCAGTTACCCGTTGTCACTGTTATGAGAAACCACTATGTTCTGCTCTGCTACCTTGTACTGGATCATGAAAACATAAGATGTGCACATGAAAATACACTCAATCACTTCCCAACACTATCTCGCATACATATCATCCTAAAAAATTATCATCCAAGTTGGTCTATATATCCACACCATCAAAATAGATCTCCAACTAGTCGGCTTCTCAAAACTGCAAAATATGAAACGTGTAGGCTTATGTTGGCTCAATCCTCTACAAATATTTATACTAGACATAAAACACGTGATCACAAGCTTCTCATAGGTCAGCTAAATCACCTCAAACTCATGAACATCCACCAGAATCATCTCAATAATCTACACCACACACTACACCATAAAACATAAGAGTAACTTTGTTCTTCCTGCAATACTGAATACCAAACCAAGAAAATTGTTCTATAATCAATATTGGAGGATGTAATTTCCTGATAAGCTACTTCACACATCTTAATAAAGTACTCCAATCACCACAACCGAACCTGCATCACCAGAAATGAATAATGCTCACCAGATTCATACACTGTGTTCCACCAACCAGCCTTATGCTCATGAATAACCAAACTTACTCAAGACTTTCGGTAAATCCAATCTCCATATACTAGATAGGATAACTAGGTTGAGTTGCCATCAATGACAACCCCTAAGTAATCTCCATGCATCTAACACCATCAATCTCCACCAGAACATCATTAGAAAAATGTCTTTTACCAACAATATCCCCCTTTTGCATTGATCGCAATACTGTGAAAAATGACAAGTGTTCCAAAACTGCAATCAATCTAAAAATATGAAAATTTGTACACTGAACTAACTCCCGCTAAGAATGTGAACCATTTTTCACTTCTCTCTCTCCCCCTTTGACATCAATGGAAAAGGTGGGGATCCGCCAAAACTTATGTACAAAAGAATGTATGCAATAATTTTTAGGAATTTGAAAATATCCATATAAGTTACCTTCAAGGATTTCAAGTACTCATTCCATCCTCTCTGGAAATAATCCAAAACATTTATTAAGGCACTGAACATGTATGCGTGAACTTCCACACCCTTAAGTTCTGTCAGAACATCTTTACCCAAAGCACTCATTGCATCTTGCTGAGAACCAAGTAAAGTGTCCATCCAAGGAGTGATTAAAATTCTCATTTCTCTCACTCTACTTATCATCCATTTCTTTTCCCTATTCAGAACCTTTATTTTATCAGTGAGATCCATTATCTAGGCTTCAAGGTTACTTGGAAAACTGAATGCAAGGGAAATGATTGTGCTATACTAGCTAATTTCCCTTCAAGATCTCTTATTTTCTTGTCAGTATCTATAGAAAACTTAGGCAAAAGGAGACATGACTTGAAGATTTTACCACCTTCTACCAAAGAATCTTCAACACTTTTCACCACAGACTTCAAAACTTCCCTATCATCCTCAATTGTTTTCAAATAAGTTTGAAGCCTCATCTCATTAAACTTATTCAAAAACCTTTATGTAAGTTGCATTCTCTAATGATACAAAATCCGATTCAACTTTATTTAACATATCCTTAATCTTACCGAAGGGTATGTCACTAGAAATTTTCTTAAGGTTGGGCAAAACTTTCTCCAATACTCCAGTAGAAAGAGATATAACCTCTTTTTCTTTTGATGCAGACTTGAGTAAGTCCTCACTTGCCTTGATTTGCACAAGGGTGGCTAACATTAATGCTTGAAGAGGGGACAAAGTATTCAAGTCTACCAAACCATGAGAGAAATCATCCTCATCAACTGCAGTCTATTTTCCTTTGTCAAGAATAGTGGCTTTTGTCATGGTTATTGGAGCTTCATTAGTCTGCTCTTCACCCTTCTCCTTCACAACTATTTTGTATTTACATCCTTTTCTCCTTTCTCACCATCTGCATCACCCTTTTTACTTCACCTAACTCCCTGGATATCATTTCTTCAATGATTCCTATCTCTGGAGGATCCCACATAGCTTCACTGGAGTTGCCAACTGCTTGATTATCTGTGGTATCATCTATAGCTTCCTGTTCAAATGGATCAATTTGTACAAATGGCTGATTCAGAGAAAC
The DNA here is from genome assembly GCF_030272615.1 of Cryptomeria japonica. Taxonomy (NCBI): domain Eukaryota; kingdom Viridiplantae; phylum Streptophyta; class Pinopsida; order Cupressales; family Cupressaceae; genus Cryptomeria; species Cryptomeria japonica. Next base: position 374,409,260 of record NC_081406.1, on the reverse strand, counting down.
TTCTATCTGAACATGAACTACTAGAGGAGAAGTATCTTTTCTTGATTGTCCTTTCGGTTGGGAGTCATCCTTCTCTGGAATAACTTGATAGTTATTTTCTTTCAAAATTCTCCTCAGGATACTCTTTGTATCTTTTACTACTTCATCTACTCTTCTGAACATTATTTTATTTACCCCGCGCTTTCTCCAAAAGGTATCCTTTGCAAGTCCCAAAATCTTAGGTATTTCTTCTCTTTTTATTTCAGGACAGTTTAACTAAGGTAATTTCTTTTAGCCTTTCATCTTATATACTAGCTATGTGTCTCTGGGCATCCAAGATATCATACAACTCTTTTAGAATCAAGGATGACAGTTCAATCAATGCTTTACAAAAAGAATTCATATAATGTACAACTACCTCTTCAATAGCTCTCCAAACTTTTTCAATAGAATTCTCATAATATACATAAAGGTTTGTCAACTTACCTTCACTAACTATTGTATCTATAATTTATTGTAATGAAGGTGCAATAGTGTAAGAACCTTCAATCTCACCAGACTTGAGGGCTTCATCTATCTCATATTTATTTTTGGCTCCTCTTGTTTTGTCGGATGGCTCACCTTGAGTTTTTGCCTTCTTTGCAGATGGAGCAACACCGGATACAGGTCTCCTAACTACCCTAGAAAAAGTGATAGTTTTCTTCACCTCTCTAACTTCTTCATCTGATTCAATTTCCTCCTTAATTGCAACATACTTCCTCATAGATTTATCCTTCTTCCTCTTTTCAACTCCACTGGTTGATGTTGATTGTGGCTTAGGTGGAGGTATCAGCTTCTGCACACCAAAGGTAGGTGCAGACTTGCTTAGCTTTTCCTTAGCCTTCTTGGAAGGAGTAGGATACTAGTTTATCTTGTGGGTTCACCACATCTTCCTCCTTTAGCATGTTTTTCTCTCTATCTCTATGCACTGCTTCTCAGGTTATGCCCATTTGCTCAGCGAGTTCTTCAACTTCCTTTCTAACTTTCCTTTTTCTTCTGGGCTCAGTGAAATTCTTTTGCAGGTCCGAGTCCTTCTCCTAGAAGGTGCCAAATCTCTCTTCTTTCTGGTCCACTGGTTGACTCAATAGGTGTTGAGCATAGGCGTAAAGCATGACTTCAACCACCTCATACCCCATGGGCATGATCTAGACAATTCTTGGCTCAACTGTCTCTATATGACATTGATCCTTGTCAACCATAAAATAAATAGTCTTCTCATACTTTTCCACCATCTCTTTAGGAATTCTTTCTCTTTTTTTCATAGTGGCTTGGAGGTTTTAAAATAACCACATAAAGCTGATTTATGCATCACATTGTCACCCAAACCCAACAATCCTTCCTTAATTTGTATTACCACCGGTTTATCATAAGCCAATTGAACTTTACAAATTCTGGGGATCTCATTCATGAAATAAAGTGCTAAACACACAATTAAGGATCCAAAATTGAAGACATGTTTCTTATCTTGCTTTATCTTCTTCAAGTTGCTCATTAATTCATTTAGAAGTATTGTACAAAGATCATACCTTTAATCTTCCTTTAACATTTTATAGGATACAAATATGGTCATACCAGAGATAGAATTTAGCTTACCTGATTGATATACCTTGTATCCAATCACCATCGAGGCAAATCTAACATCATGCTCAATAATATCCCTAATAGTCATTGACCGGATATCAAACTAAGATTCAGTAATCTTTGTCAGCATTGTATTCTATATTTTTCTTAATCTGGGGACTTCACCGGTTGCTTTCAAACATGTAACTTCTTCAATGGATTACTTGGTTATCTTGTAAGATCGATCCACTCATCATGAACTCTGCTTAGAATATACCAAACCTATTCTGCCTCATCAAGTACTGGAAAATGAATAAATTGTGCAAAACCCTTGTCCTAAAGTACCTTGAATTTGGGTTTCAGTTTTCCCCCCCTCTCCGACAGATGCTTGTTGTATAGTGATAGCATATCAACATTACTCAGCTCTTCGAGGTTGCAGTGGATATAAGCCCTAATATCTTTGTTATGAATAATACCATATGAAACTAAAGAAAATGCACCTTCCGGATCATCTTCAATGGATTTAAAAGGATGTCTCTTAAATATAGGCCTCGCTCTCTCAGAAATTTCCACCACCAGGGGTTTTGCAATGCCAGATGTAGATGCCATGTCTAATTTAGGGTATGCAAATGGATAAATACCTCTTCTGAGCTTAATCGGATGCAAGAAATCTTTGAATGATCACTTCAATCTCAATTATCTTAGCTAAACATGTTCACCTTACTCCTCTTCTCTTACTCTTCATTCACAATGTGAAAAATGAATGACTGAAATGCCCTTTTTAACCTAATTTCCAGTTGTAATAAATGCTCAACCTTAAAGGCTTCCAGTTACATTGTTTTTCACCAATTCATTCACCAGATTTCCAAACTGCCATAAATATTTTGGATAATGACTGCATAATTGATCTCCATCATCTGCAACCATCCTTGACCAATTACAGATCTCCACAAGGGGGTTCTAAAGATCTGCATGATAATCTGCCCCCTAAGGCAAAAATGCCCTAATTACTGGATGAGGTTCCATCACCGGATTCAAGTGTGGAGCCGTTTTGTACATTTGAAACTTCCTTTTTCACCCACATCTTCTTATGTTGATCTTTGATCTCTTGCACCTTAGTTTTTCCTTTCTCATCTAATTTGTTCTTGTTTACTAGTGCATTCTTACTTCTGCAATGTCTTGCAATATGACCTACTTTGTTACATGCATGGTAGACAACATTCCTCTGCATAGGCCTAAATTTCATCTAATTTGATCTCATTTTACATTGGTTAAATATATGTCCAAACATCCCACAAGCATAGCATCTTGTAACGCCCCACCAGGAAACCCTGAAGGGATTAAACTAAAACACTTGAAAAGAGTGTAAATGGTTTTTTTTTAACTTTAATAAACTAAATGATGCATTAAGTTAACATTACATTTAAATTACACAACGGAAGACTTAACTTAACTCCTAAAGGGTTTCCCAACATAGTTTACATTATTTAAACTAAACATTGCTTATCGTTAATTAATCCGATTAAGATGACTTAATCATAAAGACATAATTACACTTAAACAATGATTAATTCATTAAATAGTATGAGATATCATTAACATGTCTAAGTTCCATTCATGACGATTCTTTCCTTTACATTTCATCAGAGATACTAATAAAACATATTCATTTAACCATTTAATTATTATCAATACATTTCTTTTACATCACATGATTGAAATAATATTACATTGCACTAAATCTACAAGTCTCATAAGATCACATAATGTTTACATTTAAAATTACATCTTTTCATAAAGGCATACATAAAAAATAAAACAACTGACCATAAAAGGTCCAAGATATACAAAGAATGATCCAAGATGACAAATAGGATCCAATTGGAAGTACAAGATGCTCGAATCCAAGAGCAACTGGAACACCTGTGAATCCAACTCCCACAAGAAGGAAAAACACACCCGATGGAAAGTGGCACTACCACCCGACCATGTGGCTCAAAAAGAACCACCCCATCATGTTAGGAGATAGAAATAAGACCTACTAGCAACCTACAAGGTATGAACACATGGTCTAAAAACAACATCAGAAATCTCACATTAAGCATATAATCACAAAACTTCACTCCACAATAAAACTCAGGTGATACCAACAAAGCTACACACTAGTGACCATAAGGGAAGAGTGTCATCACATAGCTTGGAATGGTTATCTTGGCAGGCCTCCATAGGTCCTGACCCCCATCTTGGGTTATCTGGGTAACCTCTCCCGAACCCCCATCCCCATTCAAGTCTCATGCGGACCCAAACAATCCTTTCATGAGGACAAGGTTGTTGGTTTACCATTCTAGGCCTTCCCACTACATCCTGAGCCTATACTAGCACTCAACCATGAGCAAGGTACAATTATCTTAATTACTATTTTAGCTACCCAAACCCCTAATATATTATTAGGTTATCACTCACTTATACAAATTTCGAGGGGTTATCCTGCTAACCTCTTTTGGCGTGACCCCCAGTTGAAAGCCATTCTTCCTTATGACACTAAACAAAAATCCCTAAAAGAACTCCAAAGCCAAAGTTCCAAAACAAAGTTACACAAATGAGTTCAAACCACTGAGAAACACTTGGTCATACAAGCCCTTGCACGAAGGTCAAATCAACTAGCCAAACATAGTCTACTCACGAGACATGACCAAAGGAAAAGACAACATGAAAAAGTCTAATTCCATTCAACACTAAGGATTTGCAGTATAACTTCAATGCGAAGACAGTCAAAATGAAACAAACACCTTTACTAATTTAGAATAAACAATTTAGTTTTCTTTCCTAAGCCACAATTGACCAAGTTTTCTAAGTTTCCAAAATACATCAATATTAATAACCATCTCATAAATACAATTGAAATTCCAAATCAACATTTACTATATAAATTTAAAAATTCCCAACCATCATAAAATACATTGAACCATATAAATTAATACACACACACACACACACACACACACACACACACACATATGTGTGTGTGTGTGTAATTATATATATTAATGTATATGGTTTAAAGTATTTTATGATATATATGTATATATAATATATATAAAAAAATATAAAATAAATCATTTATATAATAAATCTGATTTTTTTTTCCAAATTGTTAATATCCACCATATAAAAAATTATTTCCAACATTTAAAAATACATATATAAATATCTATACATCTTATATATATATATATATATATATATATATATATATATATATATATATATATATATATATATATATATATATATATATATATATATATATATATATATATATGTATGCGTGGGCATGTGGGGCCACGATGTGGTCCCCCACAGCCCATGGTTGTGGGTGGCCACGACGTAGCTCCACAGCCATGGCCCCCTTCCCATGGAGTGGGGAAGCCACAACTCCCCATCCATGGGGTCATGGTGCCTATGACACCCCGCCACAAAAATAAGTTTTTTTTTTAAATATATTTTTTTTAATAATTTTTTTTTAAACAATTTCCAGATCAAAACAAAAACCCAAAAAACATATATTGTTTTACCAGTAAATTAAAATGTAACCCTACATCAATTTTAACAACAATTTTTTTACAGTAAGTTTTATTTTTTTAACAGGGTTTTGAAAAACATACAGGGTATAAATTTCTTCTCCCAATTTCTTCTTTCAAACACCCACAGATTCAAACACAACCCATTTTTTTAGGTTTGCCCAAAAGAAGAAAATTTTGGTAGCATAACCCAGTAGGGAGAGAAAACTACAAGTTTAATTTATTTTCCCAAACACAACACATAATCAACTACAAACGTTTAACCAACTAAGGTTTTACCAAAAAAAAACTGAAAGATTTAAAACACCAACCTGGTGAGCTTTCAAGGAAGAGGAATTTTGAAGAAGAGCAAGCCTCCAACTAGATTCTCCAACCAATAGATTTTACAACTAGAACCAACACATAGAGAGCTCCGGAAATATTTCCCCAAATTGTAGTATGAAAAGATTTTGGAAAAAAAATTTACATTATAAGGAATTTCCTCTCACAAATATCTCCTTTTAGGTCAATTTAATCTTTTAAAATCAAAAATTGAAAATTCCATTCTTTTTTTTTAAAACAATGCATTTTCATTAAAATTTTCTCATTTGAAATCAATTCATTCTTCTTTTTTTTCAAAAATGAAAAATCAATTTAAACATGAAATAAACATAAAGGTAAAATAACTTTCTCTTTTTTTTTTAAACAATTGAAAAACATAATATAACATTTCATTAATTAAATCAACAATTCAATTTTTAAATAATCAAATAAAATCATTGATTAATCTATTAAACATAAAAATACACTTAATCATTTATTTCCAAATTAATTTTATAAACGCAATATTTATTAATTATTAATATCCATAGGGTATTAATAATTAATTACTCATTAAAAATCATAAGAAGTGATAAATTAAATTCATGAACGCATAACATGCAATTTAACAAAACAAAGCAGAAACATGACCCACATACCAACAAAGGGAAGGTTGACCGATGACTAATAATGCTCAGTGACGAGAAAGGCTAAGGGTGAAACTTAGGGCCTTAAGACTATCTCCTCCACTTCCATCAGATTATTTAGGTACACTCAGACTTGTGGAACTAGGTGAAGTCGGTACCTTGTACCTGTAATTCTTGCATCACCAAACCACGCATATATATATATATATATATATATATATATATATATATATATATATATATATATATATATATATATATATATATATATATATATATATATATATATATATATATATATATATATATATATATATATATATATATATATATATATATATATATATATATATATATATATATATATATATATATATATATATATATATATTCAAACATGAGAGACACACCGACAAAGGAGAATCATGATGTTTCCTATCTCATCGAATTGAGTGAAGGAAAATCATCTCCTCGCACCCCATACACTTCCACACATACATGATGACATATACATAATGCATCTCACGCAGAAAATAAATGTGTTAGTCCATGGTCAATAATTCAATAAAATTAACATCTAACCATCAATAAAGAAATAATGCGTAAAACAACATCCACTGAATCTCAAATCAAGCATAAAACAACATAGCATAATATCTGAATAAACATCACCACATAATGTATCCACTAAAATCTACTGAAAAAGTCAACCATAGTCAAAATAAGTATCTAAAAAGTCTGATCGAGGGAGGGGTACTACACATCACTTGTTCTGAAATTTGTTTATCACTATTCTGCATATGTTTAACTTATGACCAAAGTTGTTGCATATGAAACATTGACCAATAAAGGTAAGACCATTCTTCATATTGTTCATAATCCCATTATTCATCCTACTTCTGCATTGATTTGCCATATGACCATATTTACCATTGAACTTATAGGTATTAGGATATCTTACCAAATATTTCTTGATCTTTTGCTGGTGATTTCTTTGACCAGAACCGAAGGATTCTCCTTTCTCAAATCCAAATCGTCACATGTCTTTTCCATGTCTCTAACTTACCAAAATCTCATCCAACTGAGCTGAACTTGCTTTGAACTTTTCTTTGTACTCATTTGCAATAGTCAACTCATCTCTCAGAATTATGATCTCTCTTTCAAGTTATTGTCCATCATTCTTTGTTTGCACCAACTCAAGCTTTAACTGATCACTCTCATATGTCAATCTATAACATTCATCAAACATGTCTTTCAATGATTGAGTCAAGATTTCTTCATTCTTCTTTCAGTCCTCACTCTCCTTAGTCAACTTCATGACAATAGATTGCATCTCATTCTTCAAAAATACATTCTCCTTGGCCAACTTCTCACACTCATCTATCTTATCTTGTAAGGTTTTATTGTCAACACTTTGTTCTTCTTTCTCCTACAACTTATCCATCAACTCCTTTCTCTTTTCTCTTGAAGTGTTCAATTGATCTTTCAATATCTTAATGAAGTCTTTAGCTGCATTTAGATTTATTTTGAGGCTACTCTTTTCCTTTATTGCCACATCAAGATCTTCAAGTGCCATAGTAAGTTGTCTTTGCAAACCAGAGTCCATTGATTCAATCTTCCGGATCTTCATAAAGTTGTTTGGATTCTTCCGAGGCACAAAGCTTTGATACCAATTGTTGTAATCAATGAACACTGAGAGGGCGGGTGAATTTGTAATGCCCCACCAAGAAACCCTAAAGGATACAGCTACAAACACTCGAAAAGAGTGTAAAATGTTTTTATTTTAGAAAACAATAATGACCGTAAATACGTATTAAGATAAACATTGCATTAGAAATTGCACAAGCGGAAGACTTAACCTTAAACTCCTAAAGGGTTTCCAACGAAGATTAATCAATTAAACTAATTAAAAATAAGGTTAATTAAACCAACTCATGATAGAATGATTATGGCATGAACATAGCAATTAAGTTTCATTAAGAGATTACAATAAGCATGATTAAACATACAACTACGTTTTGTTACATTATATTTCTAAAACTACATACATCATAATCCATATCATTGCATTTAATCAATAATTTCATTCATATAAATACAAGATCTACCATCTAAGTCACATCGTAATAAAATTATATCTAGGTCACAAAGTCTCATTAAAATACATAATGATTACATCAAATTATAACTTGCACGAAGGCATACATAAACAAATGATACATCCGACCACATAAGGTCCAAGAGATACAAATATGATCCAAGAAGACCAAAGAGGATCCAACTGGTACAAGGAATGGAGTAAATCCAAGAGAGCAACTGAAGCACCTGTAAAGATAATCCCTCACAAGAAAGGAATGAACAAAACACCCAATGGAAAGTGGCACTACCACCCAGCCATGTGGCCCAAAAAGGGACCACCCCTCCGTGCTAGGAGATAGTAATAAGGACCTCAAGCAAACCACAATAAAGCATCACATTGATCTAACATGTACATTGAGTACTCACATAAGGCATAAATATACAGATATGACTCCCACAATAATGCTCCAAGTAAAACCAACACAAGACTACACACTAGTGAACATAAGGGAAGAGTGTCATCACATAGTTGTTATGGGTTATCCTGGCAGGCCTCCATAGGCCTCGACCCCCATCCTGGGTTATCCTAGTAGCCTCTCCTGAACCCTCGACCCCCATCCTGGGTTATCCTAGTAGCCTCTCCTGAACCCTCGACCCCCATCCATGACTCATGTGGACCCAACAAACCTTTCATGAGGACAAGGTGGTTGGTTTTGCCATTCTAAGCCTTCCCACTGCATCTTGAGTCTATATGAGCACTCAACCATGAGTAGGGCACAATTAATCTTGATTAATGTTTTAAGTAGTCAAACCCCTAAAAGATTATTAGTTTATCACTTAATTATCCAACTTTTGACGGGTTATCCTGGCACCCACTTTGGGCCTCGACCCCCATTTAGAAGCCACTCTTCCTTATGACACTACACAACCTCCAAAGAAATCCAAGTTAAAACACAAAAGCCAACCATACATGGGGAGTTCAAACAAAACTGAAGAAACATACTTGGTTACACAAACCCTCTACCAAGGTGTAACAAACTGGTGGTGTGATACAAACATACTGGTCTATTCCCAAGACAAGACCACAACAGGGATAAAGCAAGTACAACCACAATCAACACTTAACCACTTAACTTGCGTGATCGTCTCGCATTCAACAATATACCAACATAAACACGAAAATTACTCTTTTCAAATTAAACACCAAAATTCTCCAACAGAGTAAATATCCAAAAAGGTTTCACTTGCACACTAAACATATAACCATTTTAAGTAATTATAAAGACAATTCAAGAATATAATTAAAAACTATTATTATCCAATTGTAACTCTTTAAATTAATTAATTCCTCCTAGATAAGAAAATATACAGCAGGGAAAACACATGAAAAGGTCTAAGTCAACATATACCCAATTGGCTTGCACGATGACTTGATTAAGAATCCATACCCACACACACATGAAAATCTCCCCTTTAAATAAAATCAAGCCCTTAGGTTCCCGAACCTGAAAATGACTAAAAACAAGTATCATATTCGCAATATAATTTTCAATTAATAAAAAACAAATACAACAAAACATACTTGAAACAAAGTCATTATTTAATTCTAATATAAATCTTTTCAAACAAAAGCTATATTTGTAATACCCTAAAAATGGTCATCTAAACCATGGGCCCCTAATTTTGATAACATCACCAAGGTCCTAACCAAAGGCAATTAAATCAACTTTGAGCACACAATTAATTAATTCTTCAATCATCAAATGTCACATGGCAAGTGAATTATTCTATATTAATTAAATCATTCCAAGTAAATCATTTTGATCAATTATCCTATTTAATTTATTAAATATCCTTGCATATTTAATTAATTAATAAATTTGCCATTTAATCATAAAAAAAGGAATTAATTTATCACAAAAGAGGAATTAATATGCAAGCAAGAGTTAAATTGAAAATAAAATAAAAGAATTGAATTGAGAAAGAAATCAAACTTGAGATATTATTTCTTTCTTCTAAATTGAGAACTTGAAATCAGAAAAGCAATTAAAGGAATTTTAATCATTCTCTAAAATTGGAACTCAAAGCTTTTGAGAAAAGAAGTTCAATTGCATTGAAAAGACTCTTTTCTTGAATAAATCAAAGAATTACCTATTTTTATCTCAAGTGCATGGAATTAATTGAATTATATCTCTAATGCAAACTCAAACTTCTTTTATGAATGCATTTCAATTAAACTATAATTGGAATCTATCTCAAGGTTAACTGAATCTGATTTCTCAATTATTTCAATTATCCTAAATTGTTATTTTTCTTGATCTCTCTTGTGATTCTCTATAAATTCAGCCTTTATCTCTTATTCAAAACACCCTGAAGATTTATTGTTATTATACAGTTTTTGCTCTGGAGTCATTGAAGATATTGTGCTTTCTTTTTGAGATTATTGCATCTTAGTTTAATTTATTTTTGCATATTTCATGATTGCTTGAATTCATATAGCTTACTATTCATCCATCTAGGATAATCTTGCATCCATTTAGCTTAATCTCATACTCATATAGATTAAATCCTTCATCTTGGTGTAATCTAGTCACTGGTATTGCTTATACAAATCTGAGAGAAATCTTATACTCGCATCTTTTAGAAGGCAATTAGTCAATTTTCTATGGTTTTCATATTCATGCTTTTATCTATCTAACCATACATGTAATGACTTAATTGAAGTGTTGTGTCTTGTAGCTTACAGACTTATTCCACTTTTTCACAAACACATTTCTAGCACCCACCGTGGGGCAGAAGACTACATCTTTTGGCCTCAGAGACTAACTTTTTCTTTATTTTTTGGAATTTTATTTTTTTGGATTTTTGTCCATATGGTTTCTGTGAATTATCGTATGAGTTTTTCCACAATGTCGGATGACAAATTACAAATATCGTGCGATATCATACGAATTATCGTACGACTCGGTGAGAATTGTCGTACGGTACTCTGTATTTCTGGATAAAAAGCAAATTTATTTCTTCAAGCTTTCTCATTCAATTTTTATCATACTAACGCTGACCCTGGCTTGTCATTCGTCTGTCTAAAAAAATTTCACAACCTAATTAGTTTTTGCAGAACGCTTGTCAAAAAATATGCTTGTCAAACAAAGATAATATGACTACTGATTTGTTGTCTTTGCAGGTTGCCTAAGGAGATTCGAGCAAACATTGTGTATTCATTAAATTCAATTTTTAGGCACCTAACTTGCTATCCGGTTAATGAAAAAAATTGTCTTTCATGTTTTAAGAAAATTCTGAGAGGTAGGAGAGTATGCTCTTGTCTGCATAGACAATCAGAAATCCAGACCCTTGAGGCATTTTCTTTAAGTTTGAGATTTGTATATCTTTAGGGGGCCTGCCCTCTGGAGGAGTTAATAACTCAAAGCCATTAGGGTCGGTGAGAGGGGAACAACCCAAGTGGGAACGGCTAAATGCCAAGTACTCCAACCCACTATAAAATAAACGTGATTTAATGAAAATCAAGTCAACCACAATGCTCAGGAATAGCTCTCCTCTGTACCTTTGGGTATATTAAACCTTGGTTTTCAAGGCTAGGAGACCTGTTAATTGAGTTTATACCCCGACGCGCCGAACGGATCCTTTACTATTTCCAATTAAGATTAGAAGCTACTCGGTTCACCTCCGAAAGGGGGGATAATCTTTGTGCAAGAGAGATAGTAACTCTCCCAATATACTTGCCATTTCATGCCCCCATTAGCATTTGGAGCTGGCTAATACAGCATTGAGAATCCATTGCATGAGACTCAGCGACCGTATTTTGATTAGCTATTGGGTGTGTACCTGATTCTGCAAGCAAAGGTTTTCTTCTCTCACCAATTTCCATAGGGTTAGTATGTTGTGATTGGAGTCATTATACATATTGCATGTTTACTGTGTTTTCATTCCTGAAACTGAAACTGAAATACCAAAATTGGAGAAAACAATAAACAACTCATTGGTCAAAACTTTGTCCGTGTCAAAAACTAGTCTATCATTGTCAAAACTCTATCTGTGTCGAAACTAGTCTATCCTAGTCAAAAATTTGTTCGTGTCAAAAACTAGTCTATCCTTATCAAAACTCTGCTCGTGTCAAAACTAGTCTATCCTAGTCAAAACTCTATCTATGTCAAAACTTGTCTATCCTAGTCAAAACTCTGTGTATGTCAAAAATTAGTCTATCTTAGTCGAAACTCTATCCATGTCGCAAACTAGTCTATCTCAACTGTCCAAAAACTCAGTGCATCTCAAAAGTGGTTGTTGTTAGTCATTAAAAACTCAGTCTGTCGGAAATTTTGTCTCTGTCTAGTAAACTGTCATACGATTCTTCTAGTCTATCATCCTCCTACATATCTTCTGTCGTACAAAATTTCATTAGGTCTAACAGTTTGACATCTGAGCCTCAGTTCTGTGTCATACGAAATCTAATAAACTTTCATCCTTCTTAGGGAAATATCGTCTGGTCTCTCATTCTATGTCATACAAAATACCATTACATTCATCAATTTGTCATCTTTGGTATACCCATCTGTCGTGTGAACATAGGCAGCAACTCGTACGAAAAAAAAATTTGTCGTCCTGAAGCTACTAAACTATCGTCTGGTCTTGTAAAACCTGTCATATGAATCTCTGATTTCGTCAATCCAGAACTCTCAAACTTGCGTAAAACAATCTACAACGAGCATAAAACTGGTTATCATCATTTTGAGCATAAACAAATCTAAACAGTGCACTTCTGTCATAGTGTTGCACAATTTTGTCGATCATCTTTCAGCTAGTTCAATCAACCATTTATCAAACTTAAGTCACTTAGATAACATCTTACATAGGATAGATCATTCTTGAAACCAAACTGAGTCTTAGTCACTTCTCTTAAATCAAACTAGGTAACTTAGATAAACGTCTTGCATAGGATAGATGTTTCTTGAAACCAGACTCAATCTTATTTGCTTCTCTCAATCAATACGTTAAACGAACAAGTAGCTCCAAATTTGATCTTGACTTCTACAACACATCTAGCTCTCGGTCACGTCAGTTATAAATGCCTATTCAAACCAAAAGCTCTTCTAAAAATTCTGACAAGAGTAAGAAGCCCATGGCTACCTTGGCTCAACAAATTCAAGATCTCAAGAGATAAATATATGACATCCAAGCCCAACAAAAAGATTCAATGACCCCTCTTGAGATAAAAATTCATGATATTAAAAACACTAGACTTCAAGAAATGCTAAAACAATTACATAAGATGGAACATAAAGTAATTGGAAATCAAAATCCAAATCTCATACAAGATCACAAGGCATATTCACCAAGACAAAAAGACATCTATCCCCTAGATAGACAGTTTACACCTTTGGGGCAATCTATTGAGTTAGCTTTAGAAGAGCTACTTGAGCATAATCTTATCATATTGCCTAAAAAGACCACATGGGGATGTGAAGTTTTGAGTAATTACTATGCATATCATAGACATAACAAACATAAGACTTCAATGTGTGTGGAATTAAAACATAAAATTCAAGACCTCCTTGATGATGGTGTTATTCAAATTGAAAATTCTAAAAATTCACCTAACAAGAAACCAGATGTCATTACCAAGCATGATCAAACTGATGAGCCTGTGTCTAGCAATGGATCATATGTTGCCTCCATCTCTTCTGTAATGCCTCCATCTCCTAATGCTTCTCAACAACAATCCATACCATGTCTCTCAAATAATGAACCTAATGATGAAAATTTTCACGTTGATCCTCAAGGGCTATCTCAACGGCCATCCTATCTAATGGTTGAAAAAGATCCTATCTCACTGGAATCCCATGATGATTCCCTTATACCTTTCCATTTCTTCCAATGTGATCCCCTTCCATCTCAAGAGCAAAGCATACTTCCTAAGAAAGATTATGATGCCTCTTCTACCTTTTCAAACAATCCTATTCAAAATGAAGAGTCAAATACTCTATCCAAAGGTCCTCTTCCATGGCAAGATCAAAGTTTACCTTTATCTCCTTTTCATAATCCTCCATGTTCACCTCAAGGATCCATCATGCCTATAAATCCCTCTCATGATCCTACAAGTCAAAATATTTATAAACGTAAAGGGGTAGACCTTCACAAGCAAGAACCCATTCATGTTAAAGAAACTATCAAGGGTCATGGCCTCAGGGACATTCCTCAAGATGGTGGTATCCCTACTAAACAAAAATCTAGGTACATGCCTTCCCCTTCATCTCTTCCATCCATTTTAGGACCCTATATTCCTCCATCCCTTGTGATGGATCAACAAAGGCGTGCATATTCACTCACCTTCCATCCATCTAAAAGAACACAAACGTCCACTGAGAAAAAGAAAGCAAAATCAAAAGCTATATGGTTTCCTAAGGCACTTGTGGAAGCAATGTGTTCCAAGAAACTACAAAAGCATGAAAAATCAAAAACCATGTGGATCCCTAAGTGTCTCCTTGAAGCACAAATGTCTAAAGAAAAATCCAAATCAACAACCAAGATTGTTGTTCCTCCATCCAACCTTCCAAATCTATTTCTCCATCACCTCCTTCATCCATTTTGGATCCTTATGCCCCAAAATCCCTGGTTGTTTCTCCAGCCAAATATCAAAGTCTGAGATCCACCATCCCTCAAGATGTGTGCCAATGGTGATCCCGCAAACATTTCCACTCGCTTATGCACCAAACTTTCAACATCTAGTCCATTATCCAACACCTCCTTTTCATCCTTCCATACCCTTTCTCCAATCCTTTGCATAAGACTTTACCCAAGTTTCATCACAAAATCCAAAAACTAAGGAAATCAACATTTTAGATGTTGGACATGTACACTTAGCTAAGTCTTTCTTGTAAATACATCTTTATGCTAGACCAGTGAACTACCTACACAAAAATCCCTGACCCTATGAACAACATGCACCTTACATGATATATATCTAAGGTTTGGGTTAGTTTCAGTTTTTGTTTTTGCATTGCATATCATTTTCTTAAAAGCACTGCATCACATGTAGTTTCTTTTTATAATGCATTGCATTCACAAAATTTATGCATTTGTATATAGAAACATCAATAAAACAAGTAAACTATCCACATTTATCATTTGTTTGCATTCAAGACAAACAAGGGTCGTCTCCTTTCTTAGATATTTAGACATGAAGTCCTTGAGGTCATAAGGTAATTCATTTTTAATATTACCCTGTGATGATGCTTTACTTATGGTTGGGTAGTGATTTCACTATTTGAGACTTGTTAACCCAAAATCTATCAATTGCTATATCTCAAACACATTAATAAAAATATCTAATTCATTCTAGACACCTAGTTGATCATATGAGTAGTGAAAAATCTGAAATTCTATTTCAGTGCCGCTATAATTATCACACCCAAGTAGGTTTGATTACTTACAAGTCAAGGCAAGAAAAAAAAAGTGCTATGCCAAATATTCATCTCAAGGCAAAAGAGCAATGATATATAACTGAAATATCACACATACAAGTGCAACAAAAGCTTGACTATGGGACCATGCGAGTAACTCCATCAGGGCTATGAACGCCTACTAGCAATGGAGCAATATTTGAGAAATTACAGTCTATAACCTCGTCAGAGCTCTAAAAGCTTATTGGCAGCGAGGCTCTGTTCAAGATGCTTTTGAAGTTAGAATAATCCACGTAGCTAGTCATATAGGATGCTAAGGATCTTTAGTGAACACAAGAGTGGGAATTAACTCATTTGCACTCACATGGGAAAAAGAAGATCAAAGTTTCAAGAATCTATGGGGAAGTTTTTTGCGTCTCCATTTTTAAATCCTAGTCACTAAGTGTGTTAATTTGGATATTTTAAGGGACTTTAAGGATCGATTGACCACTTATCTATGAAATTTTTTGTACCTCCAATTCAATTGGTGTATTACAAAGTGCTAAACAAACATAGTCATCCTTGTTCAAATAGGAAATGCATCTTCATCATGCATATTGCTTTAATATAGATCATATCGAAAATCATTGTCTCAAACTTCTTTTCTGAATGCATTTCAATTAAACTATAATTGGAATCAATCTCAAGGTTAACTGAATCTAATTTCTCAATTATTTCAATTATCCTAAATTGTTATTTTTCTTGATCTCTCTTGTGATTCTCTATAAATTCAGCCTTCATCTCTCATTCAAAACACCCTGGAGATTTATTGTTATTATACAGTTTCTGCTCTGGAGTCATTGAAGATATTGTGCTTTCTTTTTGAGATTATTGCATCTTAGTTTAATTTATTTTTGCATATTTCATGATTGCTTGAATTCACATAGCTTACTATTCATCCATCTAGCATAATCTTGCATCCATTTAGCTTAATCTCATACTCATATAGATTAAATCCTTTGTCTTGGTGTGGTCTAGTCACTGGTATTGCTTATACAAATCTAAGAGCAATCTTATACTCGCATCTTTTAGAAGGCAATTAGTTGATTTGTTATGGTTTTCATATTCATGCTTTTATCTGTCTAACCATACATGTAATGACTTAATTCAAGTGTTATGTCTTGCAGCTTACAGACCTATTCCACTTTTTCACACACACATTTATGGCACCCACCATGGGGCAGAAGACTACATCTTTCAGCCTCGAAGACTGACTTTTTCTTTATTTTTTAGATTTTCATTCATACAGTTTCTGTGAATTATTGTACGAGTTTTCCCACAGTGTCGAATGACAAACTACAAAGATCATGCGATATCATATGAATTATCGTATGACTCGGTGAGAATTATCGTACGATACTCTATATTTCTGGGTTAAAAAGAAAATTTCTTTCTTTAGGATTTCTCATTCAATTTTTATCATACTAACGCTGACCCTGGCTTGTCGTTTGTCTTTCTAAAAAAATTTCACACTCTAATCAATTTTTGCAGAATGCTTGTCAAAGAATATGCTTGTCAAACAAAGACAATATGACTACTGATTCATTGTCTTTGCAAGTTGCCTGAGGAGATTCGAGCAAACATTGTGTATTCATTAAATTCATTTTTTAGGCACCTAACTTGCTATCTGGTTAATGAACAAATTTGTCTTTCGTGTTTTAAGAAAATTTTGAGAGGTAGGAGAGTATTCTCTTGTCTGCATAAACAATCAAAAATCCAGACCCTTGAGGCATTTTCTTTAAGTTTGAGATTTGTATATCTTTAGCGGGCCTGCCCTCCCGAGGAGTTAATAATTTGAAACCATTAGGGTCGGTGAGAGGGGAACGACCCAAGTGGGAACGGCTAAATGCCAAGTACTCCAACCCACTATAAAATAAATGTGATTTGATGAAAATCAAGTCAACGACAGTGCTCAAGAATAGTCCTCCTTTGTACCTTTGGGTATATTAAACCTTGGTTTTCAAGGCTAGGAGACCTGTTAATTGAGTTTATACCCTGACGCGCTGAACAGATCCCTTACTATTTGCAATTAAGATTAGAAGCTACCCGGTTCACCTCCAAAAGGGGAGGTAATCTTTGTGCAAGAGAGATAGTAAATCTCCCAAAGATACTTGCCATTTCGTGCCCCCATTAGCATTTGGAGTCAGCTAATGCAACATTGAGAATCCATTACATGAGACTCAGTGACCATATTCTGATTAGCTATTAGATGTGTACCTGAGTCTACAAGCAAAGGTTTTATTCTCTCACCAATTTCCATAGGGTTAGCATGCTATGATTGGAGTCATTATACATATTGCGTGTTTACTGTGTTTTCATCCCTGAAACTAAAACTGAAATACCAAAATTGGAGAAAACAATAAACAACTCAATGGTCAAAACACTGTCCATTTCAAAAACTAGTCTATCTTTGTCAAAACTCTGTCTGTGTTGAAACTAGTCTATCCTAGTCAAAAATTTGTTCATGTCAAAAACTAGTCTATCCTTATCAAAACTCTATCTATGTCAAAACTAGTCTATCCTAGTCAAAACTTTGTCCTTGTCAAAACTATTCAATCCTATTTGAAACTCTGTCTATGTCCAAAACTAGTCTATCTTAGTCGAAACTCTGTCAATGTCGCAAACTAGTCTATCTCAACTATCCAAAAACTTAGTCCATCTCAAAACTAGTCGTCGTCAGTCATTAAAAACTCGGTCTATCATAAATTTTGTCTTTGTCAAGTAAACTGTCGTACGAGTCTTCTGATTTATCACCCTACTACATATCTTCTGTCATACAAAATTTCATCAGGTCTAACAGTTTTTCATCTGAGCCTCAATTCTGTGTCGTACGAAATCTAATAAACTTTCATCCTTCTTAGGGAATTATCGTCTGGTCTCTGATTTTATGTCATATGAAATACCATTACATTCATCAGTTTGTCATCTGAGGTATACCCATCTATCATGCGAACATAAGCAGCAACTCGTATGAAGTTTTTTTTTGTCGTCCTCAAGCTATTAAACTATCATCTGGTCTTGTAAAACCTGTCGTACAAATCTCTAATTTTGTCAGTCTAGAACCGTCAAACTTGTGTAAAACAGTCTACAACGAGCATAAAACTCATTATCATCATTCTGAGCATAAACAAATCTAAATAGTGCACTTCTATCGTAGTGTTGCACGATTTTGTCGATCATCTTTCAGCTAGTTTGATCAACCATTTATCAAACTTAAGTCACTTAGATAACATCTTACATAGGATAGATCGTTCCTGAAACTAGACTGAGTCTTAGTCACTTCTCTTAAATCAAACTAGGTAACTTAGATAAACGTCTTGCATAGGATAGATCTTTTCTGAAACTAGACTCAATCTTAGTTGCTTCTCTCAATCAATACGTTAAACAAACAAGTAACCCAAAATTTGATCTTGACTTCTGCAACACATCTAGCTATCGGTCACGTCAGTTATAAATGCCTATTCAAACCAGAAGCTCTTCTAAAAATTCTGACAAGAGTAAGAAGCCCATGGCTACCTTGGCTCAACAAATTCAAGATCTCAAGAGAGAAATATATGACATTCAAGCCCAACAAAAAGATTCAATGACCCCTCTTGAGATAAAAATTCATGATATTAAAAACACTAGACTTCAAAAAATGCTAAAACAATAACATAAGATGGAACATAAAGTAATTGGAAATCAAAATCCAAATCTCATACAAGATCACAAGGCATCTTCACCAAGACAAAAAGACATATGTCCCCTAGATAGACAGTTTACACCTTTGGGACAATCTATTGAGTTAGCTTTAGAAGAGCTACTTGAGCATAATCTTATCATATTGCCTAAAAAGGCCACATGGGGATGTGAAGTTTTGAATAATTACTGTGCATATCATAGACATAAAACACATAATACTTCAATGTGTGTGGAATTAAAACATAAAATTCAAGACCTCCTTGATGATGGTGTTATTCAAATTGAAAATTCTAAAAATTCACCTAAGGAGAAACCAGATGTCATTACCAAGCATGATCAAAATGATGAACCTATGTCTAGCAATGGATCGCATGTCGCCTCCATCTCTTCTATAATGCCTCCATCTCCTGAGGCTTCTCAACAACAATCCATACCTTGTCTCTCAAATAATGAACCTAATGATGAAACTTTTCACGTTGATCCTCAAGGGCTATCTCAAGGGCCATCCTATCCAATGGTTGAAAAAGATCCTATCTCACTGGAATCCCATGATGATTCCCTTATACCTTTCCATGTCTTCCAATATGATCCCCTTCCATCTCAAGAGCAAAGCATACTTCCTAAGAAAGTTCATGATGCCTCTTCTACCTTTTCAAACGATCCTATTCAAAATGAAGAGTCAAATACTCTATCCAATGGTCCTCTTCCATAGAAAGATCAAAGTATACATTCATCTCCTTTTCATAATCCTCCACGTTCACCTCAAGGATCCATCATGACTACAAAGCCCTCTCATGATCCTACAAGTCAAAATATTTATAAACGTAAAGGGGTAGACCTTTACAAGCAAGAACCCATTCATGTTAAAAAAACTATTAAGGGTAATGGCCTCAGGGATATTCCTCAAGATGGTGGTATCCCTACTAAACCAAAATCCAAGTACACACCTTCCTCTTCATCTCTTCTATTCATTTTAGGACCCTATATTCCTCCATCCCTTGTGCATGATCAAAGGCATGCATATTCACATACCTTCCATCCATCTAAAAGAACACAAAGGTCCACTGAGAAAAAGAAAGCAAAATCAAAAGCTATATGGTTTCGTAAGGCACTTGTAGAAGCAATGCATTCCAAGAAACTACAAAAGCATGAAAAATTAAAAACCATGTGGATCCCTAAGTGTCTCCTTGAAGCACAAATGTCTAAAGAAAAATCCAAATCAACAACCAAGATTGTTGTTCCTCCATCCAAACCTTCCAAATCTATTTCTCCATCACCTCCTTCATCCATTTTGGATCCTTATACCCCAAAATCCCTAGTTGTTCCTTCATCCAAATCTCAAAATCTGAGATCCACTTTTCCTCCATCAATCCACCATCCCTCAAGATGTGTGCCAATGGTGATCCCGCAAATGTTTCCACTCGCTTATGCACCAAACTATCAACATATGGTCCATTATCCAACACCTCCTTTTCATCCTTCCATACCCCTTATCCAATCCTTTGCATAAGACTTTACCCAAGTTTCATCACAAAATCCAAAAACTAAGGAAATCAACATTGGAGATGCTATACATGTACACTTAGCTGATTCCTTCTTGGAAATACATCTTTATGCTGGACCAGTGAACTACCTACACAAAACTACCTGACCCTATGAACAACATGCACCTTACATGATATATATCCAAGGGTTGGGTTAGTTTCGCTTTTTCGTTTTGTATTGCATATCATTTTCTTAAAAGCACTACATCACATATAGTTTCTTTTTATAATGCATTGCATTCACAAAAGGAGCATCAATAAAACAAGGCAACTTTCCACGTTTATCATTTGTTTGCATTCAAGACAAACAAGGGTTGTCTCCTTTCTTAGATATTCATACATGGAGTCCTTGAGGTCATAAGGTCATTCATTTTTAACATTACCCTGTGACGATGCTTTACTTATGCTTGGGTAGTGATTTCACTATTTGAGACTTGTTAACCCAAAATATATCAATTTCTATATCTCAAACACATTAATAAAAATCTCTATTTCATTCTAGACACCTAGTTGATCATATGACGAGTGAAAAATCTGAAATTCTATTTCAGCGTCATTGTTATTGTCACACCCAAGTAGGTTTCATTACTTACAAGTCAAGGAAGGAAAAAAAAAAAAGTGTTATGCCAAATATTCATCTCAAGGCAAAAGAGCAATGATATATAACTGAAATATCACACATAGAAGTGCAACAAAAGCTTGACTATGGGACCATGCGAGTAACTCCATGACGGCTATGAACGCCTATTGGCAATGGAGCAATATTCAAGAAATTACAATCTATAAGCTTGTCAAAGCTCTAAAAGCTTGCTGGAAGCGAGGCTCTATTCGAGATTCTTTTGAAGTTAGAATAATCCACATAGCTAGTCATATAGGATGCTAAGGATCTTTAGTGAACACAAGAGTAGGAATTAACTCATTTGCATTCACATGGACAAAAGAAGATCAAAGTTTCAAGAATATATGGGGAAGTTTTATGCGTCTCCATTTATATATACACACATACATACATATATATACATACATACATGCATATATATATATATATATATATATATATATATATATATATATACATATATATATATATATATATATATACATACTTACATGCATACATACATACATACATACATGTGTGTGTGTATGTATTAAAAATCGAATTTAATAGTCTGATAAATTAATTTTGAAGCCGCCAATTTTCACAGGACTGCGAAATTATTTGAGGCGGCTAGGCATATTTTTTCCCCATGCTAGGTGGTTTATCCCCCCCCCCAATGGGAAGAGGGGCTCCCATTGCTATGGAAAGCTTGCCCCCCACGACTGTGGGCAGGGGAAGCCCACAATATGGGATGCCTCCCCCATGGCTATGGGAAGAGACTCCCCCACTGTTCTGGGTCGAACCTCCCCACAGTCATGGGGTTGGCTCCCCCACAACCCCGCCATTAAAATAAAACAATAAAAAAAAAAATTAACTAATAAAATTTAAACATAAACCAAAAAGAAACCTCTACCCGAATACATATGAAAATAGCAGGATAAAATCACTACTCAGAACATGGTAAATAATTTGGTAAACAAATTGAATGTTAATACATTCAATTACCTGAATCTAAGATTCAGATAAGAAATTTTAAAGAAATCTTCGATTCATCTATTTTCACAACCAATTTCTTTGCTCTCAAAATTGGAAAATCTGGAAACCCCCTTAACCCAATTTCTCAACTAGGAAAGGAATGAATTGATCATAATTTCATTAAATATAAATTAATATCACTGAATACCCAACAAATAAAAGAACTTATCCAACAAATAATCATTTCAAATAGAAAGGGAAATGAAAGAAGAAACAACAATAGTCACATATGCTCAGAAAATAAAAAATGAACCAAACAAAGGGTTAAAAATCCAACCTTCAAATGCTTTCCTGGAAGAATATTGAACAAGATTACACCAGTCCTTCCAAATGCAAGAACATTTTTTCAATCAGAGAGAGGAAATTTTCAAAATTCTAGAAGCCCACATATTCTGGAAAAATCCCCCAATAAAAAGGATTTTTTACCTAAAATATCTTTTTAGGGTAAAAATATTTTCCTTGGAAAATATTGATCGCTCAATGATGAACAATAAGTACCAAACCGGTACTGAGAGGGGGGGTGAATCATTACAGACACAATATCTTCACTCAAACCGGTTTGACAACAAACACTGCAAATGTCTGACAGACGGTAACACCGGTCTGAAATAGAGTGCAACCGGTAAAGCTAAGAATAACTGTGACAAGCATTAACTGGTTGATCACTTAGCTTTCCACTCAACTTAATAGTACACTTCCATTTCACCCTTATGCATGAATAGGTAATCTATCATCAGAAATATAATAACAGCTAGATCAGCATGATTTACCTTCAGACATAAATCACTTAAATCATCACATGAAAAATACTACACATGACACACAGATTTTTCACGTGGAAACCCAATTGGGAAAAACCATGGTGGGGATGAATACCCACAAGCTTCTTTTGAACTCTTTAGAAGTCCGCTCTGTTAGGAGCCAAGTCTGGTTAAAGATTGTTACAATAAGTTCTGCTAGGACCCGATCCTGTTAAGGATCACTCAGTTAAGGGATGCCTAAATTCTCAGTTAAGGATTAAACCCTATTAGAAGTTACCTTGTTAGAGGATTTCAAGAACTCAATTAGTTTGAGTCACCCTATTAAAGGATTTACAGCAAGTTGATTAAAGCTACCCGATTAAGGGATTTTCCAACTATTGAAGTGGTTAATGATCAACAGGTATTACAATGATCTGATAATAGCACTCAATGCCTAATGCAGATTCGCTTAAGTTCCTTCCTTCTGCACACACACAATGCAGGAATCAATCCTCTTATCTCATCCGGTGTGGCAAGAATCACGTATCTCTTCACTTGGATACACACACACCATTTGCCATCAACTTCAGAAAGAAACACAACATCGACCTTATAGAAAACAAATAGGTCGGTAGCATAAACCCTAAACCCTAAACATTTAGGTTAAACAATTCAGGCAGTTCAATCCTGGCCATTGAACACTTTGCATTTGAATACAAAAGTCTTGAACATATCTCAAGACATTCTCCATCGTTCATTCTTCACCGTTTTCATGGCAGCTTGTAACCCATCACACGTTCTCCATCGTTTATAGGGACTTTGCACATTCCCGAGGTAGATAGGATCAATCTCCTTCATGCAAGATCCTTCACGCACTCAAGTTGATGTGGCAATATGATCGTATCTTCATTACAATGCTAACTCATCACACAATGTCATCGGTTGAGTCACATAGGCTTGGAACACTTAAACTAGAAAACCTTGAAGCTAAGACTACCAACCAGTAGTCATAACATGTTAAGTCTTCATAGAGAACATTCCATATGTTAGTTCACATTTCATCATACCGGTTCTCTTGGACAACCATACCACTTCACCTATTGCTCAATATACCAATTTATACCACTATACCGGTTCACTTCGCCAACTGTTTAGCTTCAATATACCTGTTCACTGCTTTGCACATATACCAGTTCACCACATTGTACCAGTTCACATTTCAGCATATTGCCGGTTCACTCTCCAACATATTGAAATCAATGACAACATAATATCATCATGTCAACATACTCAGCACAAATGCCAACAATCTCCCCCTTTGGCATTGATGGCAATATACAAAGATCTCTCTTTCTGCATCACATCTCTACTTGACATCTTATCCCCCTTTGACAACAATGTCAAAGTGGAGGCACAATCTTTCCTATTCCACTATGTTGCTCCCCCTTAGGAGTAGCATCCTTCAACACATCAATCCGGAAAAATTTGGACACAGCAATACCTAACTGATGTGGAGTACATACTTTTAGTTCACCTCTTGAAGGGGCAGCACCCCTAATTCACCTCTTAAATAGGTAAATGAAGCCTTTGGTAGAGGCTTGGTGAATATGTCTGCTAGCTGCTCCTTACTGGAAACATGTTCCAACACAACCTCCTTGTTCTAAACCTTTTCCCTCAAGAAATGATACTTGAGCTCAAAGTGATTGGTTCTAGCATGCAAAACTGGATTCTTGGAAATGTTAATTGCACTTGTATTGTCACAAAATATGCTCACCAGTTCAGAGACAGGAACTTTGAAGCCATTCAATACATGCTTCATCCAAATAGTCTGGGTGCAGTTCATAAAAGCTGCAACATACTTCACTTCTACTATAGACTGAGAGATACAACTCTACTTTTTACTCATCCATGAGACCAATCTACCACCAAGGAAGAATGCACCAGCGGTTGTGCTCTTCCGATCATCTACATTACCAGCCCAATCAGTATCTGTGAACACTTTCAGGTTGAAATCATTATTATATGGATACCATAACCCATAGTCAATAGTTCCCTTCAGATATCTAAGAATCCGCTTGACTGCTACCAAGTGGGATTCTCTAGGGCTTTGCTGAAACCGAGCAGTAATACCCACTACATGTGCAATGTCTGGTCTGCTATGCACTACATAATGCAACTTACCAATCATTGATTGGTAATCCTTCTCATTTACCACCGCTGAGTCATCTTCTTTTGATAGCTTACAACTAGTCACCATTGGTGTACCAACCGGTTTACTATCTTCCATCCCAAAGGTCTTCAACACCTCTTTGATATAGTTGGACTGAGTAATAAAGGTTCCATCTTTCATTTGTTGAATCTGTAGTCCAATGAAGAGCTTAATCTCCCCTATGAGTGACATTTCAAACTCCTTTTTCATCTCATCAACAAATTCATGACTCATCTTGTCATCACCTCCAAAGATGATGTCATCAACAAATACTTCACAGATCAGAATCTGATCTCCTTCTGATTTCAAGTAGATATTGCTATCTTCACTTGTTCTTTCAAATCCAATCTTCACAAGATGGGAGTGCAAGTGTTCATACCATGCTCTAGGTGCCTACTTCAGTCCATACAAGGCTTTATGTAGCCTACACACCATGTCACTATCTTTTGATAGGGAAAACCCATTTGGTTTCTCTATATACATCTCCTCTTCAAGTATTCCATTTAGGAATGTAGATTTTACATCCATTTGGTATACCTTGAGTCCTTTAAAAGCTGCATATGCAAGAAGCATATGAACTCCTTCCAATTTGGCTACTGAGGCAAAGGTTTCTCCATAGTCTTTTCCTTCTTCTTGAGCATATCCTTTACATACTAGTCTGGCTTTGTTCCTTACCACTGTGCCATCCTCATTCAGCTTGTTTCTGAAAATCCATTTGGTTCCAATGACATTTTTATGCTCTGGTCTGGGTACCAAAGACCATATACCATTCTTCTCTATCTGGTTAAGTTCCTCCTCCATTGCCTTGATCCAGTCTTCATCTTTGTGTGCCTCTTTGAATGATTTAGGCTCAAATTTAGAGATCATACAAGAATTTTCTCTGACCTTTCTTCTTGTAAGGATTCCTGCATCCTTATCTCCTATGATCTACTTTGGATCATGATTCAGTTTGACATATTGAGGAATGCTCTTGACTAATTCCTCTTGCTTTTCTTCTTCATCCTCATCTTCATCAGCATCAGCATCTACCGGTGTAGGAACACTGTTACTGGTACTTGGCTGATTAGCAACCGGTTCCCAGAAGGTTACTACTAGTTCATCTCTTACTTGTTTACTGTCGGTTTCTTCAGGTTTTCTAGGATTTTCATCAACTCTAACATTGATTCTTTCAACAATTCTTTGAGTCCTGTTGTTGAAACATTTGGGAGCTTTGCTCTTGGTGGAATATCCTAGGAATATTCCTTCATCACATTTTGCATCGAACTTGCTTTGATGTTCACTTCTCTTGATATAACATCTTCTACCAAACATTCTACAGTAGCTTACCACTAGTGTCTTACCAGTCCAATACTCATAAGGAGTCTTATCCTTTCCTTTCTTGATGAGTACCCGGTTCATTGTGTATACTGTAGTGCTCACTGCTTCTCTCCAAAAGGTGTAAGCAACTTTTCCTTGGATCAACATAGTTCTAGCTAATTCAACCACAGTCCAGTTGTTTCTCTCTACTAAGCCATTCTGTTGTGGAGTCCGGGGGGCAGACAGTTGCCTCTTGATACCATTCTCTTCACAATATTTGTTGAATTCACCGAAAGTGAATTCCCCTCCTTGATCAGTTCTAAGGCATTTAATTCTTCTACCACTTTCCTTTTCTACCAATACTCTGAAAGCTTTGAACTTTCCATAGGCTTCAGACTTGGCCTTCAAGAATGTGACCCACATCATTCTTGAGCAATCATCAGTAAGAATCATAAAATACCTATCTCCCTGCACACTCCTATTTTTCATAGGACCACACAAATCAGTATGCACAAGATCAAGTAAATTGTCTATTGTGAAAGATTTACCTTTGAAAGTTGAGGAAGACATTTTCCTCGGTTGACATTCTCTGCACAAAGGATTTTCTGATTTTCTCAGCACTGGCAATCCTCTGACTACCTTGGTCTTTCTGGCCTTCACAATGTTATCAAAGTTTACATGGCAAAGTCTCCTATGCCATATCTAGCTATCATCAAATTTAGCCATAAGACATCTACTTATATTTACATTCAGCTGAAATAGGTTACCATTGGTCTACATACCAGTGGCCATCAATTCACCATTCTTTCCTTTGATTTTGCACGCTCCATTTTTAAGTTCCAGAGTGAGTCCACTGTCATTCAGTTGGGCAACACTCAATAGATTGTGTCTGAGTCCTTCCACCCAATACACATTGTTAGCACTGCTCTTTCCATTCAGAGAGATGAACCCTCTTCCTTTAACCATACATGGTGCATCATTACCAAAACGAACCACACCACCATCATATTCTTCCAAGGATAGAAACTTTCTCTGGTCACCAGTCATATGGTGAGAACAACCACTGTCAATAATCCACTCATTGTAATTATCAAAGCGGGAGACAAGAGCCTTCTTGTCTAACACATCTTCCTTTACTGCAACAAACACAATATCTTCATTCTCTTCATCTTCTGATTCCTCATCTGTGACACCTTCATCAACAGCAACAAAACAGTTTCTCTGGTTTCCTACTTTGAATTTCTTGAACCTCTCTGGTTTGTCCTTGTTGTCACCATTAGGACAGTTTATAGCAATATGTCCTATCCGATTACAAGAAAAGCATTTCAAAGGGAGCTTACCTCTGTATTTACCGGTTCCTTTAGGAAGTTTCCTGGCAAGAAGAGCTTCGAATTCCATCAGTATCTCCTCATCATCCAATTCTCTACTCTGTCTTGGTTCACCACTGGTGCTTGCTTCTTTTCCTTTTTTGGATGGTACAACAGAAGCTCTAAAAGTTGATTCAGTCTTTTGAACACTGCCATCAAAACTATTTAGCTCATAGGTTGTCAACTTTGCAATGATGGAGTCTAGGGATACCTTAGTCTTGTCTATTGATCTCAACTCCTAAATAGTAGCAACCCTTATTGCATAGACCGGTAATAAGGATCTCAGAACTTTGCTTACCACAGTGGAATCTTCCATTTTACCACCTGCGCTCTTGATATCTCCAATAATAGTTGTGATCCTTATTCCATACTATTGAATGGTCTCACCTTCAACCATCTGCATGTCTTCAAACTTCCCTCTAAGGCTTTCTTCCTTAGCTTGTTTTACATGCTCATCACCACCATAGATATTCTCAAGAGTGTCCCATACTTCTTTGGGATTATCTTTATCCTAGACATCAATAAACTCAATGTCAGATAAGCTGTTGATTAGGACTTCCATGACTTGCCCATTCTCTTGTATTTCTCTCTTTTGATCATCAGTGAGAGTGCCGATAGGAATAACAAAAACATTCTCAACATAGCTCTAGTGTTGAGCACCCATGCTTCTGATGTAAATCTTCATTTTGTCCTTCCAAATTTTGAAGTTATCTCTGTTGAACTTTGCACCTTCTCTCTTCATCATTACAATAGGATCTTTCCCTCAAGCAATTAAGCTTACAACACAGAGGACCTAGAGGACACTCTGATACCAATTGATAACTCAGTCATGAACAATAAGTACCAAACTGGTACTGAGAGGGGGGGTGAATCAGTACAAGCACAATATATTCTCTTGAACCGGTTTGATAGCAAACATTGCAAATGTCTAACAGACAGTAACATCGGTCTGAAACAGAGTTCAACCGGTAAAGCTAAAAATAACTGTGACAAGCATTAACTGGTTGATCACTTAGCTTTCCACTCAACTTAATACTACACTTCCATTTCACCCTTATGCATGAATAGGTAATCTATCATCAGAAATATAATAACAGCTAGCTCAACATGATTTACCTTCAAACACAAATTACTTAAATCATCACATGAAAAATACTACACATGACACACAGATTTTTCATGTGGAAACCCAACTGGGAAAACCCACGGTGGGGATGAATACCCACAAGCTTCTTTTGAACTCTTTAGAAGTTCGCTCTGTTAGGAGCCTAGTCTAGTTAAAGATTGTTACAACAGGTTCTGCTAGGAACTGATCTTGTTAGGGATCACCCGGTTAAGGGATGGCTAAATACCCGGTTAAGGGTTAAACCCTGTTAGAAGTTGCCTTGTTAGAGGATTTCAAGAACTCAATTAGTTTGAGTCACCTTGTTAAAGGATTTACAACAAGTTGATTAAAGCTACCCGGTTAAGGGATTTTCCAACTATTGAAGTGGTTAATGATCAACAGGTATTACAATGGTCTGATAATAGAACTCAATGCCTAATGCAGATCCACTTAAGTTCCTTCCTTTTGCACACACACAATGTAGGAATCAATCCTCTTATGTCATCTTGTCTGGCAAGAATCATGTATCTCTTCACTTGGATACACACACACCATTTGCCAACAACTTCAGAAAGAAACACAACATCGACCTTATAGAAAACAGATAGGTGGGTAGCATAAACCCTAAACCCTAAACATTTAGGTTAAGCAATTCAGGTGGTTCAATCCTGGCCATTGAACACTTTACATTTGAATACAAAAGTCTTGAACATATCTCAAGACATTCTCCATCATTCATTCTTCACCATTTTCATGGCAGCTTGTAACCAATCACACGTTCTCCATCGTTTACAAGGACTTCGTACATTCCCGAGGTAGATAGGATCAATCTCCTTCATGCAAGATCCTTCACGTGCTCAAGCTGACGTGGCAACACAATCAGATCTTCATTACAATGCAAACTCATCACACAATGTCATTGGTTGAGTCACACAGGCTTGGAACACTTAAACCGAAAAACCTTTAAGCTAAGACTACCAACCAGTAGTCATAACATGTTAAGTCTTCATAGAGAACATTCCATATGCTGGTTCACATTTCATCATATTGGCTCTCTTGGACAACCATACCACTTCACCTATTGCTCAATATACCGGTTTATACCACTATACCGGTTCACTTTGCCAACTGTTTAGCTTCAATATACCTATTCACTGCTTTGCACATATACCGGTTCACCACATTG
Organism: Cryptomeria japonica; assembly: GCF_030272615.1. Lineage (NCBI taxonomy): Eukaryota > Viridiplantae > Streptophyta > Pinopsida > Cupressales > Cupressaceae > Cryptomeria > Cryptomeria japonica. The sequence continues at coordinate 374,378,857 of NC_081406.1, read as the reverse complement.
TACCGGTTCACATTTCAGCATATTGTCGGTTCACTCTCCAACATATTGACATCAATGACAACATAATATCATCATGTCAACATACTCAGCACAAATGCCAACAAATATTACTTTTCCTAAAATAAAAATTGAGATACTTTCCTCCAAATTCAATATATTTAAATTTAAATTTCCTCACACACAAAAAGTGAACAAGATATTTTATTTTTTTATGTCTAAATAACTTTTTTTACAAAAACACATGACACAATATGAAATCCACTATATGATACATTAAACAAATAATTTAATTAGATTCCTTGGTAAGATTGATTTATTTATTTTTATAATATAAGGGTCTTATTATAATTTATCCCTTATTTAATTAATGCATGATGATATACATTAATTATTAATAACACTAAGGTATTTATAATTAATCTGACATAAAGCAACACTTAGGAGAATTTAACAAAGTCACAAAACGCATTGTTGGTCTTCACAACTGGAATAGCAACGAGGTAATAAAAACTCAATTCAGGGATTGGACATCCTTGCTGAGCAGCTAGCTTTCCTATAGAAAAGGCTCATTTACTTTATCAACTAGGGACGTAAACTTGAAATGGGCCAGCACTGTATGTGCACTAAGTTCATATTGTAACCATTCTATCATACTACAGGAAAGGGAATTCTCTGAAATAAATGTGCAAAAATATAATTAACTAATACTTAATCAGAATTCACAACTGAAAATAAATTAAGCAACTACTACCAAATGATAATGTTCTAGCAAGTGGGTAGGAACTACTCTGCCGCTGTGGCTGCAGGAACAGACACAGGAACTTTTTTCAGTGGCCGCAGGAACAGTCAAATTCCAAAACAACAACTATTGCAAGATGGAAATTAACTGAAAAAACACAATGGACTACTCACCAAGTGGGTCCCCTTGAGCGAGTATATCCAGAATTCTTAGATTGCAACTGATAAGCTCAAAATAACATTGATCTCTTTATTCCAAATTGACTGTAAAAATACATGTCTAAAAGCTGGGTATTACAAATTCTATGGTCATTCTTCGTCCTCAAGAGGAGATAGAGAACTTTTATTTATATGGAAACTTATAACAGATTCCTAACTGATCAACCCACATTCCAACAGAATAGGCGAACAGGTTTTATTATACTAAAGAAAAAGTCGGTGCAAGAAAACAAAACAACATATGTCCTGTAGATGAGAAGATATAGCATGACTCACTTCCTAGATCTAAGCTCCACTAAGAACAATTATAAATGTCTCATAAACCATTCTACTGAAGAAGTGACCAAGTAGTTCGATCTTCTTCAATGCTACTTTTCTTTGACTGGGTCTGCATCGTGGTGGTATGTTTGATGGTCCTTTAAACCGCCAGCTTAGTTTTTCCTTCTTCTTGGCCGACCCTGCATCATGATGTTAACATGCACAAAAAGAATGTGTATATACCAATGTTAATATGACATAAATTAAACCATACTTAAGATTGATTTAGACATTTTGCATAGATAAACCATTTAGAAATCATTATATGATAGCCTTAAGTATCAAACAAATCAGTTCCAAAAACAATTAAAAAGACATCAACTAGGAGAGTATCCTGATCCAACTATCATCTAACACAAGACCTAGGTAGGAATACTTATGAAAAAAATCTATCAAAACAGAGCTATTATTTGGGCTCATCATCTCCCCCTAACCTAATTTCTTCTTGATCCTCCAGCAACAGGAAAATTCTAAATTTTGGCATTGATTCTGAAATTGCCAGGTGTAACCTACCCAGAACCTCCTGTAGACAAACTGTAATGCCCCACCAGGACAACCCCAAAGGAATAAAACTAAAACACTAGAAAGAGTGGAAACAATTTTTATTCTTTTAACTTTAATTAGTTTAATGATAAATTGAGTTAACATTAAGCTCAGTTTACACAGTGGAAGACTTAATTAACACCTAAGGGGTTTCCCTACGTGATAACTTGGTTCACCACTAGCACAACTCACGCTAATTACTCCAACTAAGTTGATTAACTTAAAAAATAATTATACTTAAACAATGGTTAAATTTATTCGATAGGTTAAATATAGATAACATGATTAAGTTCATTGATTTTAATTTAACCATACATTTAATTTCCATACATACTTTGTTTGCATTATAAGATAATAAATACATTGCATTTCAGTAAACCTACGTTCATCATGATCCATATTACTGCATTTAATAACTTCATGCATATATTAAGATTTATATCATCTAATCTACATTATACATTTTAACCATAATGTCATTCATATATCCAAAATAAAAAGGAACTAGATGAAACACATACACCAAATTGATATTGGAGTTCACCCCTAATGGGCTACATCTTCGGGTCTGCTTCAACTGCAAGACCCCTCTAATAAATAATAGGGTGAAGAATACATAACGTTAACATCAATTACATCTTTCCATTAAGGCGTACATAAGAAAATATAATACATATGACCACATCGGTCCAAGAGATACAAGAATGATCCAAGAAGAAGAAAGAGGATCCATCTGAAACATGAAATGGAGCAAATACAAAAGAACAACTGGAGCACCAACAAAACTAAATCCTCATAACCCATCATAGGAATCCCATGGTCTAACATGAATATTAGGTACTCTCAAGGGCATAAGAAATCAGATATGACTCCACAATAGTGCTCCTAGTGAAAACAACACAAACTGCACACTAGTGAACATAAGGGATGAGTGTCATCACATAGCTTGGTATGGTTATCCTGGCAGGCCTCCATAGGTCTTGACCCCCATCTACTGGGTTACCCTGGAAACCTCTCCCGAACCTCTAGCCCCATCTAAGTCTCATGTGGACCCAACACATCCTTTTGTGAAGACAAGGTTGTTGGTTTGCCATTTTAAGTCTGTACTAGCACTTAGCCCATGTGTGAGGCACAATTATCTTACTTAGTGTTTTTTATCTACCAATTCTCTAATATACTATTAAGTTATCACTTATTTAGACACACTTTTGATGGGTTACCCTGCTACCACTTTGGGCGCGGCCCCCACTCGAAAGCCACTCTCCCTTATGACACTTAAACACAACTCAAACGGATTCCCAGAACCAAGGTATACACAAGAAATAGTACACGGAGTTCAATACGGTAGGAAAACCCACTTGGCCAAACAAGCTCTTACACTAGACAACCCACTGACAATTCTCTAACTAGAGACATAACTGGTTACAAATCAATCACATGAAAACAGCCAATGCTCGCAATTAAGGACTTGCCATCTTGTAAAATCAAATGCGAATACAATAATTTAACACACATTTTCATTAATCTATAATGATCATCATTTTTCCATTACGTTAAAAAAATATAAGTCAGCCAAGGTCTTCTAATTCAGCTATATTTCAATATACACCATAAAACCATATCAACGCCTCACAATAATTTTCAAACCAAATTCCCATTTAGATGATTATATTTATATGCTATACATATAAAGATATAATTTAATTTATATATTAATTAACTAAAATTGATATTTATTTTTCAAAATAAAATCATCATTTCCATTCTTTTTCGAAATAAAATATCTAATCTCATCTTTTCCAAAACAACTATATACTTTCCAATACATGAAAATATAAATTTAAAAACTAAAATCGATAATTATTTTTCCAAATAAAATAATATTTTCCCTTTTTCAAATTTAAATATCTAATCTATTTTTTTTCCCAAATCAGAATATGTTTTGTTGCATATAAATAAAAAAATAAAAACTTAAATTATATATATATATATATATATATACACATTAATTAATAATTTAATATTAAAAAAAAATTAAATGAAATTAAAATTTAAAAAACTGTGTTTACCTTTTTTTTTGTTTTAAATTATAGCCACCTGTTGGAACCCTAAAATTTGCAATTTTTAGAATTCCAAATTCCAAGACAAGGAGCAAGAAAAATTCTAAATATATATATATATATATACATATATATATATATATAAATATATATATACATATACATATATATATATATATAAATATATATATACATATACATATATATATATATATATATGTATATATATATATATATATATATATATATATATTGAATAGGTACAAGTAATATATTTTATATTTGTTGCACAATATGAAACCATAACATAAACACAATAATGGGCATAAAAAATGGAGTGTGAAGCACCAAAGGGGGTATTTACATCATTTAAAGACCATTTATCCATTATATACCCATAAAATAGCCTTAAAATACCTCTAATATGCCTAAACAACTTGTAAAGTGACAATTAATTACATAAACTAAGGCAATTTCGGGATTTGGAATTATTTTTATTTAAAAGGGGGGTGTCTTTTCACCCAAAGGGGTATGAAAACCATTCAAACACATATATATGTGTGATGTAAAATGTAAAGAGAGAAAGAATAGAGATAGAAGAGGTGGAGGCAATTTTGTACTTTTAAACTTTTTATCAAAAATAACTAGTTGCATTTTCTTTCTCATATGTGTTGAGAGTTAACATATTTTTAGAAGGCAGTTGCTTATGATATTATCTAAAAGTGGATAAGGTTATTCGTGTTCTTCCAGTAAAATTTTGTGTTTTATATTGTAGATTTGGATCAAAAAGATTTACTCGCGAATTGTAATTGTTCCTTGTATTTCTTTCTTGGATGGTCTCTTAAAAGTTAGGGTTAAATTCATTCAAGCAGTTTACAATATAGACATTGAAGTAGAGCTCATAAGAAACAGTAACTGACAGACTCATCGAGAGGTGGTGGGATTAAAAACTGTCTCATAAGTTTACACAATAAGTCTTGAAGAAATATAAGAATCTGTAGCCCAAATAGGAGGAAAGGCACTGATCATTTGTAAACAAACCCTTTAACCATACTAGTTACCCTTTACCTTTAAGAATTAGGATTAGTAGAGTAGGTATAGTAGGTAATTTAGCCAAAGTGTAACATATATACTTTTGTAAGATACATAGATCAATACACACATCTGAAATCAGTCTGTTTAAGAAACTTATGCCATTCTGAGAATAGGAGATATCAGATTAAGACACTAAATCTGCTATAAAAAGCATTAGTTGAAGGAACAACTAGTGAGTAGGTATACCCGCCTAGGTCCTGCAGAGCCTAAAGTGAGAGAGTTAGTAACCAAATAGGTTCACTCTAAAAGTTGGCCAAGTCAATTGGAGGGTTTGATCATAGGAGTTGGCATTTCCTTAGAACCTATCCAATCTGTTGATTTGAGACCCAACAGATTGGCGACTCTGCTGGGGAAGAATTATTAATACTCTGCTGTGGGAGAGAACTCAGAAGAAATAAATAACTTATGTCCTCTAGGAAAGAGGTGGCGACTCTGTAAAAAGGAAAATTAAATGAAAAAGATCAGTAGCATTCAGTATGTTTCAATATCCATATTTTTATGGAGAAGCATCTTCAGAAAAATATGCACAGTGGCAACCACAGCCACAAAGAGACAGGAATATTCCAGGAAGATTTAGCCATTGGATTTCGGTAACATCCTTGAGTATCCATATGCATTTCCCTATGAGTTGAAGATCTGTATGTCGAGGTTCCATGGAGATGAAAGGGAATCACCAATTGGGCATCTAAAATCATTTTACTGGTTTATTGAGACCTTCAGAATCTACTCAGAAGAAACGATCATGAAATGGTTTGTGCTAACATTGGAGGATGTTGCAGAGCAGTCATTCAGCTTGTTACCCCCACAAAGTATCTCATCATGGGAAGAACTTGAGTGGTGGTTCATGGAAGAATTCTATGGTGTAATTGAGGACAACACTTTAGCCACTAGCCCTTCAATTGGTTCTCCATACCAACATCAGATTCAATCAGATTATGATTGTGGCAATGCAATCTACAACATAAGAAGAAAGGAAGGTGAATCTATAGAAAAACTGATTGGCAGAATAATGGTGACTTATTTCCAAATGCCTGATAATATACAACTTAATTCAGCTATACTGGAGCAATTGATCATGAGAGAATGTGGGTTTGACAATTTGGAATCAGCATGTTCAATTCTTGAAGAATTGAATAAAAAAATACATGATTTGCGTGAGACGAGTAACATCAACATAAGAGATGCAAATGAAGATGATTATATAGAAGAATCAGTTATCCCTTTGGAAGTCCCATCTGATGAAGAAGCAATTGATGATGTTTGTGAGTACAAGTCAGAACCTAAAGAAATTGTTGCTAACATTGATGAAGAATATTGTACCAGTCATGAGGAGAGTGAATCCATACCTAAGTACCTTGATGATACAATTGATAAAGAGGAGGTATTCGAATTTGAAAATGGCTTTCAAATATTTTCAAACCCCTTATGTGATGAAGTGATAGAGGAAAATCATATTCCCTACTGCCATAATATGTGTGAAAAGGATTTTCATGTATTCTCAAATCCTTTATATGATGAAGAAGAAAAAATTTCAGACAGTATGGACAATACAAACATGTGTGAAGACAACATGGGTAATAATATGACTAAGTCACATGATAAAAGGACCACAAAAACAACAGAGTTACAAAAGGAAGGTACATCACATAGAGATAAAATAAAAGGTGAAAAGAAGTACCAGTTAGATAATATGCAGCATTCCAATAAAATAGAGATGAAGAATATGCGGATGCCACAAGAAGCAATTTTTTGTAAAAGTATAAATATCATTTCCTATGGAATAAGGGATAATGGTAATCCAGGTGAAATAAAGAATCCTTATAAAATAAGGATGGATAATGTATCTTATGACAGGAATTGCCAATCAGGTGATATCACTATTTTCAAAGTTTTTATACTACTTCATGATGAGAATCAAATGTTTGATAGAGGAAAGAATTGGTGTTCAGTTTTTGGGCTTGAGGCCACCAAAATAGGTCAATGAATTAGGCACATGGTCTGCTCTACCAGAGATCTGAATTCTTGCTATGCCCACAAGGGGCATCCATCCCCAGACAGAGCCACTGCTGGAACCTTAAAATTTGCAATTTTTAGAGTTCCAAATTCCAAGACAAGGAGCAAGAAAAATTCTAAATATATATACATATATATATATATATACATATATATATATATATACATATATATATATATATATATATTGAATAGGTACAAGTAATATATTTTATATTTGTTGCACAATATGAAACCATAACATAAACACAATAATGGGCATAAAAAATGGAGTGTGAAGCACCAAAGGGGGTATTTACATCATTTAAGGACCATTTATCCATTATATACCCATAAAATAGCCTTAAAATACCTCTAATATGCCTAAACAACTTGTAAAGTGACAATTAATTACATAAACTAAGGCAATTTCGGGATTTGGAATTATTTTTATTTAAAAGGGGGGTGTCTTTTCACCCAAAGGGGTATGAAAACCATTCAAACACATATATATGTGTGATGTAAAATGTAAAGAGAGAAAGAATAGAGATAGAAGAGGTGGAGGCAATTTTGTACTATTAAACTTTTTATCAAAAATAACTAGTTGCATTGTCTTTCTCATATGTGTTGAGAGTTAACATATTTTTAGAAGGCAGTTGCTTATGATATTATCTAAAAGTGGATAAGGTTATTTGTGTTCTTCCAGTAAAATTTTGTGTTTTATATTGTAGATTTGGATCAAAAATATTTACTCGTGAATTGTAATTGTTCCTTGTATTTCTTCCTTGGATGGTCTCTTAAAAGTTAGGGTTAAATTCATTCAAGCAATTTACAATATAGACATTGATGTAGAGCTCATAAGAAACAGTAACTGACAGACTCATCGAGAGGTGGTGGGATTAAAAACTGTCTCATAAGTTTACACAATAAGTCCTGAAGAAATATAAGAATCTGTAGCCCAAATAGGAGGAAAGGCACTGATCATTTGTAAACAAACCCTTTACCTTTAAGAATTAGGATTAGTAGAGTAGGTATAGTAGGTAATTTAGCCAAAGTGTAACATATATACTTTTGTAAGATACATAGATCAATACACACATCTGAAATCAGTCTGTTTAAGAAACTTATGCCATTCTGAGAATAGGAGATATTAGATTAAGACACTAAATCTGCTATAAAAAGCGTTAGTTGAAGGAACAACTAGTGAGTAGGTACACTCGCCTAGGTCCTGCAGAGCCTAAAGTGAGAGAGTTAGTAACCAAATAGGTTCACTCTAAAAGTTGGCCAAGTCAATTGGAGGGTTTGATCATAGGAGTTGGCATTTCCTTAGAACCTATCCAATCTATTGATTTGAGACCCAACACCACCCACGTGGGCTTCCCTTCCAAAGGGATGGCTGCTGTGGGGACCATGACATGGTCTCCCAACAGCTTGGGTTGTGTGGAGACCATGCCATGGTCTCCACAGCCATGGCCTCTCCCCATGGTTTGGGGAAGCCACGGCTCTCCCCAACCATGGGTCGAGGGCCATGGTCCCCCAATCAACCCCCTCCATTTATTTAATATATTTTATTTATTTATATTTTTTTGTTTTATTTTTTAAAAGTAAATTCCCATTTCCATTTTTTTTTTTCTTCAATAAGAAAACAAACCCCCAAACCAACAAGATAAACTCAAAAAGGGGAGAGAATATGAAAGATAATGCAATTTGTTTTTGGATCTGAAAAATAACCAGTCCTAGAAAACTAAAACTGGGCAAATTTCACCAGCATAATCCCATATTTGGGCAAATGGAACAAATTATACACATTCATCCAACCAATTTTGCCAAACACAAACTAATTTTACATTTAAAAACTCGAATTTGAATGCATTCATATGAAATTTTAACAAAAGTTCACTGTGAATAGCCACCCCCAAATTTTGATTTTGAAATCAATTTGAGCAAATAAGAATTTGATTTGGAGGTAGGAAATGAGAAACAAGAAGGATTTATATTCAAAATTTCACTAAACTCTTCCTATTCCACAATTTTATGAGATTCTTCAAACAAAATACACATACAAATTTTCTTTCAATCTCAAGATAAAATTTCTTAAAACCCATGAAATTAAAACAAGAATCCAACCTCTTAAAGCAATCCTGGAAGAAGTTTGAAGGAGAGCCCAACCTGTAATTGCAAGATTTCTTCCAACAAAAATGCCCTAAAAATTTCTCCATTCCAAAAACCATTCTCCTTTCAAATTACATGAAAACCTAGGTTAAAAGGAAATTTTGACCTAAAATCTATTTTTAGGTCAAAATTATTTTTAACCCAATAAAAATCATTTTCCAATCAAATTAATATTCAAAAATTGCTTTTCTTTCCAAAATTTGATTTTCTCAAATAAATTAAATCTAACATTTATGTTTCCAAAATGTCAATGAGGGTCATGGATATTAATTTTCCAATTCCATTAAACCTTTTCTTTAAAAATGCATATACTTAATTAATTCACCCTTTAAAAATAACCATTAACCAAACTTGCTACAAATATGAATTAAGCAATTTGATTTATTGATTAATCACACAAAAGGGGTCCTAATTAATTTAGTCCCTTTAATTTATGAATGCATGAAAACACATTTAATCTAATTAAATACTTAGGATTTAATAATCAATTTTACTAAATGCACAACATGCAAATCAAGAACACCAAACAAATACACGACCCGCGTACCCAACCAAAGGAGAAAATGATGAATGACTGACGACACTCACTTGAGCATGACAAGGGTTAAATGTAGGATCTTACGACTACCTAAGCCACTTCCATCAGACCAATAATGCACACTCAGACCTATGAAGCTAGGTGGAGACGATACCTTGTACCTACACGGTACTAGTACCTACAATCTCCTGCAACAATGAACCACACATGCATACATATATATATCAAATGAAAGTGTTAGCCTGGGGTTAATAACACGAATAAAAAGAACAACTAATCATACATAAGAATCAATGCATAATCAACATTCACTGATACACACATCAATCATAATACCTAAATATAACATCACAACATGGTATATCAACCATCTAAGTAAGCCACTTAAAAAGTCAACCAAGGTCAAATTGGGTTTAAAAGGCTTGATTAGGGAAGGGGTACTACACAAACTCTAGTAGAATCCTTTCATCTTTTCCAATCGTGTCCACTTGGAGTGTTCTGTTGGTTTACTATATGGTGGGTCACTATCCCTGCATCCCATTAGTGGCCATAGGAGGATTGGAGGCTGAAAACTGAGGGGTAACCAATGTCTTCCTTTCTATGTATCTAGAACTACTCTCCCCTTGCAATTTCATTTTGTACCCATGACATGAGAGCTCTCAGTTGGATATCTCCAATGTAGAGGAGAGGGTTCCAATCAACATCATCAGGAACAACGTAATTATGTAAATAAAATTCACAGAGAAGATTCTTGATGGCTGTAGGAGATGTTTGATAAACATGATAGAATTCCTCAAGTGTTTGCAAAGAGGGACTTAGATCCCTGACAATTCTCATCAGCTGGAAACAAATATGTTGTTCCTTTAAATACAAAGAGTAAACCAAAGGAGGTTCTCAACATTGCATTAGATGCGGTACCATAGTGGTTGTCGTTTACACCTTAGTTTTAAGTTGAGCAATCTCCTCATCTTTTTATTCAATGATCTTCTTTTGCTGGTTAATTATCCTCTGTATTTCTGATTTTTTGAATTCCCATTCTTGGTAAAGGGCAAGTGCCACTACATGAATGGTAAGAGAAGTTGGTGGTCTATGAATAGGTGCTTTAGGCTTTGTCTTTTCAAATCTTCTTCCTGCTCTACGGCAGATGTTAAACTATCAAGCCCATCAAAATCTACTTCTTCCTACAACTGCTCATGAAGGTTTTGCAGCTCTTCTTCTTCATCATTTTCTTCTTCCCTTTGGAGTTCCTTAGGTGGAGAAGAAGGAACATCACTCTGGGGTGGACTGTGTGGCTCATGTTCTGGAGAATCAACCAGAATGGTGACATTCGGCTCCTCTTATTGTTCATGATCTTTAGGATTTTTTCAGAGCCTACCACTTCTTCTCCGAGATTTTTCTTTAGTGGCTGCAGGACGGCTTCCTATAGCTAATTCCTCAACTACTTTAGTGGTTGCAGGAGAAACCATTTTTGCGACTTTCCTTTTCTTGGCAACAGGAGAGGCTAAATCCCCACTTTGACTTTTCTCCTCCTTCTTTTCTATGTCAATTTGTTTCACTTTGCCTTTTTCCTTTTGTGCAGCAGCCCTAGTTTTCATTAGGCTTTGTGAAGGAACCCCTGTTGAGGCTTTTTCTTGTAAGGGTTCCTTTGCTTCAGGAACATTTTTCTCTGGAAATATCCTAGAGGATGAGGGTTCAATAGGGGAACTAGGTCTTTCAAAATTTTCCCGCTCTTAAGATGGAAGCAGTTCCACTGGACCCGCATTATCTACCCTAAATCTTCTAATTTCCACAAATTCACTCTAAGACATCAGAGAGACATCTCTTAAATATCTTTCAACCAACAGCTTAATCAAACAATGATGAGAAACAGATTGAGGCCTACCTTTCTGCATTTTTGTTGCTCTTGTGGAAAGAAGATTGTACAATATGTTTGGAACATTCATCCTTCTCCCGTGGCGTAGATGACTCAAAAGCTTGAAATGATGGGAATGTAGACATGAGAATCTTCCTTCACAAGTTAAATACTTGAAGACATACAATGTTACTTCTCTCCATTCAGGTGGAAGAGATTCTCATCTAGCTCTCTATCTATCTATTACCAAAGGTGGTTCTCCATGTCGTGTAAAATCTGCTCTCGCACTACGTGCGTCCTTAGATTCAGGGTATTTTTCTTTGTCTACTAGCAACCCAGTTACTTCCGCAATTTATTCCTCTATCACCACAACTCTCAGCCCTTTTACCTGGAATTCTCCATCTGAAAATGTGTGGGGAAATTCCCTTGCAATTTCCTCATTAAACTCAATCAGCTTCAGAAAATAATGTAGCCACCCACTATTGCGGAATACTGGCTCACAATCTTGGTCTTGGAGAAGGATTTCATGAACTGTCAGTTCATGACAAATAGGTGGACCACCCATTGCAATAATAATACTCTCAACTCACCAATGGCATAAATATGCCCAATTCTACAACTGAAATATGCTCTATTTGGTCGGAACCCAACTGCAAATCTAAAATAACTCAAGGCAGATAAAAGGACAGAGTACATAATATCACCTCAAACCAAAAATTTGAAAAATTTAAACTCAATCTGAGATGACATAAGAATTATCTGCTAGAATAATTCACATCGTACTTCCCCCCAAAACTAAGGTTTAATAGGTGTCCACACATGCAGAGGATGACTGAAAAGGACTCTATGCAAATATCATGATGATAGGAAATGTGGTTTAATTATATACATGTAACAAAAAATAAATACACACGAGCATACCTAACATCATGCGATAATGATTGCAGCTCTGAAGAAATTTATTATATAGAAAGTGGAGCCGCCATGCATGAAAAGCGAGGTGGAAATGAATGAAGGAAGTGGAAGGAAATGAGTGAATGTGAAAATGGAATATTTATTGCGCAGAAATTTACTTCCACTAGATATGGAAGTATTTATTATGAGCATGCAGCAAATATTTAGGATGAAGAGGTAACGGAAAATCCGCCACTTGTTGCTGTAAGAATCTCAGGATTTTCTGGTGTAGAGAACTGCTACAGGAATTGATCCTTGGAAAGAGGCTTGTGGTAGAGGCGCAGATGATGACCATTTACTAATAATTTGAATTTGACAAAATCAATTGTGGATAATCGTATGACACCATTAGAGAATGTTTCAATCACCTCATAAGGCCCTAACCAGCATGTCTACAATTTTCAAGTTGTCTTTATACCTTGAGTTGTAGAGAAGGGCCCAATCACTTGGCTTGAATGTTTTGTCTTTTATATATCGATCATGCCACTTCATGTGTTGATTCTGAATTGTTTTTGTGTGCTACAAGGCTGACTTTCTGATTTCATCTAAGGCATTAAGCTGCAAGAGCCTTTTATGTTGTGCTACAGAAAGAGTCATATCCAAGGCAATGGCTATTCTCAGGGTTTTATGCTCAAATTCCACAAGCATCATAGATTTTGTTCCATACACCATTTCAAAGGGTGTAAACCCTATTGTGGTTTTCCAAGTGGTTGGATAAGCCCATACTGCTTCAAATAACCTGCTACACCAATCCTTACGATTAAGAGCTACTATCTTGGTCAATATAGATTCAAGTTCCCTATTAGTGATTTATGCTTGTCCATTTGCCTGAGGATGGTAGGGAGTGGACTTTCTATGCCTTATATTATATTCATTAACCAGGGTGGTGATCAAAGTGGAAGTTAATTGTGCCCCTTGATCTGTCACAATCTCTCTAGGAACTCCATACTGAGTAAATAACTCTTCATATAAAAATTTCGCTACCTTCTTATCCCTGACATGCTTGAATGCTTTGACCTCAACCCACTTTTTGATATAGTCGGTACATACAAGAATGTATGACCGACTATTTGATGATGGATCAATTGGCCCTACAAAGTCTAACACCCATTTGTCAAATGGTGTAATAAACACTTGTGGATGTAAAGGCATTTTATCAAACCAGGTTGGTCTTCCCATTCGCCAACATCTATCACATTTCCTGGTATATTTGACCGCACCCTTGTGCAAAGTTGGCCAATAATATCCTATAGTCAGTATCTTGAGAGTTGTTCTCTTGGCAACAAAGTGACCTCCACAAGTCTCATCATGATAGGCATGAAGGATATCATAAGTTTCATCTTCTCTAACACATCACCTCATAACTTGATTTGGCCCTATATAGAATAAGCAATTTGCTAACCATGAAAAGTTGAAACTCTTTTCTACCAGCAATCTTCTTTCCTTTGGCGAGAAATTAGGAGGGATCTTGTTAGCTTCTAAGTAGTTAGCTATATCAGCATACCATGGAATGTTCACATTAATTGAAAATAAATGCTCATTTGGAAAAGAATCATTAATGGCTTCAGGACTATCCTGTGTTTGAATTCTAGACAGAAAGTCTGTCACTACATTTGCCTTACCTAGCTTTTGTATGATAGTGATGTCAAATTCCTACATTAACAACAACCATCATGCCAACCTACCTGTAATGAAACTTTTATTCATAAGGTACCTGATGGTTGCATGATTAGTATGCACAAAGATTTGATAACCAATAATATAGTGTCTGAACTTATTGAGGGCATAGATAACAGCTAACATTTCTTTTTTGGTGATAGTATAATTTAGCTCAAGTCCTTGCAAATTTTTACTGATATAGTAAATTGCATTCTCCAAAACTCCTTGCTTTTGCCCCAAAACTGCTCCTAGTGTAAAATCTGATGCATCTGTATGAATATGAAAAGGAAGAGACCAATAAGGTCCTTTAAGCACAGGGGCCTGGGTTAAGGCTCCCTTAAGTTTAGAAAATGCCTCTTCACATGTTGGTGTCCATTCAAACTAAGCATCTTTTGTTAAGAGAGAATACAGAGGTCCTGCCATCTTACTGAAGTCCTTGATAAATCTCCTATAGTACCCTACATGGCCTAAAAAACTCCTTACATCCTTTTGTTTTGCAGGGGAAGGAAGGTCAAGTATTACCTCAATTTTGGTTGGATCAACTTGAATACCTTACTAAGAAATATGATGCCCCAACACTATTCCTTCTTGCATCATCATGAAGCATTTTTCATTGTTTAGGGACAAATTATGATCCTCAAACCGCTGCAACACTTTGGCAAGATTTTGAAATGATTCCTTAAAGGTGGCCCCATCAGGGGTAAAATCATCCATGTAAATTTCCATACAATCATGGGATATGTTTGAGAATATACTGAGGACAGCTCTTTGAAAAGTTGCGAGAGCATTGCATAGACCAAAAGGGAGAACTGAATAGACATATGTTCCCCAAGGGCAAGTGAAGGTGGTCTTTTCCTGGTCTTCAAGAGCTATTCTAATATGATTATAACCACTAAACCCATCCAAAAATGAAAAGTATTGCTTTCCTGCAAGAGAATCTAATACTTGATCGATGAATGGAAGTGGAAAGTGATCCTTTTTAGTAGCAGTGTTGAGATCCCTATAGTCCACACAAACTCTCCATTTTCCTCCTTTCTTTGGAACTATAACCACAGGAGAGACCCATTGACTATCTGAAATAGGGTAAATGAATCCTGCATTACGCAGCTTTTGTAATTCCTCCTTAACTATTTCCCTTAGTGCAGGATTAATCCTTCACTGAGGTTGTCTAATTGGTTTACAATATTCTTTGATATAAACTCTATGGGTACACAATGTAGGATTTAGTCCCTTCATGTCATGATAATCCCATGTGAAGGATTATTTTTGGGCTTTGAGTAGTTATATTAATGACAACCTTTGGTCTTTTGTAAGCTGACTATTGACATTCAAATTCCTTCCTGGAGCAACCTCTACTTGAGTGACTGAAATATGTATGTGGCTATAGGAGAACCTAAAGAACTTGCAGACAGAAGAAGAGTATGCAAAGGACTTGCTAGTATACCAGATGACTGTTGAGATGCTCCATAATGATTTCCTATGATGTTAAAGAGTACCTTATCATCTTCTTGGAGTTCTATGAATGGCTCCCTAGTTAACACCATTAGTTGCTAAACAAAATTAATTTCCTCTGCTTCTTCTCTTATATCTGGCCATATTACTTGCTCTTGATCAAGTTGTGGTTGTGTTGGGGAATAAAGTGCAAGAGTTTTAGTAGTGATACCATCTAAAATGGTCACGTCCTCTGATTTGCAACCTATGTATGCATCAGCTCTAGCAAGCCAAGGTCTTCCCAAAATGATTGGATATCCAGCCAATGTTTTCTTGGGAGAGAGTATTATAAAATCAGCCAGATATTCAAAAGCTATGTCATCATGCTGCCTAAACACTTCTACCTATAATATTTGAGGAAATGGGGGAGTTCTAACAAGTGTGCTTGGAGTCTCATATTGACATACCTTCTCAGGGTTTCCAGGTTGATCAGGTATAGTATCCTGAGCAATCTCCTCAAATGGTAATTGTGTTATAACTAGAGGAGATAGGGTAGGAAGAGTTGTTCCTAACCATAACTGAATATCACTTATATCAAGAGAATATGCAGGAGACTAATTAGGATCAACTGAATAAACTTGTTGTTATTGTTGAGGTTTGTTACTTGTATTTGGCACAGGTTGTGTTGGCAGTTGAGTTGGCTTGGGTGGAGTAGCATTAGGAACTGGTGGCATTAAATCCGACTGTTGGGACTGTTGTTGTGGCTGCAGGAAACCTAATGGTTGGTTTTCCCATTGCTGACCTCCACTCCATTGCAGTGATTGTTTCTAGTTACCTTGAGGTGGTGACCAATTCCCTTGTGGCTGATGCCACTGAGAGGGAGGATTCTGATAATTGGGCCAAGGGTTTTGAGAGTTATTCCAAGACTGAGGAGTATAATTTCCAAAATTTTGGGAGTATGGAGGTTGCCACTGATTATTTTGTGCATTGAAGTTCATATAAGGACTGGAGAAAGACAATGGATATTGTGGCATACCTTGTCTTGGATGCCAAGGCCTTCATTGTGCAACATAAAAGAGTTGTTCATTATCTCCATAAACTAGCTTGAAATTTGGGGGAGCCTGTTGGCTATCAATTTTAGCTAGGGGTTTACACTTGTGGTACCTATTCTTTTGCCAACAGTGAGGACAAAACTCAGCAAGCATGGCCTCTTCTTCCTAATACTTCTTCCTTGCTTGAAGTGTATCCAACCGACTAGCCATATTGTTAATAATGTCCTCTTTAAATTCCTTTAACAAATGAGTTATCTCCATCCTTGAAATTGTTGTAGATGCCTTTGCAATTGAAGAGCCAGGCCTATAGTGTCTTCCCTTCTTGGATGAAAGTCTGGAATATTTTTGACAAATTTTCCTAATGTCATCCCATTGAAATTGACTAATGTCTCCTCCTCCCATGAGGTCTAATGAGTCAACACACTCTTCATTGATTCCCCCTAGAAAAATCAACTTCATGGATTCTTCACTCAAGGTGCTATGCTTGGATTTTCTGACACTAAATAGAAAGCTCTCTAGATAATCTTCCAGACTCTCATCTTCTTTTTGTCTAATCCGGAAGATATCATCACTATGTCAGTCCATTCCCTTGCAATAATATTTGTACTTCTCTGAGAAGTTTGCCTTCATTTCATCCCAGGTAGTGATTGCATCTCTACCTAAACTTATAAACCATCTCAGAGTAGCTTCTTTCAGAGTAGGAGGGAATAACTTGAGTTTATGCGTATCAGTGGTATAGTCATAACTTCTTCAGAGGATGTCAAATTCAAATAGAAAGGTATATGGATCTTCTGTTACCAAGCTATAAAATTTAGGAAGAGAAGAGGTTGGTATATTCTTCAAGTTTGCATTATCTTGCTGGTCAGGAATAGGAAACTCAAATATTGGGTTTGCAGACAGAGGTGGAGTATTTTCTGCCATTGGTCCCTAATAAATAACCAAAGGTAAGATGTTTTTCTTAGGGGGTTCATTTAAGAAGTCTAGGTCTCCTTCTGACAAATCAAAACACCTCTATTTTGCACAAAAGTTTCTGCAAAAGGGTTTACTTTTGGTGCTTGATCTAATCTTATGTCACAATTGGAATGCAAGGGAAGAAATATTCCTAATGAATCTCTTCTCCTTCTATGCATACAGATTTAATGAAAAAATTCAAAGAGCTAACTAAGAAAACTTAAAACTAATGGTTACAACAGGTTCTAGTTTGGCACCATCCTTGGAAACGATGCCAAAAATGTTGGTCTTCACAACTAGAATAGAAACTAGGTAATAAAAAATCAATTCAGGGATTGGACATCCTTACTGAGCAGCTAGCTTTCCTGTAGAAAAGGCTCATTTACTTTATCGACTAGGGACATAAACTTGAAACGGGCCAGCATTGTATGTGCACTAATTTCATATCACAACCATTCTATCCTACTACACGAAAGGGAATTCTCTAAAATAAATGTGCAAAAACATAATGAACTAATACTTAATCAGAATTCACAACTGAAAATAACTTAAGCAACTACTACCAAATGATAATGTTCTAGCAAGTGGGTAGGAACTACTATGTCGTTGTGGCTGCAAGAACTATTTCCAGTGGCTGTAGGAATAGTCAAATGTCGAAACAACAACTATTGCAAGATGGAAATTAACTGAAAAACACAAAGGAATACTCACCAAGTGGGCCCCCTTGAGCGAGTATATCCAGAATTCTTAGATTGCAACTGATAAGCTCAAAATAACATTGATATCTTTATTCCAAATTGACTATAAAAGTATATAAGTCTAAAAGCTGGGTATTACAAATTCTATGGTCGTTGTTCATCCTCAAGAGGAGATAGAGACCTCTTATTTATATGGAAACTTATAACAAATTCCTAACTAATCAACCCACATTCCAACGCAAAAGGCGAACAGGTTTTATTATACTAAAGAAGAAGTCAGCGTAGGAAAACAAAACAACATATGTCCTGCAGCTGAGAAGATATAGCATGACTCACTTCCTAGATCTAAGCTCCACTAAGAACAATTATAAATGTCTCATAAACCATTCTATTGAAGAAGCAGCCAAGTGGCTTTGATCTTCTTCAATGCAGCTTTTCTTTGATTGAGTCTACATCATGGTGGTATGTTTGATGTTCCTTTAAACTATCGGCTTAGTTTTTCCTTCTTCTTGGTCGACCCTGCATCATGATGTTAACATGCACAAAAGGCATGTGTATATACCAATGTTAACATGACATAAATTAAACCATACTTAAAATTGATTTAGATATTTTGCATAGATAAACCATTTAGAAATCATTATATGATAACCTTAACTATCAGACAAATCAGTTCCAGAAACACTTAAAAAGGCATCAACTAGGAGAGTATCCTGCTCCAAATATCATCTAAACACAAGACCTAGGTAGGAATACTTATGACAAAAATCTATCAAAATAGAGCCATTATTTGGGCCCATCATGCATAACACGTAAAGCTCAACTAAACAAAATAAAAATATGAGCCACATACCAACATCGGAAAGGTGGCCTAATTGGTGATCTGTTAGGATTGACAAATGACTAACAATGCTCACAATCCGGTAAGGCTAGGGATTATATTTAGGGCCTTAAGACTATCTCCTCCACTTCCATCGGGTTAATTAGGTACTCTCAGACCTATGGATCCATGTGGAGTCGATACCTTGTACCTGCAATTCCTGCATCACCGAACCACACATACACATATATATGAATTCAAACATGGTAGACACACCAGTGAAGGAGAATTGTGACGTTTCGTGTCTCTCCAAAGTGAGTAACGAAAAATCATCTCCTCGCACCCCATACAGACTCCACACATACAAGAAGACAGATACATAGTACAACTCATACATAAAGTAAATGTGTTGGTCCATGGTCAATAACACATAAATAGAATTAACATTTCATCATCTATAAAATACAACGCATAAGCAAAATTAACATCTAATCATTCATAAGAAATAGTGCATAATCAACATCTACTCCTCAATAAGAAATAATACATAATCACATCCACTAAATCACACTCCAAAACATAGTACCTGAATAAAAAATATAACAACATAATATATCAACCATCCATGTAAGCCACTAGAAAGTCAACCATGGTCATCTAGGTCAAATAGAGTCTGATTAGGGAAGGGGTATTACAAAATCAGTGTTCTAGATTTCACAAATTTATTAAACTAATTCTTTAACCACCAGATGCAAATAACAGAAACTATAATTCAGAAACACAAAGAAAATAACCACACAACCATAACACCATAATTTTTACATGGAAACCCGAAAAGGGAAAAACCCCAGTTGGATTGAGTACCAACAATATTATTATACTATGGCTAGTTGTAAAACAATATTACAAAAGATGGAATGTACATGCATTTAGACACACTGCCTAGAGCTCATTGCTCAAATACAAAATAGGGTTGCAACCCTAGAGGAAGGCTCAGTGCCTTACAGACTATTCCAAAATGATAACGATGATAGGTGAACTAAATAATAACATCTAACTATGCCAAAATACAATTCATGTTAGGCTTTGATTGATCCGATGTCACTGTTCTGACAAACTACTTTGTTCTGCTCTACTATCCTGTACTGGATCATGAAAACATAAGATGCGCACATGAAACTATGTTCAATCACTTCCCAACACTATCTCGAATACATATCATCATCACAAATGATCATCCAAGTCGGTATTATATATCTGTACCATCAAAATAGATCTCCAACTAGTAAGCTTCTCAAAACTGCAAAATATAAAACATGTTGGCTCATGTTGGCTCAATCCTCTACAAATCCTTATACTGGACCTAAAAAATGTGATCACAAGCTTCCCATAGGTTGGCTCGATCACCTCAAACTCATCAACATCCTCTGGAATCACCTCAATAATCCGGACCATGTGCTACACCATCAAACATAAGAGTAACTCTATTTTTCTTGCAATAATGGATACTGGACCAAGAAACTTGTTCTATAATCAACACCAAAGGCTGGAATTACCTGATAATCTACTTCACACATCTTAATCAACTATTCCAATCACCACAAACAAAACTGCATCACTAAAAATGAATAATATTCACCGGATTCATACATTGTGTTCCACCAACCAGACTTATGCTCACGAATAACCAAACTTACTTAGGACTTTCAATAAATCCAATCTCCATATACTAGATAGGATTACTAGGTTGAGTTTCCATTAATGAAAAACCCTAAGTAATCTCAATGCATCTAACACCATCAATCTCCATTGGATCATCATCGGAACAGTGCCTTTTGCCAACACAACCTAACTAAAGGTTGCCTCCATCACTTTCCATAATGTCAATTACCCTACTACAAATGATTTGGTTTCCTATATTTAAATTGTCTCATTGCATCATCTAAGACCAACAAGGATTGACATGTGAGAGCTACCAATGTTGTATTTTCATCACTATGAAATATCTAACCTTCATCATTATTCCTAGGCTATCATAATGTATATCTTATTTTTTAAATCCTTCAAAATTAATCTCCCATCCTACATCGTCTTATCACATCATCAAGTTGGTCAATCTGTCATCCAACTTATATCATTATCTAAAGATATGTGTAATTAGAAAATCCTCACACTCCTCCAAAATTTTCCAAATTGGATGAAGAAATTTTCTCAAACTCTAGTTAAGAAACTACCTTTGCCTATTATGTTTTCAATGATTTACAAATCACCTTCAACATGAACTTTTATATAGCCTGATTCTCGATATAAACTAAGAGCCAAGCAAGGTGCCTTGAATTTTGCATTATTATCAGTGCCTTCTCTTAGTTTCCTTGACTCAATTGCCAAAATACTACCCATCCTAATGACACAACCAAGCCTTCAAGGTCCTAGATTTCCCCATTCCTCTCTATCAAAGATCACCTTGACCCAACCTTCTTCTAGTGGGGCCCAAATCACATCCTTCCTAGGGTTAGGTGTCAAATTAACCTGATAAGCCCCATTAATAGGGGAATATATTCAAATTGTTATATAAGATATTATACTTATTTAGATATATTATCTTTACGAATTTATGTGTTTTGTTTACTATATATGTAATCACATAACCAATGGATGATTATTACCAATTACAAGTTAATCTCCCAACAATGAATCATCACCCATGGTAATTATTGATAAAAAATTAAAAAGGTATTTGAAGAATTTAGCTAAGTATTTATTAGGAAGATTGAATAGCCTAGTAACATAAAATTTCAACAATAATATTAAATTATGCTTCCCAAGATAATATGCAAGAATCAAAAGGAACCTTAAAAAAGCATTTTTTTCTTCAATTGTGGGTAATATAGAAGAGAAAAACATAAGAGTTGAATACTTGGGTGAATAATAATTATAGTGATGTGATTAGGTGTTACGATAAAGCAAAAAATGAGAGAGAGTATATCAAGTTGGTCATAGTTGAAACAAGGTGACAAAGTATTTGGGGTAAGGAAGTGCACCACAAGGGCCACACCCCTCTATGAAAAGGTCACGCCCCATGTAGGGGTTGTTCCTCTTACCAAGGAAGTTGTGCTTACAAAGCTACACCCCTCTTAACAATTATCTTTATTTTTTATTATTATTTATTTTAATTAAAATGTAACTAGCAACTATACAAAGTTAAACTTCTCAACCTTTTCAACATCCTCTTAATTATTGTAACATAATTTTGTTAAGTTTTGTAGTTGGAAGAGTCCTAAAAGATATGTATGCAAAATGAGGAAGCATAGACACAACATACAAATTGTTTGATAAAGTTGAATAATCAACCAAAAAAAAATTAGAACATGATAGAGAGGTATTTATTCCCAAAATAAATTCACTCCAAAAAAGGTATTTCTTGTCAACACACAAATTAAAATAATAAAACAAGCAATATAATACATTTTTAATTCTAAACCCATAACATAATTAAGATCATTTTCTACACTACATACATATTTCGATGTAAGCTAGGAATAACAAGAAATGAAAACATATTTTTAGGCTTCCACATGACTTTAATAATTCCACCATGATCCCATTAAATATATTCCAAATATATCCACATCTCTTTCAAGTTCTCTTCTCAAAATAAAATAATTTTAAGTATCCTCTGCCTACTTGTAAAATATATAATAAGAGCTTATATGGGAGTGTCATGCCACATATCGATTCAATATTATTGAGACACATGGTACTTTTCTAACCTATCCATCAATATTCCTTACATCACATTAAATATATATTAATATTTGCATGAACTTTCATAGGTCTCCTTCCAAAACAACATAGGTTTATTTCCATATTCAACACATTTGAAAGGTCAAAGGTTGACTTGGTGTACCTTCAACCAAGAATGCAAGCCTTCATAAAAAAATTCTCATTTCAAGAGCTCCTTAAGTACTACAAAACCATAAAATATATTATACACCTTTCGCTAAGGGACGCAACTATTCTGGCTCCAAAAACATGCATGTTATTGACTCCTTCAAAAAATCACAGCCATAGCTTTCATGATCAACGGTCTGTAATGCACCCATAACTGTGTGTTAGTTGAGTTTTCATAGTATGTGCACTAGTACAAAAACAACAATATATGACTAAAAAAACTACCAAAAATTACATATAAATGACTAAATTTGATCACGTGGCCATTGGTAGTTTATTTGCAGTCATAAATCATGCAACCAAATTTATGACTAAACTATTTTAGTCATTTATTGGTTGTTTTGATTGATCAATTTAGTCTTTGATTTGGTCATCGATTTGGTCATTGACTTAGTCACTAATTTAGTCATTGATTGTTGTTATCTGGTCATTTATTTAGTCATTGATTTAGTCATTGATTTAGTCATTGATTTGGTCATTGATTTGGTCATTGATTTAGTCATTAATTTAGTCATTAATTTAGTCATTGATTTGGTCATTGATTTGGTCATTAATTTAGTCATTGATTGTTGTTTTGATTAATTAAAAACAGGTTTTTGGAAGGAACCCGGAACCTTGATTACATAGCAAGATAAAGATAAAGCATTGATTGTTGTTAATTGGTCATTTATTTAGTCATTAATTGTTGTCAATTGGTAGTATATTTAGTCATTTTAATCGTTATTTTTTCATCAATTCGTCATATATTTAGTCATATTAGGGCATGATAGAATCGAACCACTATCCTCCAACTTGTAAAGCAGGTGCTCTTCCATTTGAGCTAGCACCCTTTAAAGAATAATTATATTATGTATCCTATGTTAGCCTATAAACATACATTTATACAAAATACAAAATCAAGTATTTGATGAAAAAAAATCAATGTTTAATGACATCACATAACTGTCTAAAATATCTACAAGAGAGGATTTTAATGACCAATGACCAACTCTACACACAGCTAAAATATCTACGATGACCAACTCTACAATAAGCTAAAATATCTAAAAGAGAGGATTTCAAAACAAGATTGACTCACATCTTTTGTTTTGCCCCATATATCCTTTGCTAACTTCTTTTTATATTCAGGGTCATCGGACACTAAAATATTATCAAATAAGGATCCTAATTTGACCTCTTGTACAAGAAAATAGGAAAACACAGATTGTCAAATGGAATTAATCACTCAAAGTCAACTAGGGCACTACAAGTAGGCTGAGTTGACAGCTATAAAGATGAAATATATATACGAACCTACCATAACTCAATTCCAGTATATTTCAAATTAGGGTATACTAATTCACTAATTTTGTTAGTGATTTTATCATGTTATTAACATATTTTTAGTCTTCTATGGTAATCATTATTGTCTTCTCTGCACCATGACTGTAGCCCACAATCTTTTATTCATTGATCATACCACTTTGGGCTTGGCATCTAACCATCAATATTCAAACTGCTATGTTGGCACACTGCAATAATGAAATGTTCCTTAGCTTGGACTGTACCAAGACCATACTTGATTAGCATATCATATTTAGGAAGATACAATGATAGTGATCCATTTGACTATTTTGACCTTTATGATCTTTGAGATTGCGATTTTATTAGCCTGTTTATCCTTTTTCCACAAGCCTTCATTCATAGCTATTTATACTTTGTTGCCCAATTCATTTGATTGTCTTGTATTCTATGAAATTTTTTCTTTGATCTCTAGGGTCTTAGAAAGTATTATGATTTCTTCATCCTTTGATAGGACTGTCATTTTTTACAGCTACCTTGTCATTCACTGTTATGAAGCTTGTATCATGGAAGGATATGACTGCTAAAAACATTGTCATTGGTTCATCATTCCTTTGTTGTTATTGAACCTCACAAATAGAGGCAAGGCTTGGTTAGGGTTTGTGTTACAAAACCCTCATTCTATTGCATATCTTACTATCATTTTTGCATGTTGTAGACTTTCATCTCTATTATCTTTTTACAAGGTCCTTTCTGGGGTCACTATAACTATAAGTCTCTTTGCCTTCTAGGATTCTTATTGTTTCTCTTAGGACTATGACTCCCCCATGCACTGTATTTTATGAATAAGGGATTTGTTTCGTTGTTCTCACTTGGATTATAGTTCATGACCTTTATCAAAGTACTACAGGCTCATTGTAATCTAAAATTGCTCCAAATCTCTTTTGACTATATTTTAATCCTCTTATTGCCCCTATTTTGACAAGCTGGGACTACTTCAAAACTTCTAAATTTTTTTTGGAGGTTAATCTCAAGCAAGATTACTGGTTAGTGTTGATATTATTAATGTATCTCTTAAAAAGCCTTGCCCATTCCTCTTAGCTCTATCTTTTTTGCCTTTGTCTCTGATTTCTATGTTCTGTAACAATCTCAAATGACTATCCTTATGGTGTTCTTGGTACTCATGCTCATTGTTCATGGGGTTACGATTTTTTATATTTGGTGTTTTGACTCCCTAAAACAATGTCTTTCTTTATTTTCTGAGTCCATTGTGTTCTTTCTAGAGACAATTAATAAGCATTATTTACCTATGACTTGAATATTTGAAGCCCTTGAATGAGCCTGCTATGGACTCATATTGATTTTATCCAATGCCATCATGATATTCACTATGCCTCTTTTTATTTCTCCTTCAAAACAACATCATATAATGAACTATATTCACTGTAGTTTCTCTCTATGTGTTTAATAAGGATATTCACTATTTTCTAGATCTGCACTTTGATGATTGTGACTACTACTCTATCTCATAGTCACTATCAATGCATTTTCTTAAATGCACCAAAGAGTAGCCATTAGGTTTCATGACAAGAAAAAAAAACAATCATGACCTACAGAGTAGTGATCAAAAGGTATAAGAATGACCCAATAAAATGATTTGTAGCTGCATACAAGAGTAGTCCATGTTAAGGGAAGCAATCATATTATTCTTGATAGCAACCAGACTGTGAATACAATCATGATCAGAAATAGCAGTAATCTAGAAGCCAAGCACAAATAACACAACAATAGAATTGAGATATTCAAAGAGAATTCTCTTCTTATAGATCATAGTCGAAGGCAAAACTTTCAAAGCATACCTATGCATACAATGATAAGGACTTTTGATAGTAAAAAGATGGTTATAGTGATAGCTCAAAGTCCATAGTCCATACCTTTACCAGAAGAGAGCAGTCAAGAATTTGTGTTAAACCATTGAAAGTGGGGTTATGATACAAATGTTGGTATTTTGGAGGAATTGATTATGTGTTGCATTGATGTTTGTCATTGATTTCAACACTAGCTTCTTGGTTGTCTACCGGGTTACGGTAGAGTGGTTGGACTTTGATGATGATCAAGAGATTTGTCTCTGGTATGTTCCGGTTGGTAATGGTTTGGATTGGTTATTCATGTCATTCTGATGTGTGTCTCATTCAGTTGGTTCAAGATTTGATGATCTAGATGCTATCATATGTTCTAGTAAGCCTTTTGGTTACCGGTAAGGGTTTTACCGGCAGAGCTTTATTGAAGATCTTTTGATGGATTTGATAAGTGGTGTTGGTGCGGCTTCTTGAAGGTTTTTCAGGATGCTGATGGTTATCATGTTCATGTTCCAGATGATTGGTGGTGTTTCATTTGTCTTATGGTGACCTATTTCAGGTCCGGTTTTATTCTATTAGGTTATAGACCGGTTTATGTAACGTGTTGGTTGATGCGCCCGATGTGTTATCGATTGGATTTATTGATTGGTTAATGTTGTTTTGATCTCAGGCCTACTTGGTTTATCATTGGTTTGCGGTTTTACATTATGGATTTATTATATTATCTTTTTGGTGGTCAACCTAATTGTTTAGGTCCCGAGTTCATATATATATGATGTAAGATCTCTTTCTATATTAGAGGAAGGTCATGTGTTATGGGATTATCTATGTGCAAATAAAGTTGTAATCATATGCAAAGGTTTTGGTCGATCATAGGTGATTGAATTGGGTTTGTATAAGAGGTTTAAGACCTCTAGTATTGAGATTAACCAGAACTATACTCAAGCATAGGAGATGTTATTCTTGCAGTTCATTCTTATTTCCGGATTGAAGTCTAGATATCTTTTGTAGTCAGTGAGGCTCCTTTGTGATGAGAAATGCGCTCTAGGCAGTGTGCCTTTCTGCATGTGCAAGCCCCTTTATTGTAATCACATACTTACTCCTAAAGTATCATCTAACAGTGGGTAGGCTTCCCACCATGGTTATTCCCTTTACCGGGTTTTCCATGTACATATCTTCGTGTTATGTGTTGTGGATGCATGGTATTTGGTTTAAAGTTTATGTTTATGCTTAATTGATATATCTGTGATTCTAGTATTTGGTTTATGCATTCCAGTAAAAGGTTTTGTGTGCTTAAAGTTTCATAATCTATTGACAACCGATTCACCCCCCACCCCCCTCTCAATTGTCTACCAGTTATCCTAACAAGAAAATTATTCCTCAACAAAGAATAGGTAAAGATAGTTAGTAAAGAACAACCTAAACATCAAATTAAAGACAGTCATATACACAGAGAGACAATGATGATTAAAAATCTCATAGAAAGGAAGGCATGTTTGCCTCATGGGCAGTTATCAAGTATCATTATATAGATTCAAAGGCCAAAGAGGTATACATAAAAAATAGTGAGCTTTAGAGAGCATAAGAATCAGTACTGAGACTAAGGCAACAAACACAAAGATATAAGATGACAGTGCATATAAAAGTAATATGGTCCCATAAAAGATAATATATGGTGTTTGTTCACTTTTATATAAAGACAGAGGACCCTTAAGATAGCAGCCACAAAGATCAAATCATCTGCTACAAGGCCTAGACATAGAAATAATGAACATATCCTACAAGTCAAAACAATGAGAAACTTCATGATAGAGAGATTCCTAAGCTTTTGATGAACAATGGCCATATAGAAAATACAGTCATATTCATAGCACATCAATGCCAAGAGAATATCCCTATGGATAAACAAAGATACCCTTCTAATAGGGCTATGAAATATTACAGAGCATCCATCAAAGGGAATTGAAAATCACAGTCAACATATACCCATTGATATACCTGTCTTTTGACCTCCTTATCTTTGTTTCTGTGCATACATATTTTCATCCTTTAGGGCCTCCTATCCTACATATTCTCTTTCATCAAATCTTGATGATCTCTTCACATGGCCTATGTCTTTTTCTATACATTGCTTTTCTCTATTGCTATCAAACCTAAGCATGTTGTTCTAATATGGATCAAGGACTGATTTCTCACTTCTAAAACCTAACTCTTGACTACAGAGACTATCTTTTCCTTTGAGAAGCACTGTCAAAACTGTGGTAGCTATCCTAGGCTATTGTCTTGGTGCTGCTATTTCATTTCATTGATTACACTTGGTCTCTTTATGGATGATCTAGGGCTACCTTTATATTTTTGTATCATGATTTTACTATCCCAAGTATCATTTAAAAATTATCATTCTTTACAGCTTCTTTGTGATAATTTCAAAATGCATTCAACACTGTCCTTAGTAGCTCAAAGCCCTTTGTCTAAAAATGGGTCCTTTGAAGACATTGCTCATAAATATTTAGCTCTATGAATAATTCTTTTGACTATTTGTTACTATTATTGCAATCTTCTGTCACAACTAGCCTTTGGATGCATTGATATGGTGAAGTTTTGCTCCTTTATCACTAATGCAGAGATTGCTTTAGTGGCAAATATTTGCCAATGGAAAAATTTTCACGTCGATGACATGGGAAACGGCGAATATTTTGTACCGACTGGGGGTGGCCATGTCGCCAGAACATTATCAATTTCTGTCAAATTCATGGCCCGATCACCATATGTTTTATGTAATTAAATGTTTCTATGCGAGGATTTCGCCAATACAATATACGGTGGACACACGGTAAATTTAATTTTTTCACCTACACTCTCTGAGGTTGCCTTAATAGACGATCATAATTCGCCTATAGGCATATGAAGATTTGTTAGCTAGGAGGACCCAATTCGCCTGACATTTTTCCAATGTGTGTCTTCATTCACCCCAACTTTCGCCAACTATATTGTATTTACCAATTATTTGGATGACCCATAATTGCCTCAAAAATTACATGTAGTGTTATAGTTACACAGGATTCGCCAAATATTTGTATAGGATATAAAATTCTTGTGGAATTTGCCATATAAGGATTGGTATAAATACATTCAAAGATCAGATCTATCTCTACACAATCTGGTGGGTTCTAGGCTCTGAATTCAGATCAATAGTGAAGTTTTAGACCAAGAAAAATCATTGTTGTTGACTGCATTAGCGACTGCTAGTGACCTAAAGGTGAGCGATCATATTTTTGAAGTGTTATAATATTATTCTGAATTTATCTATATCTATTTGCACTATTGAGTTCATTCTTATTTAGTGGGGACCTATCAGTGCCAAGTGGTCAGCCGAGAGATTCAGACCTCAGACATCTAGATTGTAGGTCATATGGCCAATGAAACATATATTATACTTTATAGTCTATTATTGCTTCTTCAATGAATTGATATTTTTTTGGTAGCCTTTATTTCATTGGAGATGTCGAACAGGAAGAAGGGTAGGAAACCTAAATGTGGGGAAGGCCATGAGAGGCCAAAAAAATACAAAATGTTGTCTTCGTACTTTGTCTTTGGAAAATATTGTGGTGAAAATCAGGAAGGTACATCATCACAAGTACACATACAAAATTCACAACCTACACCGCATGTTGAAGAGGACGGCAAACCTGATATCTCAGATTAGGATGATCTTGAAGAAGATTATCTTGTAGATTCCCAAGTTATCTAAAATGATATAATCGACTTGGGTGATAATGCCATTGATGATAATGCACAGAAGGGGAAAAGAAAAGCCAGATCAAAAAAGGATCGAGAGTGGGATATGTCAATGAGGAAATTTCAAATTAATTGGGCATCAAAGTATCCATTCATTGAACTAGTGGAGAATCCTATTGAAGGCGAGCCTCCAATAGAATGCAGGTGTATGATTTGCACTTGGAAACATAACAAGAAAATTAGGTTACAACTAAAATTTGACAACATAGAAAAGCATATGGGTAAAGTTTATGAAAAACAAATGATAGACGGAGTTGAAAAATCAGTGATAAGATGGAAAATAAAGGAGGAATGTAAGCCTGTGAGGAATGCCGAAGAGTATTATTTTCATGAGAAAATATAGACGAAGCCTATTGAAGTTAAAGGTTCTATTGAAGCTAGTTTTAAAAAAGCAATGCAAATAAAACAACTAGGAAAAGTTGTTCAGTTAAGCGTTGTTTTTTATATTTTGAGCAGAGGGTGTGCTATGATAGATTTCCAATCAATTAGTGGTTTATTACACTTTTTGAAAGTTCCTAACTATCCTAATAGTCATTGGTCAGTAAATAGTGGATGTGAATGGGCAAGTTGTCTTACTGAGGTTGAAATAGAAGATGTAAAGGAAAAAATAAGAGAGTCCAACTTTATTGTATTTTCTTTAGACGAAGTTATGACAGTAGACAATACTTCATGGGTATGCATGCATGTTTATACTGTACAGAATCATTCTTGCCAACCTCATCTACTATTTGTTGCTAAAATGAAGGAGGGTGCAACAACGGAAAATTTGTTTCAACTAGTAAAGAGAAGTTTAATTGAATATGGAGGTATGGATGACATGACGGTTGCCAAAAAAATGGTGTGTGTTGGAGCAGATGGAGCTTCAGTAATGCAAGGTCACACGAACGGTCTTTGTACAAAGATTGAAACTTCACTTGCACTGTACATATCTGCAATTCACTGCATGGCTCACAGAATAAATCTAGCTTTTGGAATTGTGACCAAGTATGCTTCGGTAAAAAAAATTGAAATTTTAATTAGAGAGCTCTACTCACACTTTTGTCGAAGTCCCAAGCGATTTATGGAATTTCAACACTTTGCTAATGGAATAAACTATGGGAAAAATCTTCTCAAGGATAATGATACTAGATGGATCTCTTTGGATGGTCCAGTGCATCGAGTTTTTTCAGAATATCCATCCTTGATTGGACTATTTCACACAATTCACGATGAATCAAAGCCACCAAAATTTCCTGACCTTCTTCGGAGGTTAAGTAATCTAGAGACACTCTTAACTTTAGTAGCTCTTTTGCCCATGCTAGAGGAAATGAGGAATATTATGAAGGTTGTCCAAAAAAGAGCTATGTATATTGCATAATATACTATGCTGCGTAAGATGACATGCATGACCCTCGACAATCTCTATCAAAATCAACCAACACTATCTGATGAAAAATTTGTTAAGTGGCGAACACTCACAGATTTGAACAATCCTGATAACTTTTTACAAATCGGTGCAAATAGGGAGGTATGTGCCAATGTATGGGGAGTTGAGATACCAATGCACTTCTATGCCACAATCGACCCCGAGGAACCAGGAAAGTGCCCCAAGAAGAAACTAGAAAGAGTTACAAGGGAAGATTTTGACAAGATTGTTGAGTCTGTAATTACTTCTATGAAGAAAATTGCCTATGATATTTCCTCACAAATTAGAAGTAGATTCCCTCCTGACAACGTACTCGAAGCCATGTCTATTGTGTTTCCTCAATATTGGAGCCTCAACAGTGTAGCTGATTTTTGAAGTAAGCTACTAACTTTGATAAAACAATTTTGCATATCCAAAGAATTAAATGGAGTAACTATGAATGGAATTCCTTTTCAGAATCTGAATTTTTAAAAGGGTTCTTTGATGATTTGTCAATAGATGAATCATCTATAAGTATTAATTATACTAAGAAACCCAGTGAAAAATTAAAATTGTTGAAAGGGCGGCAAGATGCTTTTCAATATTTCAGGGGATTAGAAAAGAATAGAATAGTTGATCTATGGAAGGTTAAAACATTTCTTAAAAATCCTTCTGTAAATTATATTAGATGAAACTCTTCTTAGAGAGAAATCATCTCATTTTGCATACACTATGAGGGAACAATATGGCAGAATGGAGAACCCCCACAAAGAGGGATCAGTAACAAGGCTTTGGAAATATATAGCTGAGAACAAAGCATTGTGTGATTCAATGCCAGAATATTTAAAGCTTGTTGATTTATGTCTTATCATGATATTGGGTTTGGTGGAAGATGAGAGAGTTTTTAGTGCTTTGGGGTTCCTAAAATAAAAGCTAAGAAACAAACTAGACAAAAATTTGGAAAATTGCTTGAGGCTCTATACATCTAGATATGATCTCCACACTTTTCCTTATGATAGGGCACTGCAAATCTGGAGGTCCAAATGTGAAAGAAGAGGTTTGGGAAACAGTTAAAACCAAAATGCCAGTGGGACTATTGAATCATATATTGGACCTACTGGTAGCATTGAGATGTAGTTCAACGAAGGTATGTAGACTCAGAGTGAAGGAAACACAGACAAGAATCAAGAAAGCTCTGAATTTGATGAGGATGAATTGCAACTGTAAGAGATTGGTATTTATTAATCTTATTACTGTATCTCATCATTTATATTACAAAAGAATATTATTATAGTTGATAACTTGATGATATTTTATGAGTCTATCAACTTTTTGCAATTAGGATTTAATATTGATTTGTAATTTTATTTTTCAAATTTCTATTTCTAGATTTAAAATAGCATAATAAAAGACCATAATGTGTTTATTGATACAGATATGTTTATTTATAGATGTTGAGAACTTATATTTTCATGAATTATTTCAAAATAGCCATATGATACAATTCATTCAATACACCACTCTGTGTGATTATCCATGCAAAAGTCAATACAAAGTTTCAGAACCCATTGCAAATGACCCTGAATTCCCTTTTATAGAAACAAGGGAGCAACAACAGCTTCAGGTCAATTTGCAAAATGTGAAGACTCAACATCAAAATCAATTACAAAGGCACTGAACATTGAATATATCATCCCGACTGCCATCAGTATCACAAACTCAACACAAATTTACATGGCCATCACAGGCCTGATTATCAATTTAACTACTGCTACATGTCTGATGTCTCTTGTTCAAAAAACAAAGTTCAAAATCGAATAATAATTCAAGCCATGACAAATTAAATATAGATAATAGGAGTGCCCAAAACCTAGTAATCAAAAATAGAGAAATGCAAAAATGTTAAAACTTGGGAGAATTTGAGAATACAAATTTACAGGCTGAAGGTTTGCACTGTGCATCATAGATTCATAGTATGGATTAGCAATAGTGAGTGTTGGTTTTTTCCTGTTCATAAAACATAGTTATTTCAAGCAATGCCAAATTCTAAACAGAAAAAACATAAAACCTTGAAATTAAGAGTAAAAGCAAAAAATTGTGCAATACATGCTATGATTCTTAAGATTTTTGTGCATTTTTTTGTAGGGTGCTCCACTCTTTGTTTGATGGAAGGTCAATATTCTTTAAACTATGGAAATTCAACTGCAACTCCATCAGCAATCCATATTTAGAAGAGTGACTTGACATCATTGTTTCACCCAATACTACATTCAGAGTTGTAAATGGTTGGATGAATTCGAGAAAGCTTGGGGAAGTTGTGTTCTTAGGAAGCAAGTCTAAATCAGACTTCATTTTTATCTCCATGTTTTTTTTGTAAGCTTCATTTCCAATTAATTTATTTTATGGGTCAATGGTCTTAGGTAAACCAAGTTTAATCAAAGTAGTTGTCTTTTCTTGCAGCTTCAATATCTGTTTTCCACATTTATCCATAACTTCTGATGTTTCCCTTAGTTTTTGGCATTTTTGAGGGATAGATGATGTCTTAACTTTGGCATCAATGTGGTTGTTAATTCCCTTGGATGCCAAATAGTTGTCACTGGTATTGTAGACTACTTGCAAAATCTATTTTTCCATATCCTCTTTTGAATAAACATGTATGCTCTTCTCAATGTGCCCTTTGATTTTCATATAAATTAATCTCAGACTTTCATTCAATTCAAACCATTCACACAACTTGTCACTCCTCTGAATTATTTTCCCCCAAATGCATTCTTGTATATACTTTGTTGTATTTTTCATATTATCTTTCAATCTATCCTATGAAGTTTTAATTTTATCGTTTGCATTGTGCAGGTCTTCTTTCATGTGTGCACATTTTTTTCGTTCTTCCTCTACTTCCTCTTCCAAATGTTTTTCTTTTTCCTTTTCATGATCCAATAGGTCCTATATTTTTCTTATTTCAGCAGTAGCAGACTCATAAATTTTGTATAATTTTTGAAAACTGGTTCTTTCCTCATCAATTTTTTTACTGCTTTTATCCATTTTTCACTCAGGTCCTTCAATTCTGCATCCATCATTTCCTGCTCTGCAATTTCTACTGCAGAGCCCGAATTTTTTATCCTTTTATGTAAACCATTCCACTTGTTAACTATTGTTTTCCTCTTTGATTTTTCATTTGCCAAGTCTACCTGTAACTTTTCTATTTGTTTCTCCACTTTATTTTTTCTCTCTCCACCTTTAGCAGTGAAGTGTAAACCACTTCGTTAGTCCCTTTTGACACACTAATTTTGTCCACATTTTGTACTTTGGAAAAATCCATTTGGAGGGTGATAACTTGAAATTCAAAGGGATCTATCTGACTATGTGGTGGATTTTTATCTTTAGTTGGGGGCATAACAACCATGAACTCCATCATATCTTTGTGTGGGTCATATGTTGGAAATACCCTGTTCCTTGCAAGTTGTTCGTCTAAAAATTCAGTCAGGGCAACCCTATGCAATGCTCTCTTTTTTTCTTTATTTGCATTTTTTGTGTGTTCAAATTTTTCATAGTAATCACAAAATTAAAAATCTGGGCTTGTTGAAGCAATTGAATGTTTGAAAGGTGAAATAGCAGAGGCTCTAGTTCCACCTATGCCTGTGGTTTTAACTAATATTGCATTACGAGGAGTACCAACAACCATTCCTGATCATGTCCCACTGTC
Organism: Cryptomeria japonica; assembly: GCF_030272615.1. Taxonomy (NCBI): domain Eukaryota; kingdom Viridiplantae; phylum Streptophyta; class Pinopsida; order Cupressales; family Cupressaceae; genus Cryptomeria; species Cryptomeria japonica. The sequence continues at coordinate 374,343,789 of NC_081406.1, read as the reverse complement.
ACTTGCATGTGTAGTTTTTATGGTCTTTTGAGAGATTTGATCTAAAGATGCAAATGATAGATTTGTAGTGTTAGTGGCACTTGATATAGGATTCTGAATAGTATGAGTATCTACCACTAGTGGCCTCTTGCGAGAGATATTTTGTTGTTGCACTTGTCCAACACCAAGACAACTAGTATCAATAGTAGTACCCATGCCAACCCCACCAATCGCAATGGCACTTGACTGAACACTAATAGGAATACTATCCCTAGATTCCCCACCAGTGGCAGTGGCACTTGATTCACCACCAATGGGAATACCATGATGTGGTGGTGGTTGTGGATTTGAACCTATAACAAATGCAGGTGGACCCTGAGGGTAATGAGTAGTACCTTTCCGTGATGAATTTGAAGAATCAAGTCCAATGACTGGTTTAATAGGAGCTTTTGATTTTGAATCTAATGGAAGTTGTACCTCAAGTGGATACCAAATGCCTTCTCCTCTGGGACCTAGACCATCACCTTCAAAACCCATTTTTTCCACAATGTTTGCCCCTTTTCTATATTTTTCTTTCATGGATTCATTAACTCTACCTAATATTTTAGGCACTGTAGTAGTTGTTGGAGTGGGCTCAACCTCATACTCATTTTCATCTTCACTCTTGTCATATACTATTGTGGGATGCTCCATAATCCACAATTCGTTAAACTCTTCATCCTCGTCGATGGACTCAAATTTTGCACTAGTCTTTGGTTCACCGAGATTCTTCCTCATAGTCCAAAAATCATTTATTTTGGTTTGATTCCAATAACTATCTTTACATTCTTGCATAATTGTTTTGGGAATAGATTTGTTAGATGGATTAGCAGATTTTTGGTAGAAATTGTAGGACCTCCTATTTTGGATGCCCTCCTCTATTGTCCTCTGTGTGTACAATGTCATAATTTATGATGAGAATTCTTCTGTTGAAATGTTATTGTCAATGGCAATTTTCTCCCTTTTTTTACCTCATCCTAGGAGTCCATGTTTCTAAGATTTTCTAGAAATGGTTTACTGTCATGTTGACATAATGCTGAAGAGTTCCCATTTTTCTTAAGCCTTGCTTGAACTACACCGATTGGATCATACTGCCAGAGACCCTCATCACCAAAGCTAAAAAATTGTCAAAAAATCATGTGCCACATTGAATGCTTTTCTCTCAAATGTGAACCCTCCACATGAGAAAGGCAAGGAAGGAAATATGCTCTTCTTTTGCTAACCATGGAAGTGCCTATCTGTGCTCTCCAATTGTCATAAATATTCCAATGCAAATACCCTCTCTATCACATGTATTCAAAGTTTGTAGGGTTTTATTGTTGATCCAAAAAACCTTAACACAGTGTATTATTCCATGAAGAACCAGTCAACCAATTGTGTTTGACTTCCGAGTTGAATGCAATCTCTACAAGAAACAGGCAATCTAGGCATTGGAGTGCTTATAATTTCATTATACATTGGTGCCAAAAAGAAGTCTACAAAATGGTTGTAGTTCTTTCTGTTATCATGCATCCTTATCTTTGGTGTCCATTCATATATTGGACACTTTGTTTTGTTCCGAGTCTTCTCATCAATCTTATAGTTCACAATGTGAATATTGTTGGTCTCAAATATTGCATGATACTTGGATAGAAGAAGATAGCACAAGTAGGATGAGAACCTAAATGTCTTACAAGAACTTTTTTTGATCTTTAGTAATTGTTTTTGCATGGATTGAACAACATGCTCAACAAAATTATATCTTACTGGTTGACTTACACAATGGATACTAAAAATCATTTCAAGAATGCTAGCATCCACTTCCCTAGCATTTTTCAATCCCAGGCAAAATGTTAGCAAGGAAATAGTATCCCGAACCCATGGAACAAAAATGTTAGAATCATAAGGAGGCTTATGATTCCGATCCAACAGAGTTCCATGCATTATTAGAGCTCTGATAAATGAATCTCTACGACTTGGATCGAGACTCTCATAATTTTCTGCGAGCTTTCTGAGGTCAATGTGGACGTTTGAGTTTTGTGCTTCAAACCCTAGGTTCAAAAAACGAGCAAATTCTCCCACATTTATGGATAGAATTTCCTCTTTTGTATTTTTATTGACAATTGCTTTTTTATATTCATCATAATTTTTGGCACAAACCATGACAATTTCAGGGCAAGGGAATACTTTAGGTAACACCATGCTTCCCAATCGAGCATCCCACGATGCGATTTTATTTGTTTGATTTAACATTGTGTTGAAAACAGTAAATTTTGTCGTGCTTAGATCTACCACCTTATTAGACAATGCATATCTAATATCTATGATAAGCTTTTCCCTTTGGATAGAAGGGTCATAAATATCATGGTATTCATCAGTGAAACCTGGTGTTTTAACCAGTTCGGTTAGGTCTATTTTTTTCACTTGGCTTCTTGTTGAACTACTGCTTCTTGGTTTCCCCATTGCTGTTATTGTTAATAATTCAAAGCAATGCTAGATACAAGCCTAAAAATGCTAACCCTCAAATTGAACCACAAGATTAAAAAAAGTAAAAAACACAGGATGTAGATGTTCTAGATTTTACCCGAAATTTCTATTTCACTAGATTGGCGCAGACAGACTCTATTGCAACTTGTATTCCTCAATCTAGTAGACGTTTATGAATCTCCCTCGATTTACTGATTTTTCCATGAAATTAAATATGATTATAATTTATGAGTCACTTATTTTGAAAATACTGAAAAAGTACAAAAGTAATACCTAAAGGGCAAAATATCTAGAGTCCTGTTGTAATTTTATAAATTCTTATTAATATCTATTTGCCGCCAAAGGACAAAACATTCATTGCTTCAATCTAAATTCTAAGGACAGTGAAAACGTTGCCAGACTCGAGTGACGAGTCACTTTTCCGGACTGTTTTTGAAGTTTTTTTAATCCTTTTCAACTTCCGCCCGAAAAAGTATTTAATTATAGATAATTAAATGTAAAACATTCAATTCCGGGTCAAGTTCTCAAAAATGTGTTTACTTCCCACATTCGGGCCGAAATCCACCCTAAGTCATTGATCTATGCTCATCTAATGAACGATGGTATCTGTTGTTAGTTGTCATGGGTCCCATGACTTTTTCCATTTTTCGGGCACGTCACCACACTCGAGTCACTTTTCCGGACTGTTTTTAAAGTCTTTTTAATCATTTTCAACTTCCGCCTGAAATAGAGCTTTATAGACTTAATTATAGTAAATTAAATGTAAAACATTCAATTTTGGGCGAAGTTCTCACAAATGTGTTTACTTCCCACATTCGAGCCGAAATCCACCCTAAGTCGTTGATCTGTTCTCATCCAACGGACGATGGTATATGTTGTCAGTTGTCATGGGTTCCATGACTTTTGTCATTTTCCAGGCATGTCACCAGACTCGAGTCACTTTTTCGGACTATTTTTGAAGTCTTTTTAATCATTTTCAACTTTCACTTGAAATAGAGCTTTATAGACTTAATTATAGTTAATTAAATGTAAAACGTTCAATTATGGGTGAATTTCTCACAAATGTGTTTACTTTCCACATTTGGGCTGAAATCCACCCTAAGTCGTTGATCTGTGCTCATCCAATGGACGATAGTATCTATTGTCAGTTGTTGTGGGTCCCATGACTTTTGCCATTTTTCGGACACGTCACCAGACTCAAGTCACTTTTCCGAACTATTTTTGAAGTCTTTTTAATCCTTTTCAACTTCCACCCAAAATAGAACTTTATAGACTTAATTATAGTTAATTAAATGTAAAACGTTCAATTATGGGTGAAGTTCTCACAAATGTGTTTACTTCCCACATTCGGGTCAAAATCCACCCTAAATAGTTGATTTGTGCTCATCCAATAGACGATGGTATATGTTGTCAGTTATCATGGGTCCCATGACTCTTGCCATTTTTCAGACACGTCACTAGACTTGAGTCACTTTTCCGGACTATTTTTGAAGTCTTTTTAATCATTTTCAACTTTCGCCCAAAATAGAGCTTTATAGACTTAATTATAGTTAATTAAATGTAAAACATTAAATTCCAGGTGAAGTTCTCACAAATGTGTCTACTTCCCACATTTGGGTTGAAATCCACCCTAAGTCGTTGATCTATGCTCATCCAACGGTCTCTAATTGAGTTTGAGAATCTTGAATTCTCTTCTAATGGCCTTGGCCTTGAGTCTAATAATGTGGTGAATCTTATTGATAAACCTACACCTCCTAAGGACCTATGCATTACCTTTGATCCTAGTGAGACTATTGAAGCACCTGATGGCCCACTATATATCACTGCAAAGATCAAAGACATACTCTCATGAGGAGTTCTCATTGAGCCAACATGTATGGTGAATGTAATAACTTAAGAATATCTTTATACTTTACAATTGCATGAAGTAACATATGATAAATTTGATTTAGTGGTTAAGATCTTTGATGGTTTCTCTTGTCCTACTATAGGTTCTATTACTCTTCCCGTTAAGGTTGGTACTAGGTGCTTAGATGTCATTTTTGCTATCATTCCTACATCAGATCAATTTTGTGTGAAGTTGAGACATCCTTGGTTCTCTTCCATGAAAGTGATCTCATCTACCATTCATAAATATCTCAAATTTATTCATAATGACAAAATTGTAACTATAAATCATAGCGTGTACCAACCCACAGTGAGGCATGGAGATGTTAATCTTGATTACCTTTAGCCTAAACAATTTGAACCTCTTAAGACTCGAAGTGATGCTCTTTTTCAATCTTATACAAAATGGAAGAATGGTATAATCTTATCTTTGAGTAAGCCTAGAGATCCTAGACATATTCCTCCTCCTCATGATGGACCCGGTCTCCTTCCTACACCTTATATTCCTCCTTTATATGTTGCAATACCACCTCCTACATCTTACAAAGGAAAGCATCCAACATCTCCTATTTTTCAGCCTAGTAGACCTTCTCCTATTCATCTTTATTTAAAAGAAGAGAAGAAGCCTATGCCTATTGATCCTAAACCTTCACACCCCTTAGCTAAAACTAAAAGAAATTGTTGTACAAGAGAACACCAATGGAGACGTCGTGCAGCGTGCTAACTGCTAAGGCTCATGAACTTGCTTCTCAACCCATTTCCTCCTTGAAGACACCAAATGTCGATCGATGGTATATGTTGTCAATTGTCGTGGGTCCCAGGACTTTTGCCATTTTTCGGCCACGTCAACAGACACGAGTCACTTTTTGAGAATGGTTTTGAAGAATTTTTAATCCTTTTCAACTTCTACTGAAATAGAGCTTATTAAATTTAATTAAGTATATAATTGCAAATTTATAATTTAACTATACTTGATTAAATGCTTATCGTTTATGGAAGTCTTTCGTTAGAAGTTTGCAAAACATGTTTATCATTCCTCCACATGCACTAGTTCAAAAATTCAACAAGTAAGTTGGACTTTTAATTCACTTGTTTTTCGCGAGATAAACATCTTTTTTTATATATTTATAAAATTATAATCAACGATAATCGATGTACAAATAATTAATGGAACAAACTGGATTTTTTTTATATATTAAATATAGAGGAAGAAACATTACATAAAAAAGATCACAGTATTAAATTTTTTTCTATTGTTTAACAAAATATTGAAATAACGTAGCTCATAGACAAAATGCATTTGCAAAATTATCACTAATAAAATGAAATAGAAAGCATTTTTATATCCTTAAGAGGCAAACTGAAACGAACTGGAATTTGCAAAATTATCATTAATATTTAAGTTTTGAAAATTTACAATTTTTACATGTCTGAGTCCCTCAAAAACTTTAAAGCCAAAATGAGTTAGCCTGTGAGGTTACGAGGACATAGCCAAAAAAAAAAACTACTAGGGGGTCAGGGCTAGGGCACATGTAATGGACACATTCATGGTTTACCCTAAGAATATCGTCCTCCCTCCATGTAGAATTCTTCAGACATTATAAGTTGTGAGAATTCTTCAAGCCAACTGTAGTTTAGAAAGTCGTCTAGGAGGAACCATTTCTGGAGAAAGTCCCTACCAATCCGCGCCCATTTTCTATCATGTATCAACTACTCCGCATTCAGGTTCAAAAGAAACGGTTGCCTGGCCACTAGTATTGTTTGGTCATGGAGGAGAAGTTTGGTTAATTTTATTCGCCCAAGAGATCCCCACCCCTACTTCTGTAAAGACGACAATAATAACATCGTTTCTAAGGAAATCTTCTTTAAACACCTTCCTTAACAACATCAACATATCCACCTTGTCTCCTCTGAGGTCTAGAAGAGATGCCAAGAATTGGGATGTAACGTTCGTGTTAACATGATATCTATTTTTATTACGCAGAAAGTCTCTACCTAGCACCATCCTCACAGCCTCATTAGTGAACATCCCAACCTCCTTGCAGACTGATTGGTGGGTTGGGTCTCTAATGGAGCCCAAAAAGGCCCTCTGGTCCTCTGCAGAAATGCTTCTCAAGCGAATAGGAGTGTCCATCTTGAGAAATAAGATTACCAAATTAAACAGCCTGAGCCTATAGACCTAAACCAGAGGCAGAATTTAAATACTGTGAGCTCCAACGATTTATCTACCAAAGGCTAATTGAATATGAGAGAAGAAGATATCGTATATAAATAGTTGAAGCTCTTGATTGTAATAATTCCTTCTCTAACTGTATTAATTGCTTTAAATATTTAACATATTTTGTATATCTCTGCAAATCTTTCCCATAAATGCATGAGTGTGCAAAATTGGAAACAACTATAAACCAGTACCAAGTACCACATTGGAAGTCATGAGGACAGAGTGGATTGCAGTTAGTAACTAGACATGTATTAAATGACCAACATTATCAACCGTGACATTTGATACGTGTCTATTGAATCCAATTCCATTTCGGGCACTTTCTGCATAACTACGTTCTCTTCAGAAATTTGGGCCGAAATAAAACTTCAGCCATTGATCTACGATCATCGAACAATTTAAAATCATTGATGGATTTTAGGTACGTGTCACCCTTCATGTGTCAAAGAGGTTGCGCTTATCGATACGTCGTGCAGAGGTCCAGACTCAATGTGATGTACTAATGTGATGTGATGTGCCTTATCTATTAATGGCAATGAATTCATGAAATTGCCAATAAAATATATAGTTTTTCATAAATAACAAAATATTAGCCAAAAAAATTAAATAATTTTCAAGCGGTGGATAAAAATCACCAATACACTTAAATAATTTTTCCTTCGAACTAAAATTTTTTGCCCATACAATTATATATTTGTTCCTTTAAATGAAAAATATTTGCCTCCTACAATATATATTTTCCTCACAGAGCAAGGTATTATTCGCCAGAATTTTATGTAATTTTCGTACCCTAGGAAAAAATCGCCAATACAAAAAAAAAAAATTTCCTACTTTGAAAAAAAATTTCACCATCAATATGAAAATTTCCCCCAAAAAATAATGTTTGATTCGCTAGGATTTTACACTTTTGTGTGGGGGTGGTTTCTTAAAGTTATCCCTACACTGATATCACTATCCATTGGGGTATGGGGTCCAAAAATTGTAAAATACACTTGCTCAGAATGTATACTATTTGCATATTCCATGCACTCTGCCCTTTATGCCTTATCAATGTCCTTTAAGTTCATGATCAGTTGCTCTTAATGACTATTCATACTACCTTATTGAATGTGCATAGGGTTTTAACTATGTTCATGATTGATAGCTTGATGCTTTGAGGGACTATGATAATATCTTTTAGGTGTATTTAGTTGGGTAGTACTTCGATGGCTGCTACAAAAAGCTCCTTTGATTCTTCTTGACTTGAAGATAGGTATCACTATGAATGGTATCTTTTATTATTCTCAAAACTAGAAGTTGATTGTTCTTCTACAGTGCATATTTGTTTTCTCATCTTTACTCCAAAGGTGCTTTAAACCTTTTCTTGATCATAGGTGGTTCTATCATGATCCTTTATATGTGCTTTGACTATAATTTTGACAGTTGTATGGATATGTCCCTTTTCTAAATGCTACTCTGAGTGCTAAACTCTAAACTCTAATTGATGCATTCATGTATGCTTTTTCCATAAGATTATGGACATTATTTCTTAAGACGACCCATTGTTTCCTATTGAATTCTTCTTTGATCTTTAACTCATGCTATGGATGTCACTGTGATATGATTGCCCATAACCCTTTCATTGTTCTTTCTATGGTGACTTTCTATGGCAAAAGTACTTTCGTTGTTTCTACAATATTTTTTGGTTCTTTGGCAATGCTTAAGGCCTATTACTGTAACAAAATTATCTTAGGACTGTTACAAATCCCAAATGTTTTGTAGTTGTCCCCATGCTTTTGACTGTTATGAGCCTTGTAATTTGATCCTTCTTCATTCTATGAAACCTTGCCTTAGGGTTTGAGAGTCTTTTCTCTTCCATTAACCTGAAACTCTTCAACTCTTCTTGTAGTGGCTTCGAACAAAAGTGTTTGGATGTATTTTCTATTTTGATGGTGGTATTTACTTGTGTTGATCTGTTCTCTTTTATCTTTGTGTAATAAACTCACTGTCCTTTATGCCCATGATAATGACTTCTCTTGCTCACTATGTATGTTTGGATACCCACATCTACCTCTGTCAAAGCATTCAAAACTCTCCTAGGACTATTTCTTGGATTGCTCATGGGTATTGTTCATTCTTCATTGAGTCTTTACTGGGCATGGTGCTTTTGAAGCTCCAAAACATCATTTAACTGAGACAAATGATTATTATGATAGTGAGTTATTTCTAACCATTCTCATGACCTTTCACACATGCTCCCTGTGTGTGAATTTTCTTTGTACTCGCTGTATTTCTTGGAATATGCTATTGATTAATGCTAGTTGTGTGTATTGAATGACTTCACAATTTTTTTTACCTTTCTATCTCTTCTTTTCACTATGTTCCTTGGCTCATGCAGTCTTTCGATTATTACGTTCCATCATACCATTGAAGCATTGATTTGAACATTGTGACTTTGTGAAATGGATGCAAATAAAAGCTTAGTTCTTATTAGAGATAAAAAAAATTCAAAGATGAAGGAACGCCTACTTCATGTTTGCATGAACCTTGCATAGGATATACGCGGTCCTTTTTCATACTTGATATGACTCTCTGTTCACTTTTCCAACTCCCAAGACTGAAAGATCATGTTGAAGAGAAGCTTTACAGCTAAATATAAACATTTGATTATTGTGTAAGATTGTTCTTCAACAATTCATTATGGATATTTGGCATGATCATTGTCATGCATGAAGACCAAACTCAAGAGGTGATAAGATTTTCTTTTGGTATAGAAGTGAAACACTTGTTGCAATGTATAGAAAACCCTAGCTTCTCACTTAAAGAATGGGAGGGAAAGATAAACTCCGTGGAAGAGAAGCTATCATACATGGAAAGAGAATTAGAAATAGAAACAATACGTGGCAAAGGGTTCATGCATCGTGAAAGGCTTTGATGCATGGCTTCTCTTTATTCATCATGTGAAAACACCATTTCTTTTAAAAGATTTTCTTCCCTTCAAACATTTAGATGATGAATATTCTTATTTTATTTAAATCATCACATGGGATATGCTTTGGACTCTTAATTTTCTCACCTTTGAACTCATCAAAATTAGGCTTTGCCCTTTGGTGTGAGGAATTTTTTAAAGAAACATCCCTTAGAATCTAATTAAAGCATTGCTTTAATTAATTAATTTTGACAAATAATGAAAATATGTAAAAATTGATTTTCCTCCTTTTCTTTTCCATTTCAGCATCTACATATTTTAGGCCCCTTTATAACAGACCTAAGGTTGTGAGGCTATTTTTAACCTGGAAGCGAAAAATAGGTAACACATAGTTCATAGGTAAAGTCATGAAGTTTGTATCTCATTCTTAGATTGTGAATACTTTCATTTGATGGTGTTTCCCTTGAAGATAACATTCACAAGTTTGAAAGAAGATTTTGAATCCATATAGCAAAAGACCATCACAATGACAATCACTATCATAACACATGAAAGAAACCCAAGGAATGAATGCTCATACACAGTCACCAGCCAAAGGTATGGAGCATAAAAAATTCATCATTTAAGACAATGAAAGATATTTTTGCAGTCCTTGAAACATATGAGAGAAGGGAATAAGGACATAGAGGTCCTCCAAGCAGAGGTAAGAAGTCTGAGTCCAAATAGGAGACTGTTATAAAGTAGCCACAAGGCCTAATGGAAGAAGAAATAGTAGCCATTCATAGTAAAGAATGTGTGATTTTGAAGTCATTCACAGCTCTCCATGGCTATCATGGGCATCGACACATATGTGCAACTAAGGAGAATGACAGTCCCAACTCATAGTTTGCAGTCAATACAAAGGCTCTCCAAAAGAGATCAGTGACATCTTTGTGAATCCATCTCATGCACTATTACAAACTTTTGTATTACTACTATGACTTAGTAATTTGAACTGACTATCTTTTCACAATCTGAATCAGCTCATGAAAAGACAGTCAGTCAAACAAACTTCAGCATATACCAAAAGTTAATGATGCATTGATTTGATTACTTTATATTGTACAAGAATAGTAGAAAATGTCAATTGTCTAAGCATTAGAAACCTTTCAAACAAGAAAAACGGTTTTTGTAGTGACAGTTTACATTCCTTTTATTAGGCTTAGGCTACATAAAAAAATTAGGACCACTCCTACTTCAATGTCCAATTGGCAAAACAAAGCAACCACTACATTTGCAATCATCAAAAAATAACAGAGCATACTACAACTATAAAAGATTCAAGGATTCAAACAAGAAATGTAGCGATGAAAAACTGATAGAACAAAGCAACCATGACATTTGCAATCATCAAAAAATAATAGAGCAGAATACTACTATAAAAGATTAAAGGATTCAAACAAGATATGAAGAGATGAAAATCTGACAAAAATAAATCATGCCAAAAGGTGCTAGAAAATGCAAAACTTTGCACCCAAAACTTTGCACCCACATTTGCATAGATTTCTCCCTTATTCTCTCATACTTGATTTCTTGTACACTTGTGATTCTTGGAAGAAGTCTAAAATGAAAAACACTAAATGATTCAGTATGATAATTGTATCTATAATTCTTTAAATACATAATTTTAGACTGGAATGCTCACTGATATACTAAATATATATTTCCTCAACTTCTTAAAAGGTGAAACGCCCTATATTTAAACTAAAAACTCTATTTTTGGTTGTACTCTATTTATCTAGCTCTGAGTGTAAAAATGGGTCAATGTATATAGATATACATATACATATATGTATATGTATATATATATAGATATACATATACATATATGTATATGTATATCTATATATATATACATATACATATATGTATATGTATATCTATATACATTGACCCATTTTTACACTCAGAGCTAGATAAATAGAGTACAACCAAAAATAGAGTTTTTAGTTTAAATATAGGGCGTTTCACCTTTTAAGAAGTTGAGGAAATATATATTTAGTATATCAGTGAGCATTCCAGTCTAAAATTATGTATTTAAAGAATTATAGATACAATTATCATACTGAATCATTTAGTGTTTTTCATTTTAGACATATACATATATATATATATATATATATATATATATATATATATATATATATATATATATATATGTATGTATGTATGTATGTATGTATGTATGTATATGTACATATATACATACATATATATACATGTATATACATACATATATATGTATGTATGTATGTATGTGTGTGTGTGTGTGTGTGTGTGTTGGAATTTGACACTCAATTGGTTGGTTTCAATATGTTGTCATTGATGGTAAAATGACAACTTATTCCGGATTCATATTTTAGTTTAGTTGTGTACCGACGGGCACATCACAAATACATTACCGACACCGACACCGATAGGTTGGATAGATTTCTTTGGTTATCAACAATGCAGACTGACATGGTTTAGAATCAGGTTATCAGTATTGGAGACCGACATCTTTTGGATCCGGCATCAACAATTATTTTTGATATTCATGTATTTATGTTATCTAGCCGACATGTATATTCATATTGTAATTATCTTTGCAATCCGACATAAGGCATGATGAATTGTAAGGGGTATATAGGTCAGTTGGTTAGATCATTTTGAAATATGAGATAGATGTGAATAGGTATTGGGAAGAAAATAATGAAGGAGATGTGAAATATATGAGAGAGATTATGTATGTGAGTATATTTTTGTAAAGGGTTATTCTGGTATAGGGTTAAGGGTTTCAGACCGGAGCAGACAAAGCTTAACCAGAATTGTATTCAGGCATAGAAGATGCTATCTTTGCGGTTAAATCATTTCTCTGGATTGTAGTCTGGATTTGTATGTAGTAGATGAGGCTCCTTTTGTGATTGAGTAGTGTTCTCTAGGCTGTAAGACTTCCTGCAAGTGCAGGCCCCTATATTTTGTAATATCTCTTCATATGGAGAGTGGATTGATATTTTGGGTCACAAATCCCACCGTGGTTTTTAATCTTTGATTTTTTCCACGTATAATTTTGTGTGTTATAGTATTCATTTATGTGATTGGCTTATTGGTTTCTTTGCTTATTTCAATTCTATATGTACCAGTATACCGGTTGGTGTATGCATGTTTTAATAAGGTTAAAATTGATCATTCAGGTAGAACGCTGATTCACCCCCCCCTCTCAGTGTTCTTGGATTCCAACAATTTGTATCAAAGCCTTGTGCCTTGGAGGAATTTTAACAGCTTGAGGAAGATCCGAAATTTGAAATCCATGGTTATGAGTTTGGAAAAGCAACTTGAGGTGGCACTTGAAGAATATGATGTTGAAAGGATGAAGAACTTGAAGCTACAAGATGAATTGAATTCTGCTCAGGAAATCATTCTTGTCCTATAGGAGAGGTTGTCATTTGTTCAAGCTAGGAGGAAGGAACTTTTGCAAAATCAGGATGATGAAGAGAAAGATGCACTTAAGGAACAGTGTCAGAAGCTGAGTCAGGAGAACATGGTCATGAGAAATGAAATGCATGCTATAACTATGAGAATTTCTAAGGAGATTGAAGACCAGAAGAAAAAGGAAGAAAATCTTGTTGTATCTCTGAAGAACAAATTTGAAGAATGTGGTAGGTTGGTTCATGAGAATGATATGTTGAGAACTAATTTAGTACAATCTCAGAGTAATGAATAAGATCTTGAGAGACAAATGATAATTCTAAGAGATGATCTCACTATTGCAAGTGAGTATAAAGAAAAGTTCAAGATTAGTTCAGCACAACTAGATGAGTTATTCAAGAGACAAAGGCAGAATGGAGATTCTAGTGGACTTGGATTTGAACAAGGACAGAGTTTCGGTACTGCAAATGAAGATCAAAACCATAAGGCATCGGGAAGGTAGTTTAATGCTTATAAATTTAATGGTAGATGCTTTGTTTGTAATAAATTTGGTCACATGGCTAGGCAATATAGAAATAGAGAAAATCAGAACCCTGATTCTGCTCCCAGTCAATGTTCTAAATGTAATAAGTATGGACATAAGATAGAAGATTGCAGAATGAATGTTAAATGTTATGCATGTGGAAAATTTGGATATATGGCTAATCAGTGCAAGTCTAGCAATTACATTGGTTTTAGCAAAGCAATTCAAAAGAACAATGTTACATGTTCTGGATGTAATGAGGTTGGACATATTGCTAAGTTTTGTAGAAGTGGAAATCCACTGGTTGGTAATGGAGGATCAAATGAGAAAGGGAAAGAAAAGGTTAATGAAATCCAGCAAGATCATACCCAGATATGGCTCAGGAAGTCAAAAGATCAATTTGCAGATGGGAATGCTTTGGTTACTCAACCGACTGAGGAGATTGCTCCTACACCAGTAGGAAGCTCATCCGGTAACTATGGCAGATGCCTTACGGGTAAGCAAAATTCATGAAAATGGTGCATATGCCCCGGGAAGAGGTTCTAGAAGATGTTCCAGACATTGGAGATTCTTATCTGGCATGGAGATGTTTGATCGAGATTCGGTATCTTCCACCAAAATTCATTGATGTCAATGAAAGATTAGGGTTTCTTGGAGGATAAAAGGTTGAATTCACTTCATTTCTAATCACTTTGCATTCAAAGCGATTCAGAGTGATTCAGAGGAAGTCTTAGGCGAATCAGAGTGCTCGATATCATCTTGAGCAATTTCACCAGCGATTGGAAGAGGTCTTTAGGATTTTTCATAGGCAACGATTCACAGGTATTTATCTTCAATCATGGAAGCGGGATCATCATCTGTACCTATCTTTGTTAAAAATCCAACTGTTGTTGAGATCAAGGACCATCCCAGACCATTTTTCAAGTGATATTCGCATGTTGCTACCCTCGACAATTCGGTTGGAGCTTTTTCCCATATCCCAGAAGGAGTCGTGTATGTCAAAGATGTAAGAGCCTACATTCACTATCATATTGAGGACTTGGGAATGACTGATATCAAGAGCATGTACATGAATGAGTTAATGAGATATTCTGGAAAGATTAAACCTGAATACCAGCATATTGTTGATTTAGGGTTTACCAACATTCTGGACATTCTGGAATTCGAAGATGAAATTGTTAGGTATGTTTTGAGAAAATTGCATGGAGAGTTTATCTGGTTGGATAGACCATATAAGATTATGAAGGAGGCCATCAAGGCAATAACCAATTTACTACAGGTTGGACAACGTCCAGAGAAGAAAGTTTTAAATGATCAGGTTAACAAGATTACCAGCGCAACATCAGACAAACGATCAATGAGAATCAATACTATCACTGACACATATATCAGATTCGGTAGCATGGTCATTGGTTACAAGGTAACTCAATCATACTGACTGAACTTTGTTTCTAGCTCCTGCATTTATGCGGCTCATAAAATGATGAGGGAGAATGAGAAGTTGGATCTATGTGGTTGGATGTTGGATGAGCAGTGCATTTAACTTAGGAAAGATTAAAGGAGAAAAGAAAGGAACATTCTGATATGGTAACCTAATTGTTTGTTTAATGTTATTTTTCATCAATGAGACTCTCAGTTTTGGGAAGAGAAAATGGGCATTCGATATCCTGGTAGGGAGGCAATTAAAATACTCTATTGCTACATTGGGTAGTCAAAGAGATGACAAAGTGTGGGGTTATTTTAAAGTATTCCAAAAGGCTTTGAATTCTAGGATGAGGGTTTCCAAGCACATTGTTGAGAAGTATTCAATCGACATATGCTTCATGGTCAAGAAAGATGAATAATGGGTTATGAAGTTGATGCTCAGATTCTTGATGCTTATGCACAAATACTAATTGATGTATCGATAGATGAAACTATAAAAACCTTTAGCGCTTCTAAACAGAAGAAGCAAGAGGTTGAAACTGAGTTCAACTGGAAGAAGAGAGAGAAGTGGGAAGGAAAGGCAAGTAAATTTGTTAATAAAGTTTCACAGGACATTAAAGAATTGATTGATGTTGTTTCGGAGAAAGGCAGGAAGAGGAAAGAACCAGAAATATTCATTGAGCCTATTGCAGCAGAGTCTGCATCTAATGATGACACACCCCTAGCATTCAAAAGGGTAGTAAGGAAGAAATATAAAGAAACTTGGCGTGCTCTATGAAGTGTACCTGTACCTAGAAACACAATGCACTCAATAAACCATTACAAGCAATGGTTAGTGAATTAAATCAAAAAAGACAAAACCATAGCTAAGTGATCTATCACCTCCTAGTAAATGCAAGTATGAATTTTGCTCTCAGATCTGGTTATGCAAATTCTAGTGACTTGACTACACTTAAATGGAGCATTTAAATGATGAAGATGCATGATCTAGCAATGATAGCATGATTAAGCTACATGATTTCATGATTATTCTAGAAAATAAGCTAGAATGAAGATGCAATTAAGCTAAGATTTGAACATGATAACAATGCTTGAAATGATAAACTAGAAGCTAGATGCCTATAGTAAAAATGTTTGAACGCAAATGAGATGGGATCAAATGATATGAAAAAGTGATATGAAATTGGGACCCTTTGTGCTCCAAAATGAGGTCTATTTATAGGATTTCCCAAGGCTAGGGGTGATGTGGCAAGAATCAACGGTCAAGATTGATTTGAAGATATCAATGGTTAAATTGGAGGAGGTTGGCAAAGGGGTTGGACTAAAGGGAACATCTATCATCTCTATGGTGAGAAGTGTCAAGAGGCTTCTAGAAGAGGTTAGATGAAATGGAACACTTAGTGACAAGTGTCACAAAGCTTCTAGAAAAGGTTGGATGAAAGGGGACATGGTGATTAGGATGGAATGGGTTAGGTTTAGGAGTGGTAGAAGTTAGGAGAATTTGAATTTAAAAATTCAAATAATGGGAAAAGGCTAATTAATCTCAACAACTCATGAATTTGATTTGCTTTAATTAATTAGGGATTTAGAAGAAATGAATTTGGATGGAAGGAATTAATTAATTTGAATTAATTAATAAAAGGGTTGAAATGAACCTATTAAATAAATCCTTAGATTTATTAATAAGTAGATGAAAGGGGAAATTTCATCAAATTGCTTAGTGAATTAAATTAAATTGGGAAGAGGGATTAATTAAATAATTGCTTATTTAATTAATTATATTGAGACCATTTTTAGGTGTATACATTTTGCCCCTCTTTGAAGTGAGGTGTGATGACGCATTGATTCAAAGAATAATCTCATTTTGATGTTGATATTGATTTGATAGGATGTCCTAGCTCTTGATTGCTAAATTCTAGTATGATGATGCCCCCTTGGGAGATCAATTGAGATAATTGATTTTTGGAGTTTTTGCAAAATTGATATCCCGATAGATTTGATTTGATCCTTGCAATTGTGTTTTGATGAAAATGCGAGTTCTTTCATTAGCTTGATTGATTAGATTGGTAAGATTGATAAATCTTGATCGATTAGATTGATAAGATCGAGATTCAATCTGGTTTTAGGAAGGATTCATCCTGTATAAGACAACGATGATCAAAGCGTCTGGTTTCAGGAAGGATTCATCCTGTATAAGACATGATCAGAACATCCGGTTTCAGGAAGGATACATCCTATATAAGACATGATAGAATCGATTAGTTTTGATTGATTGATTTGATTTGATTTGATAAGGTTGATTAGATAAAGAACTGACAGTTTGTTGATATCAAGTTGCAAAAATATTTGGATATGTTGATTGTTGATTCTGTTTGAGGGAGATAGCATAAGATTTGGGCTAGGTCGATAATATCTGAAGAGATATGAGTCATTCGTCTGATTGCGTATACACTTGTGATGATACTTTGATGATTCCTGCGATAGATTTAACCTTGGATAAAAGGAGCGTGCGGGATCCCATGCAATAATGAAATGCAAGCTAAAATGCAAATGAAAAATGCAATGAGATGCAAATTATGACCAGACTAGTCACTAGATTATTTTGCGTTTTTGTCATCATTGAGCTTTTGAAATGTGGGAAGTGAGTGCAAACATTGATGGTATAATTAAACCATGATGACCTGAGCACTATTTTCCTAGATTTTGATATAGCAAGTTAGCACAAGCATCGAGGTATAATTGAACCGAGATGACCTGAGTGTTTCTTACGCCAAACAGGCAGTATTAATCATTCCAATACGCAAATCAAAAATATCTTCAATGATATTCTGATGATCATGTCCTGAGACAAATTTGCACATATTAATGATTAATTTTCAGACAACAGACAAGAAAAATATCATGTTCCTTCCTTGTTCCTCTATTCCAAGACATCTTGGAGTCACTTAGAAATCATGATAGCAAAAATCAATATAGAAAAGTTAAACAATCATGTTAAAATCATTATCCAAAATATATCATCCATGTGTTTAGGTTGATTTTGTGATAGCTTGATAATTGATAGTTTGATCTCGTTTTCAATGTTGGATATGTCTCAGTTTTCCCTTGATAAGGGTTGTCTAACCGTTTGTTCTACCTATTTGATTAAACTCAAAATTGATCCAAAGTTTGCCCCCAGCTAGGTGCAGGATTTTGCCCCAAGCCTATAAACAAATTCGTTATGATATACCCAATGATCCAAACCATAGTGAGAGAGCCACCCGAGAAGCCTGCGTACGTACAAAGGCTTTAGGATGGTCAATGCTGATGGAAAATGAATGAATGCAAGTGAAAAGATGCATGAACTAATAGATGGAAGAGCTAGCGGACAGATAGCACCTGTTTGCCAGGTTTTCATGGTCTGCTTTTTTTGCACTTTTTCTCATATTTGATTTTTATTTTTTTTATTTTATTTCATTGTTTTTTATTTTTTCTAATTTTTCACTATTTTTTATTTTTTCTGATTTTTCACTGGTTTTTTTTTAATTTATTTATTTTATTTTTATTTTTATTTTTCATTGTTTTGGATTTTTCTGATTTTTCAGACATAGAATTTCTTCAAGTGCAAGCTATTGATGGGTTCTTCAAGTTGATCTTCGTCCTGTGTTGATAGCTGATATGCTCCTAACCCAAATACTATTGTGACCACAAACAGACCTCACCAGTTTGGTTTAAACTTTCCTTTCTTTTCTCGATCTACCTGGTTGCGTGGATTTTCCTTTAGCACTAGTTCTCCCACATGAAATATTTGTGGTTTAACCTTATGAGTATAGCTCCGGTACATTCTATGTTGATACACCTTTAGATGATCAAAGGCATTTTTTATTTGTTCATGGATCAGTTCTAACTCTTGTAGTCTAGATACTCGTTGTTCTTCATCTGGGATGAGACCTTTTAGTGATACACGTAGGGAGGGTATCTCTACTTCGATTAGCAATATGGATTATGATCCATATACAAGGGAGAAAGGTGTGGCACCTATTGGTGTGTGGATACTGGTATGGTAGGCCCATAGAGCAGGATTCAGTTGAATATGTCAATCTCTTCCAGCATCGTTCACTGTCTTTTTGAGGATTTTTAGAATAGTTTTGTTAGATGCTTTTGCCTGCCCATTTCCCTATGGATAATATGGTGTGGAGAATTTGTGCTGGATTTTGAACTTTTCACATAGCTCTTGTACATCCTAGTTCTTGAATGGTCACCCATTAACCACGATAATGGTCATTGGTATTCCATAGCGACAGATGATGTAATTCAAGATAAATGCAGCAATTTGTTTTCCTGTGATGTTTATGAGAGGTACCACCTCAATCCATTTTGTAAAATATTTTGTAGCTACAAGGATGAATTTGTGGCCATTAGATGAAGAAGGATTTATTTTTCCTACTAGATCAAGACCCCATTGGCAAAAAGGCCAAGATGTTGCTAAATCATAAAGTTCTTATGCTGGTGCATGGATCAAATTCCCATGGATTTGACATTGTTTGCATGTTATTGCTATCTGAAAAGAATCTTGTTCCATAGTCGGCCAATAATAGCCCAAGCGTATGAGTTTTTTTGAAAGGGTAAGACCACTTGAATGAGTGCCACAAATTCCATTATGGACTTCATGTAAGGCCTTCTCAGATTCTTCTTGTTCGAGACATCTTAAGAGAGTACCATCTAGACCTCGTTTAAACAGGGTATCCGCGACAAGAGTAAAATGGGAGGATTGGCGAATAAAGTTTCTCTTTTGGTTTTTCAATAGGTCGGGAGGTAGGGTATTATCTTTCAGGTATGTGTAAGTTTGGCCATAGCGGGAGGAATCATGTCCAATAAGTTGACAGATGGTTCGAGAATCGAGACAATTATGAGCAGGATAAAACAACTCTTCAACCAGGAATTCATAACGCTCTTGATTTTCCTGTGTCTATAATAGAGAAGCCAGTTTTGCCATGGCATCTGCTGCTTTATTATCATTTCTTGGAATCTGTTCAAAAGTTATTTCTACAAAGTATTTCTTGAAATCATCCACTATCTTTTTGTAAGGCATGAGTTTGTCATCTTTTGTTTGATAGTCATCATTGATTTGATTAATGATGAGCTGAGAGTCTCCAAAGACCTGAAGTTGTTTAATGTTCCATTCTACAGCCATTTTGATACCTATTACCAATGCTTCATACTCTACTATATTGTTTGTGCACAGAAAGCTTAATTTGTATGCTTTCGGGATTGTATGACCTTGTGGTGTGATGAATAGAATTCCTGCTCTTGATCTATGCTATGTATATGAACCATCAAAGTATAGTTGCCATGTTTTTGTTGTGATTGTTAAGATATCAGCATCAGGAAATTCAATCTGTAAAGGATGATCATCTTGAAGTGGTGCCTATGCTAGTTGGTCAGCAATAACTTGTCCTTTGATAGCTTTTCTGTCAACATATTCGATATCAAACTTGCTTAGAATCATGATCCATTTTGCTAGTCATCCTATCAATGTGGCTTTGCTGAGCAAATACTTCAGAGGATTGATTTTAGCTATTAACTTGATGGAGTGAGATAGTAGATAGTGTCGTATTTTTTGAGAAGCAAAAACTACTGCCAAGCATGCTTTTTCTATTGATGAATAGTTAACCTCGTATCCCACTAGTGTCATGTTGATGTAGTAGATAGCTCGTTCTTTTCCTTCATTATCCTGTTGTGCAAGCAAAACTCCTAATGATGCTTCAGTGGTTGATACATAGAGTAATAATGGTTTTCCTGGAATTGGTGACATTAGAACGGGTGGTTGCATGAGATTTGCCTTGATCTTGTTGAATGCTTCTTCACATTGATGGTCCCATTTAAAATCAACATGTTTGTGCAATAGATGTGTAAATGGTTGACAGTTATCTACTAGTTGAGCCACAAATCTTCTAATTGATTGGAGTCTTCCTTGGAGTGATCTTAGTTGACTGATATTCTTGGGAGATGCCATTTCCATGATTTCTTTAACCTTAGTTGGATCTACTTCGATTCCTCTTGCTGAAACAATGTATCCCAATAGCTTTCCTGAAGTGACACCAAAGGCACATTTCTTAGGGTTTAGCCTTAGCTTGTATTGTTCTAACCTGTCAAAGATATTTTCCAGTATCTCTATATGTTCTTCTTTGTTGTAGGATTTAGCTAATATGTCATCCACAGTCTTTCATGAATTTATGCATCATGTCATGATAGATAGTTGTCATAGCTCTTTGATATGTAACACCTATGTTCTTTAATCCAAAAGGCATGACGTTCCAGTAGAAAGTACTCCATGGACATGTGAAAGTTGTCTTTTTTGATCTTCGGGTGCTATTTTGATCTGATTCTATCCAGAGAAACCATCCATTAAAGAAAACAAGGAGTGTCCAACAGTTAAATCTACAATGATGTCGATGTTAGGCAAAGGAAAGTCATCCTTTGGACATGCGTTATTAAGATCTCTGAAGTCTGTGCATATTCTGATGCTTTTATCTAGTTTTGAAACTGGAACGATGTTGGATACCCATTGAGGATAAGCTATAGGTCTAATGAATCCGACATCCAGTAATTTCTTTAGTTCTGCCTTGACTAGAAGAGCAATATGCGGATGCATTTTCCTTAACTTCTGTTTGACTGGTTTGGCTCCTGGACTAACATTCAAGTGATGTATAATAAACTCTCGATATAACCCTAGCATGTCTGCATATGACTAGGCAAAATTAATTTGCCATCGTTTGAAGAATTCTACATATTGTTGCATTTCTTCTTTGGATAAAGAAGTCGTTGGATGAAGAATCTTTGGTTGCTCTATTGTGCCAATGTTAACTGCCTCTGTTAATTCGGTCAAACTGGATGACCTTTCTTGATAGTGCTCATGTAAAGTGTCAAATCTCCCATCTTCCGGCACCTCGAGGACGTTTTCACCGTTAGATGTGTCCTTTCTTTTTACGTTTTCGTGATCTAATGTTGCCAATAAATGGTTTTCAGCATTAGACTTGATATTCTTTTCTTTATTTTCACTTTTGCGACTAGGAGATTTGGCACCCACTTGATTGGAAGATGTATTGTTGACATTCCTGGTGAGAGTTGTTACGGGTTCGATTGCGTTAAGATATATAGATATGGCATGGTCATTTGGAAAGGTATCAATGGTGGTATGTCCTTCATTTTCCCAATCAATAAGCTCGGGGTGGATTAGAGGTAAGGGATCTTCAGGTTGGTATGTTTCGAGGATATCAAGGGTCATGATGGATGTATCAAAGTTTTCCATATGTATGTTGATATCTAGAATGGTACTATCATCAGAATGACCTCGCATAAGAAATTCTTGATCGTCCTCGGTTAAGTCTAAGTTAGCCAAATGTGATTCTGATTCAAGTAGGCTAGTTCCTAACATTTGTCATGCATACGTGTGAACTATATCGACTTCTATATCTCCTTCAAAGCAATTTTCTTCAGCTGATTCTTCATAGTGATAGGAATCCCATTTCCATTCAATAGAATCTGTATCACTTGCAGCTTGCAGTCTACAGATTTGGTCATATAACATTTCTTCTGCTTTTCTAGCTATACTTTTCCTTCTTTCATATTCAACCTCTTCAGGACTGAGATTGAGTTTTGTCAACTTTTCTATGAGTTCTCCTAGGCTTATATTAGCTTCTTTCTTATTTTGATTGAGATTTAATGTTGCTTGAGAGATGTTTTTAGTTTGTTTTTCTTGTTGATTTGAAGCTTGCTTCTTTTGCCATTTCGTGTTTGCTTGTGCTTGTTGCTTAGCTGATTTTTCTTCCCTTTCAATTGCCAGTTGTTCTTGTTTGTTTTCATATTCCTCTTGTTGTTGACTAAAAGATGAGTCTTCTGGTAGAGTGACTTGTCCATACCCTAAGCTTGTTTTGTCTATAGTCTGCTGAGTGTAAGGTTGAATAGGTTCTGAGATACCTTCTTTTCTTTTTCCTATAGGACCTGTTCCAGTATATCCCATCCTTCGAAGAATGTTGAATCTGTTTCCATATTTTTCTGTAGGTATTCTGACATTGTTGACCTTTTGTTGAACTTCTTCATCTTTGTTTAGCCACTGTAGCACATCTTTGTCTTTTGTTTCCTCTGATAAGGTTCCAGCACTAATGAATGCTCCATCAAATATTGGAAGATGTTTCACAATTGGTTGTTGTTTAGAGTTTGATGGTTTTCCCAAGGATTTAGGAGAAAGTGGTAATTGTGATATTGAGTATTCTCCATTCCCTCGATCTCTTAGCTGCAGTTGTTTCTCCATGCTTGATAAAATAGATGCAAATGATTGTTCTTTGGATTGTGTTTTTAATGTTGTTGCCTCCCTATTATGTGGAATAATTACTTCTTGAGCCTTTTTTAGATTGTTGCAGTATTGGAATGGATTTGCATCTGCAGAGATTGTGATTTCTTGTCCCTCGTAGGTAAATTTGACACATTGATGATATGTTGATGGTACAGCTTGTAAGTCATGTATCCATGGTCTCCCTAGGAGTACATTATATGATAAGTCCAAGTCTAGAACTTGGCATGCTGTGTCTTTTTGTAAAGGTCCCACTCTGATGGGTAGTATCACAATTCCCTTGGAGGAACGTTTTTCTTCATCATAGGCTTTTATAGTGATTCTTTTCTGGACATCAACTGCATCTTCTGAATATCGTAAGGCACGAACAAGACTTCATGAGAAAATATTTAGGCCAGCTCCGCCATCTGTTAGAACACGCTTAACTCGCGTTTTGTGAATGAGGAATTCAATATGCAAAGTAGCGTTGTGAGGGTGTTGCAAGGACATGTCATCTTCTTCAGTGAATGATAAGAAATGAGGGGTTGTGAGGTGTCCCACCATGGTTTGGAATTGATCGATATCAAGATCTTTAGAAACTGTTTTATCTACTAATGCTCGTTCTAGAATTTCTTTGCGTGCAGGTGAAAGTTTTAACAATTCTAAGATGGATATTTGTGCGAGTGTTTTCTGCAATTGCTCCACTAGACTGTATTGTTTGGTAGTGGATGATGTGTTTGTTGTAGGACCCGGCAAAACAACTTTGGCTTTGCTTCTTGTGATAGCATGAGTATGTTCTTGATTTTGTTTTTCTTTAACTACAATCATGTTTACTACGTTGTCATATGTATGAGCGTAGTTTACCTTTGCTTTACCCTTACCATTGTTTGTTGTTGATGATTCACCTTTATCATAGTTTGGGAGTGGAGTCTTAAAAGTTGTATGAGATTCATTTGTTGTATGTCCATCCACTGTTATTACTCCATTATCAATCATACCTTGTATGATATGTTTCAACTTCTGACAACTATCTGTGTGATGTCCCTTGTTTCGATGGAAATCACAATACTGATTATCATTCCACCAAGGTGGTTTGATTTGAGGTTCGTAGTTCCTTTCTTCTGGTAAAGTGATCAATTTGTTTGCAAGTGTTTTTAGTGTTGATCCAAGGGGTTCACCAATGTCTGTAAATTGTCTTCAAAAGAAAGTTTTAATAGTTGCTCTTTGGTGATTGTTGTTTTGTTGTGCTACTGCTGAGTGAGTGGATAAATTAAAAATCGGTTGTTTTGGTTTCACATTGTTGTTATCCACTATTCCATCGTTGACAACATTTCGATTTCTATTCCAAAACTTTGGCTTGTCATTGTGATTGTTGTTATTATTGTTGTTAGGAGGATGGACTCCTTTGTATATTTTCAACTCACCTTTCTTTATCATGGCTTCCTCCATTCTGATTCCATTATCAATCATTTTTCCGAAACTTTGATTTCCTTGCATTTTTAAGTAATAACTCATTTGATCATTTAAGTTATCGATGAATATGTCCATTTTTTCATATTCTGGCATTGTACGAGGATACCGCAAGGCTAACCTTCTCCATCTTTGTAAAAATGTCATGAAAGGTTCTTCGGCCTTTTGTTTGGCGTTACATAGGTCTAGCATTGTTACTTCATGTTGTATGTTGTAAGAGTATTGTGAAACAAACTTATCCACCAACTCTGAAAATGATCTGATTCTAGATGGAAGTTTTGAGAACCACTCTATAGCTAGCCCAGTTAAGCTTTTCAAAAATAATCGCATTAAGTAGGTATCCTCGTGCAAACTCCATACTCATTGTGCAAAATTCTCGTATATGATCTTGAGGATCAGTGCTTCCATCATATTTTTCGTATCTAGGAGTTTCAAAACCTATAGGAAATGGTATCATATTTAGATTTATGTCAAATGGATAAGGACAGATTTCTTGAAGTGAGTATCGTCTAACATTTCCTCTTTGCATATCTTGAATTTGTGTTTGCATTGCTTGTAGTTGTTGTGTGAGAGTTGTGATAGGATCATCAACATGATTTGTTCTTGCATGACCATGATTTTGTATTCTAGGAGGATCTGGATCTCTTCTTGCTTCATCTCTACCCCTTCTTGTATCTTCATTAGATTGAATGTTATTCAGAATTTCTACTTCATCTCTTTTGGGTATGTAAGTTTCTTCATTGGTTCTGGTGTTATTGGGAATTGATGTGTCATTCATGCAGAGACCAAAGATATCCTCATATTGTTTGTTATTAGAAGGAGGATCACTTTTCTTTTGTGTCAATTTGTTTACATCAAAATCTTGGGGAAGTGTAGCACCAAATTTGGCTAACATTAGGAAATATTTTTCTTTTTCTTCTTCCAACAATTTCTGCATAAATTTGTCAAATTGATGATCCTTTTTTATGTCTCTGATGTTTTGTTCTGTTATTTCTCCTTCAACTTGTATTTCATCTTCATGTTCCATGGTTGTGATTGTTTCCAATGTTTCGATTTCTATCTCTGCAATTCTTCATCTCTGAACTCTAGTTAGAACGGGCATACACGTGTGTTATTTTGCTTAGGATTTGATTGTCCAAAAGTTTGTTTTGGGTAAGTGATCAATTGTCAAGGTAGATACGCTAGAATGATTTGACACGATAAAATGATTCAAGTGTTTAAAGGTTTGCAAGTTTGTCGATCTTCGATTTAGAAGTGCAATGATGGTGATTTGATAAGAACCAAGTCCAGTAGGAACGATATATCCTACGATGTGGGACAAGATTATCCTGACCAAGCATTTCAGTTTCGTGATAAAGGATGATTGATCCTTATGAGAAACTATGTTTGAGTGATCAGTTTACCAAAGAGGGTGATAATGCACTTTGAGATGTTTAGATCTTGAACTTGTTAAGGGTGAGCACTTTGAAAATCTTAAGGTGTTTATCTTCTAGAGTCTGATTTTGACAGATGATAACTTGACCAAGTGAACCAAGACGACAATCTAAGCAGAGATTGACAGATAACAAGTGTCTATGTTTACTGCAAATTGATCAGGCAGAAATGACAAATCTGAAATAGGCATGCAGGACATGGCTCTGGACTAACAAATGCAGAGTTTCGTACGACGGGATATGCAGCTTAGAATGACAAAACTTACAAGACCATACGACAAATCAGAAATTTCATGTAAAAAGCAGTATTTTGTACGACGCAGAATGTTCTGTAGTAAGATACGGAATTCTATGTAGTACTACACAAGATTCTATGTAGTACGACACAAGATTCTATGTAGTACGAAAAAAGATTCTATGTAGTACAACAAAAGATTATGTGTAGTACGACAAAAGATTTTATGCAAATAGGTTCGTACGACCAAGAGCAGGACAGAGATAAAAAATGTTTGTTTGGTTGAATTTTGATAACTAAAGTTTAATGTTTTGCTTATGTCTTCCAGTTTTTGGATGTCTGATTTGTCGATTTAGGGATGAATACACAGCAAACACATGATATGATAAGTGACTCCAAGCATGTTAAACCCTAAGGAAGTTGGTTGAGAATGAAAACCTTTGCTTGCTGACTTAGGTACACACCCAATAGCTAATTAGAATACGGCCGCTGAGCATCACACAATGGATTCTCAATGCCGTATTATCTGACTCCAAACGCTAATGGGGGCACGATATGGCAAGTGTCTTGGGAGAGTTACTATCTCTCTTGGACAAAGATTATCACCCTTTCGAAGGTGAATCAGGTAGCTTCTATTTTAACCGGTACTAGTAAGGGATCCGTTCGGCGCGTCAGGATATAAACTCAATTAAGAGGTCTCCCAGCCTTGAAAACTAAGGTTTGATATACCCGAAGGTACAGAGGAGAGCTATTCCCGAGCACTATCGTTGCTTTGATTTTCATCAAAAACACATTTATTTTATAGTGGGTTGGATTACTTGGCGTTAGCTGTTCCCACTTAAGTCGTTTCCCTCTCACCGGCCTTAATGGCTAAGAGTTATTACTCCTCGGGAGGGCAGGTCTGCTAAAGAAATGCACTAATGAAAGCAAAAGATGAGTCTAGCTTTCTGATCACCTAAGAAAGGTGAGAGCATACTCACCTATCATCAAAGACACGAAATACATGATTGTTCATTTCCTTTAGCAAAATTGAAGTGTGCCTAGAAAACTTTAATGAATACACAAAGTTTAGTCAGATTCATAGGCAACCTGCAAAATAGATCCATTAGTAGTCATTGATTGGTTTTTGAATTATGTCTTTGACAAGCGTATCTTCGTCAATCGTCCTGCAGAAAAGAGTTAGGCTGCCAAAAATCTCACAAACAAATCAAGGTTAGCATTAGTGAAGTTCGGATTAAAATCAAAAAAACCCTAACATGCAGTCTGTTAAAAATCACAAAGACAGAGACTCGTACGACACAATTTATGAGCTCAAACGACACAGCTTTAAACTTCAAATAGAAGCCAAAATATACTCGTACGACTTATGATTTAACAGCCAGAAATTCGTACGACATGAATTTAACTCTCGTACGACAACGAAAATTAGTTCGTACGACACAGGATTTACTAGTCAGAAATTCGACGACATGCATTTAGACCTCGTATGACAGGGATAATGAGTTCATACGAAATAAGATGAGGTTTCGTACCAGACTAAAAGGTAGTTCGTACGAGTTGGAAAATCAACTCGTACAACATTCTGATTCTATCCCAGTAGAGATGGACGTTTGTTGAAGCTTGAGAGGCCAAAAATGATGATTTCAGCCCCACGGTGGGCGCCAAAATGTCGTGCTCTGTGAAGTGTACCTATACCTGGAAACACAATGCACTCAATAAATCATTACAATCAATGGTTAGTGAATTAAATAAAAAAAGACAAAACCATAGCTAAGCGATCTATCGCCTCCTAGTAAATGTGAGTATGAATTTTACTCTCAGATCTGGTTATGCAAATTCCAATGACTTGACTACACTTAAATGGAGGATTTAAATGATGAAGATGCATGATCTAGAAATGATAGCATGATTAAGCTACATGATTTCATGATTATTCTAGAAAATAAGCTAGAATGAAGATGCAATTAAGCTAAGATTTGAACATGATAACAATGCTTGAAATGATAAACTAGAAGCTAGATGTCTATAGTAACAATGCTTGAATGCAAATGTGATGGTATCAAATGATATGCAAAAGTGATATGAAATTGGGACCCTTTGTGCTCCAAAATGAGGTCTATTTATAAGATTTCTCAAGGCTAGGGGTGATGTGGCAGGAATCAACGGTCAAGATTGATTTGAAGGTATCAATGGTTAAATTGGAGGAGGTTGGCAAAGGGGTTGGACTAAACGGAACATCTGTCATCTCTATGGTGACAAGTGTCAAGAGGCTTCTAGAAGCGGTTAGATGAAAGGGAACACTTAGTGACAAGTGTCACAAAGCTTCTAGAAGAGGTTGGATGAAAGGGGACATGGTGGTTAGGATGGAATGGGTTAGGTTTAGGAGTGGTAGAAGTTAGGAGAATTTGAATTTAAAAATTCAAATAATGGGAAAAGGCTAATTAATCTCAACAACTCATGAATTTGATTTGTTTTAATTAATTAGGGATTTAGAAGAAATGAATTTGGATGGAGAGAATTAATCAATTTGAATTAATTAATCAAAGTGTTGAAATGAACCTATTAAATAAATCCTTAGATTTATTAATAAGTAGATGAAAGGAGAAATTTAATCAAATTGCTTAGTGAATTCAATTAAATTGGGAAGGGGGACTAATTAAATAATTGCTTATTTAATTAATTATCTTCAGACCATTTTTAGGTGTATACAAAACTAAGGTAGAGGCTAAGAAGCAACTGGTTAGGAAAGTTACTATCAAGGTGTCGGCACAGAGAAGAGCACCTAAAGAAACACCTTCAGCCCCATCTGGTACTGGAAGGAGAAAGAAGAAGGATGACATTGATCTTGCACTTGAATTTGGTAATGTAACTATCATTCCACCAGAGACTTGTGGAGAGTTAGTTGAGGAAATTACTAAAGATGGTATGTTAAAGAATGTACAATTTTATAATGAACATTTAGATAATGATGAACAAAGACTAGTAGAGGAAGTAGTTTTGTTATATTTGGATATTTATAAGAAAGCCCTATTAGAAATTGAAGACCAAATACCGGCACAGTTGTATGATATGTTAGATGCTAGAAGACTATCAGCAATGCAAGAAGACAAGCATATAAAGATTCAAGAGTTGTTATATGTTTGTGTTTCTATTGCTCCAGAGGAGATGGATAAAACACTTGAAGTTGCAAATAGGAAAATATTTAACAACAAGCATAGAATAATCAGTCTTGTGTTAGGAAGGGTCAATGAGATAATCAAGGAGACCCACAAGGCATGGGTTAAGCTCTTTGAAGAGAACCGTGGTTTTTATACTTCACCAGAATCTAAGACAGATACTACAAACATTCTGGTTGAAGGGAAGGGTAAAGGTATTATGGGTACTTCACCCTCAATTTTAAAAAACATTAAGATAGTGGATATTGAGCCCCCAGTAGATACAAACGTGCATGCAAATGTTGAGATACCGGTAGATATAGAGAGTGTAAAGGTTAATAATGTACAAGATACTAATGTTGAGGACAACAGTCCTCCATATACAGATGTACAAGATGAGGTTACAGTTCCTAGGGAAGAACCGGCAGTTACTGAGACTGCACCAAGTGGCGAAGCCACCGGTGCAAGTGAGGAAGCTATAAAAGTTAAATCATCAGAGGAGAAGAAAGAGGAATCCGACAAGGAAGCGATAGTGAGTCCATCATTGTTGTCAATTGACACCTTGCAGGTTGAAAAGAAAAGCATAACCGAGATGAGTTCTATTGCACTCATGATGATGGTTGCACAGAAAATGTTGAAGGAGGGATCTATGGATAAAGGGGTTATTGATTAGTCTATCATTGTTTTGTATAGACTAGTCCCAGAGTGCAAGTTTGACAAAGAAGAGAGCCCATCCGGCAAGATTAAGACAATCACAGAGCACATTTCAAAGGATTTCCAATCCTTGCAGCAAATATCAAACCGGCAAGCACTGGAGAGGTTCACACAGGCAAAAAGAGCTACATTTGATCAAGTTATTGAGTCTTAAAGGAAGAAGATTAATGATAAATTGAAATTGACAGATAATGCATTGAGGCGGTATACTAATATCTACAAAGTATGCTATAATATAGGTTTTCTCATAGCTGAGACAAATAAAGATATTAAGGACATTCAGGAGGAGATTACAAGTATAGTCAATTCTTTTGATGGGTTGAATTCATTGACTACATCCATTGATGGTCAGATTTTGGTTCTGGAAGCCCAAGTTTTTGCTCTTGAGAGGGAAAAAGACAAAATCATAAGAAGAGCCGGAAGTCTCAGAGGTTTGGTGAGTCCCCGGTTGGATTCATTAAGTGTACATAAGGAGTGTATAGATATGGTTGGTAAGCCCACACCGACAGAGTCAAATGAGAAAGAGTCATTTGCCCATATGCTACATGGACTTGTATCTATTTCCGGCACTTTCAAATCAAGTTGGGATACCTATCTTGAGCTATTGGAGAAGGCCTATCCAAATATTTTCAAATACATTCAACTCCGGTAAGGTATTTTGGGACATATTCATTGTACAATACTTCATTCTTTGTCCCGATTTTCAGTTTTTGGTACTTTTTGGGGTATTTTTGATGGCATTGATGTCAAAGGGGGAGAGATATTGATTTGAAAAAGAAAAAGGGAGTTGTATACATTAGGGGGAGTATAGGTGAAAAACTATGGAAGTATGGAGTATTTTGTATTGATAGATATTCAGCTCAGGGGGAGCATGTTCAGGATGAAACCAACAGTTGGAAACCATGACCATTTTTCACATGAGTGTTGCCATCAATGCCAAAGGGGGAAATTGTTGGCAATCGACACTCAATTGGTTGGTTTCAATATGTTGTCATTGATGGCAACATGGCAACTTGTTTCGACTTCATATTTTAGTTCAGTTGTGTACCGACAGGCACATCACAAACACTTTACCAACATCGACACTGGCAGGTTGGATAGATTTCTTTGGTTACTGGCAATGCAAGTCGACATGGTTTAGAATCAAGTTATCGGCATTGGAGACCAACATCTTTTGGATCCGACATCGACAATTGTTTTTTATATTCATGTATTTATGTTATCTAGCTGACTTGTATATTCATATTGTAATTATCTTTGTAAGCCGACATAAGGCATGATGAATTGTAAGGGGTATATAGGTCAGTTGGTTAGATCATTTTGAAATATGAGATAGATGCGAATATGTATTGGGAAGAAAATAATGAAGGAGATGCAAAATATATGAGAGATTATGTATGTGAGGATATTTTTGTAAAGGGTTATTCCAATATAGGATTAAGGGTTTCAGATCGGAACAGACAGAGCTTAATCAGAACTGTATTCAGGCATAGAAGATGATATCTTTGCAGTTCAATCATTTCTCCGGATTGTACTCTAGATTTGTATGTAGTCAATGAAGCTCCTTTTTTGATTGAGCAGTGTGCTCTAGGCTGTAAGCCTTCTTGCAAGTGCAGACCCCTATATTTTGTAATATCTCTTCATATGCCTAGTGGATTGATATTATGGGTCACTAATCCCACCGTGGTTTTTCCTCTTTGAGGTTTTCCACGTATAATTATGTGTGCTATGGTATTCATTTATGTGATTGGCTTATTGGTTGTTTTACTTCTTTCAATTCTATATGTACTGATATACCGGTTGGTGTATGCATGTTTTAATAAGGTTAAAATTGATCATTCTAGTAGAACACTGATTCACCCCCGCCCCCGCCCCCGCCCCCGCCCCCGCCCCCCTCTCTCACATACATACATGCATATATACATATATACATACATATATACATATATATATACAAATATATATGTATGTATATACATACATATGTATATATATATACATATATACATATGTATGTATATGTGAATATATATACATATGTATACATATGTGTGTGTGTGTGTGTGTGTGTGTATAATTAACTACATTTTAAAACACTTACGAAAAAGTAGAAGACAAGTTGCAATTATTATCAAGTGTTTTCCATAATGCTAACATGATTTCATCAAATTGAAGAAAAAGAAAGTTACACCAGTAACCTACCTGATTAACCGTCCCACTTTCACTTTGATGCGGACTTGTGCTTTGATCCCTCTCTATTTATTTTGATACCTGGCCTACTGAATTATCTTTTGAATCAATAATCACATCCTCTCTTGAAACCCTAGTTCCTTGATGACATAGTAACCGTTGAAGTTAGCACAAAAATTTTGAGCATATTGCACATCCCACTAGAGTCTTTCTTAAAGGAAAATTCAGTCCTTCAATATTTAAAAGTAAAATATCTTAACATAGTCAAACTTAGAGGAGATAGCAAACAAATTCATTATGCATAATATGCCAACATCAATGCAATAAAACAACCTAAATAGGTAATCCATATTTATTCGCAAAGCTCTTTCGATACTATGAGTAGGTAAGACCCTATAATTGTACCTCTATTATTTTCCTTGCATTATCATTCCCTTAGGCTTCGAAAAGTGTATATCTCTCTACCTATGTTAACTACTCATTACCTTCATTTCAATTTCTACATTCCTCTTGAGTACACACATGATGATGAAGGTACCTAGGGAAACTTTATCTGGATGTAGTAAATCCACAACAACCATTCCAAATATTTTTATTTTCATCGTGTTGCAAGCTTTCAGATGAGTACAGTGTCATTTATTGATTGCATATAATGGAATCTTTCACATCAAATGGCTGCAATATCTCAACTGATGACTAATATACAGTACACTGGAAAGCCAAATTTCATTCAACCAAAATGCAATATACAACAAATTTCAATAGATTTATATTCTACAAGGTACTATATGATACAATTACTATCACTATTTTTCTGTTGGTTTCGATGTTATCAATGTAATGGTGAAAATCGGACACCTGTGCCTTTTTCCCTGTGTTTTGGGTCACATTTGATGAGTGTCAAATAGAATAATTTGTTTAAAACTGGTATATTGATGAATAAAATCGATTCAAAATATTATAAAAGCTGAAGTTTATTTACAACTGAACTTTATATGGTTATCTTATTTGTTTAACATGTTCCACAGTTTTCTGATTTGGTAAAGATTGACAAATACAGTTGGATTTGACCTGTGCAACAATGGGAACGGAAGCTTGGGTTCAAAAATTGAAGTATGTATAAAAAGCTCAAATTACTTATCCATCTTATTTTGAATGTCCATGGTATTTGATATTTCAATGGAAAGTTGCATGAGAAAGATTTAGAAACCCCAAAAAGGCAAAAGCTACTTGTTTCAAGTGGAAAGGATTGGCAGAATTCAATACCAAAAAATGCACTCCACTCTACTACAATGGTTCACAAACATATGGGTTTGTCAAATCATACAAAAATCTACAATTCTATCAAACTTACTAGAGATAGCAAAGAAATTGATTATGCATAATATGCCAACACCAATGCAATAAAACAACCTAATATACTACTTTTCCCAAATTATTAATTTGTATTTGAAATCTATTTCTACTTTCCACAACAATTTCCATTCATCTATTTGTATTTGAAATCTTTTGTCAGACTATTATACTAAAAGAAGTATAAGGTCTAATATTGGTAATTGAATTGATTCCTTGCAGCCATTATGCATTGCTATTGAGTCTTTATCTAGTTAATTCTAGAAGTTCGTTCCTATAGCATTGGTACAAACAAGGGAAAGCAAAGTGAAATAATTTGTATCTTATCCCCCAAAAACAACCGCAGTTCTACTACAATTATATAAAGATAAATTACACTAAAAGATATTAGGAAAAGTATTTGATTCCTAAATTCCACAACCAAAACATTTTCATTATTATCAAAGTCTTACTCCTGAATTAACAATTTAATATCTTTTTGGTTTATGATCTTTATCCAAATGGCAATGGCAGTCTTTATATTATTATTGGATGTGAGAATGTTTAATTTGAGATTTTAACAGTTCACGAGATTTTTGTATGGGATGGGTGCTAGCTAGGTTGTTCCTCGGTGACAAGATTAACCCCATGCCATGAGGGCAACCAACCGATTTGGTTCACACATGTCCGCTCCCATCTCCACTTTGCAAACCTAACCTAATTCTCATTTGCATGTCCTGCAAATTTGAGAGAAAATACAAAACTAAGCGTGAGAAAATAAAAACAAAAAGAGAACCAACAATGTACAATTTTCAGGATAAAGTTTGAAGTAGACATGCCTCACAGTCTACACGAGTGTCCGTGATCACCTCTCTGTAGGTTGCCCTAATCATATAATTGAAAATAAAATTGTAATAGTAAAGAATGAAGAAACTTCATGTAAAATACCTCTATATTAAGTAGTTGTCCTTCAATGAAAACAATGCTATTTATTCTTTCACTATAGACAAGATCTACAACAATAAGCAATATGTAGATTCGAGATTAGAACTTGAAACCAAAAGTTTTGAAACAATAAAATATTTTCTAGATTATAAATTGACTATACAGGCAAATTGTAGTTTGATCCTATATATTTTATTACTTGTGCATATTTATTTTTATTTTTTTTGATAAAAGCGGATGAACCACTGAAATTATATTAAATTTTATATTATTTTTACATGGTGTCTGGTTCAATGAGCACTGAAGGGAAAGAACCAGTAAGAAAACCCTTCAGTATAGCTCAAAAGAACAGAAGCCTATCTACCCATTACAATAACCCATAGGCAACCCACAAAAAACCCCAGATTACATCACCAATCGCATTAGATATAAAGGAAGCTTGAGAGAAGCTTGTAGGATCCAGTGAAGAAGATAACATCCCAAAAAGAAGCCACCATATCCTGAACAAAATCAGTGCCAACAACCAAAAACCCATATGTCTATGCCCCACATGTAACCAAGGCCCTGTAGAGAACAAAACACAAAGCCAGAAGGGAACCAAGTAAAAGCAATCCTGTCAGCATAAGAATGGTTAGCAAACAAATGCCCATCCATATAAGGAGCATAGAAGGATGAAGAAAACCCTCAGGAATCAAAATGAGGCCGATCCACAAAATAGTCCATAGTAAAAGCCATAGTATCAACATCAAGATAAGGAGCCATCTACACCACCATATTAACTGTACTTTCTAGTTCCTCAGAAGAAGCCAATAGCCAGCAATTTTGCCAAGAACTCTCCAAATAAAGCAGAGCATTATGTATTTAGAAAAAAACACAAAACAAGAATGAATACCATACCTGCTCACCATCCTGAATTTAACAAGGGAAAGGATAACCGCTGCATGATTATCTTATCATCATAAGAGAAAATGCTGAGCAAGAAACCTCAAACCAAAAGGTGAAATTTCCTCATACCTTTCAACAGATCCAATCATTAAGGCAACTTCCAACAGAACAAGCACAAGGTGTAATGATTCAACAGAAGGACCAGTTCCACATAATGTGAAACTAAAGCTCATTGCAAAGTTGCCCACATCCAACCGCAAAGAAAAATGATCAAAAAAGCAAAAGATCAAAATCAATGTAGTTTAACAAATCCAGCCATGAAAACTAATGATTTGCATGGGAGATCCGATACCAAGTCAGTCCCCAAAATATCCAATGGAAACCGAGGTACTCATCAACCGTGATGACATCCCATAAACCCATCATGTAGCTTCATGGAACCAGACAGTGCCAATCAAGAAGTCCCAGAGATACCAAAACTGCCAGCCATTCATAAGATATCCTAAAATAAAAAATAATTACACACTGGTCATACGATTTCATTCGTATAGATTGGCCAGCAACTTACCAAAACGCTGAAGAAAGTAAAATAGAGAAAGACCAACCGGCAATCTCCGAAATATCAAAAGAAGATAAGGAGATAGCCATCAACAGAGGTATCCATAATATTCCAAAAATGCAGCCAAGGAACAACATGGGAGACAACTCAAAACCTAATCACTATCAAAAAAGTCAACCGAGCATAGTTTGCCCCTCCACCCTCCATACTTAATAAGGAGCTACTACCAGAAATAGCTACAACAGAGATGCTGCCATAAGGCAAGATAGCATCGCCCCTATAGCCATCCAAGGAAGTGAAGCACCCCATAAAGCAAGGAGATGAGAGAGGACACTTGGAACAAAAGGCAGCTCACCCCCAAAAATAGAAACTACAACAAACACTCTCCTTAATGAAGAAATTCTCCCAATAAATGTCAACAACAAAGATATTGCCCAAAAGACCAACACCTTCATTATAGACACTTATGAAAGAACACCCACACCAAGAGTAGGGAATGAAGGATTTCTGAATGGAAGAACTGCTAAGAGAAGCTTCATGCATGAGATAGGAATGTCCGAAGGGGCAAGTTCTATATAGTCAGCCTCGGCAAAGACATTGATCTCTCTAAAACAGTGAGAAATAGAGAAAGTGGAAAAACCTTTAAGTTGTAGGAGAATATGATCTAAAAAATACTGCAAGTGCCAAGAAAGACACTTTTTGCTAACAACTGCTTGAAAGACTAACATTGAATCACCTTCAATAACAATATCCTTAATGTTTAAAGAAAGAGCTAGGTCAAGCCCAAAGGATAAAGCCTGAAACTCAGCCACATCATTAGTACCACGGCCAATATATTTACCCACTGCTTTAATGATCTTTGAAGAGTGATCAAAAATAATTACCCCAATCCCAGACCTCCCCGGATTTCCTTTAGACGCCCCATCAAACTGAAGTTTATATGAAGGAAAAGGAGGAGGACTCCATTTAGCCATCTTGCATTTAAGAAGCGAAGAAAATCCATCTGATATAACCCCATGAGAAGGCATCAATTGAAGCGAAGACCATTGCCAAGTGACCCAATTATCCCAATGAGAAAAAGACCTAAGATGATCTAGATTTTTATGAATGAAAGAGATCACCACTTCACTATTGGAGGCTTGAATTCTACCAATTATGTCTGTCAAAGACACAAATTTATGTTTAAAGATTCTTGAATTTCTTTCGAGCCAAAGATCCCAAATCACTAGAGATGGAGCGACAACCCAAAGAGGTGAGTAGAACGAAGAGGGAAACAACAAGGGCCATGACATAAATTGTGAAAGTAGATTAGAACAGAGAGCAGAAGACCATCCTAACATATCAAACAGCCAGTACCAACAGTCAAAAGCAAAAGGGCACAGCAGGAAAAGGTGATCCACCGATTCCATACAATAACTACAGAAAACACAAGGAAACACTATTGTAATCCTAAGCCTATCCAATCGCATCCCAGTAAGGACTTTATCTTGGACTGCCAACCAAGCAAAAGCCCCTGCCTTTGGAAGACAAGCAGGATGCCAAAAAAGCTTAGTAGGCCAAGAAGAGTGCAAAGGGGCCTGAACCAAAGACTTGTACCCATCTTTGACTGAATAGGAGCCTGAAGTATTTTTAACCCAAACGAAGGAGTCCTCCTTATCAAGGAAAACTAAAGGTCTTTTACGAAGTTCATCAACAAAAGCTAAAATAAGATTGTTATCAATAGACAAGGGAGGGATATCCTTCCATTTAGCCACTAAACATAGGCCAGATGAGACAATATTAAAATAATCTGCAACAAGAGGCCCCCAAAGGTCCGATAGAATATCAAGCAAAGGGGACCAGTCACGAATAGCTGAGAGAGCAGGATGCCCATTCCAAACTTCATCCCAAAATCGGGCCTTATTCCCATTATGAACAATCCAAGATAGATGTGGTAAGACCACCTCCCTACAAGAAACCAAAAAATTCCAGAACACAAAACCCTTCAGAAGGGATGTTGCAGTAAAAATCATTTCTCTGGATGCTCCCCTTAAATACTTGGTGAGCATGACAAAAGCCCATTTACTTTGAGGATCTGCATATAACTTCCAAATCAATTTTGCCCCCAATGCTTTATTCTGAAAAACTAGATCACGGATACCCGCACCCCCCAGCTCCTTGGGACGACAAATTTTATCCCAAGCAAGAAAAGGGATCTTCTTTTTACCTCCTAAATTGTCATTCCAAAGGAAGGTCCTAAGGGAAACCTTAATATCCTTAATGACTTGAGATGGAGCTTGTAGGATAGACATCAAATATGTAGGGATAGCATTCAACACTAATTTGATTAAAAGGATCTTACCAGCCATTATAAGCCACTTATGATTCCACGAGGAAATTCTAGAGGTTATTGAATAAACAACTTTATCCCAAAAGGAGGTCTTTTCTGATCCTAAAAAGCAAGGAATGCCTAAATATATACATGGAAAGGTCCCAACTTGAAAATTCCAGAAGCGGGTAAGTGTATCCCGAACTAAAGTGGGGACATTCACAAAAAAGACTTTGGACTTTTGATTATTAACTTTTTGCCCAAAGAAATTAGCATAATCAGATATAATTTTCTTAATAACTCGAGCTTCCCTCATAGAGGCCATCCCAAATAGAAGTGTATCATCAGCAAATAAGCAATGAGATTGTGAAGAAGGGAGACCATCGACTCTGATGCTTGACCATAAACCAGATGTCGTAGCATTGGAGATAGCCCTACTTAATGCTTCCGCCAAAAGAATAAACAAAAAAGGAGATAGGAGATCTCCTTGCCTAATTCCCCAGGAGGAAGCAAAGAAGCCCGAGGGAGAGCCATTAATCAAAACTAAAAAGTGAGCAGAGG
This sequence comes from Cryptomeria japonica, assembly GCF_030272615.1. NCBI lineage: Eukaryota > Viridiplantae > Streptophyta > Pinopsida > Cupressales > Cupressaceae > Cryptomeria > Cryptomeria japonica. The sequence goes on along the minus strand of NC_081406.1, from coordinate 374,304,796 downwards.
ATATACATGAAAACACCCATTTAACGTAGCTATGTGAAAACCCTAAACGATACAAAACCGCCACCAAGGACTGCCAATTAACCCGATCATAAGCTTTAAGCATGTCTAGTTTAAGAATCATGGCTGGGACCTTTTGTTGAGATATGGAGTGCAGAATTTCGTGAGCTACAATGGCACCTTCAGAAGTTTCCCGACCAGGCACAAAACCATCCTGCGCCAAGGAAATTATCTGAGGAAGGAGCTTAGACAACCTAACCGAAATTGCCTTAGTAAAGATTTTATATAAGGTAGTACACAAGGCAATTGGACGAAAGTCCGAAAATGAGGTAGGGTTATCTACTTTCGGGATGATAGCAATAAGAGTGGTATTAATTTCTCTTAGTATCGACCTATTTCTTCTATATTCCTCCAAGGCTAGTAGTACATCATTTCCTATAAAATCCCAGCATTTCTGAAAGAATAAAGCCGTAAATCCATTCGGACTCAGCGCCTTTTCCGGATGCATGGAAAAGACTCTCTCTTTCAATTCAGCCAAAGAAAAGGGGGCCATAAGCATTCCTATTATCCTCTTGAGACACTAAAGGAGGGATCAAATTTATAAACTCCTCATCCCCCAACACCAGCTCTGCTAAAAGAAGAGACTTAAAGAACCTAACAGCTTCGGCAGCTATATCATCCTCCTCCATCAAAGTGTTACCATTAGAGTCAATAATACAAGAGATTCGATTGCGAAGTCTCTTGAGCTTAGAAGAGGAGTGAAAGAATTTTGTATTTCGATCGCCTTCGGAAAGCCAAAGGTCCCTAGACTTATGTCTCCAATAAGATTCTTCCCTAGCCAAGATCTCACTCAACTGCAGGTTCAGCAACTTTAGCTGATCATACATTAAGGAAGACATACCTAAAACAACAATGCTTTCATTTAGTTGCTCAATTTCCTCCTGAATCCTAGCCTTTTCACCAAAAATATTCTTAAAATGCATCACATTCCAATCCTTTATCCTTAACTTTAAAAAGCCCATTTTCTTAACAAGCTGAAACATCCGACACCCAGGAAAAAATGGAGCTGAAGCCCACCATTGTTTTAAGGAAGGTAAAAATGATTGGTCCCTAAACCACATTGGCTCAAACTTGAAAGGTAACTTTCTAGGAGCCCTGTCCTCAAAAATAGTGAACTGAATAGGAAAATGATCAGAACCAGTATAGGGGAGAATTGAGGACACAAAATCCTGTCCTAAATTAAACCAGTTATCTGAAACCATAAAGCGATCCAGTCTTTCCGAGATTTGACAAAAGTCCCTACGCATGTTAGTCCATGTAAATGACCCATTAAGAGGTTTACAATCAACCAAATTCAGGGACTGAATAAAATTGCAAAAGTCTAACATAGAATGTTTATTAGTGATTATTCCCTCAGCCTTTTCATCCAAACTAGTAATTGCATTAAAATCTCCCCCAAAAATCACAAAAACATTCCGCAGAGGAGTAGCAAGAGAAACCAAAAAATTTCAAAGATTTATTTTTTCTAGAACCCCAGATGGACCGTAGACATTAAATAACCAGAATTTTAAACTTGATATCCTACTCTTAACCAGCCCAAGCATCCAATTGGATGAGGAAGCAATTAATGAGAAATGTACACTAGAATCTTTCCAAAGGACTGCCAGCCCACCTGAAGCACCAGAAGAGGGAGATGAGCAAAAATTCCATACTCTCCAAGAAGAAAATAACCTATCAGCCGAAGACAAATTTAGCTTAGTTTCTTGTAGTAATACCAAATCACACTTCATTAAGTCCAATTGTGACTTAATCAAGCGTCGTTTGTTAGGGGCGTTTAAGCCCCTAACATTCCAGGATGTAATCCTCATTGGACCTTAGGGGAGGCATCAGCTCCCCTCAAAACATTCAAAGAAAGTGGAGAAACTAAACTGTCGAAAATACCTTATGCAAACTTCGTTTGATAGCTAAGGCTCTTGTGAGAGGTGGACCGCAGGGTTTCTTTGATCTTTTCTTTTAGAGGTCTCCAAAGAAGAAAGAATAGTTGTTTGAATTCCCGCATCAATTTCTAATTTAGTCTTAGTATGCTTGAGTTTGCGACCCCTTTTCCTCGAAGTGGACAAGGGCGAGGTAGGGAGAAGAGGGGTTTGAACCAAAGGGAGCCCAGGAGTGACCTCCACGGGTGCCTTATCTACCCTAACCTCCTCCTTATCTGAGACCACGGGAGCCAGAGATGACACAAGACCTGAAGCCACCAAAGCCTTATCCATGTTGAAAAGCTCAAAAGAGTTATTGGTAGGAAAAGCAGCCAAGTCATTCTCCAAAGAACCCAGATCAACCGAAATCGAAGAAATTACCTTATTTGCTAAAGGAGAATTAAGAGAGACCTTATTAGTGTAAACAATATCTTGAACCTGAGCAATGAGATGCTCGTCTGGAACAACGTCAATACCCATAGGTTCGTCACTATCTATCAAAACCTCAGGGATTTGTGTTTCAGCTTCTAAGACATTACCCACATCTGAATTAATATCAATAGCCACAGATTTATTTAAAACATCAAGGATTCGCGGTTCGGTCCCTAGGATATTACCCAACTCAACCACATGCTCAGAAGACAATCCCCTATTTGAAGTGTCATTAGGATTTTTCGAAAGGGGAGCATTCGGCAAGCCAATCCTCAGGGAAGGAACAGAGTTCTCAGATACTGCTGCTAAAACCCTAGAAGTGAAAGTTTTCTTCAAGGGGGAAGGAGGATTAGCAACACCACCAACAAATTGACCTTTATTCCAGGCAAAAGTGTCCACATTCTCATCAAAAGGAGATTCAGTATCCCACGATCCAAGCCGAATGGATTTCATATGAAAAAACAGGGGAGAATCCATAGTAACTACAGAGCAACCAAAATCCTCAGAGTCCCTAACCAGGTTTTGACGCCACAAGCCAAATGGAGACCGAATGTTGCAGAACTTTGGCAAGGAGATTTTAGGGGAAACTAACACACAAATTTTGACAACCAACACCCCATCCTCAAACAGCGAATGAGACAACAGAAATTTTCCCAGCGAATCCCCAATTTTTGTTAAAATATCAGATTCAACGAATTCAGATGGTAAAAGAGGAAGTTTAATCCACATAGGAACCTGTTTTGCGCCAACCCTAGAAGCCGCTAGAAAGGGTTTCCAACTCTCCACAAAAATCAGGTTTTTCCCAAGCCAAAAAAATGGAATACTCAAAGCCTTATCTCTAGCAGATGCAGAATCAAACACAATGATAAACGAACTTGCAGAGATAACATGGAAATATAAAGTGCCATACCAGTGTGCATGAAGTTTACAATGGAGCTTGGACAAAGGAATAGAGTCACCCAACACCTGAATCACGACTACCAAAGCCCAAAGATCATGAGCCTTCTTCCCCAAAATGGCATCCGAGGCATCAATCAAAGGAACCGGAAACGGAGCAGGCTAAGAGGGTAATTCTACATTCGGCAAATGACCTCCCGAATCTCTTGAATGCAAATTCGCAGAGGCATCCGGCCGAGCCTTATTACCAGAAACCCTAGCATTCCATTTTTGCTTGCCCTTTTGTCCATTTCCCATAATTCTATTTCGGTCCCGATTTTGATGCCTCCGAAAAAACCCTTTAAAATATGCAGAAAAAGGGAAAACATGTTGGAGTATTTTATCATCTGTAAAACGAGCAGGTGAAGCCAAGACATCAATCCATTTGCCATCCCGAAAAACCCACTGCGGAATATGTCCTGCCCGAGAGCCAAAGGGATCTTTGGGGGGGAGCGGATCAGACACCGCCTCATCCCCCCAACGCCTGTTCCGTTGCATGCCGGACACCACATCCCCGAAGGCTCGCTCATCCCGAAAACTCACTCATTCGCCCATCTTTTTAGCTTTCCTCATTACTTGTGCATATTGATTGAGTACAGTCTAAATATTAAAATGAATATTAAATTAACCTATGTTAATGGATTTGTGGTAAAACAGTAAGGTGGTTATTAATAAAGAGATTGATTTACTTTTTGCTCAGTTTTTTTTGACAGCACCAGAATATTGATATATACTAATTAAAAAAGACTGTTCTACAGACATAACAAGAAGAAAACAATTGATTTACTTTTTTCTCCATTTTTTGATACACTAGAATAATGATATATTCTAATAAAAGAAGACTGTTGTACAAACAGAATTAGAAGATTGTTTTTTTTTTGCTCTGTATAGATTTTTCTCTTTTTATTGATTTATCATTTTTTGAAGATTTAACTTTATGTTTTAATATTTTTAATGTTTAATAGAAGGTTTTTTTCCTTTTTAGAATTGTATTGTTTCAATGCAAGGTTTTTTCTTTTTATGCTATATTTCCATTTTTATTAATTTATCAATTATAAAATAATTATAAAATAAATAAAATTAGTACATATAATTGTGACTGAAAATTGTGATATGTATATTTTGAAACGGTTTCTGTTTTGTTACAGTGGAGGTGCTTCAATTCCCTCAAAATTGGAAAATTTAATTTTTAAACAGTTACTATTCCTACACTACTTCCAAATTGCAGATTTCTCTTCCAGCAGTAAGTTTGTAAATCTCTCTTGAAACTTTTTTTGTAGCATTAAATTTTTTTAGTGGGAAAACAAAGTTATGATTGTATGGGCAATTCCTGTATTGTTGCAGTTGAACAAATTCTTTTTCTTTTTCTTTTTCTTATTAAGCCTTTTATTGCTAGCTTCGTGAGCGAAAACTCAAATATCCAATGATGTGTTGCATATTTCTCAGTAGATTTTTTAATTTAAGCACAGATCATGCAGAATTATGTGGGTTTCCCTCCGACATAATTTTTGGAGGACCTGTATCAGTTGCATCTCTGGCAACGAGTTCTCTTGGGGCCAAAAGAACTAGGGTACTAAGTCGGTCTGCAATAATTGCCATTGTAGCAGCTGAATGTATAGTTGTAGATGTTCTCTTCAGCAAAACCCTGCCATCGAAGTTTGAAGACTGGGAGGTAGTAATCATGGTTTTGCTTGAAAATGAATGTTCGATAGGGGCCAGTGCCATTGGGAATGTTTACTAAAGGTAGCATAAATTGATAAAAGGAGTGGGGCGCTACACAAATAGGTTAGCAGAAGATTTGGCCTTCATAAAATATTTCTAAATTTTTAAAGAATAGAAGAGGGATAATGAAAGAAGAGAGAAATTATATATGCTGGTGAATTGAAGCTGGAAAGTTGTTTAAAATTAAGAAATTTGTTCTTCTGAAAGGATATTTTGTGCTATTGTTTATTTGATTAAATGAATACATGAAGTGAATTATATTTTGTGACACCGGAGTCTAACACAAAGCATTAATATTAAATTACTCAACCTTCTCATCAGAATTTCATCGATTCAAAGATATATGTAAAACGGATTGCGAATAAAATAATGAGGAGATACCAGTTTGAGATTCCAGTAGAATTATGTTGAATTTATATAAAAGGAACAAATAAAATAAAATCCTAATCCTACTGGACTTGAAAGGGAAAGATTTGGACAGACACAGAGTCTTTGCTAGAGTTGGTTTGAGCTATCTCAAATGGCGGTTTTTAGGAGAAAATCCGGAGGTTCAGGGAAAAGAGGAGGACCTCTTTCAATTTGCAAGGCTCAACGGAATCCTGCCTATGAAAGCTGCAGACATAGAGGCCCAAGCCAACCAGAATTGCAGGGGTGGTTCAAGCAGAGGCCGTCGGGTCGCTGGTCGTGGCCGGGGTCGTCCAGCAGGCAGAGGCCGAGGAAGAGCAAGAATCGATTTGCCCCAACCTGATCCTCCCAGTGAAAACTAGGCTTTCTTTTCGATGCTGTGAAATTTTTTCTCCTTGATACTTAATCCAAAACCGTATATAGCTTATTTTGGTTTCTTATTAAGTTTAAACTCTCTGTTTTCTAGGCAGTTGGGAATCTGCCATATAAACGTTTTAGTTCTATTTTCTTAAGACTGCATAATTTTGATGGTTTTGTTAAAAAAAAGTGGATAAATCTTAAGGATAATGGTTTCCTGTCTGTTTCTGGAAACCATTTTTTGTTGGGATCGCTGAGAATAGGTTTTTTATGCTATGTCTCTCAGCCAAAAAGCTTCTGTAATTAATTCAAATTAATATAAATCTCGACTCTGCCTTTACCGATCCAAAAAAAAAAAAAAAAAAAAAATCCTAATCCTACATTTTAAAACAAGCTGTATAAAATATGTCCTGGTTATATTTTATGTTGCAGCGACAATATTTCAGACAATTGCAATTTTATTCTACCAACAACCGGTAGTATTTCTAAATAGGCAGTATTTGTTTAAATGATTTTCTAATAGTTAAATATTTTTCGGGGAAGTCAACCCATTCATAGGAGTTGTCTTGAAAAAAGTTTTCTTGTGTTGCTCGTTTAGCTGTAATGTTAGAGTTCTTCATTCATAAGTCAGAGCGGTTTTTGATGATCTCAGTACAAGGTGCTCACATTTGTAAAATGTTTTTCTCACGATTTAAAAGGAGTATTTAATAACACTGTCATTTTCACACTGCAAGAAGTAAACAGAATATTTATCAAAGATTAACAACAGGGCCATGTTGAGTGAAGGAAATTGGTCCATTCTAATAGCATACAAACATCCCAGTTTGAAGAAAACCGTTTAAGAACTCGATAGTGTTTAAGGATTAAAATGCAGAGCTCAATTTTTAGTTTTAAGGTATACAGTAAATTATACAACTACATCACAATGTTTTTCATCACTAAGTTTTCATTTGCATGTCATAAAACAATATAACATTGTATATAGTCTTTACCAAAATGCCACTGTTTCCATAGAAAGTGAATGTATATTTTTTTAAAGTCTTACACCAAATGTCACTGTTTCCAAAGCAAGTGAAAGTTCTGAATGAAGTTGAATTTAAGAAACCTAAAGTATATCCCACTATGGCAACACAAGTTTGTTTGACCATCGACATGTGTAATGTATTCAATGAAAATAGAACTTTGCTGAAAAGCAAGGTTGATTTCCATAACACATACATAAAACAAATTTCATGATAAAGGCTCAATATAGCTATGTTTAATCATCCTCTTAATTAGTTGAGTCCCATAAACATCCATGGGCTTTCTCAGAAGTAAAATCCAGCCCAGAATTAAAATTGGGACGGAATAAGCTTTCACTGATCAACTACTTACAATAAAAGAAGACAATGACTTTAATAATGAGGACAACCTATAATAGCAGTCACACCATGAGTAGTAAAGAAATAATGACAAGAATAGACATAAGATAATGCATACAAGAGTAAAATAGCCCTATGTCCTAGGAAAGAAGTGGAAAACCATGATCAAGATGTCTTAGTCAATAATGTGGGATGCCTAATAAGCATAGATAGGGGAATGTACAAATTACAAAGCATATGAGAGGGGAATGTACAAATTACAAAGCATATGAGAGAGCTTTTGAAAACACAAGTGTTGTTGCATAATTATCAAGCTAGATCATGACTTAAACACAAGGACTGTCTTAGTAGTGCACACAAGGTCTAAGATCAAATCCATGGTCTTTAGGTTTAAACCAGAGCATAGTGATGGTTTGCACTCAAGAGACATTCAAATTGACATTAGAGAGCATGGAAACAACATAAATAACAACCCCGGATCTGCTATGCGACTTTCATTACAAGTGTCTACAAGGTCGAAAGAGGGTCTTAGTCTTTTTGTTAGGACAAACTCATGTTGGTATCAATGTCAAATACCAAGCATGAGATGGTGTACATGAGTCTATAAGAGATAGAATACAATAGAGAAAGACTGACATTAATAATGAGATAAAGGACTTCAAAGGAATCAGAGGTCCTATGTTTATAGAACCATGTGACTCAAGTTTAGAACACTCCAAAAGCTATAGGACAAGTCAAACTAGTAACAGTCCTAGGATAGGGATATGACTACCATGAATAGAAGAGATAACAAGGTATCATGGGAGGAGATAATGAATTTTCATAAGATGGCAAGTCAAATACATTGATCTATTCATAGCATTAGAGAACAAAGTAGACAGAGCAATCCTTTGACAGACCCTTCCAATGAAGAGATGTAAGGACCCTTACAAATCTAACCTTAGATTTTTCAGTTTTGTTTCATGACCATTTTGTCAAATAGTTTGTGTAGGAGCTAGTCTGAGTTTTTTTTTTTAATTTCTTATTAACTATTTTATGTTTGAGTTTGTAACCATACACCAAATGCAACACGCAAAACTAAAAGGCAAGGATGTATATACAGAATGACAGCTAATTCTAAGTGAGAACCACTTCATAATGCACCAAATCAGACATATTTACATTCTGGAACAAAACTGATGACAATGATACGGACCATTAAGTTACATAAAGTATATCCCAGGTTACAAGTTTGGGGTTTCACCACAATTATATCAGACGCTATTACGTATAACTGCACATGGATTTTAGTTTCACGTTGAGCATGATTTAGTATAAGTTATGGGCAACCTATATTTCCAACGAGTGATAATGATCTCATTACATGACGTAGTTTCCTTAGACTTCTATTTATAGCCGTTTTAGCTGGTCCTGCACTAATATTTGTAATCTTTTAAGTAAATGCAGAGATTTATATCTGTTACTAGTAAAAAGAAGAAACATACAAATAAAGTTGTAAAGAGATTCCAGACCATCCATAAGAAGATGTAGTTTGCCAAGCAACCAATCCTTTAGTTCGAATTCACACCCTGTGGTTGCTGCACCTAACTGTAGCAAATCTGGATGGGATTCTATGGTCTAGTCTTGTTTCCATTTGCTGCATCAGAGAGCTCGAGCAAAGGCGCCCCTTTAGTGGCACCACTAAGCCTTTTCCCTGCTACCATTCAACCTCGCTACTATCAACTTTAACTGTTCCTTCCCTCACAACTCTGAGAGGAAAGACAACCAAAAATAAGAAACCACATTTTTGCTTCAAGAAAGTTGCACACAATGTTTTTGCCCACTAATGGCAAGAGGAATCATGCGGTACCAAGAAAGATCATTGTTCTAGGGGTTTTGTCCCAGAGAAGCCCTTGTTGGAAAAATAATGTTTCATGTGAGCTCCTTCGAAAAATTACGAAGTTGTGATAGCGCTTTTTTTTCCATAAAGACCAACAGGCAAAAATCTCAATAATTTGACTTTTAAGTGAGTTTCTAATTAGCAAAATTCAATTAATGGTTGTTGGATCAACCAAAGAAAGAAAAATCAAACACAAACATGAAAACATATTATGCCTATGTTATATTTTAGAGAATTTATTTTCATTTTTAAAATGGTAATATTATTATTTATTATATTTTACAATTGAAAATATTCATATTATTGTGTGTTATATTTTATAGAATTTGTTTTCATTTTTAAAATGGTAATATTTTTTTTTTTCAATAAAAGTGGATTATTCCACTAAACTTTTTTATTAATATTTTTTATTTTTTACACAGGATTCAAAGAGCATACCAGAGGAAAGAACCCTGGGAAGAAAACTTCCGGTCACAGCTCATAAAATAAACCTATAGTCTCTAATGGATCAATTTATACACTCCACCCAAAACCACATACAAAATGCGGTCACAACACATATAATATCAGTTTTGCATAGAGCCCATATGACAATTTGCCAAAAAAACCCATTGGATAATTTTCAAATGTAGACTCCATACCTGCTATCAATGGAAGAAGACAAAAATTTCCAAAGCCCTGTGTCAAATCCCATGAGCCAAAAACCTTCCTGCCAAAAAAGAAAGTATCAAAAAACCTTTGGAAAAACACTATTATATCAAATACCATGACCTCGAACTCTTCTCCAGACAACGAACATGAATACTTGAAATGAAAGGGGAAAGCGTGAATAATTATCATCATAAAATTTTACATCGATGTTACTCAAGAAAATCATATGACTATTGTTGCAAACCTTCCCATACCCTAGAAGGAATTTCCTCAAAACCCACCTCTCGCTGATTAGCATTGCTATCAATGGCTAAATTTGTCAAATAATCCGCAATCTTATTTACTTCTCTGTAACAATGGGATACCAAGAAAGATTCAAACAATTCTATTTTTTGTAAAATGGGATCAAGTATATACTGCAAATTCCAACAATTTGATTTCTTTTTCATAACACATTGAATAATCACCATAGAATCACCTTCAATTATTAAGTCCTTAATTCCCAAAGAGATTGCCATATCCAATCCAAAAGACAAAGCATGAAATTCCGCATAATTGTTAGTTTTAAAACCAATAGCATGACACTTAGCTTGAATAAAATTTGCATTGTGATCATAAATTACCATGCCTGCCCCAGCCGGCCCAGGGTTACCACGAGAGGCCCCATCAAAATTCAGTTTAAAGTGCCCCTGCGGAGGAGGTTTCCATCTAGCAGAGCATCTCTTACCTATTGCATCATTCTTTTTTAAAATTGAACCATGAGAGGGTAAAACTGACAGCAACTTCCAAACTCTAGTAAATCTACTATCCCAGTGCGAAAAAGAAGTAAGATTTTCCAAATTCTTATAAATAAATGACAAAGCAACCTCAAAGATTAAAGACTCAATTTTTAATAGAATCTCAGACACAGGAGACCTTGTTTTTTTAAATATCCTGTTGTTTCTCTCTAGCCAAACATTCCAAATCACAATAGATGGAGATATGATCCAAAGGCATGCATAAAAAGATGAGGCAAACATAAAGGGCCAAGATCTAAAATGGGAAATGAGATCCTTACCAATAACAAAGGATATATTTAACTTCTCAAACAACCACTGCCAACATTCATAAGCATAATCACAATGTAGGAACAGGTGTGAAGAAGATTCCAATTTTTTGTTACAAAGGACACAAGGGAAAACAGCAGTAATACCAAGCCTATCTAGTCTCATACCTGTAAGGACTCTATCCTGAAATGCCAACCAAGCAAAGGCTCCAACTTTGGGAAGACAAGTCGAATGCCAAAACAACTTATAAGGCCAAGAAGACAAATCTTTAGCAACCATAAGAGAGTTGTAACCATCTTTAACAGTGTACTTACCAGAAATATTATTTGTCCAAATAAGTTAATCCTCAGAATCAGAAAGAAATACAATTCTATCCCCCAAAATCTTTTCAAAATCTAATTTCACGCTTTGATCAACATCTAAGAAATCAATCGACTTCCATCTAGCTAGCTTAAGGGGTCCACTAGTCACAATTTTAAAATAAACTGCTACAAAAACACCTGAAAGGGAGGAAAGAACAGTGATCAGAGGAGACCAATCCCTAATATTCACCAAAGGTGTGTGTCCATTCCATACTTCATCCCAAAATCTGACCTTTCTACCATTATGAACAATCCATGAGAGATGAGGCAAAATAACTGATCTACATTTACAAAGGAAATTCCAAATAGCAGAACCCGAAGGCAAATTTGAGACTTTAAAAATGTACTCTCTCAGTCCATTATTTAAATATTTGGCAAACATAATCTGTGCCCATAAGGAGCTAGGCTTGTCATATAATTTCCAAACCAACTTAGCACCTAAGGCTAAATTCTGATTCTCTAGACTTTGAATTCCTGTTCCCCCAAGTTCCTTAGGCAAACATACCTTATCCCATGCAACTAAAGGGAGTTTCTTCTTGCCATCTTTATTATTGTTCCAAACAAAATCTCTAAGAGTATCCTGTAAACTAACAATGGCTGCTTTTGGAGACTTCAAAACAGACATGAGATATATGGGAACAACATTCAAAACAGACTTGATGAGAACAATTTTAACCGCCAAAGTTAACCATCTATGATTCCATGAGAGAATTCTTTTAGAAATGACCGAAATAATCTTACCCCAAAAACCAATCTTATCTTGTTTAACAAAGAAAGGAATCCCAAGGTAAGTACATGGAAGAATTCCAGTCTCAAATCCCCAAAAGGATTGCAACCTATGTTGAACCAGTTGTGATGTATTAAGGAAAAAAATCTTTGATTTATCACCATTCACTTTCTGACCAGAAAACGATGCATAATTTTGTATTATTCCTTTAATCACTTTTGCCTCAACTAACGAAGCATGTCCAAATAATAGAGTATCATCTGCAAAGAGACAATGGGAAATAATTTGGGGAATATTCTGAATCCTTATACCTTTCCAAAGCCCCCCCACTTTAGTAGCCCTAATAGCCCAACTAAAGGTTTCAGCTAGGAGAATAAACAAAAAGGGAGAAAGGGGATCTCCCTGTCTCAAACCCCTAGAGGAAGTGAAAAAACCACAAGGAGAACCATTAATTAAAACCGAGAATCTTGCAGAAGAAATACATGCATGAATCCATTTGACCCAGGCCTTGGAAAAACCTAACTTCTCAAGAACAACACATAAAGCCCCCCACTCTACTCTATCGTAAGCCTTCATCGTGTCTAGTTTAAGTATCATGGTCAAGGTTCTTTGGGTGGAAATAGAATGTAGCACCTCATGTGCTACAATTGCACCCTCTGTCGTCTCCCTTCTGGGACAAAACCACCTTGCTCCAATGAAATGATCCTAGGTAGAATTTTTGCCAACCTAAGGGAAATTGCCTTCGTAAATATCTTATACAAAGTGTTACATAAAGCAATGGGGCGGAAGTCAGCAAAAGTCTTAGTATCCTCTTTTTTAGGAATAATTGCAATCATTGTAGTATTAAGTTCTTTTAAAATGGACCTATTTCTCCTAGATTCCTCGAGAGCCAATAAAACATCATTTCCCACAAAATCCTAACATTTCTTAAAAAAATAGAGTAAAACCATCTGGTCCCTGGGCTTTATCTGGATTCATGGGAAAGGCAACACTCTTAACTTCTTCTAAGGAAAAGGGAGACATCAACATCTTATTATCTTCCAAAGATACTAAAGGAGGAATATTAGATATAATATCATTGTTGAGATTTCCATTTTCCGAAGATAATAATGACTTAAAAAACCTAACTGCCTCTGAAGCAATGTCCTCTGGCTCTGTCAATAAATTCTCATTCTAACACTAAATACAAGATATCATATTCTTACATCTTTTAATCTTAGCTGAAGAATGAAAAAAATTTGTGTTCATGTCACCATTTGAAAGCCATAACTCTCTAGATTTCTGTCTCCAATAGATTTCCTCTCTAGCTAACACCTCCTCAAGCTGTAATTTTAGTGACTTCAATTCATCAAAAACTTGTGGCACCATACCATGTTGAAGCACATGAGTATTAAAACACTCAATCGTATCTTGAATCCTTTGTTTCTCCTGAAAAATGTTCTTAAAATACGAGATATTCCATTCCCTAATATCCAATTTCAAATAACTTAACTTCTTAGCAATCTGACACATACGGGACCCAGAACAAAAAGGAGCAGAATTCCACCATTTCATAAGCAAAGGCAAAAAGGAAGAATTCCTAAACCACATGGGCTCAAATTTAAATGGAGACTTAAAAGAAGCCCTATCCTCAATAACTGAAAGGGAAATTGGAAAATGATCAGAACCTGAGACCAGTAGAATAGAGGAAAAGAATTCAAAATCTGAATCAATCCAATTCTCAGATAACAAAAACTGATCTAATCTCTCAACAATCTGAGAAAAATCCCTTCTCATGTTTGCCCATGTGAAAACCCCATTCTGAGACTTACAATAAAAAAGGCTCATATCAGAAATGAAATCCCCAAAGTCATCCATAATCCTTTTATTAGGGAAAACACCTCCTATTTTCTCATCTAAATCAGTGATAGCATTAAAATCACCCCCGAAGATAATAAAGGAACCATGTTTTAAGGGAGAAGAAATCCTCTTTAATTCACCCCATAACTTACTCTTCCCTTGAATTCTTGACGGAGCATAAATGTTAAAAAGCCAGAATTTAACCTTCGAAATCTTGCTTAAAACTAAAGCTAACATCCAATTTGTAGCAGATGCCACTAAATGTACCTCAATATTATAATTATTCCAAAGCAGTGCCAAACCTCCTGAAGCACCACAAGCCAGAGAAGAAAGAAAATTCCACCTTCTCCAAGATGAAAAAACCAAATCAGTAGACTCCTTTGACAACTTTGTTTCTTGCAACATAAAAATATCACACTTAATTAAGTCCATTTGGGACTTAATTAAGTGTATCTTGTTAGGGGCATTTAAGCCCCTAACATTCCAAGAAATAATTCTCATTGTCCCCAAGGGGAGGCCGAAGCTCCCCTCTTCTCATCAATCGGAGAATTTTTTCTTTCCCCAAAGCAACCTTGCAAATTACGTTTCACAGCCCCTGATCTTGTCACAGGTGGACTAGTCACGAATCTTTTACTCCTCTTTCTTTTTACACTTACAGGATTTAGGCATGTTTTCTTAGGCCTACCAAGAGAGACTGAATGCCTCCCTTGCCCACCAGCAGGAGAAAGGGACAAAGTCTTTTGAATTCCAGCATCAATTTCCATTTGAGTCTTAAGATTATTTGGAGACCTACCTCTCCTAGGAGAAACCACTGATGGTGAAAAAACTGGAGTTGTTTGGACAATTGGTAAACTCTTGCATGACTTTGGAGAAGCCAGGATAAATGGATTATCTTCAAAACCCAACTCTGTTGTAGCCAAAACCGCAAAAGGATTATCAGATGCAGAAATTGGAAGGGTTGATTTAATACCCCCCAAATCATTCTCAATTGAACAAACAACTCTATCAGTAATACCCTCATCCATTTGATGTGTATGATTGTTAAAAATATCATGTACTTGTTGAACCAGATTCTCATCTGGCATAATAACAGGGACAACCTCTGACGGATTACTATTCCCTAAGGAAGATTCATTAGCCATATTAATTTCAATATTTAGAGGGGAATTATTAGAAACCAAATTCTTAATTTCCTGAACTAAAGAAGCAGCATTAGGAAAACCTATGGCAGGTACCTGTTTAATAGTTTCCATATCAACCGCTGTATTTTTATCTAGATTCACATTCTTTGAAGAATCCAAAACCTCCTTTTGAGTGCATGAAGACAAATTGTCGTCCTTACCCTTTGTGTGATTATTTGGCATCTTAGGGCAATCTATCATCAATGGGTGATCTACTCCATTCATCGGGGGATTACCATCCACTATACCCCGTTATTAGAAAATGTCTTCAGTAAAGACGAAAGTGAGACTGAACCCAAAGTGTGATCATTTGGTTTCCCAGAACTACGACACAATGGATTATTTTCAAGATTAATGTGACCTGTTTCTACCAATTTATGTGAAGAGACATTTCCACATCCTTCAATCAAAGGTCCCGTCGACAAACTATCTTTATTAAGGGATTTAGGGACAGAGTCAACAACCTGCTGGTTTTTCTTAAAATCCATAAGTAAAGGAGCATCCAAAAGTAAAGGAGACTTAAGAAGCTCCGTATCTAATTTCTCAATTGACTGGTGCCAAATACCATCATGAAACTTGATATTACAAGTACGGGGGAAAACATTGTTAGGGTTAATAAGAACACAAATTTTTACTAGAACCTCCCCCTCACAAAGTCCATTTTAGATGTTAAAAAAGTTCCAATAGTATTTCCAATTTTCTCAAGAACATCTGGATCCATAAATTCAAAAGAAATTTTAGGTAAACCAAACTAGAAAGGAATAAGTTTCGAACTAGACCAAGAAGGAACAAAAAAAGGTTTCCAAGCCGCAATTGAAATTAAATGTTTTCCAAACCAATGATGCGAAGTTCTTAATACCTCATCTCTGAAAGAAGGAGAATCAAAGACAATAATAAAATCATTCACGGATAATAATTGAAAATAATGCATATCCCCCCATCTTTTCGGCAATTTATGATAAAACTTTAACAAACTAATTTGATCACCCCAAATTTCCCCAAAAATAACATTCGTATGCAAACAATTCACTTTCTTATCGACATAAGAACCTAAAATATCGATACAAGGGATAGGAGCCCAAACTTGCAATGAAGAAACCTCGGGCAGAATAGGATCAGAAGGAATCTTACTTACCTTTTCCAAACTAGCTTCCTTGAGGTTCACATTTACCTTATTTCCCACCTACTGTGAAGAAACAGAAACCCTAGCCGCAGTCTCCTTATTTGCCAAGCCAACAACCCTAGCAAACGTTCGCTGATAGCCTAAATCCAAAGACCATTTTCTCAAAAATCCCTTGAATTGCTTCTCAGAATTCCCATGACTCGCACCATTATTAAAATGCCCTTGAGTGAATCTCCTTCCATTGTTATTCTACCTCCATGACACACTGCATTTGTTCCCAAAGAAGCCTCGAAAGTATTTTGAACCTGGCTGAAAAACCTTGTTATTTCCGCTCCGGTTTACCTGTATCGCCATGTCCTTCCATCTGCCTTTCGTGTAGACTCACTGCGGAACATGAGGCGGGTCTTCCCAGCCCACATCCGCCCATGAACCCAAATGTCCTCTATCAGCCATGTCCGATCATTGTATTATCCGATCACTGTATGATGCAGATTTGGCTCTCCGGTGCTGCGAGGTTCGAGCAGCAGGTGAGCAGAAACAACGAGCCCCAAATATAGTTTCCCTCTCCCTTGAGTCTCGACTCAAAGAATTTACATAACCTGGCTATAAAATTAATGGCGACTCACTCCTACAATCCTCATGCCAGTATGTCCCTCCCCACACTATTCTCGCGTCCAATGGTAGGTGTGTTGAAGGAAATGAGAGGGCGGTTGCACAAGTAAAGGAATGTTCACCCTTTCTATGAATGTCGCAATCCTTTTTATGCCTTAAGTTAGACCCCAAGGGCCTCTGTCTAAGCACAGCAGTAATATTTAAAAATGGTAATATTATTTTATGTTACATTTTACAATTGAAAATATTGATGTAAATATAAATATATGACAATATAATTAAGGTAAAATATATTGAAAATATCCACATAAATATAAATATATTACATATACTTAATGTAAAATATTTTTGAATAATATACATTTAAAAAATATATATATTACAATTATATCTAATATTATGAAATTTACAAATCTCTCTGAAGTTTTAGATAAAAGAAAAAATGAGGGCTCCTAGAGATGGGCAATTAAATTGGAGTCTTAGCATAGGGAAATTTATTGTCACCCAATCATATATATAACTGTTGTTCAAGAATAAATTTGATGTTTAGTTGTGTATTTTATCCGATGATCAAATTAGTCATTTACTTAGTCATTTATTTAGTCATTTTTTTGTGTGTGACTAATTATTTAGTTGTGTTTTCTACTTGTCGTGACTAAAAGTTTTAGTCACCTAGTCATTTATTTGCCATATTTCTACTAATGGTTTGTGTGTTTTTGGAGCTAGAATAGTTGCATCCTTCCCTAAATACCCTAAGTACCCTACCCATAGTTACTTGGATTAGAGTCTAAAAAGGATCTCTTGACACAAAGTTTTAATTTTTACACCCATGAAATTAAATTAAATTTACCATCCCAAATTGCACTATTACACCACAATACACCTAAACACTGTCACATTTGAATAGAGTCTTAAAAATAAAATATAAAAAATAATAAAATAATAGGGGATGAGATGCAAGATCGTGATGTTGAACTATGCCTCAAGTGGCAATGAAAATAAAAAAGAGCTAAGAAACTTCACATAAATTTTCGAATAGGTTATTAACATAATTTGGAAAATATGTAGTAATAATTTTTTTTTAGCAAATTGATAATAAGTTACTAAATTTTTTTTTTTAAAAGAATGCCATTCCAGTCAATCTAAGTATGAACAAAAAAAAAGAAACTTTCAATATAAGTAAAGGACACATGCTTAGATGTCACATTTTTTTTTTCTTCAAGTAAATAATTAGTTATGAACTTTTTGGTTGTACCTTTTAATAATATTAAAAACAATTTCTTTGGCCATGCTAACTTGGTAAAGATTGTATAAAACAATTTTTTTTTCAGCCTATAGTTTGTGAAGCATAGAGTGTGACACATCTTTTAGATTCAAAGAATGTTAACCCATTTAAAAGTTATAGATATTTTTCAACCATCCTACCAATTAGGACTTGTGTGTCTAAAATCAATAATAATTATCTATTAAATTCAAAATAAAGCATATCTTATATTGGTAGAATGCTGACAATTATGAAGGGTGATCCCTGAAAACCAAGGGAAACCTCTAAACACATTGGGGGTAGATGACTTTTTAGGTTTGATACCCCCAACCCAAATCCCAAATCATTCTAGAGGTAACAATTGAGGAAAAAAATTGCTCGAAAAAATAGATCTTTTAAAAATTGTAGACACCTAAAATTGTCCTAGTGTAATTAAATAAATATTTTTATTTATTTGAGTATCTCCTTTTCTTCTATTAGTTAAATAAAATTTTATTCATTTATTTAATTCACTTATCCTCTTCTAAACTTTTTTTTATACTAATTTAAATAAATATTTTATTTATTTAAATTCTCTTTTTCTAAATAAAATAAATATTTTATTTATTTTATTTATGTGACCCCCCTCTATTAATTAAATAATTTATTTAATTAATTCATTTAGCTTTTCCCCCTCATTTATCTTAACCACTTCGTTTATTTTATTATTTCCTCTACCTACCATTCAATCTTAGTTGACCATCTTTTATCCCACCTCTTAATCTCAACCATTCGTTTTTAGGATGTTCCTTATATAAGAGGCTTCCTCCTCTCATTTTCCATATAGCAACCTTGAAGCATACTTATATTATGCCCAATTGACTTTAGTGTACATCAAGCTACATCATGACAACCACATCCATTCACTATTGAGCTCTTGTACAAGCATAAAAATCTAAGAGCAAACATATCAAAGCAAGATCAATGGAGATAGGTAAACAATGAAGATCATTTACCCATGTGAATGTGTGAAGGTCTCATTTGAGTTATTTTATGATTTTGTGTGTTTGATGTTTCTTCATTGATGTGTTTTTACATTTTTATTATAGATATAGGGTTGAATGATTGGAACTAGGGTTTGCAATTGAGTGGTTTAAACTTAACATATACAATAATTGATATCCATTTTTTTTCCTTTTAGAAATAGATATTTGTTTCTTGTAGCTTGAATCTTCTTTTTTTGTTGACAATGTACCTTGAATAGTTTTATATGTTAAAATATTAATTTTGATATGAGTGTGTCACACACACACACACACACACACACACAGATATATATATATATATATATATATATATATATATATATATATATATATATATATATATATATATATATATATATATATATATATATATATATATTACACAAACACACATATATTATTATGTATGAAAATGAATCAAGGTAGGATTAGGGTCAAGATCCACTTTCACACAAACATAGGAATATGAAACCACAAAAGATCGAATTTGACTAACTCTTGTCAAAGAGAGTCAAATGGTACCTTAGGGCTTCTATTCCTTTGCTACTTTGGAAAGTGTATCGATTTGAAATGATATTGAACTAGGATCTAAGTTTGATTTAAATAAAAAATTAAAGGACTACAATAGACTAATGTACATACAGAAACTTCGTAATAGGTGTAGAAGTGAACAAGAAATATAGAGATGCACTTGTGACTAAAATTTTGAGCCAAATTCACTGGACCGGGTTGCCCATAGAACCTTGGTCCTCTAGCTAATACACACCAACTTAGATACAACTTCTTGAGACTCAAAGTTGGCTTCTTATGAAATCTAGAAAGAAATTCTAGGGACTAGGATGCCTAGAGCACCCTAGAGTCTAGGGTTTTCCTATCCTGGTTCTGGGTAATGCTTTGTTTCAGTTTGTTGATTATCTCTAGATCTTTCTGTCTCCACTATAAATCTATAACTATACACAAGAGGAGAAAAATGGTGTTTGATTGGTTTATAGGAGTTTGCCTAGGTCAAACCTTGGGTTTGGAATTAACCCTTTAATTGATCTGAAATCAAATTGGAAATGCTTAAATTGAAATGATTGACTGAATTGATAATACCTTCAATTGATGAAGCAATATCCTTAGGATAAATCCTCCATGTGTTGATGCAATAACATGAAAAATCGCATGACATCCATCATGAAATCATAATTGAAGATGCCTTGATGTAACTTGTCACTCCTTAAATCAAATATAATCTTGGAGAAGAATAATTTCTCTTAAATTGGAGTGAAAATGTAATAGTAAGATTAGATTAGATAGATGAAATGAATTGAGAGGGATGCCTTATATAGGTCATAATAAAATCACCTTTAGGACAAGTTATAATTATCATATTTTTAAATGAAGATAGATTTGAATAGGATAGTACCATCTCATTATCCTCTCGAAATTTGGGACAAAAAGCACAAGACCAAGATGCATTTATTGACACGATCTCGACAATTTTAGCCTAATTTTTTTAGGAATGTGAGATAATAGGATTCTAATGTTGAAATTAAGTTTGTGTGACAATATATAATGTTTAGGTGAGGGAAACATGTCTTGAAATTTAAAATAGGGTAGGATCTATGATAAATCAAGATGATAAAAGATAAAGGGTACACCTAAAATTAAGGGCCCAAATAATAAAGTGTCGATGTATTAAAGTAGAATAAGACTCATAATAGGAGAAAGGAGCCAGAACATGCGCACCCTAACTTCATGCCACGTGGACCCAGAGACCAACTTTGATTTCTAGTCATGTGGACCACTAAGTTGGCTACCCCAAATCAAAATATTGTGCGTTGACTCGGCATAATGTCATGTGTGCTACACCCATTCATCAGAGTGGTCGATATTATACCATTTCAGTTTATCGACCGAAATGTGGTTGGGCCCACACCCTTTATCATTTAATATTTCTGTCAATTCTGAATGGGGTTTCTGCGTGGCATTCTCGTACATGACCACCCAATCAACCAGCTCCTTTGTCCAAAGTTTCCGCCACCACCCTCAAAGTTTCCTTGCAGTGGCATTAACTATGCATCACCTCACCTTTCATGCACCTGGCTCATCCCACGTTTAAACCACAACATTCAATTTGACTGCCTCCTCACATTTCGAGCAACCCGAAGTTGGTATAGTTCCCGCGCTCTCTCCAACCCTCACTCTGGTTTGTTTCACATCCTGCTCATGATGGCTTTGAATGTAGTCATAATGGGATCAGAATGTGCGCACCTACATGTAGGTACATGGAAGAATTTCTCATCGTATTGCCTAGTTTTTTGGATTTTTTGGGGTTCTATTTTGGTTGTTGTCTTTCTACTTTTGGTTTTTTTAGCGTTTGTAGGTATGGCGAGGGACAAGGATGGGATGCCATCGACATGGGTCTGCAAGCCATCATCCCTATTTGACCTAGGTGAGGTTTTGATCTCACTAAGGCCTACCGATTTCATTATGTTTCTTTCTTTTTGTTTTCCTTTCGTCTTTTACCATTTTTTGACATTGTTTTTATGTCCTTCATTCTTTCGTTTGCATTTCCAGCAACGTCTATGCAAGTCTTTGTGTTTCTGAACATGAAATAATGTGTTCATGAACACAAATGCATGTACAAAGGGAATCATAATCCCCTGTTCAATCTCTACTGTAATTTTAATGGTGACTTCTCAATACAAATGGTTTTCATTTCGTGCATCGTTGTTAATATTGGTGGCATGTTTTCGATTTCAAGCATCGCATTGCTAAAAAATGGTTATAAATTTTAATTTTGAGCAGCATTGTTAATGGGTTTTAAATTTCATTGTTAATGTTTGAGGGTTTAAATGGTTTTAATGATTGATTGGTTCAATGGTTTCAATGTTTGAATGGTTTGAAGGGTTGAATGGTTTAGGGTTTCAGATTCACTTTGCGTATGGTTTATCTTTTACTGTCAATGTGTATGGCTTACATATTTTGGTTTCTTGTTTTACTTGTCGACTATCACATTTCTTAAATGGTTTAAGGGTATTCAATTTTACATGCATTGTTTGACGGTTTAAAGGGTTCAATGGTTTCAAACCCTTTCAGTGTAATTGGCTGAGGGTTTCTTTTTCACTCTACGAATATTTTTTTTACACTGTTGATTTTTAATGGTTTCCACGTCCACAATATATCTGCACACATTATCTAAATTTGACTATTCATTTAG
The DNA here is from genome assembly GCF_030272615.1 of Cryptomeria japonica. Classification (NCBI taxonomy): domain Eukaryota; kingdom Viridiplantae; phylum Streptophyta; class Pinopsida; order Cupressales; family Cupressaceae; genus Cryptomeria; species Cryptomeria japonica. The sequence continues at coordinate 374,282,699 of NC_081406.1, read as the reverse complement.
GGATTTTAAGTTCCCATCTTTGCATTTAAACATAAAACCCACTACTAATTTTGAGGTTTCAAATTCAATGTATTCTTGTTCCCATACTACTTTTCGGGTGTCAAATTCAATGTATTTTGTAAATGTATAATGATTCACAACATCTACCTCATATTTTAGTTTCTTGGTTTCCATTTCGACCATCACATTGCTTTAATGGTTTAAGGGTATTCAATTTCACCTGTATTTTTTGAGTGTTTAAAGGGTTCAATGGTTTCAAACCCTTTTAATGTAACTGGTTGAGGGTTTCTTTTTCCCTCTTCTTATAGTTTTTTTACACCGTTCATGTTTAATGGTTTCCACATCCACAATATATATGCACACCATCATTTAAAATGGATTGTTCATTTAGGGTTTTCTTGTCCTCTTCCTTGCATTTAAACATAAACCCCACCATGTAGAAGGTTTTTGAGGTTTCAAATGAAAAGTATTTTGTAAATGTATAATGGTTCATAATTTCACCCTCATATTCATGCATTCTTCATTTCCATTTAGAGCATCACATTGCATTTGTAAATGTATAATGGTTTTCAATTTTTCCTGCATTGTTTGAGGGTTTAAAGGGTCAATGGTTTCAAACCCTTTCAATGTAACTTGTTTAGATCTATTTATTGTACTTATTTGTTTCTTTGCTAAATAGTTTCCATGTTCCTTTATGTATTGTTAAGTCAATGAACGACCAATTTCCTTTAATGCCTTGAAAAACGGTATATATAATACTTGGTTTCATTGTTGAACTTGTTCCTTTCTTAGTTTTATAAATAGTTGCCATGTTTCTTTAATACTTGAGAAATTTCATAGCTGCCATCTTTCTTTATAAATAGTTGTCATGTTCCTTTTTAAATAGTTCCCATGTTTCTTAATACTTGTGAACTTCCATACTTAAATAGTTGCCATGTTTCTTTGTAAATAGTTACCAGATTTTTTATATAAATAGTTGCAATGTTTCTTTCTTAGTTTTATAAATAGTTCCCATGTTTCTTCAAATAACTTTGTCATCTATTGTGAAGGGCCCAATTCATATTTATTTTTCGTTGTTGAACTTCTTTCTAAATAGAGTTATAAATAGTTGCCCACAAATGTCAAATGGATAATCTTCAAATGAAAGTAAACTGTTAAATTGAATACATTAATTGTGAAATAGGAAAACTTAAACCCTTTAACATTAAAAGTGACATTGAAACCCTTTAACACATTTTAGTATGCCATAACAAGTATTGGTTTAAGGGTATACAATACACCCTTCCTTGCAGTGGCATTAACTATGGATCCTTTCTTGTTAGCTATCACTCGTCCATATATATATAAATTCATACATATATATGTATGTGTGTATAAATTTATGTCCATGTCTTTATATGTATTTATATATATACATATATATGTATGTATATGTATACGAATAAGATTGAGTCCCTTAAACCATGAAACTGAAAACCTTCAACCCAAGTTTGACATATCATGTAATTATGTGTATACATGTATATGCATATATTTATGTACATGTATATGCATATAAATATGTACAATTGCGTATGTACATGTATATGCATACATGTATGTATATGTATATGCATATATGTATGTACAATTGTGTATATGCATGTATGTATGCACATTTTTGTATGTACTTGTAAGTTTATACATGTATATGCATATATGTATGTACATGTATGTATGCACATGTCTGTATGTACATGTATGTTTATACATAACTTACAACTGAAAAATGAAACCCTTCACTATATGTACATGTATATATATGTATGTATCTACATGTATATACATATGTGTAAGTATATGTATACACATTTTTAGTGTACATTTGTCACATATGTATGTACATGTATATACATATATGTGTGTACATGTATACACAAAATTGTGCACATGTGTATACATATATGTATATACATGTATTTTCATATATGCATGTACATTTATTTCACTATATGTATATATGTACATGTATGTATGTACATTTAGACATGTGCATGTGTGTAACTACATGTATGTATCTACATGTTTGAATGTATGTACATGTATGTGCATAGGGGGGAGGAGTTGGAACGTGTGCACTGTAACTTTGAGGGTCCACGTGGTACGGGAGACTAAATTTGATCATTGGCCATGTGGACTGCTGAGTTGGCTACCCAATATCAAACTTCTATTTGTGTACATATATGAGGAGGGAAGACCTTGCAGAAATCAAAAGACATTTAGAGGTGGGGGCCAAAACTTGAAAGGTCCACAAACTAATCTCTCAAAAAGTTATTTTGTGCTATCCAATCCATTCACATGTAATGTGATGATTGGATGAAGATGTCAACAATTGGAATACATACCCATGCAGATTGAACAATAAAGTACAATCTGCACAATCAACCATGTGTTGCATGCACAAATACTTCTTCATCTTCTATTTGCAATTATCAAAGTCCTAAAAAATGAGGACACACCGTCATTTGAAACCTTTGTACTCTTGAATTATGTTGCACCGAAATATTCAAATTGAATGGTTTGTGCATCACAATTCACAAGTATTAAGGTCTTCAAATGGTTGTGTGTTCTCGTTGCAGTAGATCATTTATAAACAATAATTGTAAGATGAAAATCATGTGTTTGAGGTTGTCAAATTGAATGTTGTTGTGGTTGAAACACGGGACGAGACAAGTGCATGAAAGGTAAGGTGACACATAGTTAATGCCACTGCAATGAAACTTTGAAGGTGGAGGCAGGAACTTTGGACAAAGGATTTGATGGATTGGGTGGGCATGTACGAGAATGACACACGACAACCCCATTCAAAACTGACAGAAATATTAAATGGTTAACAGTCTGGGTCCAACCACGTTTCGATCGATGAACCAAAATGGCATAATCTCAACCACTCCAATGAATGGGTATAGCACACATGGCATTATGCCGAGTCAACATGTAAGATTTTGGTTTGGGGTAGCCAACTCAATTGTGCAATCATCATAACTGCAAAGCAATGAAATCTTGAATCCTTCTAACTGATGAAAAATTGAAGCATGTTGTTGCTGACACCTTTGCTCAATCATCCCATTACATGTTGTGAATTACAACAACATATAAACCATATTAAATGCACATAATTGGAAACAAAGAAAAAATAGGCATTTGTTGACAAATTGCTCAATCATCCCATTACTTGTAAATAAAAAATTCATATTAAAAGATAGCAGAATCCATGTCGAATTAATGTCTTCATTACATATATTTGCAGTTCTTATGTTTAACTATAATCATAAATACAAAAAATAATGTGACATATATCTTTTTAGAAGTCAATTGAAATAACAAGGGAAATAAGGTCTTGGCCCTACAATTGATGCCCCTGATGCTGCAATGGGTACCATGTTCTTCTCATCTTCAGTTGCTTCACTAGAACTTAGTTCACTTGGCATTGGGCTGCAATATTCGGGGTTGGCACCATATGCTGGCACCCCTGCAATATAGTTTGAAGGAGTAGAAAAGGTAGGGGATGGGGAAGTAGGTGAACAATTTAACCCTGTTGGAAAGTTTGGCAAGATTTTGTTCAATAGATCATCCATTATGGGATGTCATTCAGGAAAAGGCATGGATGGACTGGATTCACTATTTAACATCCTCTTTCTTGCCAAAATAACCCTCTTCTCCTTGATTTCCCTTTCCTCAAGATCGTGTTCCATCCCTTCCTTCTCACTGCTATCTTTCGTCCTTTTCCTTCTTCTCTAGTTCTTTTAGCCTCCTTTTTCTTACGTAGAATTTCCTTCTCCTTTCTCTCTCGTGCCTTCTTTTCCTTTGCCAATAAACTTGTTGCCTTGTTTGCTTTGATCTACTTTTTATTTTTTTCTTTTGTCTCCAAGGCATCTATATTCTTTGTCTCTTGCACCATGAAAGCTTCCATGTACTCATCAGAAGTCAACAACTGCCCTTCCCAGCTCAAGCGGATGCCATTACTAGCCCCCCTGCCATGTTTCTTGTTCACAATGTGAACTGGTAACTTTAAGAGTCATGTAAGTGAGTTCTCCTACTAGGAGTCAGGCATCTCACTTGTGACAATAGGCTTTCGTCTTCCACATTACTAGCTCCTGATGTTTCTTGTGTCAAACCTGCATCATTTTCATTGTCAGATTGACCCGAATCTCCATAGTAGTGCACCACCTTCGGCACCACACCTATTGGTGGTGAAGGGAAGGTTAATGTTTTCTATTCTTCTTGCCCTTGCAAGTTAACACCCAGATCCATTGCCCCTTCCACCACCCATGATGGTGCAATTCGCTTAGATGGAAGGCCAAGACTGGCATCCATACTATCAAATGTACTTGCACCAATGTTGTTGGCTGGTTGTTCACTGTCCATTTGAATCTGATTGATGGATAAGAGCAATGTTTTCTACAACCACTTTCGGTGACACATGAACACTCGAAAGGCTGAGCATGTTTTGCACTACAGATGCATCTTTGTCATCATTAATCTTGAATGTGTTGTTGGATTGTATGTCATCCATGAGGGCATCGGTATTGAGGGGCCATATACTAGTCCTTCTGAATCCTGCTACAATGTTGGAAATAGTCAATGCCTTGGCCAAAGACTTGCTACTTATTTTTGCTAGTTCTGCCCTCCTGATTTTTATATTTGGGAACCTTGCTATCCACGTGACTCTTTCTGATTTGAAGTAGGTCTTGAATGGAGAGAACACACTCACATCGAGTGGCTACAACTTGTGAGAGGTGTGAGCCGACAATGTGAGATGGTCTATGCCTAGCATCCTTGCCTCTTGGATGGTTGGCAGTGCAACATGGTTGCCATGGCCATCAAATATCAGCAAGTTCCTGTTGGTGGGTGATACACCCCTTGGAATAGAGCACTTGAAGTGGTGCAACCAATTAAGGAATAATTCCTTGGTCATCCAAGCATGTTGTTATGCTGCCATGCAAGCACCCAGCTCGCATTTCAAGATATAATTTTGTAACTACCTCTTCCCTTTGAACAAATAGAAGCCTGGTATGCTTTGACCAAAAGTTCTAATGTAACAAAGTATTGAAATCCAACTCTTTGGGAGTATATAAGACACACTCTGACTTTCTTTCCTCGCAAGCACCCTCATAGCCCCATTTCTGCTAGCCATCACACTAGTTTTATCACAGTTCCAAATATGAGCAGGACCATATGGATTAGCGACATAGGATTTTGACAAAGTACCGTAGAAAGCAGACACAACTACTAGTCACAGACTCAATACCTTGTCTTTGTTGAGGCCTTCAGTTGTCTGCAAGATGAGTTCCAGATGTCAGGCCTTGAAACCAGACCACCACGACTTCCCAAGCATGCCATCCTTGAAAGAGGTCGGTCTAGTCTCACAAATCTAAGAGACAACTGCCTTTAAGTTGATTATCTCAAGACCATGACCAAATGCAGCCATCTCTTAACACCACTAAATAATCTCTTCTTCTTCTTCAGTGGTGAGGATTGTTGGTGGACCCTTCTTGGACGTGGTTGTGAGACCACCCAACCATTTCAATAGTGTTGCAGTTGGGATGCCCCATTTATTTGATGCACCCCATATGGACATGTCATTGTCCTTAACATCGTGGAGTGCACCTTCCATGTATGCTTCTGACCACAACTTCTATTTCATAGTAACTTTTATTGAAGTTGAAGTCAGAGTGCAATCATCCACTGTGGGTTGGATAGGATGTTGATTAGGATCATTTATTTCTAGGGGTATAGGGTCTAGATTGTTCTCAACATGATATGGGGCTTCTGCTTCTATAGGGAGCATGACTCCTCTTTTATGTGAATGCACCCTCATGTATGTTGATCTCTTCTTTGTACCATAAGGAGCCATCTTGTTTGCCTTCCATGTCTGCACACAACAACATGAACATGTATGTTAGCTGTCCAAATATTTAAATTACAAAGATGAATAACAACTATACACTATTATGACTTATATGTTTAAATTCAAATGTCACAAGACAATTGGTATATTGTTTTAAATTTGGTACTATGAGATGGAACCAACTAACCATGTGATGTTGTAGACCGGTGTGTGCTGATCAATACTAACAATGATGTTTGTTATCGAAGCGAGGTGCATTTTCAAAATGAATGACAACACATTGCAAGATGCCAGTGTTGCTTGAACAATAGGACTATGGTTCCCTTTTATGAAACATAATATTTTGTCTAAAGTTAGGGTTGCAACTATTCATTTATTGTGCGTTGTACACTTGTATAGTATGAGTTTAAAATAGTTACTGTTTTAAACCCACAACACTTATTCTAGTAAGGATTAAAGGTCCAAACCTTCAAGATCTAGTAGATGTGGTGGTGAAGCTGGAATGGGTTCTTTCCAGAATGACTTGATTGTATAGTCGGGAAGGGGTATTAGGCTTATAATTAGGTTAAATGCATACTTTGGTAAAAATCCATTATGGGAGTTGTTCAATGACTACTATATGAAGCAATTGTTGCCATGATAGGTTTTTCAAGCATTGTCAAACTTCAAGACCATAGTGTTCTAAGAAAAATCTATTGATATAATTGGTTTGTCATGATTCAAGCCTAATCTTGAATAATTTTGAAAAGAAACAAGATCTTGTGAGGAAGACAAGATCATCACACGGGTATGTACAGACAAAGACTTGGTGAACATGATGAGCATGTCTCACAATCCACTCTTAATTTGCTCGGATGCATGGAAATGGGATGTGAATAGGCCATTCTATGGGTGGAATAGAGGAATGGGATGTGGGGAAAGATTCACAGAGATATTTCAGGATCTCATAATCCGCATCATTTGGAGGCAGGGTTGCAACAAGACCTTGACTTGTTAGTGTGTGATGGACCTTGAAATAAATTTTTCTATCATTTTCATAATTTTTAACAATCTGATAGTGTTGATCTGTGTTTGACATTTTCACACTTTGTTGTGTCCATGTGTGTTGCCTGGAATGTATCATGCTAAATGTCCATAGTCATTTGCATCATGATATAGATTACAAATATATCATGTGACCTCAAAACATTACTTTACACTACAACAATGAGTGGTCATTTACAAACATGGAAATGACAATAAGCATGAGGGTGGTGCTGAAAGGATAAAGAAGGTTAAATATTTTGAGTAATTCAAACAAAAATGCACATCTATATATACATATATAATCAGAAATAAAAGGAAATATAATGTTTGAAATTGTGTATTTACATGTATATATATGTATATACAGATATGCTCATCTATATATACATACATGTACATGATTTGATATGCAATTGTATTTCATCATTTCAAACATTGCAAACCACTTTTAAGGACTCAATTGAAGAGTTTCAGTGTACATCCATGTAGGTGTGTTTTGAATCATGGTTTTATGTATAGTTTGGGTGTCATTGTTACAAATCTTGGGGTTAAGGGTTTTAAATTCCTTGGTTGAGGGTTTCATTGTCGTTGTTTGTATGAGTTAATTGAAGAGGTTGAAAGTTTGAATTAAAAGATTGAATCGTTGTTTCATTAAATGTTTCAATGTACACATATTCATAAATTTATATTCATACATGTGAGTATGTGTGTGTGTGTGTGTGTGCCCAAACTTTTGGGCAAAAACACAACAACAATTTTTTTTTTAAACGCTTAATTACTTGTGATTTACATAATGTTTAGATGTGGTTGTTCACTTAGTCCCACTAATTTGATAACTTATGTGTCAACTTAATTAGGTCTTTAATGTGCGCAATAATTTTTTTTAATTTAACTCCTAACTAAAGGGGTAACATGTAACATTTGTTTGTTAAGAGGGGGGGGGGGGGGGGGGGGGGGGTAATTTAACCTTCCCCACACCTCCTTACTCTAATAACTTTAATGGGGTATAGCTACTTAAATAATATTAAAGACACTAACCCCTACGGGTGACATTAAAACTTCACACAAACCTACCAACAATTTAATAATTAAATTATTTAAATTTTATCCAAGTGTTGAACACCATTCAATTCGTCTTAAATTTAATTACTAATGAGTTATATTTCAATTTCTTATAATTACTAATAACCCCATTTCTATTTAAAGCTGATTAAAATATTTCAATAATGTCAATACTGTTGGAATCCAATAACACTGAGAGGGGGGGTGAATTAGTGTTATACCGGATGAAATAATTTTAGCCTTATTAAAACATGCATACACCAACTGATATACCAATACATACAGAACTGAAAGAAGTAAAGCAACCAATAAGCCAATCACATAAATGAGAATCATAACACACAGAATTATACGTGGAAGACCTCAAAGAGAAAAAACCAGGGTGGGATTTGTGACCCATAATATCAATCCACTGTCCATATGAAGAGATATTACAAACTATAAGAGGCTTGCACTTGCAGGAAGGCTTACAACCTAGAGCACACTGCTCAATCACAAATGGAGCCTCACTTACCACATACAAATGCAGACTACAATCCAAAGAAGTGTTGAATAGCTAAGATAGCATCTTCTATGCCAAAATACAATTTCGGTTTAAGCTCTATATGTTTCGGTCTTAAACCCTAAACCCTTTACCGAAGTAACCCTTACATAAATATCCTCACATACATAATCTCTTCGATATATTTCACATTATATCGCATTCACATATCCATCACCATGTCTATTACCACATCGATATCAAAATGATCTAATCCAACTGACCTATATACCCTATACAACTTATCATGCCTTATATCGGCTTACAAGGATTATTACAATATCAAATTACATGTCGGCTAGATAACATAAATGCATGAATATCAAGAACAATTGTCAATGTCAGATCCAAGAAATGTTAGCCTCCAATATCGATAACCTTATTCTAAACCATGTCGGCATGCATTGCCGATAACCAAAGAAATCCTTTTGTCATGTCGGTGTCGGTGTCGATGTCGGTGTAGTGTCTGTGAAGTGCTTGCCGGTACACAACTGAACCAAAGCATGAAGCCAGAACAATATACCATGTTTCCATCAATGACAACATAGTGAAACCAACCAATTGATTGTCAATTGCCAACAATCTTCCCCTTTGGCATTGATGACAACACTCATGTGAAAAATGGTCAAGGTTTCATTTGTCGGTTTCATCCTGCCTGCTCCCCTAAGCTGAATATTCATTAATGCAAAATACTCTATACTCTCGTATCTCCACATCTCCCCCTAATATATACAACTCCTTCTATTATTTTTCACATTTATATCACTCCCCCTTTGACATGAATGCCATCAAAAATTCTAAAAAGAATGTCAAAGATCTAAAAGAAATTGTACACTGAATATCCCAAAAATATCTTACTGGAGCTTAACAAATTTCAATTTTTTTGGATAAGCCTTCTCCAATAGCTCAAGATAGGTATCCCAACCAGTTTTGAAAGTGCCAAAAATAGATACAAGTCCACTTAATATATGTGCAAATGACTCTTTCTCACTTACCTCTACTGGTGTGGGCTTTCCAACCATATCCATACATTCTTTCTTATGTAGATTGAGTGAATCCAACCGGGTACTCACCAAGCCTCTCAAGATTTTGGCTCTTCTTATGATTTTGTCTCTTTCCTTAAGAACAAAAATTTGGGCTTCCAAAACTAAAATTTGACCAGCAACGGATGTAGTCAATGAAGTCAATCCATCAAAAGAATTAGCTATATTTGCAATTTTCTCCTAAAATTCTTTTATCTTCTTATCCACATTAACTGTAAGTATATCTGTGTTACAACATACCTTATAAATATTTGTACATTTCTTCAAAGAATTATCTATCAGTTTCAGATTTTCATCAATCTTCTTCTTCTCAGATTTAATCACCTGATCAAATGCAACTCTTTTAGCCCGAGTGAACCTCTCCAGTTCTTACCGGTTTGGAATTTGTTGTAAGGATTGAAAATCCTTTAAAATGTGATTAGTAATTGTCTTAAGTTTGTCGGATGGGATCGCTTCATTGTCAATCTTGCACTCTAGGACTAGTTGTGTAAAACAATGATTGACTGATCAATAATCCCTTTATCTATAGACCCCTCCATTAATTTTTGTGCTGCCATCATCATGAGTTCAGTAGGACTCATCTCGATTACGTTTTTATTTACAACATGCGAGGTGTCAATTGACAACAACGATGGACCAACTAGGGGTTCTCTGTCGGTTTCCCCTTTCTTCTCCTCTAATGATTTATCTGTTATATCTTTCTCACTTGCATCGGTGGCTTTGCCACTTGGTGCAGTCTTTGTAATTGTCGGTTCCTCTGTAGGAACTGCAACCTCAACCTATACATTTGTATCTGAAGGACTGTTATCCTCAAAATTAGTATCCTATATATCATCAACCTTTTCACTCTCTGTATTAGCCGATATCTCAACATCTGTTTGTACATTTGTATCTACCGAGGGCTTGATTTCCACTATCTTAATGTTTTTCAAAATTGAGGGTGAAGTACCCATAATCCCCTTTCCTTTTCTTTCAACCTAGGTTTCTGCAATGCCTATCTTTGATTTCAATGAAGTAATGAAACCTCTGTTCTTTCCAAATAACTTAACCCATGCCTTTTGAGTCTCCTTTATTATCTCATTTACCCTTCCTAGCATCAGACTAGTTATTCTATGTTTGCTATTAAAGACTTTTCTATCTACCACCTCAAGTGTCCTTTCCATTTCCTCTGGAGATATAGTAACACAAATAGATAACAATTCTTGAATTTTAATATGCTTGTCTTCTTGCATTGCTGACAATCTTCTAGCATCTAACATATTATATAATTTTGTCGGTATTTGGTTTTCAATTTCCATTAAGGCTTTCTTATAAATATCCAAATATAATAATGTTGCTTCCTCTACCTCTCTTTGTTCATCATCCTCTAAGTGTTCATAATAAAACTATACATTCTTTAACATGCCATCCTTAGTGATTTCATCTACTAACTCTACACAAGTTTTAGGTGGAATGATAGTCACATTACCAGATTGAATTGCCAGATCGATGTCACTCTTCTTCTTCCTTCTTGTAGTACTGGATGAAGCTTAAGTGGTTACTTTTGGTGCTTTCTTTTGTGCCAGTATTTTGAATGTAACCTTCCTAACTAGTTGCTTTTTAGTCTCTACCTTTGTTTCCTCTATTTTCTTCCTTACAACCCTCTTGAATGCCAAGGGTGTGTCATCCTCAGATTCAGACTCTGTTGTAACAAGCTCAATGTGTACTTTTAGATTCTTCCTCTTCCTGCCTTTCTCTGGGACAACATCAATTAATGCTTTAATGTCCTTTGAGACCTTCTCAACAAATTTGCTATCTTTTCCTTCCTGCTTCTCTATCTTCTTCTGGTTTAACTCTATTTCATCCTCTTGTGATTTTTGTTTAGCAGTACCAGAGGGCTTCCCTGCCTCATCAATAGGTGCATCAATCAACATTTTTGCATAAGCCTCAAGGATCTATGCATCCACTTCATAGCCCATTTCCTCAATCCAAATCTTCTGGGGCTTAACCGCTTCCATAAGTGTTTCATCCTTCTTCACCATGAAGCATATGCTAGTTGAATATTTCTCTACAATATGCTTAGGAACCCTTTCCCTAGACTTCATAGATTTCTGGAACCCCTTAAAATATCCCCATACTTTATCATCTCTTTGACTACCTAAAGTAGCAATTGACTGTTTCAATTATCTCCCTACCAGGATATCAAATGTCTACTTCCTATTCTTGAAACTGGGTGTGTCATTCATGAAAAATAACATTAAGCAGACAATTAAGCTTCCATATCGGAAGGTTCCTTTCTTTTCACCCTTAATCTTTCCTAGGTTTATTAATAACTCATCTAACATCCAACTGCATAGATCCAATTTCACATTCTCTCTCATCATTTTGTATGCAATGAAAATGAAAGAACTAAAAATAGAATTCAGTCGATTTGACTGAGTTACCTTATACCCGATCATGCTACCGAATCTGATGTCTATGTTGGTAATAGTGTTGATTCTCATAGATCTCCTGTCAGATGTCGCATCGGTGATTTTGTTAACATAATCATTCGAAACCTTCTTATCTGGATGTTGCCCAATCGATGGTAAGCCAGTGATAGCCATGATGGCTTCCTTGGTGATCTTGTAAGGTCTATCTAATCAGATAAACTCCCCATGTACTTTGCTCAAAACATACCTAATTATCTCATCTTTAAATTCTGGGATGTACAGAATACTAGTAAACCCTAAGTCTTCAATGTGTTTGTAAGTCAGTTTGATCTTTCCAGATTCTCCCATCAGCTTGCTCATGTACATGCCCTTTATTTCATATGTTCCCAAGTCCTCAATGGGACAATGTATGTATGCCCTAACATCTTCAACATAGACAACTCCCTCCGGAGAATGGGAAAATGCTCCAACGAATCTTCTAGTGTAGCCACATACGGATACCACTTGAAAATTGGTATGGGGTGGTCCTTCACCTCTACTACAGTCAGATTTGCAAAAAAGATAGGAATAGATGATGATCTCGCTTCCATGTTTAAAGATAAAAACCTGTTGATCGCTTCCGGTGAAAACCTTTAACAAATTCTCCCAGTCGTTGGTGAAATTGCTCAAGAGGAAATCTGATTGCTCTGAAATGCCTTTGATCGCTCTTAGTCACTCTTAATCACTCTGAAATCGCTCTGAATGTAGGGTGATCAATAATGAAGTGAATTCGACCTTTTAACCTTCAAGAAAAACCCTAATCTTCCATTGACATTAATGAATGCCGATGAAAGATACCGGATCTCGAACAAAACATATACATGCTCGATAAGCATCTCCAATGTTTGGAACATCTTCTAGAATCTCTTCCTGGGGCATATGCAGCATCTTCATGAATTTTTCCTACCCCTAAGGCATCTGCCTCAGTTACCGGATGAGCTACCTGCTGGTGCAGGAGCAACCTCCTCTACTGGATAAGTAACCCGCGCATTTCCATCTGATGATTGTTCTTCAGTCTTCCTAACCCATCTCTGAGTATGATCTTGTTGGATTTCACTAACCTTTTGTTTCCCTTTCTCATTTGATCCTCCATTGCCAAATGGTGGATTTATTCTTCTACAGAATTTAGCAATATGTCCAACATCATTACATGCATAACATGTAACATTGCTCCTTTGAATTTATTTGCTAAAACCGATGAAATTGCTTGACCTACATTGATTAGCCACATGTCCAAAATTTCCAAATGCATAGCATTTAACATTCATTCTATAATTTTCTATCTTATGACCATACTTATTGCATTTAAAACATTTACCGGGAGCAGAATCAAGGTTCTGATTTGCTCTATTTCTACATTGTCTAGCCATGTGACCAAATCTATTGCAACAAAACATCTACCATTGAATTTATATGCATTAAATTTCCTTACCAATGCCTTATGGTTTTGATCTTCATTAGCAGTACTGGAACTCTGTCCTTTCTCAAATCCAAGTCCACTAGAATCTCCAATCTGCCTTTGTCTCTTCAATAAATCAACTAGTTGTGCTAAGCTAAACTTGATTTTTTCTTTATACTCACTTGCAATAGTCAGATCATCTCTCAGAATTATTATTTGTCTCTCAAGCTCTTATTCATTACTCTGGGATTGTACTAAATCAGTTCTCAACATATCATTCTCATGAACCAACCTACCACATTCTTCAAATTTGTTCTTTAGAGATACAACAAGATATTCTTCCTTTTTCTTTCGGTCTTCAATCTCCTTAGACATTCTCATAGTTATAGCTTGCATTTTATTTCTCATGACCATGTTCTCCTGACTCAGCTTCTAACACTGTTCCTTAAGTGCATCTTTCTCTTCATCATCCTGATTTTGCAAAAGTTCCTTCCTCCTAGCTTGAAAAAATGACAACCTCTCCTGTAGGACAAGAATGATTTCCTGAGCAAAATTCAATTCATCTTATAGCTTCAAGTTCTTCATCCTTTCAACATCATAATTTTCAAGTGCCACCTCAAGTTGCTTTTCCAAACTCATATCCATGGATTTCGGATTCAATCTTCCTCAAGCTATTAAAATTCCTCCAAGTCACAAGGCTTTAATACCAATTGTTGGAATCCAAGAACATTGAGAGGGGGTGAATCAATGTTATACCAGATGAAATAATTTTAGCCTTATTAAAACATGCATACACCAACCGGTATACCGGTACATACAAAATTGAAAGAAGTAAAGCAACCAATAAGTCAATCACATAAATGAGAATCATAATGATGAATACTAAGAGGGAGGTGAATTAGTATGCCCAAAAACTTAACCAAACTCTTAAGCAATTTTATTGCAGACTGGTATAGTAGTTTAAACAACAAACCGGTTAAAACACAGATAAGCCAAATATTAAAAAAAGGATTCACCTACAGAAGAACAATCACCATAACACAATTTTGACGTGGAAACCCAAATGGGAAAAACCACGGTGAGTAAAACTCACAAGTCAACTATCTGCAGAATAGTAACCAGACTGGTTAAGGCCTTACAATGTACATCACCAGAACATATCCTATTAGGAATCCAGATCTCTGTTAGGAGATAAGTCCTATTAAAGAATACCCTGTTAAAGGATTTCAGATCCACAATTGTGAACCACCTTGTTAGAGGATTTACAATAGGCTTGACTGGGCCTACCCGGTTAAGGGTTTCATACTTGTCGAAGAGATTAGTAATAAACAAGTAAATGATCTAGAAAGTAGCACAGACTACTTGATTAGATCCTTGACTGCTCTTTGTTAATGCATTGCAACATTACTTCAATCTTCTATCCTTTTCATGTTCAATCTCTATTGCACAATGCTTCTATAAAAACTTCAATTTTTAACACACATACACACACGTTAAAACCCTAGACATGATGTCCTTAAATAGGAAGTTGATTTCATGTCGATCCAATGAAATTGGATTACAATTTCCTAGGTTCAAAGCATCTAGACACATTTGGTAACACGACACAAAAACACCACCAAAGTGTCGGTGGATGATAACTCATCACACTATATAGTTTTACCGGTTTAATCATCGCATCGGTGTCGGTGGATGATAACTCATCACACTTTACAATTTTACCGGTTTAACATAGTATACCGATTAGCGAACAAAGACTGGTAAACTGGAACATAGTGTTCCAATCAAAAAGATTAACTGCCTCTAGGGGTCCTCGTTCCACTTGAGGTCTTCATACCGCTTGAGTTCTTCGGTCATGCCTTGACCGGTAAGCATCTTCTGCAAAACACCGATAGTCTTCTATAAACAAAGACTATACATTCAATGGCATATAATACCAGTGTGATCAATACAACACATATTA
The DNA here is from genome assembly GCF_030272615.1 of Cryptomeria japonica. Lineage (NCBI taxonomy): Eukaryota > Viridiplantae > Streptophyta > Pinopsida > Cupressales > Cupressaceae > Cryptomeria > Cryptomeria japonica. The sequence goes on along the minus strand of NC_081406.1, from coordinate 374,267,325 downwards.
CCGGTGGAGAATAACTCATACATAAAATAAGTGTGTGTCCATCAATGACAATCACAACTAAACAACATCAAAATGCCAACACATAACACACAAAATTATACGTGGAAAACCTTAAAGAAGAAAACCCACGGTGGGATTTGTGACCCACAATATCAATCCACTGTCCATATGAAGATATATTACAAAATATAAGGGGCATGCACTTGCAAGAAGACTTATAGCCTAGAGCACATTGCTCAATCACAAATAGAGTCTCACTGACTACATACAAATGCATACTACAATCTGGAGAAGTGTTGAACTGCTAAGATAACCTCTTCCTTGCCAAAATACAGTTCCGGTTTAAGCCCTTTTTGTTCCGGTTTGAAACCCTAAACCCTTTAACGGAATAACCTTTACATAAATATCCTCACATACATAATCTCTCGGATATATTTTACATTATATCACATTCGCATATCCATCACCATGCCTATTACCATGTCGATATCAAAATGATCTAATCCAACTGACCTATATACCCTATACAACTTATCATGCCTTATGTCGGCTTACAAGGATTATTATAATATCAAATTACATGTCGACTAGATAACATAAATGCATGAATATCAACAACAATTGCCGATGCTGGATCCAAGAGATGTCGGCCTCCAATACTGATAACCTTATTCTAAACCATGTCGGCCTGCATTGCCGGTAACCAAAGAAATCCTTCTGTCCTGCCGGTGCAGTGTCTATGAAGTGCTTGTCGGTACACAACTGAGCCAAAGCATGAAGCCAGAACAAAATACCATGTAGCCATCAATGACAATATAGTGAAACCAACCAATTGAGTGTTAATTGCCAACTAGTACAACTTTAATGTTAATTATATTCCCCCATTGCAATCCATCAATTTTACTATATTAATATTAATATTAATATAATTGCCTTATATTAATATTAATTTAATATATATATATAAAGCTTATTTCTTTGATTTTGAAAATGATAACCAACAGGGTATTTTAAATACAAAATGCAAGGATACATGATATATATATACACACACACAAGTAGATGTCTTATAAAAATGATGTTATTATTTGTTTATTCTAACATTCTTTTCTTAAACAATAGAGATTATATATATATATATATATATATATATATATATATATATATATATATATATATATATATATATATATATATATATATATATATATATATATATATATATATATATATGTTCATACTAGTTAAATAGGAACAAAAAGCTTCTTTAAATTCTGGTTTAAAAATCTTTCTTCTAAACAGATTGACTAATTGCAGGTTGAAACATGTAGAAGTGTTGTTAATAAATAAATGAAATGCAAATATATTGTTTAAATCTGAACTTTTAGACTAACTATTAAACAAATTTAAACACAAAAAGAGAATATAAATAAATCTGAATCTATTTAAATGCAATGCTATAATTTTTCTTTTCAAAATTCATACAAACCTAGATAGATAGAATAACTAGAATTTCTGATCTTATAATGCTTTACTAACTTTATGGCTAATGGCTAAATGCAATTTTTTTTAAAAAGAACTACATACAGAAATAGATTTTCATACTATTTAGGAACACGAATCTGAGATAGCTTTTTTGTTTGTATTATTTTCAAAAAGAAATACAAAGGTAGAGAAGAGGAAGAACAATAACTTTCTTTATTTTCTTTCTTTCTACTTTCAATATACAATAGCAATAATAGTAGTATAAAACATTCAAAGGTCTTTTTTTTTAATTCAAATATTAGCAAATACAATAGTCTTATTACAATCTTTCTTTTTAGATTTCTCATGACACATATATGATGCACAATTTGAAACATCTGTAGATGTAAACTTAGGAATACACTACTTTAAATCTGCCACATGGATATCATTCTTTCTTTCTTCTCCTACATCCAATAAGAAAACCTGCAAATACAAATTCCTTTGGTTGTGATCATGGAGGCTCACCTCCCAACATAGGCCTACAAGAGGCCACCCCGAGCTTGGGAGAACTAGGTGCCAAATGGGTTACAAGCAAGCAATACCCACATCTAATTTTCAAATTTCAAAATAATACACTCAACACAAAACACACATCCCAAGCTTAACACATAGCCATCAAGAATGACATATTTAAAGTGGGGTGAAGGTGGACTAGACATGGGGAGATTTGCAAATATAAAACAATAACCCAAAGCCATCTCAAGGCCAAAATCCCTTTTCAAAACTCAGTCTCACATGACCCCAAAAATAAACCCCTTATGACCCCCTAAAGCTTTTAAGACAATATTCCCCTTATGAACCCCAAATTTAACAATTTAAATGCAGCAAGGATCTTGGATCCTTGTATCCTTCTCTTTTCGGAAGAGAGACTCTACACCCTATGAATGTCAAACTCCCTTCACCCCAAGACTACTCTACCCTCCCAAGGGTGAGTTTGACTCCCATAACAATTACATAAATAAGCATTCAACAAAAAGCAATACTCAACCATATTCAAAATAACACAACACAAAAATGCAAACACAAGATTTTAACATGTGCAATTTCTCACAAAACAACCATATGCATTTAAACCTAAGGGTGACAATGCACCAACCTTAACTCTTGCAATGGAAGAGATGAGATTGATTAAGAGCCTCCAACCATGCCAACAAGATCCACCAACTACAAACTTCCTTCCTAAAATTTTTTTCTTCAAGATTCAATTTCTACAACTACTCTTGATCTCCAACATTGGAGAGGGGGTGATAAAAATTCTAAGTCTCAATTTTTCTCCTAAGTATAATCTCTCCTCACACTTTCCAACTTCCTTGGAAGAGGATGCGAGAGCTCATAGGTTGGTCTTCCCAACCTTCTTACAAGGTTTCTAAAAGAAGAAACTGAAAAGGTAAGTGTAAGGTGGGGAAGTATATCCAACACAAGAATGGAAGGTTGTCTAACCAAGACTCAATCTTCTACAAGTTGATTTTCGTCCATCAAGAAAATGTCACTTTTGAAGTGACTTGGCAATCACATGTGAGTTGTTATAAGCTCAAAAAGGTCCCTCACTCATAGGCATATCAAGTGGGCCTTTAAAAATGACTTAACCTCAACTATAGGAATTAGTTTGACCCCCCAAAAACCCACCTAAAGTTTACCTATGGCCCAAACTTGATTTGACCATTCCAAGGGCTCACAAACCAAGTTGTCTTTTGGGAACACTAAATGGGATTTGAAAATGCATTTGTTTTCACATTTTCCTCTCAAAGACATGTCACATGACAACTCACAACACATTACAAGTGTCAAGTGACACCATAAAATACAACATCAACATACACTTGGACATGTCTTTTCAAGGTGAATTAAAATTAAAATTAAACAAATTTAACACACGCACATACATTCACTTATACAAAATAAACACTTTACAAATGAGGTATTGTCTCTCCAAATAGGCAAACCTTGGCTTCACAATCACACATAGGTTTGGCTCTAGTTCTCCTATATATTTCCATGGTCACATGGATTAATATCTTGCACATCTCAACCCACACATCAGTAGGTCCAAAATAATATACATACATATATGAAAGAAAACACTTTAAAACACACAACATCCAATTTCACATCATATCATGATTTGATCTCTTTAATAAAGAACAATAAGGATAGAATCAAATTTCCTTTCCTAACAATCCATAGGTAACCATTTACTAAATTTCAACATTCATTGAATTCATATAAAGCAATCATCAACTAGGCATGCATACATGATTCATCCTAACATCAACATAAGTACTAAAATTAAACATAATATGGGATATATCATATCCAATGTTATCAAATCATCTATCAAATAGTCTCAAAATCCATAATGCATCAAAGTAATGTATTGAATTATAAGTCCATGGTGAAAAATATAAAGAAGTGCTATGATAGGCTCAGGGTAGGGCCTCACATGTACATATATGTATATTCATGCATGTGAATATATATATATATATACACACACATAGACACACACACATACACAAACACATACACACACACATATACAAACATATGTGTGTGTGTGTATTTTGTATTTTGTAAATGCATATAGCATATATACCCCCAATATTTTGATATGGGGTAGCCAACTCAACTGTCTACCTGACCAGCGGTCAAAGGTGGTAGTCACGTGAACCCTGAAGGTAGGGTGTGCACGTTTTGGCTCCTCTCCCCTACATGAATGGAAAGTATATGTGTTGGCATGGGTATTAATTATATACGCATGGGAATTGCAAAGGGACACTATTAATTGGTTAATAAATGACAAGATCGAGTGAGAGAATAAAAGTCCAATAAATGATAAAATCTTACAAAGTAGATTACAATGCGCATGATAATTAATGTCATGCCCTAGTGGGATGTGGTGGTGTTATCCTCTTACAATATGGGAAGTGTGCATTGAGTTGGGAGAGACACGATATATTTAGGACGTTGCCATATAAGTGAAAGTAGTTAAGCTGCCAATTATTATATCTATCGGTAAGAGTTTAAAGGAGATAAAAAAAAGTCATTTCATGGATAGTTTTGGCAAGTTCCCTTCATCTGTGTAGTGGACGGGTGGGTGTTGGGAAGATGCAAATAAAATGGAAGCCACTTTCACCATTTACACAATGAAGCAGCAGCTGGATTTTGTTGGCAAGATATCTGAGAAAAGGTTGAAATCTATTTTCAAGTATAGTGATGAAAAATTTCTGAGATATTTGAAGCTATTTCTTGGGGATTACTTCATGCAAACACATCACCGGTATCACATGAATGTAGGTATCGTTAGCATGGTGGCTACAAGGGGGTTGGAGATTGGGAAGAGATCGGACAAGGTAAAGTGCTTGATGAAGGCATGTGTGGGGGAGGAATGGGTTGATGGACTTGACGATTTGCTCCTCACGACAATTCCAAGTATTGGGTTTGATCTTCAGAAGGGGGAAAATGAAGGCGGAGTTAGTACCATCTTCCCCTTTATTAGATGGAAAGTTGGGGAGGACCGACAGGAAAGGAGGGAAGAAGCAACCCTAAGGTGGATAATGTTGGATCTATTTCTGTGTCAGAAAGAGTCGGACCTTGATGGCCATGAAATAGGTGTGAGAGGGAGGTGCAGGTGCAGGTGCAGAGGGAGGTGAAGGTGAAGATGTGGAGGGAAGTGGAAGTTAGGAGGGAGATGGAGGTTCAGAAGATGATGAAGATTATACCCCACCCCAGTCAACTAATCGTATGTGAGAGCCATTCCTAAAGAAGAATTGAAGGTTTTTTGGATGAATTTTTGGTTAGATTTGTAATTGTTATTGTTTTAAAACTAAATGGAATAGTTCAAACAAAATCAATATATGTATGGACAAAATGTGACAGTAAAGGATTGTGCAGATGTAGGGTAACAAGATTAATACCTGTGTGTTTTTGTTGAAGCTCCTTTGTTGGTGTGCATGCTTGCTCCTCCTCAATGCTTGTCATGTCTTTTTCTTGTTGCAATGCTTACTATGTGTTTATCTGTGACTGCAATGAGATGAGACTTGTTTTTTTATACAAACATTTTGTGGTTTACCCCTTTTAATGTTTTGATTCGAATTTGAAATTTGAATGTCCATTGAATTTGTAGAGGAAATTCATTTAAGTCTGATTTGATTGTTTTTTATGGAATATGGTGGCCTTACATACTTGTTGTCGTTGTTGCAGGTGGGAGAAGTTGTGACAGGACCAGTAAGCATACATTGAAGATACCTGAAGGTGATGGTTCGAGCGGTACATATGGGACGGAGGGTTGGCAACTGTGTCAAGGATGAAATGTTTCATGGTGCACACGTGGACCTAAACGTTTGTTTAGGTGCTATATGATGGGTCGTGTTTGGGTCCACGTGTGTGCGGGTGGTAATTTCAAGTTTTTATTTATGTTCGTAATGTTGGTGTCAAAGTTTGTAAACCTGTCATATTTTCCTCCTTTATGGTTTTATAAAGACGCTTAACTTTTGTTATTTCGGGCCACTTTATGGCATACGATCTTGTGCATGTGGCCAAACTCGACATGTTTTTGGCGGTCGTACTTGTTTGACCCTTTCAATGTGGCACACAATATTTTATATTTAAATATAATGGATACACTTTGGCTCTAAAACGTGTTATGTTTGTATGTGCATGTTTATTGATTTAATTTCGTGTATATTTTTGGGTTGGGGTGCACATGTTTTGATAGGTTAGGCAGTTTTGTGTGGGGCCTAGATAACGTAGGAACTATATTACATTATGGACCCCGCGCATGTATTGGCTCATCTCCCCTATTGAATTAAATATTAATTAATTACAATAAAGGTCTTACAATGCATAAAGGAATGGGAAATACTAAAATGAGTGTTAGGAGAATGTGAAATTGGACACCCTAATTAAAGGTGTACAATTTATGACACTACACACACACATATGTATATGTGTATGTGTATGCACATGCACATGCACATGCATGTATTAATATATTGTTGACATTTTTGTCACATGAATTGAAATGGTGTCCAAGAGACAATAGAAGGTTTATTAAAAAAAAGAAAAGCAAAACTTTGATTATAGCTCTATGAATTTTAATTTAGTTTTTCTATGACATGAAGGTTTAATAAAAGGCGTGTGATAAAAGAGAAGAAGGTAGATAAATTTTTATCAATATAATTTTCAAACTCCAAAGAAAAACAAAAGAAAAAAGATTAAGTTTTGATTCTTTTGAAAATGTCAAATTTCATCTCGTAGCATAAAATTTAGGGATTTTTCTATTTGTTGGTGGTGGGTATTGAAGAAAAAATCATTTTGATGTGAAGAGCATCTTGTTGCCCTCTTCTCGTCCACATGGTAGAGAGAGCAATGAGATTCATGACATTGCAGCATAAAATAAAGAGGAATATAGCACATTGCAGCATAAAATAAACAGGAATATAACACATTGCACAATCAAAGAAGGATTCATGGCTCATTGTGTGGAAGGTGAAGAAGCCAGGTTTGTTAGTTTTTTAATGCTTTGTCACTATTTAATCATTTTGAAGAGTAATTATTTGATCACCTATAAGTGTGGGGTTACTATGCATATTGATGAAGATCAAAATGCATTCATGGGTTCGTATTTCATTGACGGCTCCTATTTTGAATGAACCTTAATCTCCATGTTTAAACGTATCCTCTTGATTAGCTTTGTCTTTGTTATAGAGAGGTAATTTGTTGCAAGTGAATAGCATTTTTTTGCAAATATGAAACTTGTTATAGGTGCATGTTAGTGTAGGAGAAAGGGAAGAGGCTTTGAGATCTCATTCCAGTCATGTTGATTTAAAACCTTCAAGACATTCCAAAAATCACAAACATGAAATCTATAATGTAGGTTTGATACGCATATGAAAGTGATCAAAGGGCAACACAAAACATCATTTTAAGGGCGATAGTCCCATTTTCACCATTATAGGTCAAGCTGTTATAAAGTATATGACAGTCATAACAAGGTTGGGAAGCTTATAAATAATAAAGTATAGTCATGATTCTATACATTCCAAATAACCAAGGCAACCATGTCAAAGGACAGTAAAAAAGGGACAATAGATATGCATCAAAGAGAAGCAAGAAAGCATGCTATGATTAATGTGATAGCCCAGGCAGAAAATAACAATTTGGAATCTGTGTTAGTAGATAGAAAAAAAAATGGAAAGAATGGCAATCTGAATATAATTTGTATTCCCATAAAAATTGTGTTATTCAAAATAAAATAAACAAGCAGATATAAAGAGGAGGCAAAAATAGTTGTAAACTGTTATACAAAACTGTCAAAACAGAAAAACCTAATAAAATGAACTAATAAAAAATTAATCTAAATAAAACTAAACCCCAGATGAGATATTAACATCCCCCCCTTAATCTGAAGGGGTTAAGCTAAGCATTTCTCTGAACTTCTCAAACTTTTCTGTGCCCAAAGCCTTGGTAAGAATATATGCTAGTTGATTTGCAGTGGGGCAATATTTAAGGTATATGTTGTCATCTTTCACATGATGCCGAATCAAATGAATCTTTGTATTGATGTGCTTGGTGCGATCATGAAATATTGGATTTTTAGCCATTTTGATAGCAGATTGATTGTCAATGAAGAGTGGAGTTGATGAAATCTGTGGTGTCTACAAGTCTTCAAGAATTATTTGAAGCCATAAGATTTCTCAAGTTGCTTCAAAGGTGGCCATATATTCAGCTTCGAAAGAAGAGGCGGCTAGAACATATTGCTTTTTAGATCTCCAAGAAATGACAATAGATCCAAGATACATTAAATACTTGGATGTAGATTTTCCATATGTGGAATCGCCTGCATAATCGGAATCGAAATAGCCAACCAAAGAAAATTGGTTTGTCTTGGAGTATTTAGTGTTGAGTAACTTGCAAATAGCAAAGAATGCGTTTGGCAGCTAACTAATGAGTTTCTCTAGGTTGTTGCATAAACCTTGAAAGAAATCCAACAACAAAAGAAATATCCAGATGGGTAGTTGTAGCATAAATCAAACTACCAACAAGTTTCCTGTAGATAGTTGCATCAACCAATGGTGAAGGGTCATCTAAAGAGAGCTTAAGATTTTGCTCCATAGGAGTACTAAGGGGCTTACAATTAGCCATGCCAAACTTATGCAAAAGTTCACCAATATATTTTTGTTGGGTGATAAAAATAAAATGAGGTGTTTGAGTTACCTCAATACCCAAATAGTAATGAAGATGGCCCAAATCAATCATATCAAAACCTTGCTTCAGTTGTTCTTTCACATTTTGAATATTATTCTCATCAGGACTAGTGATAAATAAATCATCCACATAAAAAACAAGATAGACAATAATGTTATCTATTTTTTTAACAAAAAGTGTGGCATCATCAAATTCAAAATGCTAGAAATTCAACTTTAAGAGATACTCGGTAAGTTCTTCATGCCAAGCTCGAGGAGCTTGTTTCAAACCATATAATGATTTGAAAAGCTTGCATACCTAATGTTCTTTTCCATTGACTGCATACCCATCTGGTTGAGTCATACAAACTGATTCTTTGAGATCACCATTTAAGAATGTTGTTTTAACATCCATTTGGTGAATTTTCCACCCATATTGAGCTGCAAGGGTCAACAAAGAATGAATGGTGGTCCATTTTGTTGTAGGTGCAAATGTTTCATCATAATCTATGCTCTCCTTTTGAGCATAACCTTTGGAAACAAGTTGGGCTTTGTGTTTGTCAAGTGTACCATCTGCTTTCTATTTATTCCTGAAAATCCACTTGTAGCCAATAGGTTTACAACCAAGTGGAGGATCAACCAACTCCCATGTGCCATTTTTCTAAAGAGAATCATACTCATCTTGCATAGCTCTCCTCCATACTGTAATATTTTCAGCTTCATTATAGGATGATGGTTTAGAGTCAATTATGAGATTGAGTTCACCAATGGTCTCCAAGTTATCTGCACTATTGGTTTGAGCTTGGAGCCTTGCTTTGTAAGAGCTTCTTGTACTTGTTTTACCTATTTCATTAGGTCTTAAATCTTTCAATGTTTGTTGGACTGGTTTTGCCCATTTATGAGAAGACTTTGGTTGCACAAAATATGTGACCATTTCATTACTAGATGTTGTATTAGTGGTTAATGGTTCAGAGAGTTCAAGCTCATCATGATGGGTTTCTTCTTGGTCATTGATTGATGGAGCAACATTAATTAGATCACTTGGAGATATAGATTCTATATGTGGAATCTCTCAAGAGTTTTCTATCCAAGGAGAAAAATTTGTAATTGTATCAAGTTGTTTGAATTTACATTCATCATTTTCAGCAATGTTGGAGGTTTCAACAAATACAACATCATATGTAATAAAGAAAGTTTTGTTGACTTCATCATATGACCTATATGCTTTGGAAGATTCTGAATAACCAAGAAAAATACACTTAATCCTGTGATGTTGCAGCTTACTTCTTTTGTCCTTGGGAATTAAAGCATAGCAAGTGGAACCAAAAATGCGAAGATGTCAAACAAAAGGAGGATATCCAAACCACACTTTATATGGAATAGATTAGTGTAATGCAGATGATGGAGATCTATTACGAAGATAAACTATAGTTCTTGTTGCTTCAACCCAAAAATGTAATTTGATTCCTTTAAAATATAACATTGCATGAACCATATTCATGATAGTTCTATTCATTCGTTCAACAACACCATTTTGTTGAGGAGTACCTAGAACAGTAAGATGATGTTGGATCCCATTTTGATTTAGATAATCCTCAAAAAATAGAGAAGTAAATTCTCCACCATTATCTATTCAAAGAGTACCAATTTGAGATTGAGCTTGTTATTCAATCATAACACGAAACCTTTTAAAATTTTCAAAAGCTTCTAATTTTTGCTGCAAGAAATAAATCCAAGTCATGTGACTGTAATTATCAATAAAAAACATGAAATACTTAGATCCTCCCACAAAATTTACTGGTAAAGGCCCATATAAATCAGAATGAATAAGCTGCAGTTTTCTTTGTGCTCTCCAAGTGGAGCGAGGAAAATAATTTCTATGTTGCTTGGCAAGAATACATGCTTCACATTTTTCAATTGTTTTAGGCAAAACAAGTAAGCCATCAACACCATTCTTTTGTAGGATATGAATGTTATCATAACCAATATGCCCAATTCTTGCATGCCATAAAAGAACAGGAGATAGACTACCTTCTTCAGTAAGATATGCAAAAAATTTAGAAAAAGAAGAAGTGCCATTTAGTTTTAATAATCTCCCATCCTCACATCCAGTGAATACAACTTGATTATTTGATTGTTTTATAACAACAACTTGCCCATCTTTTAACAGAATAGAGTAGCCTTGTTGTCGAATCAATACTAGTGATAACAAATTACGTTGCAATTGAGGAATAAACAATACATCATGAAGCACAAAGTCTAGAAGATTAGGCAACTTAAATTGAATAGTTCCTTCTCCAATAGGTTTGAGACTTGATTTATCAGCTAAATAAATTGGACCACATGCACTTTCATGAAATTCCTCAAAGTAATCACTTCAGAATGTCATATGTTGTGTGGCTCTAGTATCTAAGATCCAAGAATCATACCATGAGGAATTAGATGCAAAGTTAGAAATAGAAAGCACATATTGATCACCATCACTATCACAAGCAAATTGGGCTGCTCCTGGAATTTTATCATCTGAATGTTTATCATCATTATAAACTTTTGTTTTATCTTTTTGCTTAAAAGTATTTTCTTTAAAACTTTCTATCTTATCCCATGACAGCTTGCATTCATGTGCTTCATGACTTCCTTTTCTACCACATCTTTTACAATATAAATGTTGCCTATCATTTTGATTATCATTTTTCCTCCATTGACCTCTACCTTTGCCTATATCATTATAACCTCCTCTTGAAGAGCTCTTATTTAGAGGTTTTTCTTGGTGAGCAAAACAAACATTTTCTTTAGTATTATCTATTTTTCTTCCAAAAGCTTTTTCATGTTCAGCCAACTTTTCAACCAATAAATCAAAAGTAATGGTTTTCAATTGGTTACTTGCTTGAAGGGACTCTAGATAAGTAGAATGTGTTGGAAGGAGTGCCTTAATAAAAGTAATGAGATAAATATCAACTTTCCCACCAGCAACATTAACATCTTGTTTTATGGCTCTAATTTCAGAAGCCAAACTCATAACATCACCATTTTTTAATTCAATATTGAACAATTTTAATTGTAACTGAATAAATTCTAATTTTGAATGAGAACCAAATATTTTTTTTAACTTGTTAAGGGCTTTCGAAGCAAATTTGCATCCTTGTATATGACGATATACATCTCCATTAACTGGAGCTCTTATCAAAGCCAAGGCTTTTGAAATTTTTATAATTCCAAATTTCTTTTTCTTTAACATTTGTTGGTTTTGTAGGTTGGGTATCTCCATCACATATTTTATACCATAAATCATTAAAAATTAATGTATTTTCCACTTTTCTATGCCACTCCAACCAAGTATCTTTTCTGGTTAATATTTCTCCAATCAATGAAACAATAAACTGCATTGTAAATTGAAAATAAAAGTATATAGAATTTGCACAGTTTGCAAATTTATAGGATTGCTCAAAATCTCTTGCCAAACTTTACCAAATATAACAAGATATAAAATTCTTGTAAAAATAAATAAATTGATTTCACCTGAATCAATTTTTGTTTCCGTATTTTGATTCTGTAGAAAGCTGCAATCTTCAGATGCTTCACATAAAAATATACTCCAAACTCCAGAGCTCTGATACCACTGATAGCCCAGGCAAAAAATAACAATCTGGAATCTCTATTAGCATATATAAAAAATATAGAAAGAATGGCAATCTGAATATAATTTGTATTCCTGTAAAAATGTGTTATTCAAAATCAAATAAACAAGCAGATATAAAGAGGAGGCAAAAACAGTTGTAAACTGTTATACAAAACTGCCAGAATAGAAAAACCTAATAAAATAAACTAATGAAAAATTAATCTAAATAAAACTAAACCCCTGATGAGATATTAACATAATGAGTGTACAAAGCTGATAGTTCATGTTAAATTCTTTGATCATGTTAGCTATCGTGATAGATAGAGAAAGGACAATCTATAGCCTCATCCAAAAAAGGTAGATCTATGACACAAAGCAGTCCTAGTGAAATGAACATACAAGGAATAGTCATAAAGATTCCTACAACTACCAATGAAGAATTTATTGATGATGCATGACAAGAAACATTGAAAGAGAACATAGAAAAGATCTAAGGAAGATAGTGCACACCAAAGAGACTAACAAGTTTGCAAAGATGACAAAGTTAGCAGCCGAGGAAGAATGCACGGTGGTACCAAGGTATACAAACTATTATGGTGGTGGATGGAGTTGGAAATAATGCTAAGAGCTAAAAGGACAAACTCACTCTAACACGACATTGAGATTGGCAGTGAAGACCATAGAAAAACAATCTAGTACAAGGAGTTATAACAATATTCCATTGTCATGAATGAGTAGGCTTGAAACACAATAGATGGTCATAGGATGGCTTAGGGAAATTCCTTGACATAACTGTAATACCCTAAAAATGGTCATCTAAACCATGGGCCCCTAATCTCGACAAACATCACCAAGGTCCTAACCAAAGGCAATTAAATCAACCTTGAGCACATTATTAATTCTTTAATCATCAAAAATCACATGGCAAATCAATTACTCAATATTAATTAAATATTAATTTAATTAATTGAATCATTTCCAAGAATATCATTTTGATCAATTATCCTATTTTAATTTATTAAATATCCTTGCATATTTAATTAATTAATAAATTATCATTTAATCATGCAAAAGGAATTAATTTATTACAAAAGAGGAATTAATTACAAAGCAAGAGTTGAATTGAAAATAAAATAAAATAATTGAATTGAGAGAGAAATCAAACTTGAGATATTATTTCTTTTTCTAAATTTAGAACTTGAAATCTAGAAAAGCAATTGAATTGAATTAATTGAATTATTCTCTAAAATTGGAACTAAAAGCTTTTCAGAAAAAGAAGTTCAGTTGCATTGAAAAGACTCTTTTCTTGAATAAATAAAAGAATTATCTATTTTTATCACAAATGCATGGAATTAATTTATTATTATTTCTAATGCAACTTGGACTTCTAATTTGAATGCATTTCAATTAAACTATAATTGGAATCTATCTCAAGGTTAACTAAACCTGATTTCTCAATTATTTTCAATTAATCCTAAATTGAGCTTTTTTTTTCATCATCTCTCTTGAGGATTCTCTATAAATTCAGTCTTCAGCTCTCATTCCAATTCACCCCAGAGATTTTTGAGAACACGCTTGGAGATTATTATCACGCTAATTTTTCTCTGGAGTCATTGAAGATCATTGTGCTTTTTAGATTATTTGCATCCATATTTAGTTTTACTCACCCATGTTTGCTTGAATCCATATTGCTTGAATTCATTATTGCTTGAATTATTCATCCATTTTGCATCCATATAGTTAATATATATAGATTAAATCCTTCATCTTGGTGTAGTCTAGTCACTGGTATTGCTTATAAAAAATCTGAGAGCAATCTTATACTCGCATCTTTTAGAAGGCAATTAGTCGCTTTGTTATGGTTTATTATTGATTGATTATTATTTACTAACCATAGATGTAATGACTTAATTGAAGTGTTGTGCTTGCAGCTATATACCCTTTTTCACACACACATCTCTGACGCCCACCATTTGGTACTACATTTTTCAGCCTCCAAGACTGATTGCTTTTTTTTTTTTTGTTATTTTCCAGATTTCAGATTTTTTGATTTTTCGTCCGTACATCTCGTACGACATTTCCCACAGGCTGAAACGACAAACTGCAGGTGTCGTATGAACTGGAATCATGTCTTGTACGAGTTGGGATCTTGTATCATACGAGTTTTCATACTGTCGTACGACTCTATATTTTCTGGTAAAAAATTTAAAAAGAGGCAAAATTTCATGATTTTTATTGATTATTCTGACGACTGACCCTGACTGTTTATCTGTCTATCTCAGAATTTTTCACAGCCTAATCAATTTTTGCAAAATGCTTGTCAAAGAATATGCTTGTCGCACAAAGACAATATGACTATTGATTCGTTGTCTTTGCAAGTTGCCTAAGGAGAATCGACTAAACATCGTGTATTCTTTAAATTCATTTTTAGGAACATAACTTGCTATCTGGTTAAAGAACAAATTTGTCTTTCTTTTTTTCAGAAGATTCTGAGAGGTAGGAGAGTATGCTCTTGTCTTTTTCTAGACAATCAAAAATCCAGACCCTTGAGGATTTTTCTTTGTTTGAGATTTGTACATCTTTAGCAGGCCTGCCCTCTTGAGGGGTTGAAAAACTCTTAAAGCCGTTACGGTTGGTGTGAGGGGAACGACCTAAGTGGGAATAGATAAATGCAAAGTACTCCAACCCACTATAAAATAAACGTGTTTTGATGAAAATCAAGTCAACGACAGTGCTCGGGAATAGCTCTCCTCCGTACCTTCGAGTATATTAAACCTTGGCTTTCAAAGCTGGGAGACCTCTTAATTGAGTTTATACCTCGACGTGCCGAATGGATCCTTGACTAGTTCCAAGTAAAATTAGAAGCTACTTAGTTCATCTCTGAAAGGGGGATAATCTTTGTGCAAGAGAGATAGTAACTCTCCCAAGATACTTGTCATTGCATGCCCCCATTAGTGTTTGGAGTCAGATAATACGGCATTGAGAATCCATTGCGTGAGACTCATCGGCCGCATTCTGATTGGCTATTGGGTGTGTACCTGAGTCTACAAGAAAAGGTTTTCTTGCCTCACCAAATTCCTTAGGGGTTGCATGTTGTGATTAGAGTCACTATTTATACTACGTGTTTTCTGTGTTTTCTGCCCTGAAACAAAAACTGAAATACCAAAAATTGGAGAACACAAGAAATCAACTCAGTAATTAGAAACTCTGTCCATGTCAAAAACTAGTCCATCCTAAGTCAAAACTCTGTCCATGTCATAAACTAGTCCATCCTAAGTTGAAACTCTATCTGTGTCAGAAACTAGTCCTGACACTAGTCCATCCTAAGTCAAAACTCTGTCCATGTCATAAACTAGTCATCCTAAGTTGAAACTCTGTCTGTCTGTGTTTTCTGCCCTGAAACAAAAACTGAAATACCAAAAATTGGAGAAGACAAGAAATCAACTCAGTAATTAGAAACTTTGTCCATGTCAGAAACTAGTCCATCCTAAGGCAAAACTCTGTCCATGTCATAAACTAGTCCATCCTAAGTTGAAACTCTGTCTGTGTCAGAAACTAGTCCATCCTAAGTCGAAACTTTGTCCGTATCAGAAACTAGTCCATCCTAAGTCGAAACTCTTTCCATGTCAGAAGCTAGTCCATCCTAAGTCAAAACTCTGTCTGTGTCAGAACTTGTCCATCTTAAGTCGAAACTGTCCATGTCAGAACTTTTCCATCCTAAAGTTAAAATTTTGTTCAAAACTAGTCTATCCTGGTCCAAAATCAATCCATCTCAAAATTGGTCATACTCAGTTGTCATACTCAGCAATCAAAAAAACTCAGAATTTTAAATCTCTACCCTGTGAACTGTCGTACAAGTCTTCTTATTTATCATCCTAAATCACATCCTATCTTGTACGAGTTTTGTCATTTGTCGTTCTATGTCAGATCTTGTGTCGTACGAGTCATTTTCATCTGTCGTCTGGCTCTGTATCTTGTGTCGTACGAAACAGAACTACTCTAAGTATTTTGTTGTCCTGCACATACCCATTTGTCGTACGGTACAAGGCAACAACTTGTATGAAACAAAACTATTGTCATCCTATACCTGCTAAATTGTCATCTGGTTCAGAAAATCCTATCGTACGAGTCTTTGAATTTTGTTAGAATAGAACAATCAAATTTGCCTAAAAACAGTTTACAATGAACATAATACTAGTTATCAATTTTCCTAAGCATAAATAGATCAAGACAATGTACCTCTGCCATTTGCGTTGCATGATTTAGTCGATCATCTTCCAGCTAGTTCAATCAACTACCTATCAAATTTAAGTCACTTAGATAACATCTTACACAGGATAGATCATTCCTGAAACCAAACCGAATCTTACACTACTCTTAGAATCAACTTAGATAGGCATCTTATACAGGATAGATCTTTCCTGAAACCAGACTGAATCTCAGTTGTTTCTCTCAAACATTACCATAACAGAACAACTAGCTTTGAAATTGATCTTGACCTCTGCATCACAAACAACTTTAGGTCACACTAATCCATAAAAATACATACACAAACCAAGAGTTCTCCTAAGAAATAAGCCAAAGGCAAAGAACAACCCTTCAAATATCAAGATAATCCATTCTACGTGAAGGATCCACTCACTGACATACCGTCGTCATCAGGTGGACCAATTTTTGATGAGCCTAAATCTCCCACTATGTATGAAACGAAACACAATGACGGAAACAAGGACGATAATAAAATTCCCAAAAATGACAATGATTCCTCATCAAGTGAAGCTAAAGAAGACATAGAACCCCCAGAAAAAGATATTCTTGATTGTCAAAAGGACAAAGACTTTAGAAAAATGATGAAATCTATCCTAGCTCGAGAGAAGGAAGACTATTTCTTAGAACTAGCAAAACAAGGTGCTAAACTTCCTACTGGATATGATGTTCAAACACTCGTTACTAAAAAGGAAGAATTGCCTATACTCATGGCACACAAACAATTACAAGCCTTATAGATGGAGGTCACAGAATTGAAGAATAAGGATAAGTCCCCAAAACAATATTCTCTGGAAACAATATGTCCCTTTCCATTTGACAAAAATCTATACATGCCTCTGTTTCCTTCACGAGTGGAAATCTTAAAGTCTGATAAATATTATGGTACCTCGGATCCTCAAGATCATGTCAGAGAGTTGTGTGTTGCCTGTATGGAGTTCATGCACGATCAAACATACCTCATGTGCCTTTTCCCAAGGAGTTTAGGGGGTCAAGCAATGGAATGGTTCTCAAGTCTACCCAAAGGAATAAAAATGTTTGAAGAACTAATCCAACTATTTTTACAATAGTACTCATACAACATTCGACATCCTGTGACTATGATCGAGCTTTGCAATACTAAACAAAAAACAGGGGAGCCTCTTCTTACTTTCCTCCAATGCTAGAGAAAGATGTTTTCTAGGTATTCTTGACCTATCCCAGACTCTAAGAAAATGGATATATTTGTCAATAACTTGGTCCCTGAACTGAAGTATAGTGTACAAATGTAAATACACCCATCATTTAACAAAATGGTAGATAATTCCATTCGAATGGAAGATGTGCTCATAAAAAAGGGAGATATCTCACCTTGGAAAGAAACACAACTAGGATCTAGCTCTAAAGAGAAGAACAGGTATTGGAAATTTGGCAAAGACAACAACAAGAATATTATTAACGATGGAGTAGTAGATACTGTTAAAGCTAACAAAAAGCCCACAATATTCAACTTGGCTAGTGGTACACAAGCACTTAAAGCTGCTGAGGCTGCAGCAGAAAATCCACCAAAGAAAACAAAAGAATGGTTCAAAGAAAAGCCTTGGCTTTCCCAACCTAAGCGTGATTTTACTCCTCAAAGAATCATATGAATCCACTTTCAAAACTCTATTGGCAAACAACTTGAAAACGCTACTAGATAACTCCAGACCATATGATTCAAAAGTCAAACCAAGATGGTGGAGAGAAAATGAATACTATGACTTCCATCAGAACAAAGGTCATAACATAAACAATTGCATGAAGCTGAAACATGAGATTCAAGATCTCATAGATGCTAGTAAAGTCGTTGTTGGAAATCATCCGACCAATGTAGATCATAAAGAATTTAAGGACCCTTTGCCTGTTTACGGACAAGGTGATTCTTCAAAGACAAAAGGAGGTGCCAAGGTAAATTATACTTATACTAGTCAGGACAACGTTATCAACATGATTGAGCCTTCCCACTCAGAATATTGCAATGTGATTATAGTCCAAGATAAACCAAATGAATCACGATATGCAAGAGCTTTGACCCGTTCTCAGAAGAAAGTCACTCTCCAAGGAGCTAGCTCTTCCAACCCAGCTCAAGCAACATCGAACTCACCAGCTTTGTCAAACAAACAAAAAGAATCAACCTTGGACAAATTTAAAAGGTTAACTTCATCATCATCTTCTGGATATAGCATTGCTGAACAATTAAAAAGGATAAATCCTCAAATATCAATCTTTGAATTGCTAAAACTCTCGTCTACTCACAAAGAAATTCTAGACAAAGCATTGCTCACCACTAACATTTCAAAAGATGTAGACATTGATCGGTTTCAGTCTATGGTGGGTCATCTGACTTCACCTCACTATCTGACTTTCTCTGAAGAAGATGACAACTCACTAAATCATCCATGATCCACAAACACAGAGTCAAACGTGTTTTGATAGATGGAGGCACAGGGTTGAATATCTGTACTTACACAACTAGGACTCTCTGAAAATGTCATTGATCCTGGCAAGAAAATAACAATAAAAGCCTATGATGAAGAAGAAAGGACTTCTAAAGGTCTGGTGTCATTACCAATCAGAGTGGGACCAGTAGAAAGAGATGTCCTTTTCCAAGTACTTGATATTCCTTTGTCATATAATATATTACTGGGCAGGCCATGGATTCATGAAATGAAGGCAGTACCGTTAACATACCATCAATGCTTAAAGTTTCCTTATAACGGAACTGAAGTTAGTATTCTTGCTAATACAAATGTTGTCTATAATGCATTGACAAAGGGTGCAGATACTTTTGTGCCTCATAATAGGGCAGCCTCTACAAATGAAGATCCAGAAACACTGATGAAAGACTTAGAAAAGAGATTGAAGATTACAAATACTAGCATGGATGGCTACAAGATAGAACCAGCACTTTCATTAGTTTCTCTCCCTCCATCACCAAAACAGTTGGGCAAGCCATCAAAAGCTATGAGAACACAAACTTCAAATCTGAAAACCATGTATGATGATCTATTTGTACAGTCTTCTACCTCCTTAGCGGATGAAATAGAAGAGGATGCTATTCTTAACTGGCTCTTTAAAGAAGATAGCCAAAATGAGGAGGTACGATATTGTGAGATTTCCTCAAACCAATATGGTCCTGGCTACAAAATGATTCAATGCATGGGATATTCAGGTACTGGTCCTCTAGGAAAACAAATGGAAGGTATTACTAAACCAATTCAGCTGCAAACAAAATCCACAAATGATAAGGCTGGACTGGGATACAATCCGAAAAAGACATCAGACCAAAAACATGTTTCTAAGTCTAAGTGATAGAAAATGATATCGCCTTCAACATTAAAAGAAACAGGCACCCAACAAACAAAAGCAGAGTGTAGAAAAGAGAAAGAGGAATCAACAGTCAAGAAAGAAGAAATAGTCAGTGCTGAAGCTTCGATGGTGTGAGCTACAATAATACAAGAAGTTGAGGTCCCTGAGGATAGAAGAGATGAAGTAGTAAGAATCAGAGAATTGCTTGCACCACTAAAAGTTCCAGTCACATATACTAGCAGGCAGCAAGTAGATGATTCAGAGATTGGCTCAAACGAGTATGAATGGGGTCCTGACCACCTCTCAGACACATCCACTATAGAAACTCTAGAAGAGTCTAGCGGTCTCATAGATGATACTCAAGAGCTGATGTGCATAAAAATAGAGAAAGAAATATAGGAAATTAGACAAAAGAGACAAGCAAATTATGAACAAGGACTGAAAGAAGGAAGAATACCAGAAAGCTTCTCATCTATGTACCCCTATCCTAAAATAGAAAAAATCAGGTATAGCACTACACAAGAAGAGTTGGAAGCTACAAAACAAGAACTAGTTATCAGTCCAGAAGAAGCTGAATGGAGTAGACGACAGCAAATCACAAAAACATCAACATCATGTCAATAGGTGTGTCAGATACAAATGACAAATGAACCACAACATGAAGGAACTTGTAGTATTAAAGATGTTGGTGTTGATACCATACATACACTTACTAAATCACTTGAAGAAGACTCAGAAACTTCCTCCAATGACTCTGATGACCCTGATGACAGTCTTATTCAGGACACTATCTACTCAGCCTCAAATTCGAAATCATCTGATACAAACATTGAAAATCCGTCTACTGATCTTATCGCTGTTCAACAACGATATGACATCTAGTCTAGCGTATTGAATGATGTTACAAGTATGTCTATTGGATTAGATCAACTAAATATTAACGTGAACTTTAATAATCATGAGCTGACTCTTCCTGGTCTCGAGACACTTACGCAAGGTATTCTTCTGGAAGTCGACTTTTCGATCCGCCACTGTGATAACAATACCATGAACTCTCTTGAACCTATCCCAAATTTATCCTTAGTACATCCCGAATTGATTGACTGTACTTTACAAAACCAACCCATGAGTATACCTACTTTTGCCAATGACCATACGTTAGCCTATTATCTCAATGTAGTCGAACCTATAGACTCTTCCACCAGTGAACAGAGTGAAAATATGACTAAAGCGGATATCAAGTATCTTAGTCGCAAAAACAAGAAAAATAAAAATAAAAGATTTGATGGCGAAAACCACATTGTGGCAGTGTCAGAATCTAAAAAAGAGAAAATAAAGGACGTACCTAGAGGTGAAAACCTCTTTGAGGCACTTGAAGGTGAGATACTTGATATACTACCAAGTCATTTCCAAGAGAGGTCTTCCATATTGATCGAGCCAACTCAGCCAGTAAACATTGGGAGTCAAGAGACACCACACATCATTCATGTAGCTCAATCACTATCAATAGAAGAATTGAAGGATTTCACTCAGCTATGCTCAGAAAAGAAAATAAACTTTGCATGGACGTACTCCAATATGCAAGGCTTGGATCCTGATCTTATCATGCACCATCTTTCAATCACACCAGGAGTAAAACTAGCTAAGCAAAAGCTCCGTAAGATGCACCCGCATTTAGCACTATTAGTCAAGGATGAACTAGAAAAACTGCTCAAAGCTGGATTCACTAGAGCTATAGATTATGCCGAATGGATTTCAAACATAGTACCCGTGTCAAAGGAAGACAAATCCATCAGAGGTTGCACAGACTTTAGAGATCTCAATAAAGCTTGTCCGAAGGATGACTTTCCATTGCCAAATATTTATATGATAATCGACATGACTGCCAGATATGAGATGTATTCACTAATGGACGGATTCTTCGGCTACAACCAAATCAAAATAGCTCATGGAGATCAAGAAAAGACAACATTCACCTGTGCATGGGGAACCTTTTGCTGGAACGTCATGCCATTTGGGCTAAAGAACGCATGAGCGACCTATCAAAGAGCAGTTACTACCATTTTTTATGATATGATGCGCAAAAATATGGAAGATTATGTTGATGACACCTTAGTGAAGACTATGAAGAGATCAACGCATATTCAAGAGTTAGGTCCTATACTATACCAAATAGAAAAGTTTAAACTCTGATTAAATCCAAAGAAGTGTGCATTCGAAGTGACTTCTGGTAAACTACTTAGCTACATCATTTCAAAGAAGGGAATCAAGGTTGATTTTGAGAAGGTCCAAGCCATAATGGAAATGCCACCTCCGAAGAACATCAGTCAAATGAGAAGTCTACAGGGATGTCTCGAATCCATCAGATGCTTCATTTCTCAGCTAGCAGACAAAGCTCAACCTTTCATAGAGGTATTGAGAAAAGGAGTAATATACAACTGGGATCAGCAATGTGAACAACATCTTTAGCAAATCAAAGAGTACCTATCAAATCCATCGATATTGATGCCACTGATTCAGGGTAAACCACTAATCTTATATATATCAACAACTAATTCATCACTAAGGGCACTTCTGGCACAACAAAATGACAACAAAAAGGAACGAGCTATTTATTACATCAGTAGGACATTGGTGTCTTATGAAATGAACTACACTATAATAGAAAAAGCATGCTTGGCGTTAGTCTTTGCAACACAAAAACTAAGACACTACATGCTAGCACATTCAGTCAAGCTGGTGGCCAAAATTGATCCACTCAAATATCTTCTCAATAAAGCAACACTTACAGGAAGAATGGCGAAATGGGTCATGATCCTTATAGAGTTTGACATTGAATATGTGGAAGGCAAAGCCATAAAAGGACAGGTAATTGCTGTTCAACTTGTTGAAACTCCGCTTGAGGACACTCAATCACTACATATAGAGTTTCCAGATGAATCAATAATGCACCTTACTCAACAACCTTGGAAGATGTTCTTTGATGGGTCCTTTACCCAAAATGGTTCTGGTGCTAGAATATTGTTTATTACTCCTCAGAATTATTCAATCCCAAAGTCTTATAAGATTCTATTCCCCTACATAAACAACATTGCGGAATATGAAGCTTTGGTAAATGGAATGAAGCTAGCCGTTGAATGGAAGGTTGCTGAATTGAATATCTATGGAGATTCTTAGCTGGTAGTTAACCAATTCAACGATACATTTCAGACTTGAGATGAGAAACTGATGCCTTACAAGAGGATGGTGGACGATCTCAAGAAGTACTTTGATTTTGTATCATTCTAGCAGATTCCTGGATTCGCAAACAGAGCAGCTGATGCTATGGCCACCTTGGCATCTATACCTGAGTTACAAGAGTCCAATTTTCGCTTTGAATTCCTAGTGGAAGAGTTACATTACCCGGCCTATGATTCCCTTGAGACCCAAATAGTCTATTCTATTATTGGACATGACTCATCTCGATACAGCCACATCTACTCCTATCTACACAACAAAAATATCCCCAAAAACCTTACTCGTAATGAGAAAATAAACCTAACTCGAAACGCTTCACATTATGTTATTATAGCTAATGATTTATTTAGATGAGGTTTGGACCGACATTGCTTAGATGTCTAGAAACTGAAGAATCTAAATGTGCATTATCGAAAGTCCATGAAGGTATTTGTGGATCTGATTCAAACGGTCTCACTTTAGCTCAAAAACTACTACGGGCTGGCTACTACTGGCCAGACATGGAAAAAGATGCCATCAAATTTGCTAAGACTTGTGAGAAATGTCAGCTTCATGGAAATCTCATACATGCCCCGGCAAGGGATCTCATACCATTCATTACACACTAGCCTTTTCAGCAATGGGCCTTTGATCTCATTGGTCAGATATATCCTGCATCATCCAATAGACATAAATTCATTATAACGGCCATGGAGTATTTCACCAAGTGGGTAAAGGCAGTTCCGCTCATCAAAGCAACCAGTAAACAAGTCGCCTTGTTCATCCTAAACTATATTATTTGCAGGTATGGGATACCTTTGTCCATTGTGACTGATAATGGAGGATAGTTTAAAAATAAAGATTTGGATGAGCTTTGTGAGAAATTCAAAATAAAACAACACTGGTCATCGGTATATTACCTTCAAGGTAATGGACAAGTTGAGGCATCTAATAAAAACCTATTGACTATCTTGCACAGAACAGTGAACAAATATGGGAAAGATTGGCATTTGTAGCTCAAGCTTGCACTATGGGCTTCCAGAACAAGTATCAGAACACCTACTGGGGCTACACCTTTTTCTTTTGTGTATAGGTCCGAAGCAGTATTACCTATTGAAGTAGAAATACCATCTCCAAGAGTTTCTTTGCAAGGTCTTGTTACTGATGAAGATAATAGAATATCTAGATTGCAAGAGCTCGAATTGTTGGATGAGCATCGGCAAGTGGCGTTTGATCATCTCAGAGTATATAAAAAGAGAATGTCCAGAGGATATAACAAGAAAGTTAGACAAAGAGAATTTCAGGTTGGTGACCTAGTTCTAAGAGAAAATCCTAAAAATCAGCAGTTTCGGGACAATAGAGGGAAGTTTGAACCCAACTGGTTGGGTCCCTACATTGTTACTGCAGTATTCGGCTCTAGTGCCTATCAACTCTCAAAATTGGAAGGAGAACAACTCCGTGAACCGATTAACACCATCCACTTGAAGAAATTATTTTCTTAGCATTCTTTGTGCTACCAACATGTACAGCTGGAAAAAGTCCTGAAAAAAAAAAAATCAAAAAACGAAAAAGAAAAAAAAAAGAGAGAGAAAATGCCTTGGTGAAAACCTGGTAAACATGCACCTTGGTAAAAAAAAAAAGAATCTCTGCTAAGCAAGTGAAAACCTGGCAAACAGGCGCCTCTTGTACTCAAGCGCTCCATTTATCAACGCAATGTTGGCATTTCCGCTTTCATGCATCCTTGCTTTCGGTTGTACATATATTTCAGTCACTTTTGTGACATCTTGGTTCGTTGGAACCCTCATGACTTGAAATTGATCAACCTCCTAGTCTTAGGTTACTTGACAAAGCAATTCACATGTCCTAAGAAGTGTCAGGCAAGTCATCTTTCCGTCAGTGAAACCTGGTCGTCCACTCTGAGTCAGTTACTTGTCTCCTAACTACCAAAGAGTTTTCTTATCATTGAGTAAACAAGCAAAACAAAATAACAGAAAACAATCACTAAACAGTTTGAGCTATGAATGAAAATTTTCTTTGTGTGTTGTCTTTTATATTGGTTTTCGATTATTATCCCTCTAAGTAACTCGAGGAAGTTTATTGTGACTAAGAGGAGCAATGATTGGAGGCATAATATTTTCTTTGTTTTTTGCTTGTAGGAATGATTTTGATGATCTAGAAACATTTAAATTAGCTAGGTGTCTGTGATAAGAGCCTTCACATCAAGGTGAAATCGCCTCACATACCTCGACTCCGCTTATTTGTATGCTACAGGGAGGTCCACATCATTTCTTTGTCTATTTTGAGGGAATTTCTTTATGATACAATTCGGGTCCCTGCGAAATTTGTCCAAGGATATGAACGAAAAAAGGGTAATTGCGGACAAGATAATTAATATTGCACATTGAAAAAGAAAGGAACTCTAACTTGCCTGTTGTGTTCGTTATGCTCGGTGATGAATCTTAAGCATTTTAAATCCAGTGACTAGGTTTAGGTTGCATTTCGCATATCATTTTGCATATCATTTTGCATTTTTGTGAATTTAGAGTGATTTCGATATGGTAATAATCTCTTTATCTTCTGAATGAGAGCTGAAAGAATCATCATTTCTTACGCTAAGTGGTCTATTTATCATCATTTCTTCAATTGAGTATTTGTGTTTTGAGATGTTTAGTTGCATACATAAACATTTAATATAGATTCATACATTTCATTATTCACTCATTTGTATTCATCTTATTGCATAGAAAAATGAAAACATTGCATTACGCATTACTCATACTCATTCATTTATTTGCATATGAAAAGAAACCAAAATAGACATCCATAATCATTCGCATGACATACATTCATATTGAAAAGAAATGCATTCATATGGAATAAAAACATATAAAAGACATCTCATAAACGAATCAACAAAAGTATGATGAAGTCAAATCGGATCTCGTATATATATCATGTCAAGTCTAAAGGTACAAAATGATGTCAAATGACATATACAAACTCCCATCGGGGCAAGAATCGTATAGGCTACAAAAAAATGGGTGTGTCTACAAAAAATATATCCAAGCTACAAAAATAATATCTAGTTCTGAGCCTCTCCCTCATCGCCTAATGGGGGAGGAGGAGCCTGATGACTGGGATCCTGTCGAGGTGCCCGAGCTCCCTCTGAATGTGTCATATACTAAGAATAAGGAATCACCTGCTGCGGTACTGGAACTGCCACGCTATATGCTGCGACATAATAGGCTATCCTGTTGTTCTGATGCAAAACCTCCTGTTGGAGGGTGTCTCGCTCTGCTCTCATCGCCGCGACCTGATGATCACGCTCTGCTCTCAGCTCAGTTAGCTACTGATCACACTTTGATCTCAACTCTGCAAGATGAAGATCTCGCTCAGCCCTCACCTCTGCAAGCTACCGGTCTCGCTTCACCAGCTGAGTCTGAGCCACTGTCAACTGTGACTACAGCTCTGTAAGATGTTCTCTCATCAACCGTCTTGCGTCTATCCCCTGCTCTCTCACAGGCTCTCCACCCCCATCTCCACCTCCTGTACCACCCTGCTCCTCTCGCCATTGCCGGACATGTCTCAGACTTGCTCGCTCCTCCTCATCTCTTCCCAATCTCACTCCTACTCACCCAAGGGATCCACCCTCACCCCTCTGCTATCCACCCTCAGCTGGAACCCTACTGCTACTAGCACCAAGATCACCACCTGTCCACCTCGGAGCCTCGGCTCTTTGTCCCTGTCCTTGTCTCAAACCCTGTCCCTATACCTATGCAGGAGCACCATCCTCAACATCCTCAATGCATGACACTTGCTCACTCGGATCAATAAACCTAGGAAAAGGATGTTGCTGGAACCACTCTCTCTACTGGGGCAATACCCCTACATCCGCAACATCATCCATATAGTCCCATCTGAGGCATTGTAGACCAGTCAGCTCCTACATAGCTAAGGCACAGGACAACCATGGAGACCATCCCTGTCTCTCCTCATCTACGTAATGCACATACACTATAAACTCCTATGAGATCCCTTGAGGCCAGCCATACTGCCTCATCACTCGAGAAATGATGAATCGCTAAAAAATGGTTTGTGATCTCCCAATAAGTGGACGCGTGACAAAAAGGTCCCTGCGGACTAGCCGCCAATCATCCCATGGCTCCAAACCTCTATAAGGTCTCCACACTACGACTATCAAATCATGTAAATCTTGCCGCCAAAAATCTATCTTGCCTAGATGGGGCTGCATAATATAACTGACATACCTATATATAATTAGTTACCCAAGCTCTCTACTATCATCTACAATAGGTCGACAAATGGGAAGATTCTCCCAAGCCCAAACCTGTAAAATATATACACCTGTGGCAATGCTCTTGCCATCT
Organism: Cryptomeria japonica; assembly: GCF_030272615.1. NCBI lineage: Eukaryota > Viridiplantae > Streptophyta > Pinopsida > Cupressales > Cupressaceae > Cryptomeria > Cryptomeria japonica. Next base: position 374,239,798 of record NC_081406.1, on the reverse strand, counting down.
CTATACACGATCTCATGCATCTCGTGATACATGTGAGCAAGCAAGCAAGAACCCCAGCCAAGCCTCTGAGGGGTCTCCATAAATCTCATCAACATCCTGCCCCAACCACACTGGAAACCCTGCAGCCCTCTATCTGGCATCAGAAAACAACCGATAAATCTTGCTAGAACACACGCCAGAGGAAACTCCTCGTTGTATCTGCTCATCAATATGTCCCAACTAATGGAATGGGTCAAAATGTCAGGATCCCTAAAGACATGCCTCACCGCCTGTAATCCTGGAAGGTTCCCTGAATCATAATCCACCTTATCCCCAACAAAAGGGATACGAAGGATCCTATATACATCCTCGGGAGTGATAGTCAACTCCCCCACTGGCAAATGAAATGTGTTATGCTCTGAATGGAATCTCTCTACCAATGTCGTGAGCATTTCGTGATTCACATGGATATTTGGAAAACCAAGAAGATGAGTCAAACCACACAAGTCAATATGAGCTTGTTCAACCTCTAATAAATGTCAAGCTAATGCCATAGTAGGAGGATATATGCATTTGAAGAGCATAGGAGGTAATCAAACCTACAAAAACCCAACAAAGAAGCATCAGAAAACATTCCAAATGAGCCTACAAGAGAAGTAAAATATCACACAAATCCAACTAAGTCAAGTGCAAAATCAAAATTTCACGTTTAGACCTTAAAAAATGCTCACTATCTCCCGAACGACAAAACACGAGTCAAGAATAGCCTTCGTACGAGTCAAGAATAGCCTTCGTATGATAAAACAACCCCAAACGACAAACTATAAGACCCCGCATGACAAAATGGTCTTTTTACAGACCTGTCGTACGATACAAGGGTATGTCATGAATGACAATTCTAATAACCTCAAACAACAAAAGAAAATTTAACAGATACTTGTACGAGACAGGATCCTGCCTCGCACGATAAAACATGAAAGTCGACCCCAAACATGCCAAAAACTTTAAAAATGAACAAAAAAATTCAAAATTGAAAACATAAAGAGGCTTAAGATCGATCACTTACCATCGACTCATAATTTCGGGGTTGATTATGACGTCTCTGGCGCTCAAATCGATGCATACAAGTAGGGACCACCATTTTCTTCACAAAAGGCTTTTTGAATTTTCAAACTTGGAGGGTTAAAATGATTTGAAAATGACACTTTTGTCCCATATATAGCCAAAACCCTAATTTTTCAACTTGCTCCAATGGACATGAAAATTGTACCCTTAGCTAATTTGCCCGTTCTGATTCCATTTTCGGGATCAAAATTGAAATTTGAGATCATTTTGCTAGTCAATTTCACAATTTGGACCACTTAGCGCTCTTTTCATCAAATGCTCATTCTTTCTTCAAATTGCGCTCAATTTCAATTCCACACATCAATTCTATGCAACAACTTTGTGCTCAATTTCTTATCAATCAGTGCCGAATTTTTAAAAAATTCCTTAGGATTAATTTGTGCTCAAATAACTTATTATCGCCAACAATTGTCTATCATGTACCCTCGTTATCTTTCGATTTCACTCCCAAGGGGGCATACTCATGACCTTATGACTTCACATCTTCAAAGTCGAGAAATTTTTTCAAATCTTCATCAAAAGTCGAGCAAAAATCTTTTCAACTAAAGAAAATCAATTCTTATTTGCTAAGGGGCATCTCAGCTTCATCGCTTCACATCAAGTTGAGATCTCTCGATCATCTGAATCGAATCAATTGCTAGGGGCATATCAGTTTCATCACTTCAAATCAAGCTGATATTTGTCTTTCATCTGAATCAGTCTCTTAACGTTAATCAGTTTCATTGCTTTACATCAAGCTGATTATTCGTTTAAACTCAATCAAAAGTTTAAAGAGTATCTTTGATCATACACTAAATCAATCATCATCTTGATTTGACAGTTTATCTTCATCGTGTCTTAATCAATCAAGTTCAAGATCAATTTTTATCATCACTCACTGCATCTAAGTTCAATCAAGTTCTAGATCAATAAGATTTGCTTCTTAATCAATCAAGTTCAAGTTCGGTATCTTTTGTTTCTATTGTTCCTAAGTTCAATCAAGTTCGGGAACGGTATCGCTTTAATCTGACTTCATTCAACTTTGTCACTTTGAATCAAGCTAAACACCTTCCTCTTCATTTAGTTCGTGATCAATCAAGTTCAGAACTGGCATCTCCTAGACATCACACATTCTTTGAACCAACGCGCTGCTCGCACATTAATTCAAAGAGGGGCAAATGTAATACCCTAAAAATGGTCATCTAAACCATGGGCCCCTAATCTCGACAAACATCACCAAGGTCCTAACCAAAGGCAATTAAATCAACCTTGAGCACATTATTAATTCTTTAATCATCAAAAATCACATGGCAAATCAATTACTCAATATTAATTAAATATTAATTTAATTAATTGAATCATTTCCAAGAATATCATTTTGATCAATTATCCTATTTTAATTTATTAAATATCCTTGCATATTTAATTAATTAATAAATTATCATTTAATCATGCAAAAGGAATTAATTTATTACAAAAGAGGAATTAATTACATATCAAGAGTTGAATTGAAAATAAAATAAAAGAATTGAATTGAGAGAGAAATCAAACTTGAGATATTATTTCTTTTTCTAAATTTAGAACTTGAAATCAGAAAAGTAATTAAATTGAATTAATTGAATTATTCTCTAAAATTGGAACTAAAAGCTTTTCAGAAAAAGAAGTTCAGTTGCATTGAAAAGACTCTTTTCTTGAATAAATAAAAGAATTATCTATTTTTATCACAAATGCATGGAATTAATTTATTATTATTTCCAATGCAACTTGGACTTCTAATTTGAATGCATTTCAATTAAACTATAATTGGAATCTATCTCAAGGTTAACTAAACCTGATTTCTCAATTATTTTCAATTAATCCTAAATTGAGCTTTTTTTTCATCATCTCTCTTGAGGATTCTCTATAAATTCAATCTTCAGCTCTCATTCCAATTCACCCCAGAGAGTTTTGAGAACACGCTTGGAGATTATTATCATGCTAATTTCGCTCTGGAGTCATTGAAGATCATTGTGCTTTTTAGATTATTTGCATCCATATTTAGTTTTACTCACCCATGTTTGCTTGAATCCATATTGCTTGAATTCATTATTGCTTGAATTATTCATCCATTTTCCATCCATATAGTTAATATCATATAGATTAAATCCTTCATCTTGGTGTAGTCTAGTCACTAGTATTGCTTATAAAAAATCTGAGAGTAATCTTATACTCGCATCTTTTAGCAGGCAATTAGTTGCTTTGTTATGGTTTATTATTGATTGATTATTATTTACTAATCATAAATGTAATGACTTAATTGAAGTGTTGTGCTTGCAGCTACAGACCCTTTTTCACACACACAATAACTAGACAGTGAAGTTTAGGAAAACATGACAAAATTGAAAGGATTTCCTTGTGGTCAAAGAATAGATTCAGGAGCACTTCCAACAATCAAATCAAAATAGAACTCCTCTAATGCCAAGTGGAGATCAACTACCAAGTCAAGCAAGCGCATATCATAAAAGAAAACTTAATGCTTGTCCTCCTTTTTCTCCAACATAGGATAGACTAAATAGTATGGTTGAACAGTTGTTTTGGGATTTTTTTTTTGTGATATTTGATAAGTATTGTAACGGGTGTAAGTTCTTTCTAGCATGAATTGTATAGTATTTATAAAAATTAGTCTAGTGACTAAAATTAGCATTGTAAAATCTCATATATGAGAAATATCAACATTTTTTTTTAGACTTGTACTACTGTGAGAGCACCTTTTCATCAATAAAGTTCAGTTTCATTGTCTTCAAATTCTTGTTCTTTGTGTATATTGTGATAAGTTATGCATATTTTCATGTGAATTTTATGAAATACTTGAATAGATGTTTCGTTCACATCACCTTTGAACAAGAAAACACATATATTCATGCAAGCTGCTAGTTGTGTTATATTGGCAAAACTCTATCCTTTGCTCAGGAATCTCCCCTTGCAATAGGGTTGTTTGGGTAACTTTCCAACATGGTGATTCATCCTTTGGGTTGTGCACCATCTATGCCCCCAATGACTATAGGGATAGATCTGATCTCTGGCAGTGGATTGCTTCTCTTCCTGACATTCCATGGATCCTGGGGGGAGATTTCAATATGGTTGAGCATAAGGAAGACAAATCAAGAGGAGCTGCTATTGAATGGAAAGGAGGGTAAAATATTCATTGGGATAGGCTGAAAAACATTAAGAGACTTTTTGACCCTTTGGAAGGTTCAAAACATGTACATAAGGGCATTTGGTTTACATGGTGCAACTATCAGAAAGCTGGTAGCAGAATCTATTCCAGACTGGATAGATTCTACACCAACAAAGATGTCTTCTCCTTTATCCCAGATCACCAAGACTGTCTGGTGGTTGTTAGACCCTCCTCCCTCTCTGACCATCACCCCATTTTTGCAGAGATTGTCACTAGGAACTCGAGCAAACCCTTTAACAAGACTGGTGGAAAATTCATTCTTAACAACAATCTTCTTAAATACTAGGATGGTTTAGTTGCTATTCATATTGTGAGGGTATTTAATAAGTGGAACTCCAAAGATGGTTCCTATATTCACAATTGGAATAACTTGGTTAAAAGCTAGTTGAAGATTCTTAGCACCATTAGCAAGAAGAAGGCCAAGGATGTCAGGTAGGTAAAGCTTATCCTATCCTCTAAACTACATAATGTGGAGCAAGACATTCAGAATGATCATAAAAAATCTCATCTTACCCACCTGGTGGCAGTGGCTAGAGATGAACTCAGAAAATGTCAACATGATAGAGCATTGTGAGCCCGAACTAGAGCTAGGATGCTTTGGATTTCTCAAGGGGATGAAGGCTCTAAGTACTTCTTTAACCTTCTAAAACAAAAACAATGTAAGGAAAGGATTGACAAGCTTTGGGTGGATGGCAAGGAAATATCTGTTGATGAGGAAATCATGAGTGAGTTCCTCAACTTCTACAAGATTTTGTTCTCCTTAGAGGACTCTCCTGCATCCAGGATTTCGAGGGACAAATGTGGGACTCTTATTCCTACGATTATATCTCCTGATGAAGTTAAATCTCTTAGTAAACCCTTCTCAACTAAAGAAATCATAAGAACCATTAAATCCCTTCATAATGACAAAGCCCTAGGGCCAGATGGGCTTACCATTGAATTCTATAAGGATAATATCACCTGGATTGCTGATTATATTCTTGAGGTCTATAATGAAGCCACCAGGACATGGTCTCTGGGAATTGACATCAATAGAGGTCTGATCAAGCTTATTCCCAAAGAAGGGGACAAGGCTCTAATAAAAAGCTGATGCCCTATTACACTACTTAAGGTCTCTTATAAGATACTTGCTAAGATGCTTGCTATTAGAATCGAAAATATCTTACCTAAATTTATCTATTCCACCCGAACCAGATTCATTAAGGGGAGATACATTTTGGAAAATCTTATTACTAGTTGGGAGGCTATGGAATGGGCTAGAATTTTGGATCAAAAGGTGGCCATGTTCTTGTTGGACTTTGAAAAGGCTTATGATAGGATTGAATGGGGTTTTATCTCCACTATGCTCCAAGCCTTTGGGTTCCCTGAGTTCTTTTGTTAGTTTGTTTAGGTCCTTCTTAGGGATACTCATGCCCAGGTGGAAGTGAATGGTCTGATCTCACAGCCCTTCGAGCTTAGTAGATCTATTCAGCAGGGGTGCCCTCTAGCCCCTGCCCTCTTTATGATAGCTTCTGACGCTCTATTTTACCTGCTCGGGGACAACTCTCTCTCCCCTAAGGTTAGAGGAATATCCCTTCCAGATGAATCAGAACTGCTTAACATTCAATTTGTAGATGATACTGCTCTATTTTTTGAATTATCCAAGGAGAACTTTAATGCTTTATCCTCCAAGCTCTCTCTTTTCTATGATGCCTAAGGGACTAAGATCTCACAGTCCAAGTCTACTTTGCTCGGATGGACCGAGAGACCTCCAGACTGGCTCTCTACCTATGTGTATCAATGGGGAGGACCAAACACAATTGTCAGATATCTAGGGATCCCCTTTGCTATCTCTCCTTGCCTCAAGGATATGTGGGTGTGGACCAAGGGGAAGATTGAGTCCAAACTTACCAAATGGAACAAGCACTATCTCTCACTCATAGGAAGATTGCAAGTGTGCAAAAAGATCTTTTCCTCCTACAGTATCTAATATGCATCTGTATGGATGTTTAATAACTATCAAATCAATGAGTTGTAGAAAACCATTCGGGATTTTCTATGGTCGGATGGTAGAGGCCATAGGAAAAATCACTCTATCAATTAGGAGTGGTGTTGTATGGATAAATCTATTGGAGGTATGGGTCTTAAGGATCTGAAAGTGCAAGGGATTGCACTGGCTGCCAGATGGATTTTTCATGCACTTGAAGGTAATGAATTGTGGAAAATTCTCATTCGCAATAATATTAGAATGGGGGTTCCCAAGAAAGCTAAATCATGGAAATTCCTCCCTATTAGTGATCTATTAGATGGATCCTTCTCAGTTTCTACCATAGGCTCTGCTATCTTTAAACTATCTGCAAAGCATGGGAAGCCATTAGGTTTAGTATTGGCAATAGTTGGATCAGCTGAGATAACCAAGTCTTTGGGGAAAGGTCAATCTCGTGGAACTTAACCCACAACGGTAAGCCTCTCGCCCTCACTCAAGGGTGCTCGACCAAAAAATGGGCCAGCAAAGGTATTTGTTGTCTTAAAGACATTATGGCTAACGACAATCTCATCCCATGGGATGATCTCTCCAGTAAATATTAGCTTCCTATATCTAATAAAAGGACTTATAACATTATGTGCAATGCCTATAATCTCCTTCAACTTCCCAAAACTTGTAATGTTAATGAAAACTGATTTCTCTCCTTTGCCTGGATTGATGGAAGCCCGCTTGGGAATTTAAAACCTATCTCTATTTATAAAACCCTCTCTTCTAATGCCAATATTCTTAACCACCTCAATACTATTTGGTATTCTGACCTTTCTCATGCTCAATGGAACAATATTCTTAAGGCGCTCTGGGGTTCTCTGATGGCTCCTAGGGAAAAAACTTTCAGATGGCTACTACTACTTGATAAGCTACCTATTAGATGTGATTATACTAAAGAGGAACTGTGCTCTATTTGTAAAGTCAAGGAATCCAGTAGGCACATCTTTTTTGACTGTATTATTGCTAAGGAAATATGGCTTATGTTTGGTTTTACTCTTCCACTACATAGTTGCATACTTAATGTCATTACTGGGTGCATTAAAGGCATTAAGAAAGACACTAATCTATTCTGGAATCTGCTTTCTGGTGATACCCTTTGGTATTATGGAAAATTAGGAACCTAGAAAATTTTCAAGGGCAAGAAAGGGCCCTTACTGAGTCTTTTCAAAGTCTCACTCTCCCCTCTGTTTACTCGCAGGTTACCATGGTTTTCAGGTTAAATAAAGAGAAGTTTCAAAGATTTCTAACAAATGGCCACACTACAGTCTTCATCTTCAAACTCTCTCATGGCTACACCTAGGGAAGAACGAATGTTGAAAGAACACCATTTGCCAACGCCTTAGGTTCTCTAATGGAAGAAATCAGAGGTAATGGCCATTTGGTTCAACAACAGATGATCCAGTCTGCCAGAATGTTGGATGATCGCAGGCTAGTTTGGATGGAAGGTCCTTCAGGATGGATCGCCTGGATTTAGTCCAAACATATACCATGGACAATTTTTTTTGTATTTACCTCATTCGATGGATAGTCTTTATCTCTACCTCTCTAGTTTTGTAAATAGGCAGTCTTTGTCCATGACTCAATCGTTAGATAGACATGTATTTTGTGTAAAGGAGCATTTTGACTTAGCATGTATAGGAAGGTCTTCTTGACTTATTATGCACAGTCGTGACCTACTGATAAAATTGTAATATCTATATTGTACCTCAGTTTATTCGCTATAATCAATACAAAAATATATATATTTTTTCATTATTATTTTAATAAATGTCAACTATTTAATATAATTTTAAATTATTTTTGTTAATAAACTCACATTTCACTCCATCCCATGTTACTACTATAGGTAACGCCTCTCGACAAAATTAAAGTTATTTAATTAATAAAATAATTTTAGTTTTATTATGAGATGTTTATGTTGAAAGAAGAGTCATTTTATTACATGTCAAGATTACAAATTATTGAACACTAAAATGATAGTTATATTTATATTTTAGTTTTATTATGAGATGTTTATGTTGGATGAAGAGTTGAGGCATATCCTACAATGGCGGTAGGAGGTGGAGTGCAATGACATGAGTATATTAAAAAAATGTTAAATCAACTAAATATAAAGCAACAAAAATATTTTTTTTAATTAAAAGCTATACCTCTTTGAATTGATAAAGTAAACAGTCACAACGTTTCAAAGCAAAATAATTAAATAAATTTCAATTGGAAGAAACAAGATAAATATGTAACTTTGAAAATAATTATTAACCACAACAAAATAAAGGTGTGAAAAATTAAAGAGAGAATAATTTACCAAGAGAAAATAAATTACCAAGAGCACAAATAAGACATTTTTTTCTTCAAAACTTTATAATATTTAAAAAATTTAATATTGTAATTTATTTTTTATTTTAAGATTTTATAAAAAAAAAATTTAAAACTTTAATCTATATAAAATATTTAAAATTGTAATTTGATTTTTTATTTCAAGATTCCTCTTAAATATCCAAATAAGTAATAAATAAATGTTTAACTATAATTAAAATTAATATTATATTTATAATAATTTTTGCATTGAATAAAATAAAACTTTTAGATATAATGGTTATATTCAGTACACAAATTTTAATAAGAGAAGAATTATATATAATTGTATGTTTCATTATTCTGTTTGTTTAATTTAGTTTGGAGAAATTATTTATTTATTAATATAGTAATATCTAAAAAATTAAATGCTTAATATATTTAAATTTTATAAGCCTATATAAGATCTATTAAAAAATATAATTTAAAATATATATATACATTTAATTTGTAGGATGCCTTGCACAAGGATAAATTTTGAAAATGAAGAGCAACAAAGAGAGCATCGAAGAGAATATGCTTAAAATTTTATGAGACAATGGCGTGAACAAATGGGTAATGCACAAAAAGATGAAGTAACAAGTCTTGAAAATAAAGAGCAATGAAGAGAATGACAAAGATAATATGCTTAAAATTATATGAGACAACGACGTGAACAAATCACTAATACAGAAAGACAGGAAGAAAGAAATCATTGAAACCAAAATGACAAAGAAAGACATGTTAAACATAGGGCACATATGAGAGCAGAAGAGATTAAAACAAAAATGAGACAACATGCGGATGAGATGATAACACATTATGCATGAACATCTCAGGATAAGAAACATATATTGAGAAGAAGAGTGCAAATTTGATCTATACATTTAGATCAACTGAATGAGATAGAAAGACAAAAAATACAAGTGTGCAACTGTGAATCAATTCAAAGACATAAAAAATCTCATGGGAATGTTGAGGTTAGTTCTACAGGGATTTATTCTTTTCCTAAAAATCAAATATGAGTTTTGGAGGAAGATAAATCATTTTGGTAGGAGATTTGGGACAACTACATTCTGCTAGTGACAAACCACCTTATGATAGTAATGTAAATGCAAAATTATTATGGGAAGAGTTTAAGATAGTTGTTACTTTAGATGAGGTATTTAGATGGGAAGGTGAAAGTTAAGACCAACAAGGGTTTCACCAATTATATAGTTGTTACTTTAGATAAGGTATTCAGAAAGGAAGGTGAAAGTGGAGACCAACAAAGGTTTCATCAATTACTCACAAATATTAGAGATGCACATCTAACTATAGATGATTGGAAACTATTGATGGCAAGAATAGATGTTTCATTACATCCAACAGTTAATGAGTTTGATAATAATATTCATTTATTTACAACAAATGATAATGTAGATGACCATAACAAACAAAAAAATTATATTCATTAAGAAGATTGATAGCTCGTACTATTGCAAGTAAAGAACGTAGTACTAATCCAACAGGAGGTCATCATGATGAATTGGATGTTGAATTATTAAGTGTTAAGGATGAAAGGGTCATGTTAACATCTAATTTATGGATAGAAGCAGGTCTTGTGATTGGATCTTTAGGATACATTTTAAATATCATACAAACTTAGAAGTGCCCCACTAGATCTACCAACATATGTTATGGTTGAATTTGATAATTACTCTAGAATTCCATTCAAAGATGCATCTCCAAATTTAATTCCAATTTCACACACACAAAAGGGGGTTCACACATCAATTTCCCTTGTGATTGACTTGGACATTAACAATCCACAAATCACAAGGATTGACTCTTTCCAAGGCAACAATTGACATAGAACCAACAAAAGTGGCGAGATTAACATGTGTTGCTATATCCCATGTCACAAACACAAAAGGGGGTGCACACATCAATTTCCCTTGCGATTGGCTTGGACATTAACAATCCACAAATTACAAGGATTTACTCTTTCCAAGGCAACAATTGACATATAACCAACAGAAGTAGCGAGATTAACATGTGCTGCTATATCCCATATTTTAAGTCCTTGGATGGACTTAGAATATCACCATAATTTTCATATGATCATTATGAAAAAATGAAGACAAGGAAGCAACTCACCAGAAGGAAAGCAAAGGGATAAAGACTCAAACCTTTGGAAACATGATAATTTTAATTTATGTTTAATGTATATATTATTGAAGATAATTCTTCTATTAAAATTTTATTACTTAGCATGAGATTAAGTTTTTGGTTCAAAAGATGAAATATCCTTTCATTATGAGTTCCTATTGTACATTTAAATGAATATGATAGGTGTGCCATAATTTGCAAAGTATAATAATATTTTATTCAAATTAAAGAATGATGATTAATTAGTATTTTACATGTTGCTTCATAGATTCTACTAGCTTAGATATCTTAAATACATCTATCTAAAATACATCAAGAGATACAGTCTCAAGGCGCCTATCTATTCTCAATAACAATTTGAATATAGGCACGTTGAGACTAATATCTCTCAATATATTTTAGATAGATGTATTTAAGATATCGAAGCTAGTTTAAGTTAGTTTATTAATGTTGAAAGGCATTCTACAATGACAACAAGGGGTGGAGTGGAATGGCATGAGCATGTTAATGTAAGTATGTTAACAAAAACGCTTACCTATTATCTTAAATTTGACAACCATTTACATGTCAAAATATTAATATTATTTATTAACAATAAAATTGAAATATCATTTTTTATGTAGTAAATATAATTTAAAGTAAAAATAATAATATTAAGATAAATAAAATAGCTCTAATTGATATCTCTTGTCATTTCTTAAGATATCTATACTAGTTATTAACTAATTACGTGAATAGGTGTAACTACAATGACAACATGGGGTGGAGTGAAATGACGTAAGCATGTGTAACAAAATAATTACATAAATGATATATATTAAATGATAATTAAAAGATTTATAAAAAATATATAGCTAAAAATGTAAATGTTTTTTTTTTAAATAAGTAAATAGTTGCAGAGGGGCAACACCCTTGTATTAATCAAAATAAGAGAATACAAGGCCTGATTCAGTGAGAGAGGTAGGGGGAAAGAACCAAGAAGAAAACACCCTACACTAGCTCTATACCTTAAACAAAAAAAAGCAGCAATGGAGGCTAGATGAGTGCAAGACATCAGATGCCAACCTCTAGAAGTAGATAACAGAGGCCTTTAAACAAAAAAAAAGACAATAACCAAAACAGAGAAACCGAAGAGAGAGGTGACAACTGGAGTCAAAGGGAATCTTCAGAGTCAACATCCACAGGAGCATGAGCCGCATCCAGGACAATAGGGCATTCAGTGCCACAGTTCGAGTGAGCTGTTGATTCTGCCTTCTCCCTAGGGAGCCGATAGTCATTTGGGAACCACTCCTCACCAAGCCCAAACCCCCAGTCATTACCATCCACCAAATCTCCATTCTCTAGAATCCCAAAACCATCAACACCCGCTAGCTCTTCGTCTCGAATAAATTTTGCCCTCCATTCTGATGTGAAGCCGTTTTGAATGCTAGACGCCTTAAGCAGAAATTCAATATTCCTGGTAATGGTAGGCCAAGATGCTTGAAGAGCATCAAAGTCCAGAGAGTTCACAATCACAAACTTCCTCACCTCTGCCTCATTGCCTAAGGACATATAGTAATTTTGGGGAAGCGAAATTCTTAGGTTGGCATCAATATTGTCCAACGCAGCATCAATTTCCCCCAACAAACGATGTTCAAACATCATTTGAGTTAACAACTTTGCTCTCTGCTTGCTAGTTCCCATGTATATCACCATTGCAAGGAAAAAGGTTGGGATATTGGCATTGGCTCTGTACATATGATAAGCCATAAGGAATTCCTTCCCCAATATCCTTTTAAGGTTGTGGAGAATAAGAGGGTGTTGAGAGAAGAGGACCTCCTGCAGACGTCTGTCAATGATTTCGCTTAGGAAGGCCATCTGTCGACAAGTAGCTTTAAGGAGAATTGGGGTCTCCATAGCAAGTCACCAAGTAAAGAAAGCAAATGTTTGATGGAAAAATGAGGGCATTCCATTGTTAAATAGAAAGTCATCAAACCGGGGGATACAACACTAGGCAAGTAGTTCATGCCAATTGAATACACACACGCGTGAAATGCCAGTGTCCAAACATCTTCTGAGCCAAAGCTTGTCAACTTCATGTCGACCGATTTTATCCATCAGGTGATTATAAGAAAATATTGAAAGGATCTAGTCATAACTAGATATTAATTAAAGTACACTTATCTCTAGTTGCCACAGGGCCCAAACCGGCACAGACCAATAATGATGGCAATGTGTCACATCTCGGTGACAAGAAGAAACCTTAACAGGTGAGCAAATTAATAGGTCGATCAATCCACCAGAAACCATGACCATTAGGTTAAGAAAGAATAAAGCGGCAACTGGGGAGGCAATGCACCGGTTTGTGCCACAATCGGTGGTTCAAACGGAAGGAGAAAGGAGAGCACAACTGGCAAGAAACTCAACCAGAGAGCACCACCATCAATGAGATAGTTAGGTTTCCATGTCAACCGGTGGAGTCAATACTACCAGTTAGCACCGTCACCAACCGGCCCATCAGAGAAAAATCATCTGGAAGGAGAAGACAATTGGTAGAGACCACTACCGACAAACTCAACCAGAAAGCACCATTACTGGTAGGATAAATGGGCCATATCAACCGGTAGAAGTTCAAAAAAGGGGTAACAAGCTAGTCAGAAGGACCCTGTCAGAGAACCAAGGGGGGATCACCAACGACTATCACCAATTTAGAGAGTCTACCAACCTCTCCATTACCTTCCCTATAGATGTGGCTAATCCGAAATTCATCAAAGGTGGCTAGCAGCACCAGAATCGGTTGAAGCCACTGGTTAAGGCACCAACTAGGGATGTTGTTACAGCGGACCGCAGTAACCACATTTAATGAGTCTCCCTCTAGATGAATTCTCTACACCCCAAGCTCCTTCCCTAGTTGTAGTCCTCTTAAAGCCACTTTGAATTTAGCTTCATTGTTAGTGGCAACTTCAATCTTTTCAGAGATTTCTTTTATACAAATACCATCGGAGTTCCTTAATATACACCCAATACCACTTTGACCCGAATTTCTTGCAGAAGCACCATCAATGTTTACCTTGCTCCACCCAGACTCTGGCGCTTCCCATTTCACACCCACTCTTGGATTGACCTAATCCACCGGGGTTCCCTTGCCAAACAGCGATGGAATGAGTAGATTTGGAAGGGCCAGCTTAATCTTCGAATTCCAGTCCGTATACATATTTTTCTTTAATGATTTGGATTGAGCAGCCTCATTCAAGAGCTTAGTTAGGTGGTTCTAAATTTTCCCACATATAGACATTAAGCTCATCTCTTTACCCTGGAAGATTATGCGATTCCTTTCTTTCCAAATTTCCCAAATCAGAAGAGATGGTAAGATATAAAGAAAATCAGCAAAATAGCCTTTCCTGCCAGTTTAGGCCATTGCAAAAATCACTCATCCAGCCCTGATGGGAAGGGGCCAAAGATTCTCAATTTTCCCATGAAATGCCACCAACAATGGCTGGAGAACTTGCAGTGGGGTAGTAGATGATCCGCAGTCTCTTCATGCTCTTGACATAAAATGTATATGTTAGGTCCATTGATACCCATTGAATAGAGCCTTTCTTTGGTTAGGATTTTTTTTTGACAAGCCAACCAGGCAAAAGAGCCTGCTTTGGGAAGGAGATGTCATTGCCAAAAAAGATTAACAGGCCAATCTTTTTTGTTTATAGCCGCTTCTTTCAATTTGTAACCAAAACACATTTTGTATTTACCATCAGAGGAACCACACCACCTAATAATGTCCTTTTCAGGGGAAGGGAAAATAATCCTTTTGTTGAGAATGTCGGAAAACAAGTCTTTCTAATGCTGATCCAAGTCCAAGGGATCCAGGGAGTTCCATATCCACTTAGCAATACCATTTTCTTGGATAGGATAACCATAATCATAGCTATTGTGCCCCCATAAGCGACAAGTTTCTACCATAATAGGTTGTAGTGAAGGATTGAGACATAAGGCATCTTCATCAGCCCAAGAGTCAATCCGAAAGGAGGCATCCCTACCATTCCTGACATCCCAGGTAACCTGATCACTTATGATTTCCCTACTATCCACAATAAAATTCCAGATGGTCAAACCTCTGGGGGGGTTGTTTATAATGAGAATCCTTTTTGGCTCTAGGGAGTCTAGATATTTATGTTTTAGAAGTCTTGCCCATTTTTGTTTACCACCACTGCAAATTTCCCAAACCAATTTTGCACCCATTGCAAAATTCATAATCGAGATTTGTTGAATGCCAGCACCCCCTGCCTTTTTTGGTTGGTAGATCTTTTTCCAAGCTACCAAAGGAAATTTCCCTTTGTCATCTGAACCTTTCCAAAGGAAATTTCTCATTATAGAGATCAATTCATCTTGAATTGCCATCGGTAATCTTAGGCAAGCCATGGAAAAAACCGGTAGCATAGAAAGGACCGATTTTATCATAGTGAGTTTCCCAGCAGAGGATAACCACTTGCCTTTCCAAATTGCAAGCTTGGATTTGCACTTATCAATAAGATGCTTCCAACAGTGAGTTCTGTTACTATCAATGAAGAGGGTGGTTCCAAGAAATTTCCCTGGGAATTTTGCAACTCTGAGATTAAGAATCCTTGATAAGACACCTTGCAAGATAATCAGAGTGTTTACAAAAAACACTTTAGATTTGTGCCAATTGATTTTCTGCCCGGAAGCCATACAGTAATCATCGAGGCATGATTTGATTGTTCTTGCCTCCCTCCTACAAGCCAAACCAAACAAAATGGTATCATCGGCAAACTGCAAGTGAGTCATTTTTTCAACCCCTATTGCCACATTGACTCCAATCCAACAATCATTTTGTTGAAGAGCTCTTATTGATCGACCTAACACTTCAGCCATTATGATAAACAAAAATGGTGACATTGGATCTGTTAGCATTTTCACAAAAGGAGATTGTTAGAATCTCAATAAGTTTGTTGGTATGAGGATATTGAGAAGGTTGTTGGAGATTGTTGATATAATCGAGAAAGGATGATTACTATCTTAATAATATTATTTTGTCATTGATGTCAAGCAATTGATTTTCTGATTCAGTATGATGTTGCCATATCTTAATGAGTATGTTTTGATAAGTATAAAGATGTCGGTAGGAGACACAGAATGAATGTGAAAATAAAAGGGGAATAATAAGTTATTCAATGGGCAACTATTATCGAGTTAGACAGTGATGAGATTATGTTGTTTTGATTGTTTTGATATCCTATATGTGAGTATTTAAAGACTGAACAAAAAGGAGAAAAGATTTCAAGCTATAGAATTAGTTAAGGCTTGATACTGTTCTATGTTACCGAGCAAGATGCTAGTCGGTAAACCCTAAGGTTATCACTATCGGTTAAAGAAGGCAAAATATCTACCGAGTGAAGTTCAATATTTATCGGGTAATAACCGAGTAATAACAGAATGCATTGGATGGATAAATACATTATTAAATGTAGAATACCAATGAGCTGGAGTTGATCAGATGATTGGTATGTCATGCAAGAAGTTTGTTGAGGATCTACGACATCAAAAATACAAGAGATAAGATCTACAACACAGATTGAACAACCATAACCTAGCACAAGTTCCAAGGCAAGGTAAAACATTTTCAGATCGAAGGATACAATGAACCCAGTCACGTTTTAAGATCTGATGGCTAAGATTGATCATGGGAAATGTGATCAAGGAGATTAAGCGGTTAGGTATTGTTCATAAATAAGAAATTGTTGATGAACAAATGCATGCGGGCAAAATAGAAGAAAAGTGAGACGACAATAGTGATCACCGAGAACAGAAGATTGAAGATCTGATTGAAGAAAAAATTGAGAAGCCCAGCAAGAAGCAAGATAAGTCTTATGACAAGATTGTTTTGAGAATATAGAATCTTCTTTAACATTTCAGATGTGAAGTTGCAGATATATTTTATTACTGTTATTTATTTTGTAAGTGATAGGAAATCTCTTAACCAAGTGGACTTAATAGTCTTATTTGTAAACCCTCTAGCAAGGTAACATTCTAAATGAGTGTTTGAAATCCTTTGACAAGGTCACTTCTAACAAAGTGCAAGACTCTAATAAGTCAGAGGGAAATCCCTTAACCGGGTCACATCTAGCAATGTGTTTTTGTAATCTGTAACTGGATTAGCTTTTAATCGAGCATACTCTAGAAGGGTATATTTCTTAGTGGGTCTGAAATCCCATAGGGGTTTTTCCCTATTTGGTTTTCCATGTTAAATATATTGTTAAATGTGTTATGATGTTTTAAGTGTATCTGTTTATGAGTATTGAATGATTTACAGTCATAGTTGCATATCAATAAAGGCTACCGAGGTTGAATCTAGTGAATATAATGTATAGTGAAGTTTTTATGATTCACCCCCCCTTCTCATCTTAACTAACATGGATCACCTTGTTGTATTCCTCTTGTCGAGTAAAAGAAGCCATGTGATGAGCCATTAACCAAAACGGAGAATTTGGGGGAAGATAGACAACTCGTGACCCATGAGATCCATTCCTTGCAAAAACTAAATTTATTTAGTACATCAAATAAGAAACCCCTGTCCACCATATCATAAGCTTTCAGAATATCCAGTTATAAAATCATGTAGGAATCCTTGGTTTTCTTGGCCGTGTGAAGTGTTTCATGGGCAATGATAATGCCTTCCACAATGGATCTTCCAGGGGAAAACCCACTTTGTTCATCGGATATGATGTGTTTAAGGAGGGGCTTCAATCTATTGGCTATGATCTTTGTTACAATCTTATAGACCGTGTTGCATAGAGAAATGGGCCTAAAATCACTCATCTATTGAGGGTTTTTCTTTTTCGGGATTAAAGTCAAAAAGGTGTGATTAATAGCACCTAACATAGTCATTTTCTTTCTTGATTCTTCTAATGCAAGATGTAGATCTCGAGCGATGATATCCTATAAATGTTGGAAGAAAGCAGTAGGGAAACCATCAGGGCCAGGTTTCTTATCAGGTTTCAGCTGGAAGGTAATTTTCCTCAGTTCATCAATTGAAATAGGAATAAAGAGAGTTGTATTTTGACTATCAGATATTATGTATGGGATTGAGTTGAGAATTCTGGCTCTTGCTTCATGAGAGATCTGGTGACCACCATTCAATAAAGAATCAAATAATCTTATAGCTTCTTGCGCAATATCCTCATAGTTCCTAACGGTGTTTCCATCCGGTCTCATAATCTCCGATATTCTGTTTCTATTGCGAATGGCAATGGCTGATCAATGGAAGAATTTGGTGTTTCTGTCACCTTCCTTTAGCCATAAATCCCTTGATTTTTTATGCCAATGAATTTCCTCGCACCGAAGGATTTCATTTAGATCAGATATGAGAGTATTTTCTTTGTTAAATAAATCCTCATTCATTCTTGAAGTAATAACAGAATTGGTTATTTCTTCCAACTCAACCTTAATTCTTAATTTCTCCATATTAATATTCTTGAAATGGCTCCTATTCCATTCTTTGATCTTAACCTTAATATACTTGAGTTTCTTATTGAGTATGAATAATCTCGAATGGTTCCCTAGAACTGGTTCATTCCACCAAACAGATATAAGATCATATAGCTCAGGCACTCTGAACCACATTTTCTCAAACCAGAAAGGAGTGCCTCCCTCCACTTGTCCCATGGCAACCTCTAGACAGATTGGGTAGTGATCTGATCCAATAAGCAGGAGAATCAATGACTCTAATGCTAGATTTTGTCCTAGCCAATCACTAGTAACAAGAAACCGGTCTAGCCATTCAGCAATATTAGTAAAACCTGATCTCCTGTTTGTCCATGTGAAAACTCCATTTTTAGGAACAATGTCTAGTAGGTGATTCTTCTCAACAAATTCCACAAAGTCCTTCTAGGTCATGCCAGTCCTTTGAATACCCCCACTTTTCTCAATGTCGGAAAGGATCGCATTGAAGTCTCCAGCTACCACACAACTGCCATCGGTAATACTGTTAAGTTTGATGGTTAAGAGATCCTAGAGAGCACGTTTATCACCAACAGAAGATGGTCCGTACACATTAAAAAGATTGAAATTCTCATTCCGTCCAAGGATAGTTACTAGGCAATGTTGCCAATACTTATTTTCTCCAACAAGAGAGATCCTAACATTCATGGGATTCCAAATGATTCCTAAGCCATCAGAGGCTCCATCCGATGGCCTAAACAGACCATTCCACTGTCTCCAAACTCTCATTTTTGTATCAATCTCAGCCTTACTCCATTTAGTTTCTTGTAGTAGCCAACTATCTCCTTTGGTGTCATCTATCTGGTGCTTAATCAAGTGCCATCCTGACATTCCAAGATAAGAGTTTCATTGCTCCTGGGGAAGGGCATTTCCCTTCCCTAAATTAAGTTTGGATTGACCACTAGCAGCACCAGCCATTGCTAGCATAATTTTTTTTGACTTGCGCCCCCGCACACCTTTTGGCTTAAAATTTGGTTTGTCAATAGTTGAATCCGACTTCCCAAAACCTTTGTAGTATCCTCCAATATAAGATCAGAGTCAAGTTCAAAGTCTTCATCCCCCTCCAAGGAGGAAGACTCAATTTCACCATCTTCCAATTCAATACCTAGCGAGGAGAAAATCTTACCTCCCATCTCCCCCAGAGTACTAGCCTCCATACCTTGAGTGTGAATTTTGCAATCTTCAATTACCAGCTGATTCCTAGGCACAAGAGGAGAGGATGGTAGCGAATCCGCTAATTTGGATTCAATATCTGCCTGTAAGGTTTTAGTCTTTTCCAGAAGCATGAGAAGATCTTGTTGGCTCTCACTTTGACCAGAGGAGGGAGGAGCTATGTTCAAAGGAGTTGCCTCAATCAATGGAATATTCTCATTATCAAGAGTTTCATTGCAAAAATCCTCCCTGGTATCAGTGGAGATAGGAGGTTCCGGTAGTAGATTTTCTTCAATAGGAAATTGCATATAGGAATAACTTCTCTGTATCGTAGCCAAAACATCACAACCTATGCCGGTGTGATCCAAGGAGAAGCATTTAGGAAAAATATGCAACTGATCTTCTCTATCAATCTTTTGGATCCAGATCTTCCAAACACCAATAATTTTGACTTCATTGGGGATCTTGGTGATTTGATCTATGCTAATGCAAATTCTGAGGAAACTTCCCCACAATTTATCCTCCAAAATATCATCAACTGATATAAATGTGCCAAGGTTTTTGCATATATCCTTAATGACATCAATGTGCTAGTAATCCAAGGGACAGTTGTAGAATCTTATCCATACCTTGCTGTCTGGTAATACATGAGTTTGGGGATTGAAATTGGGCTGCCAATCAATGATGTGAACTTCAATGCCATCTAGTATATATCGACCTTTGTTTTTAGCTTTCTATTTCTCCTCATTTCTCATAAATTCAATCATAAAGAAATCATTTGGGAGAATATTGATGTTAATATCCTCTCCCCATTGTGCTCTACACCGGGATTCTAAGTTGTCCTTAACCCATTTTCCACCACCCCACTTGATGAAAAGGCAAAACTCAAGCAAACTCGACCTAGCAGAATTAATTTTATTTTCATCCAAAAAGATGGTAGGTCTTGAAGTTTTTCTTACCGGTTTAGGATGATAGGGTCGATTAGGGAGGAAGGTCCGTCTTCGGAAGTCAAGGTTTCTCTCTCGTTCTGACCAAGGGTTCTGATTTTTAGGATGGAAGTTAGATCTCCAAAACCTGGCATGGTCTGCCCTTGAGTTATCTTGCCAGAATCTCCCATTCCGCATTTGAAAATTACCATGAGCTTTCGAAGGGACTAGATAGGGTTCAGAGTGAGGATTGCCTCTCTCAATTGCCACGTCGGGGATGCTAGATACAGGCGATGGATGCCAGTTTCGGGGGAACTCGGAAGCAGGATGCTTGGCTTTGTGAAACCAACCTTTGTTATTCCAAATGAAACCATTTTCCTTCCATTTATGTGGGTCAATAGGGCACTCGTTGCCACTTGAATACGGATTTCCAGAATTCATCCATGATCTAGGATAACTGTTACCATGGAACATGTCTGCATTCCCATAATTGACCGGTTTCTGAGTGGGTTGCAATCTACCCGTTTCAATGGGGAAGGCAATATCTGCTTCATCGCTCCATGATCCAAGCTTCGCGGCTTGAGTGCCAGAGCTTCGCACATCGGTAACCCTGCTCCTATCGCCACTGCCGATCCTGCTGCCTTCAAACGCTGCCATTTTGCTCCCCCCAAAAACAAAACTTAAGCACACATAAAAAAAAAAGTAAATGTTTTTAACCAAAAGAGAGTGGAAGAAAGAAATTACAAAATAATAATTATGGATTGTGAATGGTAGTAATAAAATTATATTTTTTGATTAAATAATTTTTCTATATGAAGGTATTATTAGAAAAAATAGTTTAAGGTTAAACAAGGGTGTGTGCACAAAGATGGTGGTCAAAAAAGTGGACACCACCCAAAAAAAACTTGGAAAAACAGGCAACGCATACGCGGTTTTAAAATTTAAAATTCCCACATACGTGCTTAGGTTTGTTCTTCTCGAGCCTAGAAAAGGTAGCCCGTACGTGCTGAGTTTAGGAAATTGAGCGCGTACGCGCTACGGCTAGGAAAATTAGCACGTATGTGTTTCTTATAGGAAAATGAGCGCGTACACGCTAATAATCCTAGTAAAATCGCGTACGCAATGCCTGATAAAAAAAGTTTTTTAAAAAAACTGGGTCCTCATTTACCCGAAAAGCACATTTTTTAGTTTGTTTTTTTCCCATTTTCTAACCTAAACCACGAACGGGGTGTTAAATTTGTCCTCCAAGCTATGGATCAAAGTTAGTTTTTGTTTATTTTTCTCTTTCTTTCTGGTTTATGCAATTTGTTTTACATTTTGAATTTAATTTCATTAATTTTGATTAGGTTTTTTCATTTTTTGTTTCAAAAACCAGATTCTTCTAATCTAGAATAAGAACAACCAAATGCACCTCCTGAAAACCCACAAGAACAACCAAATGCACCTCCTAAAAACACACAAGAACAACCCCCAATTCCTCCTTTTGACCGCATAGCTGAAACATAGGAAGAATTAATTAATTAGTTAGGGCAAAATACATCCAAAATCAATAGACTGATTGTAAAATTGAAAAATTCTGAGCTTGACCATCATCAATCCCTCGCCACTAGCCTAGAAACATTAGCTAGTGGTGCCATAGCTATTTCCAGAGAAATTACCAAATGGGGAAGCTTTAGGGATAGGTGTCGTCAATTCTATGCCAATGGGCTATCATACGATGGAGTTAAAAACAAAAATATTTCTAAACAATAAATATGTGCCCTTTTTGTTGACCCCAAAACTGGTCAGTCGTTACCTCCTAATGCAAAGAGATTTCCCATACATTGGTGTACCAATGTGCAGATGAAGAATCTTTTTTGGCAGAGGTGGTGGATGGTCTTTGACGATCCACCTTGTAATAATTATGAGGTGCCATTATATTTTTTGAGAAAAATATATTGTGAGTTTGTGCTCAATGTGCGCCCAAATTATTTTGACATGAGAGAGTTTCATGGTAGAGGTGGTGGCTCTACCCAAGATAGACCGGGAGCCCGTAGGCGATTAGCCGCGGAGAGTCGCCACCCCCTAGCACCCAAACCCAAGGTGCATCAGGCTATCCCATTAGAGCTGAAAGAGTCGATGGAGCTATAGACTCTTCAGGTAGCCACAACATTGATTGGTGCCATCATCCAGCATGGGACATCATTAGCACACCCTATTGTATTGGATGATGAGCCGTTAGAGGGCGACAGAGAGCCCATCGAGCATATGTGTGTCAGTTACTCGGGGATAGATGATGCAGCCGGTGGAGATGGATACTCATATCATCTATGCATGATTTGCAGTTGTAGATGTTAGGCTCACACGGTTGAGGATGTTGCGCTGACAGATGAGTTGATGGACATGGTGTTTGCCCATGAGCCACAGACACAGGTGTGTTGATTTGAATTCATAACATTTTATTTATCAGTCACTTTAATTTTGTAATTACATAAATGAATTTTCATTTATACATCGATTTAAATTGAGACAAATAATATGCATTTCAGGATGCAGCAGCAGTATCCCATACACCTCCCCCAGTTACCATAGCTGCAACTTCGACGCCTGAGGTATAAATTTTGTAACATGTTAAAATAGAATAGTACACTTTGAATTCAAAAAAATACAAGATATACTAACTATCTTTAATGCTTGGTCCAATTTCTGGTTTGTAGGTGTTGACAGGGGACGAAATGTCCCAGATTGATGACATCACGCTGTCGACGATCGATTTTGGCCTACAAGTCTATACGGTATCATATTTTGTACAACTCTTTTTATGTATTGTTTTGATAGAATATGCAAGTCATTTCATTTTAGATTTTTAAAATTATGTTTAATTTATTATCTGTACTAATATCTCATGTTAATTTTCTATTTTTAGGGCACCCCCTCCGCGTCTAGGGCTCGTCTGAAGAAAAATAATATCTCGAAGACGCCAAAACGTGTGAAGAAGGTAATCGAACACATTTTTAGTTGTACAATTGTTTGAAAATGTTGAAATCAAGTATTAGTTGGGGTTTGTAGATTGATTAGTGTTTTTTTGTCTATTTTACATGTACAACGGCCATTGAGCTTTATGGATATGTTGAATTCACCTGATTCGCTCGCGAATCAAGAGAGGGTGGAGGTGTGTATCTCTACTTTATTTTCTTGATTTCATGATTATATACACGCGTACATGTGAACTTGTGATATATTATAATCTTATATTTTTTTCATACAGAAAATATCCATACCTATTTCGTTAATGGCGAACCCTCCTCCTTGCACTGGAGAAGCATATCAGGATCCGGTACACTTTTGTTTGATATGTAAAATTAATTGTTTTCAACCTTCAATACTTATCATTATATTAATTGTATTTAATCTTTGTACATTTTTTGTATAGGTAATAACGACCGTTTCTACATCGATGGTGAGCCATCGTCAGTCCATTGGAGAAGCACCTGAGGTATAGGTACGTCATTGTTCTCTATATTATAGCTTTTAATTGTTTTTGATATATTTATGTTAGTACATTGTATTAATTGTACATTTAATCTACAATAGACTTGTTTGCGGTACGGCCATAACGTGGATCCATTTAAGTATGTCTTCAAGAAAACTCCTAAGAGTGACAAGGAGAGGAGAGCGAAGACATTAGCTCCTGGATCAGCTAATGAGGTAATCTACATTTCAATTGCAAAGGAATTAAAGTTAAATGCATAGTTATGATGTTAATTGTGAACTATTTTCTACAAAAGAATTCTAACTTGGCTTTTGAATTGTGGTTTTGCAGCCATCTACAGAGCCGCGTACTACACTGAAGAGGCTTGATTTTGATGATCCACCAGAAGTTTAGGATCATATAGTGTTATTTTTGGTCATAGAATGACCAATACATGTAGATATAGTCTACATTTTTATTGTATATCGATTTGGACATGGCATATGCCACATTTTTATAGTACTTGTATTGACTTGGTAGACGTGCCTTTTTTTATATATATAAATATCGATATTCGATCCAATAAATATGTAATGAGTTCATTATTTTGTATTCATTGTATTTTGTGGTTGTCCTTTTATAAATTTAAATGAATATTTGCATATGTAATCAACAATATGAATATAAACAACAAAAATATATGATATAAAGCATTGCAATCGTGGAATATGATTTGATAAAATTTCTAAAATGTTGAATTAACCTACAAAAATCCTTGTATTCAGTTCATTATTGTGTATTCGTTGTATTTGGTGGCTACCCTTTTATAAATTTAAATGAATATTTGCATATGTAATTAACAATATGAATATAAACAACAAAAATCGACAATATGAATTTAAACAACAATGTGTTTGGTGCGAGAGCACCCTCACGCTCGCAATGGTCAAATTTTGTTCCTCGTGTGCACAAACCGACATCGCAAGCACGTCCGAGTGGGCAGGTTTATGCTAGGCATGCCCCTATCATGCATCCCAAAGCACCATAACGTCAAGAGTCATACCCTACCGGTGAGATCTCTCAAGTGCTCTGAGTCCAAAAAATTGTCAAAATTTGACAGACTATTTCTTCCAATCCACGACACATATGGTCGATCTGTTTGATCTTGTGGGATCATGTGAGGCTCCTCTATAATGTCCTATCTTGGTTTTCGACGAAACGAAGCCATTTTCAATTAGTAGCATTTTTCACCTGCTCAAAAAACCGTCAGTTGCTTGCAAGGAAAAGTTGCAAGATTGGCTAGAATTGATTCTGTTCCTTGTTTGCACAAAACAACATCACGAGCGCATCCGGGTGGGAATGTTTATGCTAGGCATGCCCCTGTCATGCATCCCAAAGCACCAGAGCGTCGAGAGTCATACCTTACTGGTGAGATCTCTCAAGTGCCCTGAGTCCAAAAAATTATCAAAATTTGACAGACTGTTTCTTCCAATCCACGACACATACAGTCGATCTGTTTGATCCCATGGGGTCGCGTGAGGCTCCTCTACAATGGCCTATCTCGGTTTTTGACGACTCAAAGCCATTTTCAATTAGTAGCATTTTTTCGCCTGCTAAAAAAATTGTCAGTTGCTTGCAAGGAAAAGTTGCAAGATTGGCTAGAATTGATTCTATTCCTCGTGTACACAAACTGACATCGCGAGTGCATTCGGGTGGGCATGTTTACGCTAGGCATGCCCCTGTGATGCATCCCAAAGCACCAAAACGTCGAGAGTCATACCCTACCAGTGAGATCTCTCAAGTGCCCTGAGTCCAAAAAATTGTCAAAATTTGACGGACTATTTCTTCCAATCCACGACACATACGGTCAATTTTTTTGATCCCGTGGGGTCGTGTGAGGCTCCTCTATAATGGCCTATCTTGGTTTTCGATGACTCAAAGCCATTTTCAATTAGTAGCATTTTTTCGCCTGCTCAAAAAACTATTAGTTGCTTGCAAGGAAAAGTTGCAAGATTGGCTAGAATTGATTTTGTTCCTCGTGTGCACAAACCGACATCGCGAGCACGTCCGAGTGGGCATGTTTACACTAGGTATGCCCCTGTTGTGCATCCCAAAGCACTAGAACGTCGAGAGTCATACCCTACCGGTGACATCTCTCAAGTGCCTTGAGTCCAAAAAATTATCAAAATTTGACGGACTGTTTCTTCCAATCCATGACACATACGGTCGATCTGTTTGATCCCGTGGGGTTGCGTGAGGATCCTCTACAATGGCCTATCTTGGTTTTCGACGACTCAAAGCCATTTTCAATTAGTAGCATTTTTTTGCCTGCTCAAAAAACCATCAATTGCTTGCAAGGAAAAGTTGCAAGATTGGCTAGAATTGATTATGTTCCTCGTGTACACAAACCGACTTCGCGAGCGCGTGCAGGTGGGAATGTTTATGCTAGGCATGCCTCTGTCGTGCATCCCAAAGCACCAGAACGTCGAGAGTCATACCCTACCAGTGAGATCTCTCAAGTGCCCTGAGTCCAAAAAATTGTCAAAATTTGACGGACTATTTCTTCCAATCCACGACACATACAGTCGATCTATTTGATCTCGTGGGGTCGCGTGAGGCTCCTCTACAATGGCCTATCTCAGTTTTTGATGACTCAAAGCCATTTTCAATTAGTAGCATTTTTTCGCCTGCTCAAAAAACCGTCAGTTGCTTGCAAGGAAAAGTTGTAAGATTGGCTAGAATTGATTTTGTTCCTCGTGTGCACAAACTGAAATCGCGAGCGTGTCCGAGTGGGCATGTTTATGCTAGGCATACCCCTGTCGTGTATCCCAAAGCACCAGAACATCGAGAGTCATACCCTACTGGTGAGATCTCTCAAGTGCCCTGAGTCCAAAAAATTGTCAAAATTTGACGGACTGTTTCTTCCAATCCACGACACATACGGTCGATCTGTTTGATCTCGTGGGGTCACGTGAAGCTCCTCTACAATGGCCTATCTCGGTTTTTGATGACTCGAAGTCATTTTCAATTAGTAGCATTTTTTTGCCTGCTCAAAAAACCGTCAGTTGCTTGCAAGGAAAAGTTGCAAGATTGGCTAGAATTGATTTTGTTCCTCGTGTGCACAAACCGACATCGCGAGCACGGCTGGGTGGGCATGTTTAAGCTAGGAATGCCCCTATTGTGCATCCCAAAGCACCAGAACATCGAGAGTCATACCCTACCGGCGAGATCTCTCAAGTGCCCTGAGTCCAAAAAATTGTCAAAATATGACGAACTGTTTCTTCCAATCCACAACACATACGATCAATCTGTTTGATCCCGTGGGGTCGCGTGATGCTCCTCTACAATAGCCTATCTCGGTTTTCGACGACTTGAAACCATTTTCAATTAGTAGCATTTTTTTCGCCTGCTGAAAAAACCGTCAGTTGCTTGCGAGGAAAAGTTGCAAGATTGGCTAGAATTGATTCTATTCCTCGTGTACACAAACTGACATTGCGAGCGCGTTCGGGTGGGCATGCTTATGCTAGGAATGCCCCTGTCATGCATCCCAAAGCACCAAAACGTCGAGAGTCATACCCTACCGACGCAATGTAGAAGTTGCTTGACAACTTTTTTGACAATTTTTTTGACAACAATGACAATTTTTGCTCAAATTGTATCTACTCTCAATCTATCACCCCTATGACCCGATAATGACTCAAATAATTATCCATGATTATACAAGAATCAAGAATGCTCATGATTGACCAGGGACACATCACATATACTCAAAACATAGTCACAAAACATTGACACACAAAATAGTCACAAAACATTGTCACATATTATTCAAAAATTTGCCTCTAAATATGGTCAAATCAACTCTTGGCTATTTGATTATACAAAAAATTGTCTTACAAATAATTTCATGGGCTTTTATACAAAATTTGGCATTACAATATATGCGATTCAGCTCATCGCCATTTTAATATACAAATCATCTCAAGGTCTTTTATACAAAATTTGGCATTACAATATGTGAGATTCAGCTCATCGCCATTTTAATATACAAAATTTGGCATGTACATATGTACAAATCAGCTCATTGCCACTTATATATACAAAATTATGCCCCTAAACATGTAAAAATTAGCTCATGGGCATTTATATATACAAAAAATGAATATAGAACAATCCGTCAATGATTTATACAAAATTGTCAAAATCATTCTACTTTGAACCGTAGAATCAATCAAGTGAGCCTTCAGGATTGGCTCTAACCTGTATTGTGTCAAGTATTGCCTCGTGGTCAGATTCATGAACTTTCCATAAAATCTTGTTATGAGGTCTACCACGATACTTCATCAAATGAATATTTGTTGCAACAACAAGGTTAGAGAAATGAAGAATATGTCTGTGTGTTTCAAAGTCCTCAAACAACCAAACACCAGAATTCTTGATAGGGTATCTCCGAAGCCATGTTCTTGTCACGACAACAAACCCTATTGGGTACTCAATACCCTCTCCGTCAATGATTATGGTTGTCAATTTTCTTTTAGGCTCAACACAACGACACAAATAGTAATTTGTTCCTTCTTCATTGTTCTCTTCTGCAACAACTGCATACACATGACCTGCATTTTATAAAGTGTTAATTAATATCAAAAATAAAGTATGATGTACAACAAAATGAACCAAAAAGAATACTAGTAAAAAAATTAACTCAAAAAATCACCTAAATCCAATAGGTCGGATACATGGTCAAAATCCACTGATGTCTCCATCTGGCTCAATTGTAGTGCTTTGGGAATTTGATATGAATCAATGGGAACCAACGGTCTACAAGACCATTTGTCAACCCACTCTTCTGATTCACATTCTTCCCACAAACAATACATGCATGAAGAGCAAAAACATACCATCTATCTCGTATAAATTACCAGTGAACTTGAATTTGAACTCATAAATGAGTGCATGTCACTTGATCCTGCAACTGTACAACAATCTAGATAGTTTTCAATGTTAGATTCAGTAATCAACCAAAAATATCTACGAACCAATGACGTACCTAGATTACTTGGACCCATCGTAGACTTACACCGTCGCACAATTGTTTCTGCATCTACCAACTCAGCACCACCTTCGTACTTCAATTCTTCCCTGGCTAGGGCTCTTTTCACACATGCTCCTGCACCATCATGCTCTCCCTTACCATGTCTAGCCTCAGTGAAATTCCAAAAATGTTGTACACCGCTTGTCACATGCATCCTTGTCAGCCAATAAAACATCCTTGCATTCTTGAATTGTGCGGTGCAATTATCTAACCATATTAAGTGTCATTTGCATCGTATGTTCCTTTCCCTTAAACTATTATAGAAAACTTTAAAGCATCCTTGTACAAACTCCGATGAATGAGTACGATAATCACTTATGTAGAAGTGATACTCTCTTACAACCTTTCTATCCTCCTCTGTGCTATCATCTGCATGCATGAATGCTATGTGTACAAAAATAGAAACTTGTATAGAGTGATAATACATGGATTGAACTTCATTTTGAGGTTGTAGTGTATAATTTTCAGTGAAATCAATGATAGAGACAATGGTGCCAAGAGGAAATGTGTCCTTACACAACTTGAATTGCTCATCTAACCATTGAGCTCTATGTGTACGCATTATGTACTCATAAACTAGTTTCTCTTGAAACATTTTCATAAATTGAGCTACACATATATCATTTTTCACTAGCTCACATCTCTTCAAATCTTTTCCATCTTTAACTCCATATGTGACTGTCTTGTATTTTCCAAAAGAAACTAGTTTCGTACCAATTTCATGTGTGCTCTCCAAATGTATGCATCTTGGTAAACGTTGCAAACCACCACATATAGCACAAGAGCCTTCCAAACAAGGCATCTTATAATAAATGCAACCATCATGTCTATTACATAACACACTTGAAATAAATTCTCTTGCCGACTTAGGAGGTTCTTGTATATTGCAATCCTGCAAAACATCGTTAGTGTGCAAAGTAGAACAAATATGATGAAAAATATCATAATGCATGGAAAATTCAATATGCATCCTACAACAACACGTGGTGCGTACATGATTAATCTTAATATAAAAAGGTTTTGCCATTTCAAAAAATCTTTGAGAAATTTTTATTTGAGGAAACTTTTGAAGGAATCTTTCATAAAATTTAGTTTGAGTCATATCCAAATAGTGTTTCGCATGTGGCTCACGATTTTTAGACCCAATTTGCCTTCTAACAACATCTCTTTGGTTGGGCGATACTCTTGTGTTGTCATGCCAAAAATTTTCAATTAATGTTTTTAGTGCATCTACAACAACCTTGTCTTTGCGTGGTAGTCTACCCGAGAATGCCCAAAGAGAATTATTGTTAGGTTCCTCTATTTATTCTCGCCTCTTTAATGCTTTACTTAATGTTGTTCTACTAACGTTCAATGACTTACTTGTTTTGCTTATCAAACAATCTTTTTTTATTTTCTTGCTCATTATGGTTGATGTAATGACACGTCAAGTAGCATTAGAATCTTTACTACGTGATTTTGAACCAATAGATTGATATGCATCAAATAGATTTTTGACAATAGTTCTTTCACTGTTACTTTCAGATGATCTTAGGCCTAGAATTTTCATTGTCTCTCTAAAATTCAAATTTTTAATCATTTGACCAATTAATTGACATCTTGTGGTTTGATTTAAGTTTTTAAAATAGTTTTGCCATATTCTTTTAACCATTCTCCTATAAGTTCGTTCATTCATTTTATTGGGCATTGACTTTAATATATTCTCATCAATGTCAATTAGATACTTTGGTTTCCTATGAATGATTCTAGGAGGTGTTAATATCAGTGCATTATGTACATTCAATTCATCAAGTAGAGAAGGTGTAATATGTTCATCATTTAATTGATTATTCAATGCGGTATCTTCTTCAATTGCATTAGGTTCAAACAGTAAATTATCAAATGTTTCTTCTTCAATTGCATTAGGTTCAAACGGTAAATTATCAAATGTTTCTTCTTCAATTGCATTAGGTGCATTATATTCGTTTGGTAAATTGAATTGAGATGTTGAGGTTGACATACCTTCTTCTCCCATTGTTCTTATGTCACGCAATTTCTTCATACACTGCCTTTGTCTTTCCTTTTGAGCCTCTCGTTGTTCCATTGTTCCTCGCTTGTTCTTTCCGATGGTTGAGATCGGTTGACCTAAATAGAATCATATTACATATATATGTAAAGAAAAGTTCAAAAATAAATAAATAACCATAAGTATGCATCTTATCACTATTTTTTGGAATCAAACTATTAAACAATCACAATTTAATCATTTGAAACCATGCAAAAACAAAAAACTAATAAAAACAACAATTCAATCATTTGAAATCATGCAAAAAATAAAAAATTCACTTACTTTTATGTATACAACAGTGATAGAAGTGCAAACACAGTTCAAGTGGGGCCTTCAACGACCTCAAAAACTTCTTTTGAGGCCATTGAGGCTCTTGGGCAACTAAAACTATGTCTCTAAACCGCGTACGCGCTACATTGATAACCGCGTACGCGCTGCTAGGCCATAAAATGTTGGCAAGCCCAACGGTATTCTCGGCTGGTAAGTAGCGCGTACACACTACTAAGCCTAAAAATGTTATCCCAGGGTATCGAATAATGGGAATAGTACCGCTTATGAGTAATAAGTACCGCGTATGCGCTACTAAGCCTTTAAAAAGTTATGGAAGGGGTATGGAGGAAGGGAGAGGGAGAGAGGGAGAGGAGAGGGGAGAGGGAGAGAGAGGGAAGAAGAGGGGGGGTGGGAGAGGGAGAGAGAGGGAGAGGAGGAGAGAACATGGGGGGAAGGGAGAGGTAGAGGGAGTGATAGAGGGAGAGAAGAGGGGGGAGGGAAGGGAGAGAGAGGGAGAGAGGGAGAGAGAGAGAGAGAGGGAGAGAGGGAGAGGAGAGGGGAGAGGGAGAGAGGGAGAGAGGGAGAGGAGAGGGGAGAGGGAGGGAGAGGAGAGGGGAGAGAGGGAGAGAACATGGGGGAAGGGAGAGGTAGAGGGAGGGAGGGAGAGAGGGAGAGGAGAGGGAGGGAGAGAGAGAGAGAGAGAGAGAGAGAGAGAGAGAGAGAGAGAGGTGGGAGAGGGAGAGAGAGGGAGAGGGAGGGAGAGGGAGAGAAGAGGGGGGAGGGAAGGTAGAGAGAGAGAGAGAGAGAGAGAGAGAGAGAGAGAAGAGTGGGGAGGGAAGGTAGAGAGAGAGAGAGGAGAGGGGAGAGGGAGAGAGAGGGAGAGAGAGAGAGAGAGAGAGAGAGAGAGAGAGAGAGAGAAGAGGGGGGTGGGAGAGGGAGAGGGAGAGAGGGAGAGAAGAGAGAGAGAGAGGGGGTGGGAGAGGGAGAGAGGGAGAGAACAGGGGGGAAGGGAGAGGTAGAGGGAGGGAGAGAGGGAGAGAAGAGGGGGGAGGG
The DNA here is from genome assembly GCF_030272615.1 of Cryptomeria japonica. Classification (NCBI taxonomy): domain Eukaryota; kingdom Viridiplantae; phylum Streptophyta; class Pinopsida; order Cupressales; family Cupressaceae; genus Cryptomeria; species Cryptomeria japonica. The sequence goes on along the minus strand of NC_081406.1, from coordinate 374,207,514 downwards.
AAGGTAGAGAGAGAGAGAGAGAGAGAGAGAGAGAGAGAGAGAGAGAACATGGGGGGAAGGGAGAGGTAGAGGGAGGGAGAGAGGGAGAGAAGAGGGGGGAGAGAGAGAGAGAGAGAGAGAGAGAGAGAGAGAGAGGGAGAGAGAGGGAGAGAGAGGGAGAGGAGAGGGAGAGGGAGAGAGAGAAGAGGGGGGAGGGAAGAGAGAGAGAGAGAGAGAGAGAGAGAGAGAGAGAGAGAGGGAGAGAGAGGGAGAGGAGAGGGAGAGGGAGAGGGAGAGAGGGAGAGAGAGAAGAGGGGGGTGGGAGAGGGAGAGAGAGGGAGGGGAGAGGGGAGAGGGAGAGAGAGGAAGAGAGGGAGAGGAGAGGGGAGAGGGAGAGAGGGAGAGAGAGGGAGAGAGGGAGAGAACATGGGGGGAAGGGAGAGGTAGAGGGAGGGAGAGAATACATGATAAAAATCAAAGAGGAAGTTGCAGATAAGAAATAAATTCACTTACTTCTATAGAAGTGCATACACAGTTGCAGTGGGGTATGGAGGGAGAGAAGAAGAGACAGAGGGATGGGGTATAGAGGAAGAGAGAGAGAGAGAGAGAGAGAGAGAGAGAGAGAGAGAGAGAGAGAGAGAGAGAGAGACCTTGTATGCGTTTGAGAGGGAGAGACGATACACTTACATGTGTATATATATGTTTAATATATTATATGTATATAAACATATTATATATACAATGTCATATTATACACATATTATATATTACATATATTATATGAATACACATATATTATATATTACATATATTATATGAATATACACATATTATACATAGAATATAATATTATACAATAGCGCGTACGCGCTGTTTATAGTAAAGATGGCGCATACGTGCTATTTAATGGGAAACACACGCGTACGGGCTTCTTACACTATAAATACCCTGTACGCGCTTTTGACTTTTTAGGCTTGTAAATAGGCCTGGATGACAAAGCTACAGATTGGAAGTTTGATTTCCCTCTATTTCTCTCATTTTTGACGTGTTTTATTTTATCAACTTGGTTTATCGACTTTGTCATCATCAGGTTTACACTTCATAAAGTGGGTATTTCTAAAATTGCCACCATATTTTCACCCATCTTTTGAAATTTCTAACCATATAATTTTTTTTTCAATTTGAACAACAATAACATATTATTATTGAATTTCTTTTACTAGTGTCTCCATAGTTCTCACAGACATAGGTGCACCATTTTTTGAATAACTTTTGATATATGTATCCAAATTTTAAAAAAATTATATATTATTGTAGTGTACTTGATTCTTTACAATTAAAAAAAAAAAAAATTGTATTTTCGATTTGTTTAGTGCAACTTATGCTTCGTGCACTCCAGGTACCGAATTTTCAGGATGTGCTCGATTGGAAAAATCATTAAAAAAAAAAAAATATTCAACAAAAAATTACAAAAAAATACACATCTTCTAGTGCTCACTCTTAACTATCTTTTGCCAAAGGATTTGTCAAAATACTAAATCTAACTATGACTTTTTTGATGCGGACGTCAGACACTATGTTATGTTTTTCAGAAAAAAAAAAAAAAAACAGGGTCAGTTTTTCGTGCGCGAAGGATTTGACCCCCTTAATCTTATCCAATTTTGAAAAAGTTTAGTAGTTTGGAAACTAGATTCAGAGTACTACAATATTTGTTCTTTGATTATCTTCATATATTGAGTGGATGACTTTCAAATTTTGCCTCTAAGTTCAGGTTCACCTGATTTCAGAAAAAAAGTGTCCACTTATACCCCCTTTTTTACCACCATCTTTGTGCACTTACCCACAAGCTAAAATCTATAATTATTAGTAATTAAAAGAGTGGAAGAAAGAAGTTGTAAAATTATAATTATAGATTAAGAATAAAGAAAAGTATATTATAATTATTTTTTAAATGGTTTGCATATATATATTTAATTTGTTGAGGAATTCATTAAATTGACTTTTTTATTATTATTATTATTAAATAATAGTTTTTATAGAGATGCACCCTGATATTCAAAAAAATAGTTTTACATTCTACTACAGGGATCTCGTCGAAATATCCCTATATATCATCTACCGGCTATCCAAATCAGTATACCAGCCTACTCACCCCAAATCCATATTTTACAGACCCAAAATTTGGGATGTCCCAACAATTATTATATCAAGGATCACAGAGATCCATTGAACCCATTAACATGTAAAACATCAATAGCACACTCTTTAAGGATTTGCTCCATATTTATCATGGAAGCGAAGATGCATGTTAAAAGTAACCTCATTCATTCTTCTTCTTTTTACTTTGCACTGTTGTCCAACTTCCTCTTGCTCCATCTTTCTGAAACCCATCCAAATTCCCCGTGGTTATACCATCGCATTCCAAAGAAGAAATAACATGGCTCTCATATTTTCCAGTTGTTTCCTTACTTGGTGGCAAAGTTGCCTTTACATGATCCTTCTCTTTGGGAGGAGAGATTGTAGATTGTAGATTGCAGTCTGCTTGGTGAAGGCATATGGATGACTTCACCATATGCCTTCACCAAGGCTTCAACGCCACACTACCTTTTGCACTTGGCTCTTCCTTTTCTACTGAGTAATGGTGTGGCAAGACATCCTTCCACCAAGTAAGTGGCCAATATTGTAGCATTTACAACACTAGAATGGTATGCCCTCATAGTCGATAGATTGATTCCAACTTCCATACTTGGTACTAAGAGAGATCTCATTAGAGAGGTCCTTGGTTATGCTAATCTTCACTAGTATGCGAGCATTTGTGGTGTGCAAATATTCAGAAGAGCCCTCATCAACCACCAAAAACCTCCCCACTGAATTACCAATAGCTTCAAAACAAGAATCAAACAAAAATTACAATGAGAGATTTGACAATCTTGCCCGAGCCGAGAATATAGAAAAAGATTCAGTGGTAGGATAAAATGAAGGGTGTCAGGGCTTCAACATAAGGAGGTGCTCATCATAATCCCATTGGTATTCTGCAGACAAAACAATGTGGCAGTCCTTAACCTCATCAAAAACCATAACAACGAATCCTTGAGCACATGGATAAATTTGAACATCAACAGTCAGAATGGGTCACTAAGTTTTTGAAATCCATTAATGTAAATCTGCCCGACTCAACTAGAATCTCCTAAATCTTCGAATCAAGCCTGTGATTCTGAGAGAGGTTTGCTGTAGTAATCCCACGCATTTAACCACACTAGAAGCTGACCACATAGTATTGCCAGAGGACCGTCTCCCCAAACTCTCCTCACAAAGCCCAACCAGAGCTATGGGGGGGTTCTTCAATCCTCTCCAGGAGATTTCCAATTTTTAAATCTATTGAGCAATCATTCGTTCCCTTTGGCCCAAGGGTTAGCTAATCCCCCCACACCGTCATTCCTTGAAGAGATCCATTCTTACAGCTCCATTCGAGTCCACACCCTTCACAAATTTATCCTTCAGGGCATCCTCCCTGAATCCCCCTAGGCTCGATTTAGGGAGAGAGCTCGAAACAAGAGCTTAGGAAGATTGATCTAACTTCCTCTAACATGATCCAAAGTCTTTCATGGGTTACCAATAGATTTTCTATTAGTTTTTATTTTATATCACAAATAATTAAAATTTATTAGCTAACATTGATATCTTAAACATATCTATCTAAAAGATGTTGAGAGATACAAGTCTTGATGCATCTATGCATTTATTAAAAAAATAAATTAAATATAAACGTAGGTGCTTGATATGTCTTGGTGTCTTTTAGATAGATGTGTTTAAGATATCTATGCTAGTTTAATATTCAACAATCAAAAATTATTTTTTAGCAAAATTGTCACAATGCTGAAATCTTGCTACCTTGTAGAGGCTAGGGCTTTGACATTCACTCATGGAGGATGCAATAGGGTTGGTTTTGGCTACAATGGGTGGCAGGCATGGAAAGACCTCTCTCAACATTAGCTTTGGGGCCCATCTGCATCCATGTCTAGGGTCTCTACTTATTTGACAAAGGTTTAAGGTGTTACCTTTGTTATGCTGCATTGTCCTTGATGACAAAAAGGTTTTGGTGACTATATAGCTTTATCTCTATGAATAGTGGACAGGTGTAAGCAGATTAATTTTTGGTATTCATTGATAGTGAAACTTTTTGTGGAAGAGAAGAAGGTAGGTTCAGTGACCAGTGGTTCTTCAAATTCGCATTGTGGTATTTTTTGATTTAATAATCTACAGGTATGAATGCTTCAGATGGTAATATTTTATGGCTAATTTTGTGGGGATTTCTCGCAATTGTTTTAGCATCAAATTGTCAAATTGTTATTTTTGCAGTATGTTTTGTGAAACCGTGAGGGGTAAAAAGTAAAAAAAGGAAGTGAAAGAAAAAAAGAAAGAAAGATAAAAGTGTTTTCTCTTGTCAAACCATGAAGGGTAAAAAGTAAAATGGAAGTGAAAGAAGAAAAAAAAATAGAAAGATAAAAGTGTTTACTCTTCTATTTTAAAAAAAAATGAAAAAGATGGTCCCGAGTATTTTTCCAGTTATCAAAAATGCAAAGATTAAAAATATCTTTCTTGCTACTATATTCTTCCAAAGAAATAATCACAAGTAATTTTTTTTTGAAACAAAAATTGGGAAAAGGAAAGAAGTATTTCTAAAGAGATCCTATGCAATACATTTATTTTGGTGATAAATTTTTATTAACTCCAACCTAAGTTAGGGTTTGGTAACCCTAGTCAAGGATGAACACACAAAACAGTTTTATTCCGGTTGTGATTCAGTTCTATAAAACCCGTATTACAGTTTGGGAACCTGATTTTGGAGCGTGGTCAAGGAAGAAGTTTTGTTAGTTGGTTTTGCTTGATGAAGGATAGATCTCTTGAATATAACAGGGTGTAACAAAAAAAAAAAAAAATAGAGATGGCGGTGATAGACCATCTTTTGTATTAATCTTGTTCAGTGATTGACAAGTTGAGAGTTGCATAATATGATGCACTTCTGAATTTATCAGTGCTTGTAATTGGAGATATTTTCTTGATATCATTTGTGACATAGGGGTCAGTGCTCCTTGAAGTTTGAGACTTCTAAATACAGTGTAAGGAGTGGGTGCTTCTTGAGATAATAAAATATTCTTTTATCGAGTGGTTTTTCTACCCCAAGAGGGTTTTCCACTCATGAAGATCTGTGTTGTGTGCTAATCCACTTTATGTGTTCCATTAGATGAATGCTCTGATACATTTATTTATGCTTCATTGTTGTTCTACAAAATTTTAATTCTTTATGTTGGTCACTTTGTTTTTTAATTAATTCTACCAGTCATAATTTGATGCTTTGACAAGTTCAATAAGAAGCATATCAAGATTACTCAATTATATATATTGTTTAATCAGAAATGCATGCTTCGATACAAGTTAGGGTGTCATATGTGTGTTAAAAGAGTTTTCCAAAGTAAGAAAAAATTAAAGAGAGTTAAATTGATTATTGACTCTGATTCACCCCCCTCTCTCAAAGTCCATCCACTTCCAACATAAGGAACTATGTCGGTTGAAGAGCAATTTGGAGGAAAGACTTAGTGGGGTAGGGTATTTGATTGCAAGAGCAAAGGTATTAGTTCTCCTTAGATTTGGAGGATGGGTCAGATCCTTGGAGGAAGATGGGATCTATGCATGGCAATCAACCTTGGCATGGGCTGAAAGGGAACTCTTTGGGGGTGGCCTATGAAAAGGAGAAATGCCTTAACTTGCTAATTCATGGACTTGTAACTTGTGCTCAGACTCTTAAATGTGTTCCTATTTGTCTAACTATGGTGTTTGAGGAGAAAATATTGCAAGAGGTGGTTAAAAATACACAACTTTCACTAAATAAGACCTCTGATTGGGAGGTTCAGAGGGTTTTGGACAAGCCTTGTAGAACTACATATGAAAAATGCGGCATCCTATATTGGGGGGTGATATTGAAATATACCCCTATGCAAGGGTTTTATTGTGGTGACCTTTGACAACATTCAAGATTGCAATACGATCTTTTGTGATAATTAGTGGAGATTTGACACCATTTTCTCATGTTGAAACCTTGACACCCATCTTGCAATCTTACACAAGAATATTTTTTTGTCATCTAAATTTGGGTAAAATTACCTAATCTTCCATTATAGTTTTGAGTTGGGTCTTGTTTTTAAGTTATTGGTAATGCCTTTTAAAAAAAATTGGTAGTGGATGAGGTTTTTGATAATTATCTGCACACAAATTATGCTTAGATATAGGTGGAGATTGACATTAGCAAAGACCTTCTTGCAGAGATTTACCTTAAGATGACAAATGGATGCTAGAAGAAGCTATTAGACTATGAAGGGGTGTCATTTCATTGTTGTAGATGCTTCAATACTGGCCATTTAGTTTCTCAACGCTTTAAATAGAAGAAAGGATGTTAGGATACTTGGTGGAAGGATGCTACTATTTATTAGTATTTAATAGAGGAGGACACTAGGATAGTTGATGGGTCTCCTACAACTAACCCAAAGAATCTCCCCAGTGTTTAGATTTTAGGTGGTTCACTGAAACCATCACTGCCCTCCCTAAAGGAGGGAAATGGTTCTTCTGATGCAAGAAGGGATTGTGCTAAGGTAGCAAAGGAACACATGTCAAGTGTGGGGAGGGAAGATCAAATATGGAACTCAAGAATATTGTCCCACAAAGAAAAGAGAAAACCATCAGATATTATAGAGAGAGAGAGAGAGAGAGAGAGAGAGAGAGAGAGAGAGAGAGAGAGAGAGAGAGAGAGAGAGAGAGAGAGAGAGAAAATTGGAGATAAACATCAGTTTAGTATCATCTATGTAATATTATCCATACCTAATCTAGCCTGATCTATTATCCCCTAGAAACAATCTCCTTCCACCTAGTTCGTTAACTCACATACTTGTCTCTCAAAAGATGTGAGAAAAATTGTCTTTTCATCATCAAATCTATCCTATATCTCCTCTAGGTTTTAATTAGAGATGGTGCAAGCTTTGTCCAAAACATTGCTTGGGGATCATATGATCCCATCTTCTCTATTGGCAATCATTACACTTTTTGCCATCTCATTCGTAGCTCTCTTTACCAACTCATTTGCCAGGTCATGCTACCCTCTCGGTAAACATGAGATATTTTAAAGTCTTCCAACTTGTTTATGGGCGTCTAGATTGGAATTAGCCATTTATGTAGTTTCCAATTAGGTACATGATTTTGCCATATGTCATTAACAATAATCAATGAATCCCCCTCTAGGTGAATCCTCCTCACTTTCAGTTCCAGGCCACATGTCAATGCTAGTAAGGTAGCTTGAAATCTTGCCTCATTATTGGTCCCCACCCCTAGTTGTTGATTTCTATTTACCTCTATTTCTTCGAGATGGTTCCTAGCCACACAACCCACACCACATAGCCTAGGATTATCCTTTGATGCTCGATCAAAGCTTATCTTTAGTCATCTTGTGTTTGGTGTTAGACATTTTACTCTTGCTCTCAAGTTATTGGAAAGATAACAATCCTAGCTCCATATACAATAAATTTATTAATATATAACAAATATATTATTTAAAATAAAATAAATTTAAATTAATTAATAAGAAATTTAATATATAAATAAAATTATCAATTACAACTACAATTACATAATATTAATATATAAATATTATTTTTATATATAAAATTATTTTTAGTTGGAAAATTATTACAATATTTTAAACAATCATAGTAGATCGGAAAAAATATGTTTATAAAGGTCAAAGTGTTTTTTGTTAGGTATAAGGGTCAAAATGTTTTGACCAATCAAATTGTCATAAAATAAATTTTCCAATTTAAAAACTTAAAAAATGTGTATGTAGATTACAAAAATTCAATTTTATAACAAAATAATAAAAAAAATACTAGATTTTAATTAATTCTAATTATTGTTTTTAATCACTAATTAACACTAAGTGTGAAATGATTACAATAATTCTGCCCTAAATATTTCAAATTAATATTTTAAATAGAATTCGTGAGTTTGGATGAAACTGTGAACATTTTTATTTATTTATTACATATGTCTTTATCTCAAATATATAAATAGTGTCAAGTTCAAGTCAATATCTCTCTATCAAATAATGTTCTCTTTCTCAAAAACACTCTTGGACAATTAAAAAAGAAATTTATTAGAGTGAAATTCCAAATGGGTGAGGAATGAAGAATGGTAAAATGTTTGTGGAGTGGACAGTCGTTTGCTGAGTCCACCAATCGAAAGCGCATTCCGTTATCCACATCCCCAACAAAATGCCATTCATTACTTTACTCTCTCCTGTCGTTCACCAAGCTCATCCATGGACATCTCCTGCTCTTCTCTCCTCACTTTCAACACCACTTCCACTTCCACTGTCTGCCCACCAAACAAAACTTCATCTCTCTGCCCACTTAACAGAACTTCATGCTCCTACTCCTCCTCCTTGTTTCTTCAGAAGAAGAGAAGGGATAGAATAGTGTCATGCAAGTATAATGGCAACGGCAATGTGGGGTGGGCGAATTTGAAGGGTGTGCGTGTGGGGGCTCTGGCTGTGGCAGCTGCGCTTCAATTGCAATTGCAATTACTCTGCGGGAGTAGCAGTGCCAGTGAATTTGACATATTGAATGCTGCGCCACCCAAAGAAGGGGAAACATATGTGGTAGATGACGCAGGGGTTTTGAATCGCGTGACCAAATCTGATATCAAACGCCTTCTTTCTGACTTGGAGTCTCGCAAGGGCTATCACATCAACTTCGTCACGCTGCGCAAACTCACTGTAAGTCAATGCCAATGTCGATGCTGATGATTATTTTGTGGTATTTAAGTTGACAGAGGAAGGGTGTTGCAGAGCAAAGCAGACGCATATGAGTTTGCGGACTCAGTGTTGGAGAGATGGTACCCGAGCGTGGAATTAGGGAACAACAAGGGCGTTGTGATGCTGCTCACCAGTCAGAAAGAGGGAGCTGTAACGGGCGGCCCCGCCTTTCTTCAGGCTGTCGGAGACCAAGTTCTTGAGGGCGTTGTTTCACAAAATCTCCCTGGTATTTCCTTTTCGTAATCATTTGTAATGATTGACTGCTTAATCAGAAAGTAAAGGGGCTAATCATAGATTCATACGTTACCATACTTTATATTGCCAGATAGCCAGAGGTACTGCTATGCCCTCTAGCTGTAATAGCAGCCAGCTAACCATCAAATTGTACATACAACATCAATTCCACATTTAAAATAACAAGAAGAGCACATCACAAGAAGAGACAACATATCTCATTGTAATTTGTACCCAATCGTGAACATCCTCAATGCATTTCCTTAACTATAAGAGCGCAGCATGAATTTATGTACCCAAATCATTTAAAACATACGAATTGTTACTTAGTTTTTTTGTTCCCTTAATATGTGACTTAATTTGTTTTGGATGGTTGTCATGACACTCGTTAATTGCACATGCCAAGTTGTTGAGATTCTTGGTGGGTGGCAAAAAGAAAGATCTATTTAGAGGAAAGGTGAGTCCACATGTGCAATTGGCAAGAGAGACTTGAGCAGTAGTTTGGAGTTTACAAGCCTAAGGGGGCCTTTATGAATTTTTTACTTGTAATTGTTCACACAAAATGAAAGAGCACTTCATTGGATGTATGTGGGGATAGTGGGTCACGTGTAATGGTGGGGCTTGGTGAAATGGTTGATCCATTTCTTTTGATATGAGATCGATGGCAGGCAAGCATTTGGTCTACAATGAAGCCCAAAACTAGTGATTAATTTCACTCCACATGAAGCCCAAGTTTTTCTAAGTTAAAAACAGTTGTGGATTTGTGATTCCATGATTTTTCTACATCACGATCAGTAATTAATCTGTGTTATTTTATCAAACCAAATCCACAATTTTCATAGAAATAATGGTTACCAAGACTTTCAGAAGAAAACCATATTTTTTAGAAACTATCATGCAATGCTGGGATGAAAGTATGTCACAATATGTGAACAAACCTTGGCGTGATTGCCTTCTATCAGGCAAGCACAATCCTAGAAATAAAACCATGAGTTTTAGAGGAATCTAGGTGTGATTTCCAGCTGAAGCCATTACACAATATAAGAAAAATATAGGTGTGTTTTCTCCTCTTTGCAAACCTCTGAAAACTTTGGCGTGATCAGCAACACAAGTCCATACTTCCACTACTCTGTTTTGATACCATATAAGAAACTTGTGCAGAGCTCATTGAAGCCAAACAAATTTTAAACATGATATAGTACTGTGCTTCTATTACTTTCGTTCAATAAATATTACATATTTATAGGATTTGCATCTACTATATTGTAGGAGAGCTCCAACTCCCTTACATAGATGGGTTGTTTTAATAACTCATATCCTCACAAACACTTGTGCAACCAAATAATACTATATTATTCTATACTCACGAGATTCAAACCATCCTAAAAAACCTAACAAATAATCATTATACAAATCCTAAAGACACGTGAATGATATAATATTCTTAAGTTCCTAACAATCATTACCTCAGTGGCATACATTTGGTTTTGAAATCTTCGCTGGCTGAATTAAACCAATCAAGAAGTAGAATTTGGTTGGTGCTAACGGAGTGGGTTTGAACCAGTTCAATTCATAGCACATACCAAAGATCATGTCTATATATTGATTGACATTGAGTGGATAAAGTTGTTAAGATGGTCTCAGTCCTTAGGGCATTGTAAGAGGCAATTTGTATAAGTATGCCTTTCTTTGTCATTTTAATGCATATCTTGAACCTTAAAGGTTTGCAAGTTTTTCAAATTGTAAAGAGATCATTTGGGTTTGTATTTGTTTGACTCTATGCCTTGTTTCATGAACTGAATTCTAGAATTTATAATTTGGATTTTATATTCGATCCAATTATCTCTATATTGTTCTTTTGTTTGTATGTTTTGTTGCTGGCTGCTCAATTTGATAGTTCTTAAGTGATTTCTTAGACCTTGACATGCATGAAGTGGTATTAGAGCAAGGATTGCTTTGTGAGGTGTGAATTACTATAAATTATTTGAGAATTTGGGAAGCTCAACTTATGCAAAATCACACTTGTGGAATTGTCTGATCAATAGAGTTAACAATACCACCCATAAGAGTTGTTGGAAGGGGTTTAGCTAAAGTCGCCATGATGGCTGGGAGATTGGACAGAGTTACAAGACTGTTGCAATTGATGCAAAGGAGAGTGGATGGGATGGCAGAAGATCAACATGTGGAATTTGCCCAGAGGGAAGATCCTTGTGACTCAAACGATGAGGAACAAAATGAGGACGAAGTTCAAGCCAGTCCAAATTAGGTCATAGGAGAGGAGATGTTGCAACCGGTCTCTAGGATTGGCAAGGGCATGTGTATGGAAGTGCCAAGTTTTATGGATTGTTGAATGCAAAGGAGTAGATTGATTGGATTGCTGAATTAGAAGAGTTATTTGAGTTTGAGGAGATCACAAACCTAAAGAGGGTGAATGTAGTTCAAACTTCAAACCAAGCTTAAATTATAGTTTGCACTATGGTGGAAGGAGTTGTAGGGAAAGAGGACAAAGCATGTAAAGGAGAAGACCACTTGTTGAGATCAAATGGTTGCCACATATAGAGGCAAGTCCCCCTTGGGAGATTACTAGTTAGATCTATTGAAGAAGCTTCAAATGAAGGATTATACAAAAAAGAATTCTACAAGCTCACCATCCAATTAAGACATCATGACCCAACTTTGAAGGTGGCACAATACATCAATGGCCTGCATCTTGCCTTCCAAGAGGAGATTAGTGTACTGAGAAACTTACGAGTACACCGTGAAGGCCCAAGAGAAGCACAATAGAAGGTGATGAAAGTAAATGAGAGAGAAGGGAAGAATCAGAACAAGAAATGGTGTAATAAGTGCTGAGAAATATCAATAAGTTTGAGGGGGAAAAGAGGCAAGTACTTTCAACTATTAAGCAATCAATGTGGTAGCATAGGTTCAAGGAAACATGAGGAGAATCTGAAAACCTTTGAAGAGGATTTTGAAATTTGAATAACTTATTTCAATTGTGGAAAACTGGGTTATCAAGCCATTGAATGCCATTAATATAGATTTGAGGGAAGTAGAAGAAAGGAAGCAAGTGCATAGGGCACAAGTTGATGAGGAATCAATAGGATTGCTTAAGAAAGTTGAGGAGCTTGAGCGCAAAAAGATACTGATGATGAGGAGATTGCTGTTGAAGTCACCATAAAAAACTAAGGAATTGATATTTTTGAAGTCTATTTTGCATGGTCGCATGTCAAAGGGAAAAGTTTGTAAGGTAATCATTCACATTGCACGCACTAATAGTGTTGTTTCTATGGAGATACTAGAAAAATTGGGGCTGAAAAAGATGGTTCACCCCAATCCTTACAAGGTGTCTTGGGTATAGAAAGGACATCATGGTCAAGGAGGAGCAATCTTGTGAGCCTGGCTCAAGCAAGGATGAAGTGTCGTGCGACATTAGGCCCATGGATGTTTGGCATGTGTTAGGAAGGCCTTGGAAGTTTGATAGGAAGGACATTAATGATGGTAGGGAAAACATCTATAGACTTGTCTAAGACGGGAATAAATATATCTCGAGTCCTTTGAAGAATTTAAAGGAAGAATGTGAATTGGAGTCTAGGGTCATGCTGATCTTAGGAAAGGAGTCCCTAATTTCTTTAAACATGAAGTAGGGTATGCATTGATTGCTATAGTTGTAAAGGAAAAAGTTGTGACATGGGAAGAGTTATTGCAAGAAGTGAAGTTTGTTAAAAGAGTATAGTCTCCAATGAATTGCTTGAAGGGTTGCTACAATAGAGGAGTATCACTCACCACATGGACTTGATTCTTGGAGCAGGCTTTCCTAACAAGATTGCATATCGACTGATGTCGAAAGGGAATGAGATGAACTGCCAAGTGCAAGAGCTATTGTAGAGGGGATTGATTTAGGAGAGTCAAATACCATGTACAATATCGACAGTGTTAGTACCAGAGAAGGGATGTGAGTGGAGGATGTTCATTTATTCTAAATCCATAAACAAGATTACAATTAAGTACAAATTTCCATTGCCTACAATGGATTTTTAAATGCATTGTTTAAGTGGAGAGTGATACTTTACAAAGATTGATTTGAAGAGTTCCTATCATCAAATCCACATAAGAGAGGGAAATGAATGGAAGCTAACTTTGAAGACAAAGGAAAGCTTGTACGATTGGATGGTCATGCCATTTGGGTTGACTAATGTACCACACTTACATTCATAAGGCTCATGAGTGAAAAGTCAAATTTATTTATTGGCAAGTTCATGATTGTATTTCTCGATGATACTATTTTTCAGCAAGACTAAGGAAGAGCATTTGAGGCATTTGCATCTAGTGATGTAGAGGCTAAAGGGGGAATGGTTGTTGATGAAGCTTAAGAAGTGCAACATCATGGAAGAGTCACTCTATTTGGAATTTGTGATTTCCAAGGATGGATTGAAGATTGATCCTAAGTAGATGAAGGCAATTGTGGAGTGGCCAAAACTGTGAAGTCGATTTGAAGCTAGAAGCTTTCATAGGTTTGGCTTCTATCGAAAGCTTATTAGGAATTTTAGTAGTATCTATGTGCCAATCACAAAGACCATGAGAGGTGACAGGGAGTTTAGATGGTCACATGCTACATCAAAGAGCTTTGAGTTGCTCAATCATAAGGTAGTGGAGTAACTAATGTTAGCTTTGCTAGATTTTGGTAAAGTGTTGAGGTGCAATGTGATGCTAGTAGCACCACAATGGGAGCAATATTGAGTTAGGAAGGGAGACCATTTGCATGCTTTAGTGAGAAGTTGAATGATAGAAAGTACAAATATTTTGTGTATGATCAGGAGCTCTATGCCATTATGTAGGCATTGGAGAAATGGAGGTTCTGTTCGCTGCCAAAGGAGTTTTTGTTGTACATTGATCATCAAGTGCTTCAATTTTTCAACAATCAAGGTAAGTTGACATAGAGACATTTGAAATGGGTGGAATTCGTGCAAAGTTACCCATTTGTGCAAAGCATAAAAGTACGAAGTCCCATTGTGTTGCAAGTGCATTGAGCAAGGGGAGTGCATTCACAAAGATGAGAGGAGGTTACATGGTTTGCAGAAATGGAGTTGTACCTTAATGATGCTGATTTTAGAAAAGCATGGAGTACATTGTTAGACCCCAATGGGAAAAGATAGAATGTAGTGGATGGATTCTTTCATCTAGGACGAGTCTATTGTATAGAAAACAACCATAATTCATGTGATATGGATCAATGTTAGATATTCTAATCGGAGAGAAGCATAGTGGTCTCTTGGGGAAATTTATTATTTGGAAATAATGCAAGTGAAAGTGCAGAAGTTTGTGCAAAGATGTCAGGTGTGTCAGTTTGCAAAAGGAACAAGTTAGAACATAGGAATCTGTCAACCCCTACTAATATTGTAGAAGCCTTGGAAGGACATAAGCATGGATTTTTCTTTAGGGTTGCCAAATCTCATTGCAGTTACAATTTTTTTTTAATATTGAATATATAGAATAAAGCATTACAAAATATATACTGTCATGTCATACCATGACAACCATGCCTTGATATCAGAACAACTACAAGGTCAGCCCTTGACTAATCGTATAGGTATCATAAACAGTTTCTATAACAGTATATATACTGATAGACTGCACAGATTCCATATACAAAAGGGTACAAAGCCAAAATACAGCATGGGCTGAAAACTACTTGTTCACCCAGGTTGTCTATCCAAGTGGACCCTCCATCCAGATAACCTGTCTGTCTTCTCTAACTGGGACTGCACCATGGGCAGCCAGCTGTGCCATATATTCTCTCTCCAACCTCCTTCCTTCATTGATTTCTTCCACGCATGAAGCAAGGGCATTAACAAAGGGGCTCCCTTCTAAATTAGATCTGCTCCAGGTGTACCCATGTGATAATTCTGAAGTGAACACTCTAGTATGGCCATCCTCTAAAAACCACTCAAATTTCCTTTTCGCAAGCCTCATCACCAGAGTGACGTGCGTTTCAATAAGATAAACAGTGAGTCTTCGAAATGACTCAGTAAGAACCCTAGCTCTACCCTGAAACTTATCTTCATTTCTGATATTCCAAATATGCCATAAAACTTCACAGGAAAGATCAAGCCAAAATAGATTACAATCTTTCTTAATGCCATGAATTGAACCAGTAACAATGTTCAATATATTAACAGTATCAGGAATAGAAATCCCAAATAGGAGCCAAATTTCTTTAGCAATGATTCAATCAAAGAATAAATGATTAATAGTTTCTGTGACTTTACACACACTACATAAATCAAAACCATTCTGATCATTCCTACAAGGCAACCTGTTAAGAATTAATAACCATTTAAAACATTTCTTTTTGGGAGCCAAGTTACTGTTCCAAAGTCTCTCTAAAATGCGCTGCCACTTATTATCAAACCAATCAGTATGCCATACAGTATTAATATGAGAAAAAATGCTACTCTTAGAACTTAAAGTTTTATACACAGTTTTAGCTTTAATATTCATAAGCAAGGTGCCATCCGTCCAGGTATATGAGAGGAATCTGTTATTGTCCACCAGACAACTTCTAGGGAGTTGCAATATATTGTAGGTTTCTCTTAGGATGGAGTAAGTCCTCCCATTAGAAGCTGGGAGATCAAACTTCTGAAATAAATCAGCCCAAGGGATCAGATGATCCTCAATGAAGATGTCCTTGAAACGCTTATGCTGACCCAGCTTTTAGCAGAATAGCCTTGGATAAGAGCTAGGGGCTTGCCTTTGTGGAGGAGATTCCACCAAATGAATCTCTCACCACAAATAGAACCATTAATGCTGACCCTACAGTTAGAAATCCAATTCCTTACATTCTCCCAAGCTTTCCAAATGGTTTTAAATACAAGGGAGCCCGAGGTGGAGACAGGGAAGTCTCCAGCAACTAGATCGCTAAAGGGGAGATCCTTCCAGGTCTTACCTTGCTTGGGAACCACCCTCTTGATGTTATTCCTAACAAGAACCTTCCAAGGCCTCTCTCCACTCAGCGAATGAAATATCCATTTGGCAGCAAGAGCAATTCCTTGGAGTTTAAGGTCTTTCAGACCCAGGCCTCCATCTTTCTTCTCCATGCAACACCACTCCCATTTAACCGCGTGCTTCTTTTTACCTCCTCTCCCGTCCAACCATAGGAACTTCCTTATGGTTTTCTGAATATCATTCAGTTGATAATTGCTAAACATCCACACTGAAGCATAATATATGCTATATGAAAACATAATCTTTTGGCATACTTGAATTCTACTCGCAAGAGACAAAAAATGTCTATCCCATTTGTTCAACATAGAATCAAGTTTTCTCTTAATCCATAGCCACATATCTTTAAGACAATGAGAGACAGAGAAGGGAATGCCCACGTATCCGACCTGCTTAAATGGCCCTCCCCATTGATACCCAAACTTAGCCACTCCAGAGGGGATTCTAGCCAGCCTAGAAGTATGGACCTGGATTGGGAAATCTTGGGCCTTGAAGCCTCACCAAAGATCTTAAGTTTAGAAATCAAAGACTCCACATTACTTTCCTCTAACTCAAGAAAAAGAGTTGTATCATCAACAAACTGGATGTTCAATAGATCTGTATTATTGGGGAGATTAATCCCTTTAACTTTTAGTGAGAGAGAACTATCCCTCAGTAAATAAAAGATTGCATCAGCAGCAATGACGAATAGAGACGGAGCCAAGGGGCACCCTTGTCTGATGGATCTCCCTAAATTGAATGCTTCAGTAATTGAACCATTGATATCCAACTGAGTAGAGGCATCCTTGAGCAGGACTTGAATTAAGTGGCAAAATTCCTTAGGGAAGCTGATTGCTTCTAACATCATAATAATGAAACCCCATTCAACACCGTCATAAGCTTTCTCAAAATCCAGAAGGAACATGGCAACATTTTGGTTAGACACTTTGGCCCATTCCATAGCCTCCCAACTTGTAATAAGATTCTCTAAAATGCATCTCCCTTTAATAAACCCAGTTTGAGTAGAGCATATAAATCTAGGTAGGATATCCACAAGTCTGTGGGCCAGGACCTTAGCAAGGATTTTGTAAGAGACATTTAGAAGTGTTATAGGTCTCCAATTCTTGATCAGGGATTTATCCCCGTCTTTAGGAAGGAGTTTAATGATTCCTCTGTTAATGTCAAGGCCGAGAGAACCTATTTCAATTGCTTCCTTGTAGACTTCTAGCAACTCTTCAATAATCCACTCAATGTTCACCTTGTAAAACTCAATAGGCAGACCATCAGGTCCTAAAGCCTTACCATTGTTCAGAGCACCAATAGCGTTTTCAATTTCTCCCACAGTAATAGGCTTCTTAAGGGCAAGAGGTTCCTCCACAGAGATTAGGCTTGGGATCAACCTCTACAGCAGTTTCTAGCTGCGACAGAAGATGGACAGTCTTCAGAAGCAAAAAGACCTTTATAGAATAACACAAATTCATTTTTAATTTCATCAACATCCATGATCTCTCTACCATCAACCCACAGTATCAATTTTCTCCCTGTATTCTTTTTGTCTCAGCATGTTGTAGAAGAACTTCGAACCCCTGTCACCTTGCTGCAACCAATTTATCCTAGCCCTGACTTTTGCTCCTGCTATCTTAGTCTGCTGCAGCTTTCTCAGCTGATCCTTAGCTTGATACATAGATTGAGAGTGACAAATATTGTAAGGCTCTCTTTGAACCAGAGACTCCATACTCTGTAATTGATCAGTCATAGCCCTTTCCAAAAACCTGCTATCTTTGGCTCTCTTCCTGCCAATAGTACTAAGCAGATGCTGCCAACTCCTAACACTCTGTTTCCACTTATTAATGCTCGAGCTGTGACCAGTATTACACTTATTAAATTGACTGACTATGAAAACTGCAGTGAGAACATCTTGATCATCTAAAAGCTTAGTGTTTATGGTGGTGGATAGATTATGAAGGATGGCATATTTCATCCTATATCAAAAGACAAGTGATGCATAACATGGGGCAAGCCTTTTTTTAATGAAGTTGTTAGATTGCATGGACTACATAGGAGTATTTTGCCAGACCTTGACACCAAATTTGTGAATCACTTATGGAGAAAGATGGAGATTAAATTGGATTTTAGTTCATCCTATCATCCACAGACTGATGGGAAAACAAAGGTTAATAAGAGTTTGAGAAATTTGATGAGATGTTTGGTGGGGGACAAACCCAAATAGTGGGACTTAGTATTGGTGCAAGCAAATTTTGCCTGTAGCAATTCAGTTAAGAGAATGGGAAACATGCCTTTTTGTGTTTTGTATGGACACAACACTAAAGGGGTGCTGAATTGAAGGTTTTAAAGGACACTCTAATTAGAGTATTGTGTGGTGTATTTTTCTGCACACATACAATATGTGCACAAGGTGGTCAGAGAGTTTCTATCCAACAGCCATCTAAAAGGAGTTCGCAGCAGGAAACTTGGTCTTATCACATCTCAGAAAGGAAATGTTCCCAAGGGAAACATAAAAAGAGTTATGTTGGAAGAAGATAGGGCCTTCTAAGTTGCTGAAGAAGATAGCAACAAATGCTTCCAAACTAGTGTTGCCTCAAGATTTGAATATTTGATCTATTTTCGATTTAGTTGATTTGTATAATTATCATGCGGATTAAAAAAACAACTGATGAAGAGGAAGTAAGTGCAATGTCAAAATCCCCAAACTAGAAGAGTAGGATTCTAGCAAGATAACAGGAAGGGATAGAGATGATATTGCAAAAGATTGACACTAATGTTGGAATAGGTGTGCCATACACCTTGCATTCCTAACAGTTTATTTCTAATTTATTTATTGGTTATTTGTGATCCTTCATGGAAAAGAGCATCTCACCATGATTTAGTCATTTTTCCACATGAATGCATTGGCATGATGTATGCAAGAGCATATCTTGTATGTAAGATGTGTAAGAGCATCTATGCCAATGTAAGAGTGTATAAGAGAATCTATGGCATGCGTAAGAGCATATAAAATGAGGGTTACTTCATTAATTTAGAATATTGACCACAACTAATGACACATGTTATGATGTGTCAAAGGTGATCTTTGAACGGAGATAATCTTTCCCAATTCAGAAATCTTGTTGCCGAAAGATTGTTTTGGGCAGATGAATGATGCATCATAACTTTGCATAAACCTCATAAAGAATTGGTTGCAAAACAGATGTGCTGGTTGGTCTGTCGATAGAATATGAAGAGCTATAGACAAAAAGCTTAAATAGTAGATGCCCATATAGAAATAGATGAGAACATGGCCCTTTTGACATCCAGCACTTTTGGTTATCCATCAAACTCATTTGGTAGTTGTGGAAAATATACCAAATGAATTGACTTAAAGTTGAAGAAGGTGTGATACATTGGTCAAGGTCTTGGAAAAAGTGTTAAGGAATACCTAAAACTTTAGGCATAAATGAGCCTAACAAATCTTTTTCTTGAATGCATTGGACAACTCTCTCAACACACCATAAGCATATGTTGGTTTGATGGAATCCCCACTCCTAAATCTTCACAACCAGTCAATAAATTTGGATGTATCACCCGTGTCAAATGGAAGATTAAGAACTTATGTTTTTCATAAACCAGAGTTAGTAGAAATGGGGTCCATTGCTTCACAAGGAGTGAAGACTGATCGAGGTAGAATTTCGGGACAAGAAATTGGAAAAAGACCAAAAAGTTGGTTCCTTTGTCAGGGGTGCATCTTGGGGAACTTGTCATGCTTTAGAACAACCCAAAAAGTTGTTTTAGCATATGGTTTGGAAAGGAAAAGTTTATTCCCCAAAAACCACTTTGAAAGGCTCTGAAATCACTAAGTACAATTAAGAAAATAATAAATATCAATTTTTCTGGTAAACCAAAATTTGGTGTTTTTATGAGTTTCATGTCATAATCAATTCTTTTTAATGTCTTAGGGAGTGGTTATCACATGGATTTTTAGATTGTATTGGATTTAGGTTATTTTATCATGAATTGCAGTTGCACAACCTAGTTGTTCTATGAAGGCCGTGGAACTGCCATCACTTGGAAGATGCCTGGAACTGGCATATTACTCAAGTGCAGAGCATGAGCTCTCACCTGTGGCACACAAAACATTGATATTTAGTCAGGGTGCTTGACGAAGTTAAAGTGTTCTGCATAGTCCATGTTAATTTCATGAACGTAGATCCACCATGCATAAAGAAAAGTTGTGCCATCCCAACAGAGTTACATAACAAAAATAGGTGTAAAAAAATTGTATTCATTCATGATGCTGTATGCTACATTCAGGTAATAGGTGGCAATACTTGCACACAATCTCTATCCTACGTTTCAAATGTATTAGAGTATTAGTACAGATACTTCCTATAATGAATCCCTCTGTCCCTTCTGAGGACTATTTTACATCTGTTTATAGGTCATAAATCTGGTTAGGGCCAGGCAAGTGTTGCTCCTCTAGTTGCAATGCATGTTTCATGCAGGTTGACAGGTGTTCCATAGAGCTGTAGGTGTCCACTTTTTTTTTTTCTTTCTTGGCATTGACTTCTGCATGTCCACCTTTCTCATCCTCTTGCATGTGCCCTCTGGCTCTTGGTCTGTAGCAATCTGCTTGATGCAGCCTTTTTTGTCTTTCGTCCACTACAACCCAGTCATCATTTTGAGAATATTGACACCCTCGTATTCTCACATAGATTTGATTCTGTTTGGTTCATAAGCTGTGTCCAACAGATTCAGAGTCAAGTCGCTTAATTTTCAGTAGTAATTTGTTCATCTTGCTCAAAAAAACTATAAAGAATTATCATCAGAATGTAAAAATTAGAACAGTAGTTTCACAGCTGAGGTAAATTACTGCATCTTGCTCAAAAAAACTATAAAGAATTATCATCAGAATGTAAAAATTAGAACAGTAGTTTCACAGCTGAGGTAAATTACTGCCTTCAAATTACTATCTTATTATGAATTTCTCTTGGTGTACATAAAGTTTCAGTGACTTTGTAGTTTCATAAGCATTTATCGTCTTCATTTTCATTATTCAGTTTATTAGTTTTATAACATATTAAGTTTCTGCAATTTAATGTTTTGTCCACTAGATTCCCAGCTAAACCTGTATCATTAGGATGACAACTCCAAATTGAGTGATAGAAAACTAGAAGATAAAATGATAAGGAGGATTAAGGAATTATCACAAGAAGGAGCATTCAACAATATTATTAACATGGTTTATGTGAAACCTTAATCCTTTATGAGTTTTGTAAGGCAGGGACTCAACATAGAATATCTTGAATATGAAGTATTCTATCAAAACAGAAAGGTAAGATAACATAGGTTAGCCTAGATCAATGTCATGGAGTAAAACCATCATAGATGCTGGTATATTCTTGTGTTAAAATTGGTTCAGTTTTTGCACAAATGGGGAAGCCAGGATGCAAGACAGGAAAAATATGATCAACTAATTTGCCCTTACCATAGAAGGGAGCCGGGGTGATTTCTAGTACTGTTGGCCGACAAAACTCAAGATATAAGAAAATAAAAAAATTAAATTCCTCTCTTACAAAAAACAGGTGGAATTTTGTGACTCTTGGAATGGTTTAGTTTTCTTAGAGTCGAAATTTTAGACACAAATATTGCACTAGAAGGTTGTAAGTGAGAGTTTGCAATTGACTGTTAGTTAAATGTACTTGTTGCAATTCCATGATAATACTTCATTTTGAGGTCAATTTGTCTTGGGAGTCTTATTAGGGAATTACTTATACAACACGATCTAATTTGTAACATTATTCTCTTTGTAATATTCGTTTGCTATGAGATATTGTTTCCTTTTACATGCATTCCATAATCAAATCCCTAAACTGGGTGTTTGCTTTAGTACTACTGTGGTTTGATTCTTGCGTACCCCTAGATTGAAATTTCTTCTCTTGGTCATTATTGTGTTGATATTTATAGCAAAAGGTCATGATATGTGCTAGTAGAAAATGAATGTGGAAATGACAAATATCAAAATTTATATTGAATGGGAATCTGTTACAAGAGAGTTGCACTTTTAGAGATCATTTTGCATGTAAGGAATAGTCCATCGGCATCCTATGAAAGGGGCATGTACTGATATCTTGTCTTGACATACTTAATGAGATAAATTGGTGACAAATTTTAGCTGTCATAGGAAAGCATAAGGCTGACCAGGTGATTCCAATCACATTAAGACCACTGACCAGTTGATTCCAATCACATTAAGACCAATGCTTCTTTGAGTAAATATATATTTTGATCCTATACTAGCATGTGAAGTGTTTTTCATATATTGATGTTAATGTATTCAAATTTTTCAGAAAAACATGTTTGCAGAAAGGAACATGTAAAACAATAGTCTAGTATGATTATCATAACATAATGCAGTTCTTTCTTAATGTTACTTTATGCAGTTCTTGCGACTGATGAAAAATATAACGAGGCTATGTTTAGCACTGCCAAACGCCTTGTGGCAGTAATTGATGGACTACCAGATCCCGGCGGTCCCACGTTCCAAGATAAAAAAAGGGAGTCAAACTTTAAGACACGAGAAGAAACAGACGAGAAGAGAAGCCAGTTTGTAACTGTGGTTGGTGGCTTGCTTGTAATTGCTTTTGTTGTACCCATGGCACAATATTATGCATATGTCTCTAAAAAGTAATTATGTGTAGTAATTAGTGGAATAATCCACTTTTATTGAAAAAAAATAATTATGTGTAGTAATTGTGGAAAACTCTATAAATACCTTGTGATCCTTCTTTCCAGTTTCTTAGATTTATAAATTGCTTCAAGGAGGATGAAGTATGGACGACAAGGACTAGTTTTACCCACAAACATTAGAATCACTCTTGTTTTGGATTTTTGTTTTTGAAACATATTCTTTTACATCTTGATTTAATAAAATGATAAATGAGCTTATTTTTGCTGGAGTTCTAATGCAGTTCGTTTCCTGTTCCTTTCGTGGAGACAGTAATTTTTATTGACTGATCTCACTTCCATTCCTTACGTACACATTTAATTTCTCACTACAGTAATATGACGTACAAATTGAATATTACAGGAGGAGAAAATGCTTTCTCCAATTCTAATGGCTAGTGGTAATGCGAGTAAAATATTAATCAATTTTTTGTTCCTGTTCTTTTCATGAAAACTTGAATAATTTTTTATTGTCTCTTCTCAAGTTCTATTCCTGACATGTGCATTTCTTGCTCTATGGTAAAATGATGTGCAAATTGAATATTACGGTAAGAGTAAATGCTTTCTCCAAGTTTAATGGCTAGTGTTAATGCAACTCAAATTTCTCCTCATCTTTTTTGGGTGAATACATCGTAAAACTGACCATGTCCTCGACATTGTGACTTGTAGCCGCAATGTGGATTCCTTTTACTTGTAATTCTAAACTCCAAGAGTTGAGTTAGTAGCTCTTTCAGCATACTATATTTGGAAGTTGCTGATCATCTTTGACTCTAACTTAATTGAGTGAATATGTTCTAGAGCTAGGATGTTGATCGTACACTATTTTGTAATAACCTCAAATATTATGAATAAATTTTTCTAACCCCAAATTAATGCATATGATATTGATCGAGGAATTGGAGTTGTTTTGACTTAGGCAATCCAAAAGACATTTGATGTCAAATTGAGGAGTTTTAAAAGTGAAACCATTGTTAGAGAGTTAAATCTGCTTTTGGGTGCATTGAATTTTTTATGGGCTGGTATATCTTTAGGTACTTCATATTTATATTTGGGTTTGTATCTTTATGGGTTGGCCCGGCTTTATAATGTGTCAATGTTTGTATAGGTAAAGCTTATGTTTCTCGCCTATTCAATCCAATTGCTACATATTCGTTCCATTTGTGATTTCATTTCGTTGGGTCTCTTAATGCTGCAATACATCAGTATCATTTTTTGTTTCATATGGAGTTTGTTATTCGTTCAATAATGGACTTTGTTTTATTAATTTCATATGGTGATAGAGCTTGGTACTTCAAAGTCTCTAGATTTTAGACCTTTCAAACCACAAGATGTGTGAAGAATTCTTATTCCACTAGGTGTTGGATCACAACATTTCCTTACTTAATGTTAACTTTTTTATTTTATATATAGGAGATCCAATAAAGTTGTAGACAAATGACATATCATGATTATAGAAATGAGTTTCATGGAAAATAAAAAAATAATAAGCTGTTCAAAGAGAATTAGTTTATATGTCTAGGCTGGAGAAGAGTGGGTGAATTGCGTTCTTAGTTGTATGACTTCTACCTCTTTCTCAGTTCTTATTAATGGGGAGCCCTCGGAATTGTTTAGCATTTCGCGGGGGCTTCAGCAAGGGGACTTTTTATCTTCCTATTTATTTATTCTCATGGCTGAAGGTCTTGGCAGATTTCTCACTTCCCAAGTGAGACATGGTCTTATTCAAGGTTGGAGTTGGAGTAATGCTCTAACTCCTTACTCTCATCTTCAATTTGTGGATGACACAGGTTTGATGGGCAGGGCTAGAATCAATGAGTCAGTGAATTTCAAGAGAGCTTTGGATATCTATTGCAAAGTCTTAGGTCAAAAAATTAATGAAGATAAATCATCCATATATTTCTTTAATACCCCTCGGCTTGTTCAGAATAGGATTGCCAGGATCCTCAGATTTTAGACAGGGTCTCTTCCTTTGTTGTACCTCGGGATTCCTTTAGATTTGGGGGTTCAATGCGGATTTTTTTGGCAAGGAATTTTGGATAAATTTCGTTGCAAGGTTAATCATTGGACTTACAGGTGGTTATCCTTTACTGGAAGAGTGATTCTACTGAAGACTGTGGTGCAAGTGCTTCCCATTTATAGGTGTTTTGTGCAGGCTCCCCCTCCAGCTTTGTGAGAGAGTTTGATGCTCTTTCCCGTCAATTTATTTGGTCTGGTAGTTTTCTTTCTTCTAAGTGGAGTTTAGTTAAATGAGACTCTGTTTGTAGACCGAAACATGCTGGGGGTCTTGGCCTCAGATCTATTGCTTTGGTTAGCAAGGCCTTGGCGGTTAAGTTGTATTGGAGGTGGTGTAACAGTTAGGATCAGGATTGGGCCAAGGATTTAACCCACAAGTATCTCCCTGGTGCTAATGATCATGAGGTGCCTCGTCTTAGTTTAGTGGGCAGGGGCTCTTGTATTTGGGATACTCTTAAAAAAGGTGCCCAACTTATTAAAGATGGCCTTTCTGGATTTGTAATAGAGGCTCTGAAGCTCTTTTTTGGCAGGACTCTTGGGATGGTCACCCTCCTCTTCTGTCTAGTTATCCGTAGCTTCAACCTCTTTGCAACATTTTCACTGATGCTAAATGGGTTAAGGTGGAGAATTTTAAAATGGTTAGGCACATTGGACAGGTTGAGGTGACTTGTTGGAAGGATCCTCTTGAATGGCTCAGATGAAGATTGTGTGGTGTTGGTTAATATCTTGGAGGGTAGGTTATGTAGTTCTCTCAAGGAGAGATATTTTGGCTTGGGGTCCTAACCCAAAAGGCAAGTTTTCTGTTGCTGAAGGTTATGCTCAACTTGATAGGCAATTGCATGGCTTGGCGGATATTCTCTGGTGGAAGAAGGTTTGGAATAACTTCTCTTGGCTGAAATGTAATTTTTTCTTATGGCTAGTTGCTCAAAGGAAATGCCTCATGTGGGAGAATCTTCGTAAGAGAGGCTTCCAGGGACCATCTATCTGTTATCTTTGTATGCATAATGAGGAAGATTGCTCCCACTTGTTTTTTCTATGCCCTTTCTCTAGGGAGATTTTGCACAAGTGGTGGGAGGTTTGGCAACATGCTTGTTTTCATGCTACCTCCTTAATTGATTTTTGGGATAGCTTGGGCAGAACCCCAACAAAGACCTATTTTCTTCAAGTGGCCTGGGCTATTGGGCCAACCCTTATTATTTGGAATTTGTGGTTGGAAAGGAATCAGAGGGTCTTTTGTGATTCACATATAGGGAGTCCTCAGTTGTGGCAGAAGATAGTTAATAGGCTTTAGGAGACAATCTCGGCTAAGTGCAATTTGTCTGAAAATGTTGATCCAGGTGATTATGCTATTGTAAGGAATCTGCAACTGGAAAACATTAAAATGGACTGTGTCGCTGGAAATAGATCTTGACATGCAAAGCAACGGATAAGTAGAGATGGAAGGTGGATTCCCCCTCCCGTGGGAATCTTAGAAATTAATACATATGGCTCTTCCCGTGGGAATCCTGGACATGCAAGTATTGGAGGTATAGGTAGAGGTGATGATGGTTGTGTAGTTTTTTTCTTCTCTATTTATATTGGGCAGCACTCTAACAATCTTATGGAGGTCCTAGCTATTAAGATTGTTGTTGAGCGAGGTTGTTCTTTTGGATGGAGGAAGATTATTTGTGAGTCAGATTCTAGGATTGTTGTGGACATGTTGAACAAACAAAAATTGAATGATGTGAGTTGACAATTAGCTTCTGTGGTTAGATAGATTTTACAACTGTGTAATACATTGGAATTTGTCTCATTTTGTCATATTCCCAGGGAGTGGAATAGAGTGATTGATTGTTTGGCCAAGTGGGCTTCAGAGCATGTTGATGGTTGGGATTTTAGTGAAAGGGATGGTCTACCTCTTGATTATCTTGAAACTTTAGACAGGTTAATGCTAGAAGACAGGATGATGCAAGAGCACCCAGTGATGTAGGATCATTTTCCCTTTTATGTTTGTTTCATTTTCATTGTCATTTTTGAGGCCCTTCGAGGCTCTAGATGAGCCTGGTTTTTGGTGTAAACCCAAAGTAGATGGGCTTTCCGAAATGGTATTATCATTGGAAATTTGACGGTCGGATCTAATGTTTTGGTCATTGGACTTTGTAGTAGTGGTGCTAGTGGTTCTTTTAGGATCCTTTTAGTTTTTGTTGTTGTCTTGATGGGCCTATGGCCCGTTCTTTGTAATTCTGTATTTTCTGAATAAATCTTTACCCCTTTTTTTCAAAAAAATAAATAAAAGAAGCTTATATGTCTAGGCTATTATTCTATTTTCTCGTCATTTCAAGCTTTAAATGCAATTTTGAGGGCCTTAAAAGTTTCGTGTGGGCTCAAAAGTTGGACAAATTCTACATTAGTATATTTTAATGTTGTAGATTTCTTCTTGAGCTTTCTAATGATATATATTGATTGAAGATCCAACATTTGGATTGAAAGTTATGGCTCCTAGAAGTTGTAGTGCCAAAATCCAAAATTTTAATTTCCAATAAAATATCTTTGAGTAGGAAAACGAATGAATATACTTCTAGCACACAAAATTGGGGTTACATGTTCCAAATCATTCTAAGTTGATTACACATTCCATATAAAGAAGGCAAAGTAGAGTTATAGAGGGCCATTCATAGTGCAAATTGTGGCTCCGACTTGAATATTTTTGTAATTAGAAAACCCATGTGGTTGTGGTTTGTAGGATTTTGAATTTGTAATTCGTGTCATTGGGATAATGGAAATCAAGTATTTCTTTCTTGCATTTTCTATTTATTTCTCTATTGTTGTGTGTTTGAGTTTTTAAGGGGACTAACCTTCATCAAAAAACCACGTTTAATAATGATTAGTTTTGAACTCTACATATATATAAATCTTACTCATAAAAATATAATTAATTTGGGCAAAAATTACAACACTAATTTTAGAGCATGTTTATACATCCATTGCAATAGTTTGATCATGCAATTCACCTAGACCCTACATAAAAATATAATTAATTTGGGCAAGAAATACAACACTAATTTTTGAGTATGTTTATAATTCCATTGCAATAGTGTGATCGTGCAATTCACCTAGACCCCACACATACCATTGAGATTGATCCAAATGCTCACTTAGCCTATTAGAAGTATGGTCCATTAAACCATTCATAGAACCAATGTTGTGGGAGTTAACTAAGCTAAAACAATGACAAAGCATTTTTTTATATTAAGTATTCGATATGGGTTGCACGCCTAGTACTTGTTCAACAAAAGAACAAAAATAGCTGATTTTGTTGATTTCCACAATCTCCACTAAGCATCATTAAAGGTCCTCTCTTGTATATGAATAAGATATTATAGATTGTTGGAAATCTCTAATATGTTCTCTCTATTGAATGACTTTTTGGATATAATCAAGTTTGGGTACAAGATGAAGATCAGCACAAAAATAGAACCAAGTGGGGAAGTTTTTTTAATCAATAGATACCTTTTGGTTTACCAAACGCAAGTGCAACCTTCTAGTGGGCCATGATTGTAACCCTTAAATGATTAATTAACAAGTTTTTCTTGTTCCACTGAATGAAATCACACTATTTTGAAGAAGTGTAGTGAATCACCTCAAGCATATATGCCATGTCTTTGAGCTTGGGCAAGAATTCAACATTAGCCTTAATCTTGAAAATCAATCTTCGTCATCGTCCAAGGGAAGTTACTAGGAAATTTTGTGTCCGGGTCTAAAAATAAACCTTGACCAAGTGGAAGCCATTCTTCAATTCTCACTTTCACACGAGAAGAAAAAAAATGAATCTTTTGTAAGAAAGATTTTGTGAGGGAGTTCATTGTTGACTTTATAAGCTTGGTGAATATTATTACTTTGATTTTGAATAAGGACACACTTTTTAAATAGACTAACAAAGCACACAGACCTTTTGATCTCATAAATAAGGCCATAGTAGAATCTCTCATCTTGGTAGACTTGGACTTAAAGAACAACTTTATTCTATAAATATTCAAAGTTGAATAGAAACATCGCAATATTTTGTGTGGGATCATTTGTACTTCTATCTAAGTCAAGATTTATCTTTGAGCACATCAAATCCAAATCTAAATTTCTTGATTAAAAAAATGATTAATAGGTTAATTGGGTCTTTGTCAAACCTAGAACATAATCTTGTTGCACTGTCATGGAAAATTATATGTTAGAAGCTATGGGTGTTGTCTTAATCCCATCTAGATAAATGCATCCTACTTCAAAGGTAGGAAATCTAGTCATCTATCTACAAATGGAATTGCAAAGAGCATGCTGATCAATCAACACAACAATGAAATCATGGAATTAAATTCCAACTATTTACTTACTCTGTGCGCACTTTGACTCACTCAACATGACAAATGGATATTAGAATTTTTTATAAATACTTTATCACACAATATAGAATTTCTAAATGTAGTTTCATACATGAAGATATATAAACAATATAACACATCATAATTAAAAAATATGAAGAATTTGGGTTATACACTTTAATTCGCAACTCTCACGCACAAAATAATAATACATAAGAAATAAATTTGAACACCATAATTATTTTCTATGAGTGGACTCTTTCATACTGGAAAAAACACCTCTCAACATCCCTTAATAGCAATTAATTAAAAACTTGGTGTGGCGAAGGGTAATCTAGGTCTGGCAGGTTGTGGGGGAGTGTCGAGGGATGATAATTGTGGGTTTATCTCGAAGGTGGCTGATCATAAATAATTGAGAGCATTAAATATTTTAATCTTTAATTAATTTTTGTCCTCATATAAATGTAATAACCTTTCAATACTGGATTGTCTTTTCAACTTCCGACGAGGACATAAATGTGGTGGTTGTTCAGCTTCTTTGAAAGCTTATAAATAAGCCCAATTCGAATCCAATTGGAAGGAGTTGGAGAGTTATAGAGTTACAGAGTTATAGGCATACGCTCCTTCACAAGATTGCCTAAATTGTACAGGCTC
This sequence comes from Cryptomeria japonica, assembly GCF_030272615.1. Classification (NCBI taxonomy): domain Eukaryota; kingdom Viridiplantae; phylum Streptophyta; class Pinopsida; order Cupressales; family Cupressaceae; genus Cryptomeria; species Cryptomeria japonica. The sequence continues at coordinate 374,177,733 of NC_081406.1, read as the reverse complement.
GGGCATACAACTCTCTTTTACAAAGTTTGCCCAAATTGGATAGATTCCAGGCATACAACTCTCTTTTACAGAGTTTGCCCAAATGGAATAGGTTCAAGGGCACACAAAACTCTTTCACAGAGTTTGCCAAAAATTGTATGGTTCTTACATATTTTCAATGAAATGAAATCTTATATGATTTGTTATGTGTTTACAATACCACAAATTCTGCTTTGGGTATTGTCCTCTGAATTGACAAAATAATTCAGATCAGTGGTATCAGAGCCATTTTCGATCGTTACAGGTGCATCTACAACCAATGAGCTGCTGCCCATACTACACCAAACTCTTCCTTGTCTTTGTATTCAACAGAAGGAAACGAGGAAGCTACTGCAACATCTACCAAGGAACTTGTAGCTGCTACGCCTCAAGCTGACCAGGCTCCTGCTGCTACAGTAGATTAGGAAGAAGCGATTATTTTCTCGAGAGTCTCACTAGCACTTTCAAGTTACATGACAGAATTATTTAATACTCTCACTTATTTAATAAGAAGTATAAGGAGAGACATGATGAGCATCGTACTCCTCATAATTTTCAAGTCGGGGACAAGGTGTGGTTGCATATCCAAAAGGAACGATTGCAGGGTGCCAATAGGAAGCTTCGTCCTCTGTGTTATGGGCCATACACCATCATCAAGCAAGTTGGTGATAATGCTTTTGAGCTTAATTTACCTCCATTTCTGGGTCTTCATTCAGTCTTCAACGTGGAACTCTTGAAGCCATATTTTCCTCCACTATTAGATGTTGCAGATGTGGCAGAAACAATCTCCACTACAGAATTGAATCCAAATGCAGCTACCCCATTCCAATGCAATCAGATTATGGACACCATGGTGAAAACACTCAAACAACATCAGATTTACTTGTACAAAGTGGTTCGAGCAGGGCAGATTGCTCAACAAGGAAAGTGGTTTACCAAAGAGCAGCTTCAAGAACGTTTTCCTCATCTCATTCAAAGTGTTGATGCAATGGGGCCCATTGCTTTCCAAGGGGGAAGTAATGATCAGAAGAAAATTTGAATTATATATATATTTTTTACTTTAGTTTGTCTATATGTTAGTAATTTGCATTTTTGAAGGTCTTAAGGGCATTTTTAGCCCTTGAAAGCACCAAGAGCATAACTAGTGTATGTTTTTTCAAATTCGTGTCTACAACTCTTGGAGACCTTTCCAACGAGATCAACGGCTCGTAATTTCGAGTCCCGAGCAGAAAGTTATGTCTACTTGAAGTTAGGATAAAATTTCACATAGTTTTTTGAAAATTTCGTAGTTTTTAGATTTTATTATGTAATGAACAAATGTGACTATTGGACTTCGATTCTCAAGAGGTTTTTTGTGACTCTTGGAATCTCATGAACTTCTATATGTTGGGTTTTCAAATGAAATAGATTACTTTTGGCTTGCTTCAATTCTATGATTTCTGGTTCTTGTAATAGAATTTACAATACCGTAGGTTCTCACTCAGGTGTTGTCATTCGAATCCATAATTCGGATCAGTGGCACTCCAGTTGGGAAGCCAAACAAATCATCTTGCCGAAGTTGTTGATGTTTACCATGGTTTGAGTCTTGCTTGCCAAGCGAATTATACAAATGTCTGGCTCGAAAGGGATTCTAAAAACACAATTCAATGCCTAAAGGGGTCCCAAAGTCCTTCGTGGACTATCCAAAATTGAATAAGGGAAGCTAAAAAAATTATTAAGTCTTTTGAGAATTGTATCATTTCCCATGCTTATAAAGAGGCCAATTATGTTGCCGATTATTTTGCCAATGTGGGGGTCCTTGGTAATTCCAAGCAATTGTGGACCAAGGAAGATATATTACCATCGAAGTGGTGGATTTGATAGCGTATGACAGACTACAAACTCTTGTGGGAAGTACTCATTAATTGAAATGACAAACTCAATCCATTACACCCATTATGCCATGTTGCTCGGCTCCATGCTTTCTAGGTGTTTTTCCTTATGGCTGGGATTTGGAGTTTTTATTTCCTTCGACCTCTAGTTTCTAGTTTGAATTAAAGAGTTTCTATTAAGGGGGGTGATAGGAACCATCTAGAGCCAATTAACTATGAAGGAGTGCAGAAGAATGCCACGATATGGTAGATTTTGCAAAACTGGGATGTCACTCTGTATCTGGAAATGCTTCATGGGTATGGCCATAAATTGTCTAAGCTTTTTGTCAAGAGCTGGAAGGAGACCTATGTTTCCATGTATGGGAAGAAGGTGGACCTCACGAAAGAGCTAATATCAGAGATCATGAGCATGTTGATGGATGGTGTAATGGATAAAAATGGAATCGAGTAGTATTAGGACCTAACTCCACTTTCATTCATACATTGGAATACAAAAGCACCAAAAGAAGTGATTCTCTTTGACTAACTCTTGTGAAAGAGAGTCAAGGAATAATTTTAGGGTTTCTATTCCTTGTTGTCATGAAAGGGGATGTGAAAAATATGGGAGGATGTGAAACTTTGAAAAGAAGATGAATACAATTGACTAAAGCAGTAAGACATCAGACTAATAACTTAACAAAACTGAGATAACAAGTACAAATTTGAGAATGGAATTGTGTTGTGCACCTGTGACCAAAATCTGGACTAAAATTGGCAGGACCAGGGTGCTAGGGGCCTTGGTCCGAGAGACCAGGTTGAGATGCAAACTAGGGTGATGAGATCTGAGAGTGCCTGAGAGATTCATGCCAATCTAAGGATGATTAGGGAGGACTATGGCATTGGGCACTCTAGTCTTGGAGGACTATGGCGTTGGGCACCTTGGTCCAGGCACTTTTTGCTGAAATTTTGTTGGATGCTCTATCTCTAGGTCTTGAAAATGTTCTGATCTTCCTGACTCCACTAGGTATTTGTAACTACACACAAGAAGTAAAGAAAGGGGGTTGTGGATAGGGGTTTACCTTAGGTCAAACCTCAGGTTTGGAATTAATCCTAATTGAAGTAGAAATTGAACTTGAATTGAATTGGAAAAGCTTGCCTTTTGAGGGCAAGGCTGAAATGTTTGAATGTAAATGATTATACCTTCAATAGGTAATGCAATGGTCTTAGGATTCGTCCTTCATGTGTTGATATAATAACATGACAAATCACATAAAAACTATCATGAAATCATAATTGAAACGTAATATGAAGATGCCTTGATGTAATTTGTTGATCCTTGAATTAGATCTACTCTTGAGGAAGAAGAATTGGCCTTGAATTGATGATAATGTTAGCATAAAGTGTAATTGTGAAAATGAATTGAGAGAGATGCCTTATATAAGGATTTCATTATTAAAATCACCTTTAGGCTGACTTAGAATTGATATATTTTCACATGGAGTGGTATTTGAACATTATAATGCCATCAAATTAAGCTCCCAAAATTCAAAGAAAAAAAAGATCGGGATTAGGGTGGTAGCACCACAGTCTGACCGATTTTTTTCCAAATTTTTAGGGATGCGATATATCATGATTATAAAGTCAAATCCAACATGGTGGATCAATCCAAGATGTGTAGATATGCGAAATATGCTTTGAGAGTTGAAATTAGGTTAAGATTAAGATTTAAATTAGGATAAATTAATAAAGGGCACACCTAGAATTAAGGGCCCAAATAAGAGTGTGATGATGTAATAAACTGAAATAAGACCCATAATATTAATTTAAATCAATAAAGGTCCTATAATGCATAGAGGAAAGGGACAGACTAAAATAGGTGCTAGGAGAGAGTGAAATTGGACACACTAATAAAGGTGTACAATTTACGATGCTATATATGGTAAGAAGGTTTTTAGAGACATAAAAGCCTTAGAGGAAGCATTTCTTAAATTTCCTAAAGGCAAAGAGGGAAAATGTCTGGTAAGGAAGCCAAAGAGCGGCTTTGAGATGGGCTCCATCAAACCCCTTTGGACGACTGTCCTTAAGGTACTTATGGAATATTTCTCCCTCAATGGCTATTGTACTAATGTTTTTGTACATCATTTTGTGTTGGTTAATCATTTTAGACACAAGGATAGGATTTCGTTTCCATTTTATCTCGTCTTCCTTGAATAAGGGTATTAGAGATTACAAGAAGAACCTGAAAAACATTATTTTGTATGAAGGCGTTATAATGTTGATTATGGAGCACATTAAATCTCTACCCTCATCTTCTAAAAGTAAGCCTAATTTTTTTGAGAAATCTAGCCCTTCGCAAGATGAGGAATCGGAGTATATTGTATCTAAGGATAAGAGGTGGGATATAGTGGATGACTTTGAGACTAAGGTTGGGGTCAAAAGGGAGAAACCGAGTTCTAGCAAGCCCCTAAAGAAAGGTAAAAAGAAAAAAACATCCCCTGTTATTTCCCACTGTAAGGAATACAATGATCACCATTCAGCCCCTGTGGAAGATTCTACGAGCTCTAAAGACAAGACAACTAGATCACCTTTCCCTTAGTATTTAAATGTTGACTCTCCCCATCTTAATTTAGATTCAAAGAAGCATGATGATGTGATGGGTTTGTCTAGGGATGCGATGGTGGATTCTTTCAAATTGCATATGTGGTATTTCCATGAAATTAAACAAATGAGTCTCAAGGTAACGTCCATTCAAGATAGGTTGGATGAGGGTATGGAGCATGGGGATTCGTGGGTGGACAAGGAAAATTTTTGGTGGCTTGCCTTCAAAAAGAGATAGATGTGGCCAGTTTAAAATCAAACTATGAGGGGTGTATTGTGGCCCTGGAATAAAAGATGTAGGACATTGATGCTAACCTGGTTAAACTAGTTAAATTCATTAATAATGTAATTAAAGTATCATCGAGTATCATGAGAGCCCTAGTTGATAAATTTGAAAGAATGCATCATGGCAACCCCCAATTCATAGATTTGGAGGAAAAAGGAAAGCATGTGAGTGCTACACGGACTAGAGGCCATCTAAAAAAGGTTGCTAACTAGGCATAGAAGGACTTACAGGATATTAAGAAGCTTGATTAAGAGGCTTTTGAACGAGAGGAGGCTGCTGAAATCCTTAAAAATCTTAAGAATTATTTTGTTGTTGTTTGTTTGTTGGCCTTATATCTTTTGTTGGGTTGTTGTGCCTGTGTTGTTTTGTTGATATTTTGCCAATGCAACATTTTGTATATAGGGTTTCAAATCCCTTCAAAACTTGTTTGACCCTTAATAAAAAAAATTAATTACAAGCTCATAAGATTTTAACAATTTATTTACAAATAACATCAATAATTAAAGATTGATGAATACAAAATGTTAAAACCATCTTATCTATATATCTACCTCCTACATCACTATAAACATTGTATTTATGATTATGTTTAAGAAAGAAAAAATTAAAAAATAATAATGCCTATTTCCTATTTTGTTAGATAGTGTAATGAGATACATAAACCCCACCTCACTTTGGTTGATGTTTACAAGAAAAATAATAAAATGGCTTCTTTGTTGTGAATGGTGAAGATAATTTAGTAGTGGTCTAAGAGACAACTAGAGATTGAGAATGTTACCTCCTAGTCAAACCATTGTTTTCCATTTCCTAATGGATAATAGTTATCAATGGTTGATGGACTACAAATAGCTAGTTGGTAGACTCCATTTTATTCCTATTAGAAGAAAATTATATGTGCTAATAAAAAAAGATAATTAGTTATTCAAATGATAATGAAAAACCTAAAAATTTCTATTTCTAAATATTCTTCTTAAAACCTTTCTAAAATCCTATTTATTCTTATGGAATTATGTCTCAGTAAGAGATATAATATTTGAGAAAAAATAGATAAAATTGAATTAAAAAGTGGGAGCAAAATAATGGAAAGAGGGAAAGGATTTTATCCTAGAAATGTAATAGTTTCAATGACATAATCATAAATACCATATTGTGTGTTCTTATACAATTAGAAGCTTCTTTCTAATTTGTTCTCACCTTTTCTTTCTACTCTTTTTTTTCTTTTCCCTTTCTACATTGATATTTGATGCAATCAAAATTCTCAACATAAAATTTATTTGAATTATAAAAAATTATAGCGTCCTAAAGTTGCACCCTTTGCAATTTTGACTGCATTTGGGGTCCTCACCTTGGTCTTCTCATCTTCATGCTTGATCAAGACCTAATTATGCCTCCCCCATGCAATAAACTCCATATTTTCACACTTTACCTTGCTGGGACCCCTTATCCTTGCCTTAAATTGGGGTAGGACTAGGGCGTAGCATCCAGGGCGAAGCGTCCTGGTCCTCCTCAATTGGGCCTTAATTTGAACCCTTGACCCTATCTCAAATTTGAGTAGGAAAATTTTCCCCATGTCGCCCTATGTCGAAAAATTAATATTATTAATGATGGTCATAAGGCAAGGAGACTCCATTCAAGCATTCAAGCATTCTTCACCAAGCATTCTTCAAGGATTCATATTCTTCATCTATCCATTGGAGAAACATTGCATCATTCATTTGCAAGCATGTGTGTGTGTTAAAGTTTTGTCATGGTCAAGCCATTTCATACAACATATGTGATTACATTCAAGAAGCAAAGCATCATCAATCTATTGCAAATCTAAAGGTATACCTTTCCATCATTTATTTCAAGCATTTGCAGCATTCCATTCAAGGTTGATTCCAAACTGGGGTTTGACTTAGGCAAACCCCTATTCCCAACCCCTTTCTTCTTCTTTCTGTGTGCACGTAGTTGTACTTCTGGAATTAAGTTTTATTTGTAGAGATGGAAAAACCCTTTTCGACGCGTAGAAAGTTTGGAGGACCGATAGGAGGGCGACCTGGTCCGGACACACAGTCTCTGCAACTTTTGGCAAATTTTGTAGAGCAGCTCTGAATCATCTCAAACATCTCAGATCTAGGTGCAAGATGAAATCCTGAACTTATAGCTCACAGTTTCTGCATATTTTGTCTCCAATTCCATCATTCTATATATTTTAACAATTCAATTTACAAAAGAGGAAAACCCAAATCAATCCAACCCCCTTAGTATTCAATCCTTGCCTCATTTAGGATTGGATCTAGTGGATTCATTTCCTCTTTCGAATGTAAAGTCGTCCAAGTGAAAATTGGCTTAGTGATTTCTCTCTTTCATGTTGCAAATTGCTAAGCTCAAATTTTCCATTTTATAAAAATAAAACATAGAAAAACTCATAGAACGGAATTTTTTCTTAATTCCTCATTTCATTCTACCCTAAAACTAAAAACAAACTTCTTTTAAGTACAAATCCAAAAAATACCATTTTAGATTTTTTTAGCATTACAAGGATAACTGTAAGAAACCCCCCCTAGGTAAAGGTGTAAAATCCTAGCGAATCTTTCATTATTTTGGGGGAAAATATTATTTTTTTAGCAATCTTTTTAAGGAAAATACATTAAATTCTGTGGGCCAATTTTTTTCAGTTGCATAAGAATTGTACCAAAATTAAGGCGAATCTTTCAATCTTTTTGGGGAAAAAAATAATTTTATTTGGCGAATCTTTTTCTATTGCATGAAAATTTTAGAAAAATTATGGAAAATATTTAATTATTTTTTGGGGAAAATAATAATTACATTGGCAAATTTTTTCCTATTGCATGAAAATTGTAAAAAAATTAAGGCGAATCTTACATTATTTTTGGGGGAAAATAATAATTTCATTGGCAAATATTTTTCAATCACATAAAAATTGTAGAATAATTAAGGCAAATCTTTCATTATTTCTGGGAAAAAAAAAACAATATAGCAAAAACGTCACATCTTTGTTGTAAGTGTACTGCATACCCATTGGAATTAGAAACATTTTTTTTTGCACGTATAAAATCTTGATCTAAGATTCTAAGCGATCCTTTCACATAGAAAACACTCCACTTGTCAGAGGAAGAAAAATACAGAGGATAGCACAAATTTAATATTCAATGAGAAGCTACCAATATGAGAGATGTTGAGGTTGGTGAGTCATGTACAGGTGTAAGGACTATTGGAATAAAAGCTTGCTTGTGGTATATTTTATTCCAGGAAATGGAAGAGAAGTACATCTCACACATATTAATACAGTCACACTAATACATTTGGCCTCAAATTCCGACGGAGGTTTCCGATGGACAAGGCATTTTGTGATCAAATTTGAATTTTTTTTTAAATGCTTGATAATGTCGAAATTTCAATGACATTTTCCGACGAAGCCCGTGTTAGTTAGAATTCCGATGACCACAGGCATTATTAAAAAAAAAAAAAGCGCGGGTTCATTTGAAAACCACACGCGACGGATTGAATTAACTCTCGACTTCCTCTGCCTCTGCCAATTCCTTTGTTTCTTTTGCCTCTTCCTCTTCCTCTGCCTTTGCAAATCAGGTTTGATGTGTCCTTTGCCTCTTTTGCCTCTGCCTCTTCCTCTGCCTCTGCCTCTGCAAAATGGGTTGTCTAGCAGGTGATATCGAAGGATTGAGTAGCTAGTTTGGAGGGTATCGAACTATTGGAGATGGTAAAATTCCTATAGATTTTCGCATGCGTGTAAATTCCTGTGAACTTGCAAGTTGTGTGTTTGAATCATGTTAAGTTGGTTGCAGACAAGTTCATTTCAGAGTGTGTGTCTCATAAATTTAAGCTTGTCATCCTACCAGTATGTTCTCATTTATCTGTTTTTCTTTACTTTCCTAATACTGCAGTTCCTAGTTATTGAAAAGTCTTCCAATTATCGATTATGTTAGATAAAGGCTAAAAGTATTGTATAAAAATTAAAAAATAAGTAAACCCTATTTACTATACCAGAATCGGGACATAAGCAGCAATGATGCCCACATATTTATCTAAGTGGTGTTACAAAATAGACTTCAACTTCCAAGTTTTGTCAAATCCACAGAAAAATATTTTAAAATCAAATAAGGTGATAAGCATTTGAATCTTCCATAGTTCAATTTGGCACTAGTTGTAGAGTGTGTTGGGATTCAATCTAACAGTTGGAAATTTTGCTTGAATGCCCCCTTGTGCATATAGCCTTATTTTGCCCATCATATATAACGGATTTGAGAAATCTTTAAATGGATCTCCCTCAGTCAAATTTATCTTGGTGTCATTCCTCTTCATTCCACCTGCTATTATCATATGTTGAAAGTTGCAAAAGCCCCCAAAAATTCTCTGTCCAGGAAGGTTTTGGTCATTTTTCTCACTTTTTGTGGAGTTGCAGACTTTTTGTTGACTACTGGACTTATTCCAATTGTCTAATATCCAGTTCCAACTTTCAGTCCCACATGGAAGTTGTTGGTTCCCAAAACCACATATTGGAAATCAAAGAGTTTTGCCACTTCTCTTGATGAATTCTGAATCAATTTTGGCCAACAAACAGGAATGATCGATACATCAAATTCCCCTGCACTTCAGGCTTCGCTAAACCAAGGTGGGTGAACCTATATCTAAAACCTAAAACTATAGGTTAAAGAATTCTCTATAGCGAATTTAATAAATTAGGTGACTTAAAGATGACAATTGCTCCTGAACCCAATCTTATTATTTGAAAACTATAACTGCTTGCTTGTAAATGAATGTTTATAAAGTAGTGATTGTATGAATTAGAAATATGATTCCTTAATGAAACTTGCTTTGGAAATACTGGATTCAAATGTATAAAATCAATAAAATACCAATGCCTTGATTCCTTACTGGTTTCATATCATTTCAAATGAAAAATCCTACGTTTAACCTCAGAGACGGCTTTAATAACTTGTTAATGAAACAAGACCATCATCTCAATATGAATTGCAATTAAAATGTGACATCTAGTTAGTCTTACTAAATTTAACTTTACTTTGAAAGACCAATAAAATAATTCAAAGTTTGCCAAGCAATCCTTCAAACTGATATTCAAACTAAAAATCAATCTTAATTACAACAACATAAGATTGCATAATGAAACAACCTATGTAAATAGATTTATCCAAGGAACTGAATAATCCATTGAAAAGATAGATACCATCATGAATGAGAAAAACTTGAATCTTTATATTGAAAATAAAATACTTAAACCAGTTGATTTCAGTGTATATCCTCCATCAACTTGGTACTTCCAGACAACGAGTTCATAAAAAAATGCAGAGATTGTCTTAATAAAAAAACTATAAACTTGTGATATCTGTCTCTCCTAAAAGATCCTCCACATATAGATGAGGATTCAGTTTGAAAAATGAAAGGGCGTACCCTTTCATTAAACTAAAATTAACACAAAACTAACTAGAAACTAACTACCTAAAAACTGCCCTAACAAACTAAAACTATAAAATACAAAGTCACATCTTTAAACATCTTTTGATATCTATGGCTAGTCTCCAAGCATCTGATTGCACTTCTGAATTTGCTTCAAATATCCCTCTGATTTGTAGGTATTTGCATTGTAGATAATATATCTGACCACAATCTCCAAAGTGATGAAGTTTTCCATTTGCTCAATTGTCTCTATCATGTCAAGTACATCAGACCGGGCAATGTTAAGGGAAGCACTAAGAAGAATTTGTCACTCCACAATCCATTTATCCTTATCCTTAATCTGTCCATTCTGGAAAACCATGCTGTACTATTTCCTTACATTCATTAAATTCATTTTGCAACAACTTTTGTATTCCTTTAATGACTTCAGCATTTGTATTGACCATTGTCTTCTCATGCAATAGAGTTCCTAGTCTGTTATAAATTCGGTTGTGAGATATTGCATTATCCATATTCTTTTGATAAATAGCCCAGAAATATTGAAGGAAATCCTGCAATTTTTTAAATCTCTTAGTCAATAAAATAGAGGCCATGTCAGCCCTCACACTCTGCATTTGCCTTTTCAACTTTTTATTTTCCAGTTGCACTTCCTCACATTTATTTCCCACTGAGACCCATCATGGATTTGTGGCACAAGTTGTCCTCCTCTTTTTTAGCAATTATTCATATAATCCCTTGTACTAATCTCTTTCTTTGATCACTATGACCAATTGTGCTTTATTAAATTTTGAAATATCAATACCCATATCAACAGTAACAAGGGGATCTACTTCACCAAATTTTTATTTCATCATGTGACCAAAGGCTTTATCCACATCAATGTTTTTTGGCCTCTTATTTGGAGGGTAAAGAGACCATAAAAGAAAAGCCTCTTCATTCTGGTCAAATCTAGAGCCAACATACACATCATTTACCCCCTAAATATCTAATTTAAAATCCTTATTCTCATAATGTAACATGCTATAAAAAATAAATGATGCACTCATGTTCCATCCTGGAAAGATGATGATGCCTGCTTCACTAAGAAGTTGTCTTTCCCTTTGAGGGGTTATAGTGGTCAATTCTAAACTGATTTCTTCCTTTAGTTTCCCTAAATTTCTGATTCTTTTTCAAGGGTTACATTTGGGATAGAGTCTCTCAGTTTTTTCCCTTTGAAATTATATAAAAAGGATTTAAATTATTTTGACTTAATAAAAACATCATCAAACACAAAGGAAAAATACTCATCGTATCTTGCATCACTATGGATGTTCAGCCTGGCAACAATTTGCTCTTGCAAGTCTGGCTCTTCTGTTGTTTGGTGCTTGATGCCTAGATACTGTAATACCCTAAAAATGGTAATCTAAAACATGGGCCCCTAATCTCGACAAAATCACCAAGGTTCTAACCAAATGCAGCTAAATCAACCTTGAGCACACAATTAATTCTTTAGTCATCAAAAATCACATGGCAAATCAATTACTCAGTATTAATTAAATATTTATTTAATTAATTGAATCATTTCCAAGAAAATCATTTTGATCAATTATCCTTTTTTAATTTATTAAATATCCTTGCATATTTAGTTAATTAATAAATTTGCCATTTAATCATGCAAAAGGAATTAATTTATTACAAAAGAGGAATTAATTACAAAGCAAGAGTTGAATTGAAAATAAACAAAAAGAATCGAATTGAGAGAGAAATCAAACTTGAGATATTATTTCTTTTTCTAAATTTAGAACTTGAAATCAGAAAAGCAATTAAATTGAATTATTGAATTATTCTCTAAAATTGGAACTCAAAGCTTTTCAGAAAAAGAAGTTCAGTTGCATTGAAAAGACCTTTTTCTTGAATAAATCAAATATATTCATGGAATTAATTTATTATTATTTCCAATGCAACTTGGACTTCTAATCTAAATGCATTTCAATTAAACTATAATTGGAATCTATCTCAAGGTTAACTAAACCTGATTTCTCAATTATTTTCAATTAATCCTAAATTGAGCTTTTCTCTTGTAATTCTCTATAAATTCAGCCTTCAGCTCTCATTCCAATTCACCCCAGAGATTTTTGAGAACATGCTTGGAGATTATTATCATGCTAATTCCACTCTGGAGTCATTGAAGATCATTGTGCTTTTTAGATTATTTGCATCCATATTTAGTTTTACTCATCCATATTGCTTGAATCCATATTTGCTTGAATTGATTATTGCTTGAATTATTCATCCATCTTGCATCCATTTAGTTAATATCATATAGATTAAATCCTTCATCTTGGTGTAGTCTAGTCATTGGTATTTCTTATAAAAATATGAGAGCAATCTTATACTCGCATCTTTTAGAAGGCAATTAGTTGCTTTGTTATGGTTTTTTACTTATTGATTATTGATTACTAACCATACATATAATGACTTAATTGAAGTGTTGTGCTTGCAGCTATAGACCACTTTTTCACACACCCATCTCTGGCACCCACCGTGGGACAGAAGACTACATTTTTCGGCCTCCAGGACTGACTGCATTTTTTTTTGGTTATTTTTCCAGATTTCAGATTTTTCGGATTTTTGTCCGTATATCTCGTACGACAATTTTCATAGGCTGAAACGACAAACTGCAGGTATCATACGAGCAGGAATCCTATATCTTATGAGAGGGAATCCTGTATCGTACGAGTTAAAACTTCGTCATACGACTCTGTGTTTTCTGGTTAAAAGGCAAATTTCATAATTTTGGTTTTTTGATTCAAATTGATTATTCTGACGACTGACCCTGACTGTTTATTTGTCTATCTCAAAAAAAAAATTAACAGCCAAATCAGTTTTTTGCAGAACGCTTGTCGCACAAAGACAATATGACTATTGATTTGTTGTCTTTACAAGTTGCCTGAGGAGAATCGACTAAACATCGTGTATTCTTTAAATTCATTTTTAGGAACCTAAATTGCTATCTGGTTAAAGAACAAATCTATATTTTGTGTTTTTAGAAGATTCTGAGAGGTAGGAGAGTATGCTCTTGTCTTTTTCTAGACAATCAGAAATCTAGACCTTTGAGGCTTTTTCTTTATTTGAGATTTGTACATCTTTAGCAGGCCTACCCTCCCGAGGGGTTGAAAAATTCTTAAAACCATTATGGTCGGTGTGAGGGGAACGACCTAAGTGGGAACGGCTAAACGCCAAGTACTCCAACCCACTATAAAATAAACGTGATTTGATGAAAATCAAGTCAACGACAGTGCTCGGGAATAGCTCTCCTTCGTACCTTTGGGTATATTAAACCTTGGGTTTCAAGGCTAGGAGACCTCTTAATTGAGTTTATACCTCGATGCGCCGAATAGATCCCTTACTAGTTCCAATTAAAATTAGAAGCTACCCGGTTCATCTCCGAAAGGGGGATAACCTTTGTGCAAGAGAGATAGTAACTCTCCCAAGATACTTTTCATTTTATTCCCCCATTAGCGTTTGGAGTCGGATAATATGGCATTGAGAATCCATTGCATGAGACTCAGTGGCCATATTCTGATTAGCTATTGGGTGTGTACTTGAGTCTACAACCAAAGGTTTTGTTTCCTCACCAAATTCCTTAGGGTGTTGCATGCTATGATTAGAGTTACTATTTATACTACGTGTTTTCTGTGTTTTCATCCCTAAAACAAAAACTGAAATAACAAAATTGGAGAAGACAAGAAACAACTCAGTGCTTAGAAACTCTATCCGTGTCAGAAACTAGTCCATCCTAAGTCTAAACTCTGTCTATGTCAAAAACTAGTCCATCCTAAGTCGAAACTCTGTCCGTATCAGAAACTAGTCCATCCTAAGTTGAAACTCTGTCCATGTCAGAAACTAGTCCATCCTAAGTCTAAACTCTATCCATGTCAGAAACTAGTCCATCCTAGGTCAAAATTCTATCCAAAACTAGTATATCCTGGTCGAAAATCAGTCCATCTCAGAGTTGGTCATACTCAGTTGTCATACTCAGCAATCAAAAAAATTCAGAATTTTAAGTCTCTGCCCTGTGAACAGTCATACGAGCCTTCTTATTTATCATCCTAAGTCACATCCTGTCTTGTATGAGTTTTGTCATTTGTCATCTTGTGTCGTACGATTCGTTTCATCTGTTGTCTGGCTCTATATCCTGTGTCGTACGAAATAGAACTGCCCTAAGTCTTTTGTCGTCCTGCGTATACCCCTCTGTCGTACGGTACAAGACAACAACTCGTATGAAACATAACTATTGTCGTCCTATAGCTTCTCAATTGTCATCCGACTCAAAAAACCCTATCATACGAGTCTCTGGTTTTGTCAGAACAGAACAGTCAAACTTGCCTAAAAATAGTCTACAATGAACATAATACTGGTTATCATTTTCCTAAGCATAAAAAGATCAAGACAGTGTACCTCTGCCATTTGCGTTGCACGATTTGGTCGATCATCTTTTAGCTAGTTCAATCAACTACCTATCAAATTTAAGTCACTTAGATAACGTCTTATACATGATAGATCGTTCCTGAAGATAGACTGAATCTTACACTACTCTTAGAATCAACTTAGATAGACGTCTTATACAGGATAGATATTTCCTGAAACCAGACTCAAATCTCAGTTGTTTCTCTCAAACAATACATTAACCAAACAAACTAGCTTTGAAATTGATCTTGACCTCTACATCAAAAACAACTTTAGGTCACACTAATCCATAAAAATGCCTATTCAAAGCAGGAGTTCTCGTAAGAAAGAAGCCAAAGGCAAAGGAATACCCTTTTCATTCACTGACAATCCATTTTACGAAGGGGACCCTCTCACTAACAAACCTTTGTAATCAGAAGTACTAGTTTTTGATAAATCTGAATCTCCCACTATACATGAGACAAAATACAATGACAAAGACAACCTTAATATTCATGAGACTGATACTGATTCCTCATCAAGTGAAGCTGAAGAAGATACTGAATCTTTTGAAAAACAAATTTGTGACTATCAAAAGGACAAAGACCTTAGAAAAATGATGAAAGCTATCATGACCCGAGAGAAGGAAGACTATTTATTAGAACTAGCAAAACAAGGTACCAAACTTTCTACTGGGTATGATGTTCAGACACTTGTTACTAAAAAGGAAGAATCAACTATACTCATGGTACACAAACAATTACAAGCCTTACAAATGGAGGTCATAGAACTAAAGAATAAAGATAAGCTCCCAAAACAATATTATCTGGAAACAATATGTCCCTTTCCATTTGACAAGAATCTATACATGCCTTCATTTCCTTCATGAGTGGAGATCCCAAAATTTGACAAATGTGATGGTACCTTAGATCCTCAAGATCATGTCAGAGAGTTTTGTGCTACCTGTATGGAGTTCATGCACGATCAAACGTACCTCATGTGTCTTTTCCCAAGGAGTTTAGGGGGTCAAGCAATGAAATGGTTCTCAAGTCTACCCGAAGGAATACAAATATTCGAAGAACTAATCCAACTATTTTTACAACAATACTCATACAACATTCAACATCCTGTGACTATGATCGATCTGTGAAATACTAAACAGAAAACAGGGGAACCTCTTCTTACTTTCCTCCAATGCTGGAGAAAGATGTTCTCTAGGTATCCACGACCTATCCCAGACTCTGAGAAAATGGATATATTTGTCAATAACTTGGTCCCCGAACTGAAATATAGTATACAAATGCAAGTACACCCATCATATAACAAAATGGTAAATAATGTCATTCGAATGGAAGATGTGCTCATAAAGAAGGGGGATATCACACCTTGGAAAGAAACACAACCATGATCTAGCTCTAAAAAGAAGAACAAGTATTGGAAATTTGGCAAAGACAACAACAAGAATGTTGTTAACGATGGAGTGGTAGACACTGTTAAAGCTAACTCAAAGCCCACAATATTCAACTTGGCCAGTGTTACACAAGCACTTAAAGCTGTTGAGGCTACAATAGGAAATGCACCAAAGAAAACAAAAGAATGGTTCAAAGAAAAGTCTTGGCTTTCTAAACCTAAGCGTGATTTTACTCCTCTCGAAGAATCATATGAATATGCTTTCAAAACTCTATTGGCAAACAACTTGATAACAGTACCAGATAACTCCAGACCATATGATCCAGAAGTCAAACCAAGATGGTGGAGAGAAAATGAATACTGTGACTTCCATCGGAATAAAGGTCATAACATAAACAATTGCATGAAGCTAAAACATGAGATTCAAGATCTCATAGACGCTGGTAAAGTTGTTGTTGGGAATCATCCGACCAATGGTGATCATAAAGCATTTAAGGACCCTTTTCCTATTTACAAACAAGATGATTCTTCAAAGACTAAAGGAGGTGCCAAGGTAAATTATACTTATACCAGTTAGGACAACATTATCAACATGATTGAGCCTTTCTACTTGGAATATTGCAATGTGATTATAGTCCAAGATAAACCAAATGAATCATGATATGCAAGAGCTCTGACCCGATCTCAAAACAAAGTCACCCTCCAAGGAGCTAGTTCGTCCAACCCGGATCAAGCAACATCAAACCCTGGTCCTTGCCAAACAAACAAAAAGAATCAACCTTGGACAAATTTAAAAGGTTAACTTCATCATCATCTTCTGGATCTAGTGTCGTTGAACAGTTGAAAAGGAAAAATACTCAAATCTCAATCTTTGAATTGCTAAAACTCTCATCTGCTCACAAAGAGATCCTAGACAAAGCATTGCTCACCACCAACATTCCAAAAGATTTAGACATTGATCGGTTTCAGTCTATGGTGGGTCATCTGAATTCACCTCACTATCTAACCTTCTCTGAAGAAGATGACAACTCACTAAATCATCCACATAACCAGCCATTGCATATTGAAGCCATGATCCACAAACATAGAGTGAAACATGTTTTGATAGATGGAGGTGCGGGGTTGAATATCTGTACTTAGAGTCTGCTTACACAACTAGGATTCTCTGAAAATGTCATTGATCTCGGTAAGAAAATAACAATAAAAGCCTATGGTGAAGAAGAAAGAACTTCTAAAGGTCTGGTGTCATTACCAATCAGAGTGGGACCTGTAGAAAGAGATGTCCTTTTCCAGGTACTTGATATTCCTTTGTCATACAATATCTTACTCGGCAGATTGTGGATTCATGAAATGAAGGTAGTTCCATCAACATACCATCAATGCTTAAAGTTTCCTTATAATGGAGCTGAAGTCAGTATTCTTGCTGATACAAATGTTGTTTGTAATGCATTGACAAAAGGTGTAGATACTTTAGTGCCTCATAATAGGGCAGCCTCTCCAAATGAAGATCCTGAAGCCCTGATGAAAGACTTAGAAAAGAGATTGAAGATTACAAATACCGGCATGGATGGCTACAAGATAGAACCGGTAATTTCATTAGATTCTCTCCCTACATCACCAAAATAGTTGGGTAAGCCATCAGAGGCTATGAGAACACAAACTTTAGCTCCAAATACCATGTATGATGGTCTCTTTGTACAGTCTTCTACCTCCCTGGCAGATGAAATAGAAGAGGATGTTGTTCTTAACTGGCTCTTTAAGGAAGATAGTCAAAATGAGGAGGTACGAGATTGTGAGATTTCCTCAAACCAATATGGTCTTGTCTACAAAATGATTCAATGCATGGGGTATTCAGGTACTGGTCCTCTAGGCAAACAAAATGAAGGTATTATTGAACCAATTCAGTTGCAAACAAAATCCACAAATGATAAGGCTGGACTGGGATACAATCCGAAAAAGACATCAGACCAAAAGCATGTTTCTAAGTCTAAGTGACAGAAAAGGATATCGCCTTCAACATTACATGAAGTAGACACTCAACAAACAAAAGCATAGTGTAGAAAAGAGAAAGAGGAATCAACAGTCAAGAAAGAAGAAATAGTCAGTGCTCAAGCTTCGATGGTATCAACTAGAATAATACAAGAAGTTGAGGTCCCCGAGGATATAAGAGATGAAGTAGTAAGAATAAGAGAATTGTTTGCACCACTAAAAGTTCCAGTCACATATACTGACAGGCATCAAGTAGATGATTTAGAGACTGACTCAAATGAGTATGAATGGGGTCCTGACCACCTCTCAGACACATCCACTACAGAAACTCCAGAAGAGTCTAGCAGTGTCATAGATGATACTCAAGAGCTGATGCGCATAAAACTAGAGAAGGAAATAAAGGAAATTAGACAAGAGACAAGCAAATTATGAACAAGGACTGAAAGAAGGAAGAATACCAGAAAGCTTCTCATCTATGTACCCCTATGCTAAAATAGAACAAATCAGGTATATCACTATACAAGAAGAGTTGGAATCTACAGAACAAGAACCAGTCATCAGTCCAGAAGAATTTGAATGGAGTAGACGACAACAAATCACAGAAACATCAAGATCATGTCAACAAGTGTGTCAGATACAAATGACAAATGAACCACAACATGAAGGAACTTGCAGTATTAAAGATGTTGGTGTTGATACCATACATACACTTACTAAATCACTTGAAGAAGACTCAAAAATTTCACGTGATGACTCTGATGACAGTCTCATTCAGGACAATATCTACTCAGCCTCAAATTCTGAATCATCTGATACAAACAATGAAAATCTATCTACTGATCTTATCACTGTCAAACCACGATATGATGTCCAGTCTGGCATAGTGAATGACGTTACAAGTATGTCTATTGGATTCAATCAACTAAATATTAACATGAACTTTAATAATCATGATCCGACTCTTCCTGGTCTCGAGATACTTACGCAAGGTATCCTTCTGGAACTCGACTTGTCGATCCACCACTATGATAACAATACCGTGAATACTCTTGAACCTATCCAAAATTTATCCTTAGTACATCCCGAATTGATTGACTGTACTTTAAAAAACCATCCCATGAATATACATACTTTTGCCAATGACTATACATTAGCCTATTATCTCAATGTAGTCGAACCTATGGACTCTTCCACCAGTGAACAGAGTGAAAATATGACTGAAGTGGATATCAAGTATTAGTCGCAAAAACAAGAAAAATAAAAATAAAAGATCTGATGGAGAAAACCACATAGTGGTAGTATCAGAATCTAAAAAAGAGAAAATAAAGGACATACCTAAAGGTGAAAACCTCTCTGAGGCGCCTGAAGGTGAGATACTTGATATACTGCCAAGTCATTTCCAGGAGAGGTCTTCCATATTGATCGAGCCAACTTAGCCAGTGAACATTGGGAGTCAAGAGACACCACACATCATTCATGTAGCTCAATCACTATCAGTAGAAGAATTAAAGGATTTCACTCAGCTATTCTCAGAAAAGAAAATAAACTTTGCATGGACATATTCTGATATGCCAGGCTTGGATCCTGATCTCATTATGCACCATCTTTCAATTACACTAGGAGTAAAACCAGTCAAGAAAAAAATCTGTAAGATGCACCCATATGTGGCACTACTGGTCAAGGCTAAGCTAGAAAAACTACTAAAAGTTGGATTCATTAGAGCTATAGATTATGCCGAATGGATTTCAAACATAGTACCTATTTCAAAGGCAGACAAATCTATTAGAGTTTGCACAGACTTCAGAGATCTCAACAAAGCGTGTCTGAAGGATGACTTTCCATTGCCAAATATTTATATGATAGCCGACATGACTGTTGGGTATGAGATGTACTCACTAATGGACGGATTCTTCAGCTATACTCAAATCAAAATTGCTCCCGAAGATCAAGAAAAGACAGCTTTCACCTGTGCATGGGGAACCTTTTGCTGGAACGTCATGCCATTTGGGCTAAAGAATGCAGGAGCAACCTATCAAAGAGCAGTTACTACCATTTTTCATGACATGATGCATAAGAATATGGAAGATTATGTTGATGACACCTTAGTGAAGACTATGAAGAGATCAATGCATATTCAAGATCTAGGTCCTATACTAGACAGAATGGAAAAGTTCAAACTCCGGTTAAATCCAAAAAAGTGTGCTTTCAGAGTAACATCTGGTAAACTACTTGGCTACATCATTTCAAAGAAGGGAATCGAGGTTGATCCTGAGAAGGTCCAAGCCATAATGGAAATGTCACCTCTGAAGAACATCAGTCAAATAAGAAGTCTACAGGGACATCTCCAATCCATCAGACGATTCATTTCTCAGCTAGCGGACAAAGCTCAACCTTTGACGAAAGTATTGAGGAAATGAGTAATATACAACTGGGATCAGCAGTGTGAACAACATCTTCAGCAGATAAAAGAGTACCTGTCGAATCCACCGATATTGATGCCACCTATTCAGGGTAAACCACTAATCTTATATATATCAGCAAATGATTCATCACTGGGGGCACTTCTGGCGCAACAAGATGACAATAAAAAGGAACGAGCTATTTTTTACATCAGCAGGACATTGGTGTCTTATGAAATGAACTACACTATAATAGAAAAAGCATGCTTGGCGTTAGTCTTTGTATCATAAAAATTGAGACACTACATGCTAGCACATTTAGTCAAGCTCGTGGCTAAAATTGATCCGCTCAAATATCTACTCAACAAAGCAACACTAACAGGAAGATTGGAAAAATGGGTCATGATCCTTACAGAGTTTGACATTGAATATATGGAACACAAAGCCATAAAAGGATAGGTAATTGTTGATCAACTTGCTGAAGCTCCGCTTGAGGACACTCAACCGCTGCATATAGAGTTTCCAAATGAATCAATAATGCATCTTACTCAACAACCCTGGAAGATGTTCTTCGATGGGTCTTTTACTCAAAATGGTTCCAGTGTTGGAATATTGTTTATTACTCCTCAGAAGTATTCAATCCCAAAGTATTATAAGATTCTATTCCCTTGCACAAATAGTATTGCAGAATATGAGGCTCTGGTGAACGGGATCAAGCTAGCTATTGAATGGAAGGTTGCAGAATTACACATCTATGGAGATTCTCAGCTGATCGTAAATCAAATCAATGATACATATCAGACTCGAGATGACAAATTGATGCCTTATAAGAGAATGGTTGATGATCTTAAGAAGTATTTTGCTTTTGTATCATTCCAACAGATTCCTAGATCCACAAATAGAGTAGCAGATGCTATGGCCACCTTGGCATCTATATCTGAGTTACACGAGTCCAATTTTTGCTTTGAATTCCTGGTGGAAGAGTTACATTACCCGACCTATGATTCTCCTGAGACCCAAATAGTCTGTGCTATCATTGGACATGACTCATCCCAATACAACCACATCTACTCTTATCTACAAGACCAAATTATACCTGAAAACCTTACTCGTAATGAGAAAAGGAACCTAACTCAAAACGCTTCATGGTATGTTATCATTGCTAACGATTTATTTAGATGAGGTTTGGATGGTACATTGCTAAGATGTCTAGAAATTGAAGAATCTAAACGTGCGTTATCAGAAGTTCATGAAGGTATTTGTGGATCTCATTCAAATGGTCTTTAGCTCAGAAACTACTATGGGCTGGCTACTACTAGCCAAACATGGAAAAATATGCCATCAAATATGCTAAGACTTGTGAGAAATGTCAGCTTCATGGAAATCTCATACATGCCCTGGCAAGGGATCTCATACCATTCATTACACACTGGCGTTTTCAGCAATGGGCCTTTGATCTCATTGTTCAGATATATCCTGCATCATCCAACGGACATAAATTCATCATAACTACCACTGAGTATTTCACCAAGTGGGTAGAGGCGGTTCTGCTCATCAAAGCAACCGGTAAACAAGTCGCCTTGTTCATCCTAAACTATATCATTTGTAGGTATGTGATACCTTCATTCATCATGATTGATAATGGAGGACAATTTAAGAATAAAGATTTGGATGAGCTTTGTGAGAAATTCAAAATTAAACAACACTGGTCATCAGTATATTACCCTCAAGGTAATGGACAAGGTAAGGCATCTAACAAAAACCTACTGACTATCTTGCACAGAACAGTGAACAAATCTGGGAAGGATTGGCATCTGCAACTCAAACCTGCACTATGGGCTGACAAAACAAGTATCAGAACACCTATTGGTGCTACACCTTTCTCTTTGGTGTATGGGTCCGAAGCAATATTACCTATTGAAGTAGAGATACCATCCCTAAGAGTTTCTTTGCAAGGTCTTGTTACTGATGAAGATCATAGAATATCTAGATTGTAAGAGCTCGAATTGTTGGATGAGCATCGATAAGTGGCGTTTGATCATCTCAGAGTATATCAGAAGAGAATGTCCAGAGGATATAACAAGAAAGTTAGACAAAGAGAATTTCAGGTTGGTGACCTAGTTCTGAGAGAAAATCCAAAAAATCAACAGTTTCAAGACAATAAAGGGAAGTTTGAACCCAACTGGCTGGGTCCCTACATCGTTACTACAGTATTCGGATCTAGTGCCTATCAACTCTCAAAATCGGAAGGAGAACAACTCCATGAACTGATTAACACCATCCACTTGAAGAAATTCTTCGCTTAGCATTCTCTACTCCAGCAACATGTACAACTGAAAAAGTCTTGAAGAAATCCTAAAAATCGGAAAAAGTCCTTAAAAAAAAAATCAAAAAATGAAAAAAATGAAAAAGAAAACAAAAAATATAAAGAGAGAAAATGCCCTCGTGAAAACTTGGTAAACAGGCACCTTGGTAAAAAAAAAAATGAATCTTTGCCAAGCAGGTGAAAACTTGGCAAACAGGTGCCTCTTGTACTCAAGAGGCTCCATCTATCAACGCAACGTTGGCATTTCCCACTTTCATGCATCTTTGCTTTCACTTGTACATAAATTTCAGTCACTTTTATGACATCCTGGTTCGTTGGAATCTTCATGACTTGAAACTGATCAACATCCTAGTCTTAGGTTAACCGACTGAGCACATCACATATCCTAAGCAGTGTAAACCAAGTCATCTTTCCATCAATGAAACCTAGTCGTCCACTCTGAGTCAGTCACCTATCTCCTCACTACCAAAGAGTTTTATCACTGAGTAAACAAGAAAAACAACATAACGGAAAACAATCACTAAAACAATTTGAGCTATGAATGAAAATTTTCTTTGTATGTTGTCTTTTATATTGGTTTTCGATTATTATCCCTCTGAGTAACTCGAGGAAGTCTATTGTGACTAAGAGAAACAAGGATTGGGGGCATAATATTTTCTTTGTTTTCTGCTTGTAGGAATGATCCCAATGATCCGGAAACATCTAAATTAGCTGGGTGTCTGTGATAAGAGCCTTCACAACAAGGTGAAATCGCCTCACATACCTCGACTCCACTTATTTGTATGCTACAGGGAGGTCCATATCATTTCTTTGTTTGTTTCGAGGGAATTTCTTTATGATACAATTCGGGTCCCTGCGAATCTATCCAAGGATATGAACGAAAAAGGGTCATTGTGGACAAGATAATAAATATTGCACATTGAAAAGGAAAGGAACTCTAATCTGCCTATTGTGTTCGTTATGCTCGGTGATGAATCTTAAGTATTTTAAATCCAGTGACTAGGTTTAAGTTGCATTTTGCATATCATTCTACATTTTATTCTGCATTTTTGTGAATTCAGAGTGATTTGGGTGTGATAATAATGACCTCTTTATTGAATGAGAGCTGAAAGTATCATCATTTCTTAAGCTATGTGGTATCTTTATCATCATTTCTCCGATCGAGTATTTGTGTTTTGAGATGTTTAGCTGCATACATAAACATTCAATATCGATTCATACATTTCATTATTCACTCATCTGCATTCATCTTATTGCATAGAAAAATGAAAACATTGCATTACCCATTACTCATACTCATTCAATTACTTGCATATGGAAAGAAACAAAAATAGACATCTATAATCATTTTCATTACATACATTCATATTGAAAAGAAATGCATACATATAGAATAAAGCATATAAAATGCATCTCATAAATGAATCAACACAAGTACGATGAAGTCAAATCGGATCTCGTATATATATATATATATATATATATATATATATATATATATATATATATATATATATATATATATATATATATATATATATATATATATATATATATATATATATATATATATATATATATATATATATATATATATCATGTCAAGTCTAAGAGTACAAAATGATGTCGAATGACATATACAAACTCCCATCGGAGAAAGAATCATATAGGCTACAAAAAAATGGGTGTGTCTACAAAAAAATATCTGAGCTACAAAAAGAATATCTAGCTCTGGGCCTCTCCCTCATCGCTTGGTGGAGGAGGAGGAACCTGATGATTGGGATCCTGTCGAGGTGCCCAAGCTCCCTCTGAATGTGCCATATACTATGAATAGGGGATCACCTGCTGCACTACTGGAACTACCATGCTATATGCTGCAACATAGTAGGCTACCCCACTGTTCTGATGCAAAACCTCCTGCTGGAGGGTGTCTCGCTCAGCTCTCATCACCACGACCTGACGATCATGCTCTACTCTCATCTCAGCCAGTTGCCGATTGCGCTCTACTCCAAGCTCCATAAGCTGACGATCTCGCTCAGCCCTCACCTTTGCAAGCTGTCGGTCTCACTCCACCAGCTGAGTCTAAGCCACTGTCAACTATGACTGCAGCTCTGTAAGATGTGCTCTCATCGACCACCCTACGTTCGTCCCCTACTCTCTTGCAGGCTCTCCACCCCCATCTCCACCTCCAGTACCACCCTGATCATCCCTTCACTGCCGGACCTATCTCAGAGCTGCTCACTCCTCCTCAGCTCTGCCTAATCTGTCATGCCCGAAATTTAGGGCAAGAACGGGATTTTTTTTTTCTTTTAAATTCGCAACTTTAAACATTAAATGAGAAAATATGGAATGCACTAACGAGTATGGCTCATTTATGAGTGAGTTAATTCTAACCACTAACTCAATTATTGGAAATAATTTAAAACTTAAATGTGGAATATTAAATGAATAGTCTTATTCCTTCAACGATTTTAATCAACAACTAAATTAAATCAAATAATTGACGTAGATCAATCCAATTACCAAAGGAAAGCCATAAGGTGTCTCTATGAATTAAGTAATCCAACCCTAGCGCTAGTTTATAAAAGTCTATGGTTTATCTCAACATTAATTAAAATATGATTAAACTAAGTTGATTTAAAGGTCAATTAAGTCCCAAAATGAGCAGTGTCCTATAAGGATTAATCCCATAACCTGTATCCAAGAATAATAATAAATTTTATTTTACATCATCCCTTTTAAGGTACCCTTAGATTTATTAAAACTAATATCTGTTCCCTTGATTATATATCATATATAGTATTTACAAACACTTAATAAATTGTTCAATCTCAAACTTGCCTTTAACAACATTAGTATTAAGCATATAAATGAAGAAAAACCCTACTATATATATAAGATTTTAAAACTTCTTTAATATATATAATTAGAAATTATATATATTTTTCCCTTAACAACTATTATTACAACCTACCCATTTTGCTTATACCATCTTAACTTTCTCTATATCTATGTATATATGTAAACAAATATATATATATATATATATATATATATATATATATATATATATATATATATATATATATATATATATATATATATATATATGATTTTTCATTAGCCAATAAACCCATGGCTGCCCTAATTCCTTTATTCATATAAGAGATGCCCTATTTTTATTTTTTTATTTCAATCCTTATTTCCCACTTTACCCTAGCCCTACTCGGGCTAGGGTTTCACCCTCTTTCTTTTGTTTCGGTGTGATGCAGGGGCCGAATCGATGTAGGGCGGAGGAGGGCTGAATCCCTGGAGCGGCCACCATTCATCTAGGCGAGGCGGAGGTTACCAAAACGCGACGGCGGCGACCCCCGGGCGCCACTCACTGTGGATTACCACAGTGGCGGCGTCACTGTGGACGCCCACAGTGGCGGCTCCCGGTCGCGCCGTCCGCTGTGCGGGGGCTCCGCAGGGGCCGAGTTCCCCTTTTTTTTGTTTTCTTTTTTTTTTAATGTATTTTAGATTATATATATATATTTTTATATATATATTTAAATTCATAAAAAAAAAAGATTTTATATATATATATATATATACGTACATTTATGTATATTTACACAGTTAGATATATATATTTGTCTTTGTTTTGAAATAATAAAAAAAAATTATATTTATATATATATAAAGGTATATATATATATATAAATATATATGTATTATATGAAATCTACCATTGCTTAAATCCTGGATAGGCATAATATGTTTTTTTTTATTTTTTTTATTTTCATAGGTGAACATTGTTATTTTCAACTTGCAGGAAAATTAATAATTTAAGGACAGAATAGCATTAACTAATTATTTCATTTCTCCTTTTTAAAGTTATGGTGCAAATATTAATTTTTATTTCGCAATAAATATGCTGCAAATGACAGAATTAATTAAACTATATTCAGCAGCTACTTTAGTCTCGATTTATTCAATTTAACCTTAGAGATGGACATGCTAAATCTATTAACTCATGATTTGTAAATTTGAAATAAATAATTAGGACTATTACTAAATTTTCTCTTACTGACGCCCATGATTTTCTATTTCATTTAATTCTGTTATTTTCATTAAGAAGAGATAAAGTGAACATTTAAATTCAAAATCACATCTACTCTACAACTATTATTGTTTCCAGAACTATATGAACTTAACCCAAAATTAACATGCCATTTATTGCAATAATAACTTAATAAGGTAATGCATTTCTTTGGAGCATATTTAAAATATATTTGAGCCAACTTTACAAATGAATCTCTCATTTCTTTTAAATGCGGATCTTAAATATATTAGATACATTTCCTTTCGAAAATAGATACAACATAGTTTCTCTTTTACATTGCTGCAACTAAAACAAAATATAAATTTTCCATTTCCAAATCCTTTTCTGTAGCCAAATGATACCAGCAACTTCTACTTGTTCATTTTCCTTTCTTCCAACTACCTGCAAATACATCATAGGCTATGACCATGGAGTGCTCACCTCCCAGCCTAGGCTAACTAGTAGCCACCCCTGAGCTCAGAGAACCATGCCCTAGATAGGTAACACACATGCAAACACAAAAGACAGAAAATACACAACTCAAACACAACCCCAACCCGGGCTACACTGCACCACACATTGGTGATGTCTTTTCAAGGGTGGTAGTGGACCAAGTACCCTGAGGAGACTGCAAGTATGGTAAAACAAATAGCCACCTCATGGCAAACCAAAACATATAGCCACCTCATGGAAAACTAAATACATCAAGTATAACATAAATCAACCCTTTATTCCTTATGCCCCCAAGGCATTCATGCCTTATTTCCCTCCTTATAACCCCCAATGCATAAACAAGCCATGCAGCAAGGGTCACATGAATTCCCTTGTGATCACTCTCATAATGAGAGTCTCTCACTTGAGGGCTGTCACTTCTACCACCCACAAGATCCTCCTCTCTCCCAAGAGTAGGAGATCTTGATTACTCCCAAACACACATACAAAGTATAAACAAATTTCCAAATAAATCTCCAAGAGAACATGCACGAAAACAAATCTTTTTCACAAACATTACTTACTAACACATGCAATAAGAAATCCATTATATGATGAATACGACCAACCTTAATCTGCCCAAAGGTAGGTTAGTTTTGTTGAGGATGAGCAGCCCAATTCCACGGTTCTTCCCTTTCTACCCTTAGCTAAAATTCTCAAACCAAATTCATTCTTTTTCTTTACAAAATTCTTTTGTCTCCAAAAATGGAGAGTGGGTGATTACCCTCAAATTTTTAAATTCTTGCTTAAGAAGCTCATTCTCTCAGTTCTCACAAGTTTCTAAAAACTAAAGAGGAAAGTAAGACAGAATGGGAAAGAGAACTCTCATTTGAATAGGAAAGTTTTCAATTAGGTTCAAACTTCTAATTTCAATTTTCGCACAATTCAGAAAAGCCAAATTTTAAAGTGTCTAAAAGGTCACTTAGGAGTAGAAACTTGCCTAAAATTACCCCTAACCCTTAGGTATACCTTATGGGCTTTAGGAAACCCTATTAAACTACCCCTAGGTGTTCATTTAACCCATTTTAAACCCCTCTGAAGTTTATTTTCGGGTCAAACATATGTTGACCTCTCCAAATATTCTTTTCCCAAGGTATTTATGACATCACATTACATAAATTGAAAAGGCTATAGTTGAACACTTTCCCACCAAGAGACAAAAATAAAACATTTAAACTTAAATCCACACATATGTCAAGTGACACAAATAAAACACTTTTACAATTTAAAACATGAAATCGTCTCTTGTGGATTTTACACAATAACTTTAAATAACACTTAACACACATGCAGCATATACTGTTACGAATAAAATACAACACAAATGGGGTGTTGTCTCTCCAAATAGACAACCCCTGGCTTACGAATATACAGAAGTCTAGGTTTGGTTCTCCGTAATATTTCCATGGTCACATGGATAATTCCTGCGCAACTCAATTTACACATTAGTACTTCCAAATAATCTCATATAATATAAAACACATGAATAATAATGCACTACAAGCACTCTGCATACAATATACATTTATCAATCAATACATCTTTCATCCAAATAACTCCACATAACAATTATCATCATTCACATAATTTTGATCCATACATTAAAACATGCATTCCTATTTCTATCATCATAGTAAAGTCCTGCAAATCCAATAATGACATACCTCCTCTCATATTTATCCTATTTTAGGATCATATAGAGTTCTTTATCATAAAGCATATAAATGAAGCATCAACATTCATCAATGTTATCAAATCACGAAATCATATACGTTCTACATCCAGACATAGCTGACATACATTAAATCAAGATTATCCAGTCATTGGATCTTTTAGGATTTCAAATTCATAACATATCAAAATGCACACCACAAGGTGCAATAACTCTATAACTTGGTTCAATTGCCTTTCTCACCAATCTATCTATCTAACACAGTCCATTCTATTGAATTATAAAGCATTTATTACTAGGTCAAACATGGTCAACTAAGTAAATCAAAGCTTGGTTTGGGGAAGGCCTTACATAATCTCACTCCTACTCTCCCAAGGGATCCGCCCTCACCCCTCTGTTGTCCATACTTAGCTGGAACCCTGTTGCTACTAGCACCAGGATCACCACCTGTCCACCTCAGAGCCTCGGCTCTCTGTCCCTGTCCCTGTCTCTGGCCCTGCCTCTGACCCTATCTCTATCCTGGCGCGGGAGCATCATCCTCAATATCCTCTATACGAGGCACCTGCTCACCCAGATCTATAAACCTAGGAAAAGGATGTTGCTGGAACCACTCTCTGTACTGGGGCGATACCCCCGCATCTGCAACATCATCCATATAGTCCCATCTAAGGAATTGTAGACCAGTCAGCTCCTGCATAGCCAAGGCATAGGACAACCGTGGAGACCATCCCTGTCTCTCCTCATCCGCATAACGTGCATAAGTTGTATACTTTTGGGAGATCCCTTGAGGCCTACCATACTGCCTCATCACTCGAGAAATGACGAACCGCTCAACAATAGTCTGTGATCTCCCAATAAGAGGGCGCATGACAAAAAGGTCCTTGCAAACCAGCCGCCAGTCATCCCATGGCTCCAAACATCTGTAAGGTCTCCACACTATGGCTATCAAATCGTCTAACTGCCACCGCCAAAAATTTGTCTTGCCTAGATGGGGCTGTGTGACATAACCGACATACCTATATATAATCGGTTGCCCAAGCTCTCTACTATCATCTACAATAGGCCAACAAATGGGAAGATGCTCCCAAGCCCAAACCTGTAAAATAAATACACCTATAGCCATGCTCCTACCATCCCTATATACAATCTCATGCATCTCGCGATACATGTGGGCCAATAAGCAAGAACCCCAACCAAGCCTCTGAGGGGTCTCCATCAATCTCATCAGCACCCTGCCCCAACCACACTGGAAACCCTGTTGTCCCCTATCTGGCATCAGAAAATAGCCAATAAATCCTACTAGAACACACGCCATAGGAAAATCCTCGTTGTATCTGCTCATCATAATGTCCCAACTAATGGAACGGGTCAAAATGTCGGGGTCCCTGAAGACATGCCTCACTACCTGTAATCCTGGAAGGTGTCCTAAATCGTAATCCACCTTATCCCCAACAAAAGGGATACGAAGGATCCTATATACATCCTCGGGAGTGATAGTCAACTCCCCCACTGGTAAATGAAATGGGTTATGCTCTGAATGGAAATGCTCAACCAATGCTGTGAGCATACCATGATTCACATGGATATCTGGTAAACCAAGAAGATGAGTCAAACCATACAAATCAATATGAGCCTGATCAACCTCTGATAACAACATACTAATGTCATGGTGGGAGGATAAATGCATCTAAAAAGAACAAGAGGTAATCAAACCTGCAAAAACCCAACAATGAAGCATCAGAAAACATTCCAAATAAGCCTACAAGGGAAGTAAAACATCACGCAAATCCAACTGAGTGAAGTGCAAAATCAAAATTTCACGTTTAGACCTTCCAAAATGCTCACTATTTTTTGAATGACAAAATACAGAAGGGTAGCATCTCGTACAAGTAAGGAATAGTTGTAGTACGATAAAACATTCCCAAACAACAAAATACAAGACCGCGCACGACAAAATGGCATTTTTACAAACATGTCGTACGATACGAGGGTTTGAATGACAATTCTAAGGGCTTTAAACGACAAACTAAAATTTAACGGTTACTCATACGAATAGAATCCTATCTTGCATGATAAAACGTGAAACCTGACCCCAAACATGTGAAAAACTTGAAAAATGAGCAAACAAATTCAAAATTGAAAACATAAAGAGGCTTAAGATCGATCACTTACCGCTGGCTCATAGTTTTGGGGCCGATTATGACATCTCTGGTGCTCGAATTGATGCTGATGAGTAGGGACCACCATTTTCTTCATAGAAGGCTTTTTGAATTTTCAAACTTGGAGGGTTAAAATGAATTGAAAATGACACTTTCATCCATATATAGCCAAAACCCTAATTTTTCAACTTGTTCCGATGGACATGAAAATTGTACCCTTAGCTAATTCAACCGTTCTGATTTCATTTTCGGGATCGAAATCAAAATTCGAGATCATCTTGCTAGTCAATTTCACAATTTGGACCACTTAGTGCTCTTTTCATCAAATGCTCATTCTTTCTTCAAATTGTGCTCAATTTCAACGTTGAATATTAATTTCAATTCTACACATCAACTTTATGATCAATTCTGTGCTTAATCTCATCAATCAACGCCGAATCTTCAAAAAAAATCCTTAGAATAAATTTGTGCTCAAATAACTTATTTTCGCCACACAACTGCCTATAATCATGTACCCTCGCTATCTTTCGATTTCACTCCCGAGGGGGCATACTCATGACCTGATGACCTCACATCTTCACATGTCGAGAAAATTTACAAATCTTTATCAAAAGTCGAGCAAAATCTTTTTAACTAAAGAAAATCAATCAATCATTATTGCTAAGGGGCATCTTAGCTTCGTCGCTTCACATCAAGTTGAGATGTCTCGATCATCTAAATCGAATCAATCGCTAGGGGCATATCAGTTTCATCACTTCAAATCAAGTTGATATTTGTCTTTCATCTGAATTAATCTCTTAAAGTTAATCAGTTTCATCGCTTTACATCAAGCTGATTATTCGTTTAAACTCAATCAAAAGTTTAAAGAGTATCTTTGATCATACAATAAATCTAAGCAGGTGTTCAATTTCATCGCTTTGAATCAAGCTAGATAGTTTATTATTCGCTCATCGTATCTTGATCCATCAAGTTCAAGATCAATTTTTATCTTAACTCTTTGTGTCTAGATCAATCAAGTTCTAGATCAGTAAGATCCGCTTCTTGATCAATCAAGTTCAAGTTTGGTATCTTTTGTTTTCTATCATTCCTAAGTTCAATCAAGTTCAAGATCGGTATCGCTTTAATCAGACTTCATTCATCTTCATCGCTTCGAATCAAGCTAAACATCTTTCTCTTCATGTAGATCATGATCAATCAAGTTCAAAACTGGCATCTCCTAGACATCACACATTCTTTGAACCAATGCGTTGCTCGCACATTAATTCAAAGAGGGGAAAATGTAATACCCTAAAAATGGTCATCTAAACCATGGGCCCCTAATCTCAACAACATCACCAAGGTCCTAACCAAAGGCAGTTAAATCAACCTTGAGCACACAATTAATTCTTTAATCATCAAAAATCACATGGCAAATCAATTACTCAATATTAATTAAATATTTATTTAATTAATTGAATCATTTCCAAGAAAATCATTTTGATCAATTATCCTTTTTTAATTTATTAAATATCCTTGCATATTTAGTTAATTAATAAATTTGCCATTTAATCATGCAAAAGGAATTAATTTATTACAAAAGAGGAATTAATTACAAAGCAAGAGTCGAATTGCAAATAAACAAAAAGAATTGAATTGAGAGAGAAATCAAACTTGAGATATTATTTCTTTTTCTAAATTTAGAACTTGAAATCAGAAAAGCAATTAAATTGAATTATTGAATTATTCTCTAAAATTGGAACTCAAAGCTTTTCAAAAAAAGAAGTCTAGTTGCATTGAAAAGACCTTTTTCTTGAATAAATCAAATATATGCATGCAATTAATTTATTATTATTTCTAATGCAACTTGGACTTCTAATCTAAATGCATTTCAATTAAACTATAATTGGAATCTATCTCAAGGTTAACTTAACCTGATTTCTCAATTATTTTCAATTAATCCTAAATTGAGCTTTTCTCTTGTAATTGTCTATAAATTTAGCCTTCAGCTCTCATTCCAATTCACCCCAGAGATTTTTGAGAGCACGCTTGGAGATTATTATCATGCTAATTTCGCTCTGGAGTCATTGAAGATCATTGTTCTTTTTAGATTATTTGCATCCATATTTAGTTTTACTCATCCATATTGTTTGAATCTATATTTGCTTGAATTGATTATTGCTTGAATTATTCATCCATCTTACATCCATATAGTTAATATCATATAGATTAAATCCTTCATCTTGGTGTAGTCTAGTCACTGGTATTGCTTATAAAAATATGAGAGCAATCTTATACTCACATCTTTTAGAAGGCAATTAGTTGCTTTGTTATGGTTTTTTACTTATTAATTATTGATTACTAACCATACATATAATGACTTAATTGAAGTGTTGTGCTTGCAGCTACAGACCACTTTTTCACACACAGAGATACCACCTCAACTTCTTCAGACTCGCCTTCACTCTCTTCTTCTTCAATTTCGATTTCTTGCAATCTCTTTTTATTTTCTTCCAATTTCTTGTTTAATTCATCAATGGCCGTCTGGGCCTCTTCCTCCTCCATGTTTCTAAACACGTCATCTGCTTCCAAGTAAACATGAAGATAATCTCCCAGATTTTGACTTTTCTTGCAATTGTGAATATATTCCTCAGGGTCATAATTGACCCTACTAGCATATTTGAACAAATTGTATTCTTCAATCAGTTTCCTATCAATAGCTTCATAAGACTTTGTTGATACAATGGTAAAATCCCCAAAATGAAGAGTCCCAGGCAGGAAAGTCTGCTTATGTATACCTCCAAAATGTTTGGCATTCAAAACACTTAACTGTCTCACAATCTCTAGATAAGCAATTCTATCTGGTACAAGTTTTGGCAACAGATATGGGGTTCCTTCGAAACCATAAATCCCGAAGAAAGTAAAATCCTTGTGAACAAACCAATCACTCCAGTTGTGATTGACAATACCTCTTTCATAAAAAAAAACATGTCTAAGAAATCTTTTAACTTTAGTGGAAATGGATCCTTCACACAGGATACCATACATCTGGTATAATGGCTTTACTATTAGCTCTTCAAACTTGATGTAGTTTGATTTTACATATCATGAATCCCAAACCGATGTCCACATCTGTACTGGTTGTTATTTACTTTCTCTGTCCACTATGTTCAATTTAAAATTCATTGGCCACATACCCTTAAATCTTCCATAAAATAAAATCAAATGCATTAACAACGAGTAAAACTTGAAACAGGGCTTCCTATTATCTCTGAGGTTCAAGAAACCTTCATGTAATTTTTCTACAACCTAAGTAGCATAATCAAAGGGTCTTGGCTCATACATCTGTACATTTGTTGCTAACATGAGCAACCCAATATTAGCTACATCAGGGACCTCTATACCTCCAACCCATCTGCATGACATATAGGTGTACGATAAGTAGTGTTTGAAAATTTCCATGTTGAATGGTGGACCATCCTCTTCGGTTAGAATGCCCTTCTCAACTCTGTGGAAAGCTAATTTCCACCCTTTATAAGTAGTATCCATTTTAACAAATTCATCCTCTAGTTCTTCAAACGACAAGGGTACATCAGGGTTAGGGTCTAAGATAAAAACTTCATCTATGGTGCCACCACTAAATCTGATAAACGCTTTTCCATTTGGAAAATGAATGCATCTCTTCACAAAATTGTAATTTTTGACCAAGACTTCCATCAATTTGATATTTTCAAAAACATTTGGAACAACTAGTTTACCTAAGTTAGTTATCCATGGGTTACAAATTGACACTTCTTTGTCCTTTCTCAAAAAATGAAACAAGAAGAGTTCATAACCTCTCACCTTTGTCCACACATCTCCAACCCCTTTAAACCTATCCTCAAGCTAGTCTTTTCTAGGCAAATGTTGTTTCGACCTCCTTGATTTTGGGTCTAGGGACTGCAATTGATCAATGATATCTTGATTCAGTTTCCGTGCAAGAGGGACTTCCGTTGTTTTGGATTTTTTAGACGTGGATTCAGAGCCCTTAGCACTCCTCTTTCTTCCTGATGAACTTGCAGCCTCCATGATGTGTGATGAATTGTGAGCAATAATTCTTACCTTGTGTGTTTTTTACTAAGAGGAAACCTGCATTTGGTTCTTCATTTTCCTCGTGTGAGCCATCAATCTAGTCAATTACATGCATTAAATACATGCTACTTTGGTTTCAATTTTGAATTGTATCTGTAACGGCTCATCGATATATAATTTCCTGACGAATTACTCCCTTGGTGCCATCCACAATATTTAATTCCTTAAGTCGCTTTGTTTTTTATCAGTGTGTGTCTTCCCAAGACCTCCATCGAGTATCAACATAACCTTGAACAACCTTTGCCGATAGTTATTTTTTCCCTGATGAATCTCCTACTCTATTGTTTCCATCGAGTGTCGGGATAGCTTGAAATGTTACACCCTGATCTCTTTAAGTTGTACCGATGGCTAAGGATTATCTTCCTATCGGTGTAAGTCTTACTGATAGCCTTATCGACTATCGACAAGACAATAATTCCAATGTTTTGATAGCGAAAGTCACGCCGATGATACTTTAGTAATGACTCAATCGATGTATATCCTCCTAATGTGTATATTGGGTATCGGGATAACTCCTATCCCCTTTTAATGATAGTTAATCACTTCCCAATGGCCTTTGGCTTTGCTAGGGTGCTTTCTTCGGGGTAAGCTACACCGATGGTTTGATTTGCTTATAAAATGTGCCCCCCTAAATGAAATACAAATGTTTATGATTTTTTACATATAAACTAAACTAAACCTCACACAAGCTCAACCTCTGAGATATCACATATATCTTGCCTCTTTGGCTAAATTTGTCAAAGTGAAAGCCTTATTATCTTTACTCAGTGTCACCCCCCAATTGCCCGACTGATGGTTGACCCACTAGAGACAGATCACATATGGATGGGAATTGATGTTGTAGGATTACTCCTGCACATAAAATTTCAGCAGTAAGTATTCTCAAGATAAAAATAATTGTTTAAAACAATAAGAAAATAGTATCTCAATAGCATAAATAATTTGAAAAGTTATGTGCTAACAAAAACTCTGCTAATTATATTGGGTTTTTCTTCTCTTCGTCTGCTTTAATTTCCTCCTTTTGTGGGTTTTTAACGAACAACTTGACTTTTGTCTCTTTGTCCCAATATTCCATTCTCTTCTGCATCATTGTATTTTCATGTACTCCAAAATTTTATTGCATTCTCTAACTTTACTTTCTTTTGTTACCATTTCATCCATTTTGCATAGTTCCAGACTTTCGGGGTTCATCCTTCCCTTTCTCATCCTAGCCTTTGGTCTTTCTTTTCTCCCAATTTTCGCAAGCCTTTGCTCCTCTTCCATTTTCCCTTTTGTGTACTTTTGGAGGTCATCCAAACTTCTTCCCATCCTTGTCTATCTTGTGACCTCCCATCCTTCTTTGCAGCCCCGCAATCTTAAATAACTTCTACTTTGCAGACTTGTGGAGTTCTAATGGACTTCTCCCATTTATATTCCACTTCTAGACATCCATACTTAAAGACATCCATACTCTCTTGTTGCTTAAATAAAATGGAGAAATAAATTTTACTAAGATTAAAAATCTATATACTCATCATGAGCAATGAGAAATAAACAAGCTTGTCAAGCTTGAAATCAATGTGTAAGGCTAACTGAGCCATTTTGTCAAAAGTTTTCAAATAGTCCTATTCAGGTCTTGATTGTTCAAATAATGTAAATGTACCCATGGAAGGGTAATAAAGGTTTAATATTTTGTTTCGAGTCCATTATAAGGTGTTCAAAGTATCTAAGTAATGTTTAGTGGTCGTTCATGTCAAAAGGCAAAAGTTGTCAAGGTGTCACTAAAAAGTTGTAATGCAACAATGCATAAAATATTGTCAAATTGTACATCGGTCTTAGGGGTAGTTGGAATAGTTATAGAACCATGAGAGGCTATAAAATCCATCATTTATTCGGATTAAGTGTGTGTGACAGAGTTGGAGGAAATTCTTGTAAGGCTAGATCAAATAAAGCCTCTGACCGTCACTTAATTCTGCAGGGTTGTGACAATTACAAGGTTGTATATCAGTTTTAAAGTAAAACTTCCATGTAATTGTTTGTTGGATAAATAGGAAGGAAGTGAATTTCTATAAAGTATGTATTGTAAAATATTTTTGACGAAGATTCAATGAGAAAATTGATATTTTGTTCAATACTTTTAGCTGTTGTTTTTGACAGTCATGATTATTTGTTGTTTTAGATGTTTTTCCTAATAAGATTTGGATTGAATCTAGCCCGTAATAACCTATTTGAGGTTGTAGAATGAAGAGTTATCTTTAATTAAAGACAGGTTTGAAGGTCATCCATGGATTATAAAGAAAGTTCTAATGGTTTTTGTCAAAACTGTCATAAAACCCTTGTTGATAGGGTTGCAACAAAATAATTGATTATAACTCTTAATGTTACTGCTCAAGTTTCTTCATATTTTGGATTCTAATAGTCAATTTATTTCTCTTTCATATGAAGTTGGTTTCATGTTGACTTCTTCATAAATTCATCATTCCTAAGTTGATTCTATTAGATGATAGAATAAAAAGGTTTCTCTTTTTGTAAAACTCAAATATTTTTCATCAACATGCCAAAATCAAGCTTCTTTTTTAGCCAAGAAAACTATCTAAATAAAATAGTCTTCATAATTGAAGAGAGTCTAAGTTTAAGTAACATTTCAACTTCTATATAACTAGTTCTAAGAATACTTCCATACTTGCGATATCCTTTTGCGTAGTTTGTGAAGGTTACACACTGAAGTTTCGATAGCTCAATTTGTTTGCGTGTGAATAAAGACCATGTCAAAAAATATCAACAAAGAATAAAATAAGGAGACAATTGCTAGATTGTGGTCTAACTTGAAAAGAAAAGGTGATGGAAAATGTTATTGTTCCTACAAAATTTGTAAGGGCTTAAAGACTAGAAGACTTTAATCAAAACAACTAAGAAACATTGTAAGCAGCATGGTCACATTGAAGGGGGACATGATTATCATCCATTGGTAAGTTGTTCATAATATCATTTTAACAATTTATATACATAAGAAATAACTTCATGATGAGATTATGATCATGGTTTTTTTATGTTGATCATTTTTATATAGGTCGAGCTCCCCAAGGCACATGATATGGACCAACACAACCCGGAGAATATGTTTTTTGAAGTGGAGGAACATGGAGGTGTGAATATCGAACCTGAAGATAATGATCCCATGGAATATGATGATCATGTGCTAGAAAACACAATTGAAGATGATGGTACAAATACATTGATCCATGACACATTTAGTACTAGCACAGTCGATCAGGATGATCAAGATGACTTTGATGTTGTTCATGATTTACCTGTACTTGAGAAGACATATGAGCCCCTTTATGAAGGCTCCGAAACAACTCTTCTCTTTGTTGTATTGTTGTTGGTGAACTTTAAGGTTATGAATGGTTTATCCAACATACCAATCTCACGTACGTTAAGGTATGTCGTATATGTCATTATAGTTAAAAAAGGGTGAATCATGTACCATTGATATTATTTATATTAACAAATTAATATTATTTAGATTGATAGGTGAGTTTTTGTTACCACAATCAAATATTCTACCTCACTCATACCGAGAATTATCTTCCATTCTAAAAGATATTGGAATGGAGTATCAAGCAATAGATGCTTGTCCCAATGATCATATTATATATCATAAACAACATGAATTTGGAATAGAATGTCCTGAATGTCATATTAGTAGATATCAAATAGATCAAATAACAAAAAAGGTGCCTCGCAAGGTTCTTTGTTATATTCCTATTATTCCACGTATGCAACAATTTTTTAGGTGCACTAGCTTGGCACAATTTATGGATTACCATGAATACAATAGAAGTCGAGATGACATTATTCGAATGCCTGCAGATGGTTCAACATTTATGGACATAGAGGAAAAGTGGCCACACTTTAAAGAAGAACCTCATAATCTCAAGCTTTCATTGGTAGCAGACGGTGTCAATCCATTTGGAGAGATGAGATCTGTTTACTCGGTGTGGCCAGTTTTTGTTATCAACAATAACATCCCTCGATGGATGTCAATAAAGAGGGAGAACATAATGTTGGTGATGATTGTTCTAGGTATTTTATCATTTAATAGTCATCTACATTTAATAATAAATATTGCAATAAAATGGTCATAATAATTATGTAATGTTTTTGTTCATTCAACTAGGTAAGTACCAAGTTAAAGATATGAATGTATATATTGAGCCTCTTATCGATGAGTTGTTGTAGTTATGGAATGGTTTCACTATGTATGACGTATCTAGACCAATAGGACAAAGAAAATTTCAATTCCATGCAATTCTTGTATGGACAATACATGATGCCCCAGGGGTAACACATTTTTGTGGTATGTTACAGTGTTCAAGTTGCGCATTATAATTATAATTATAAAAATTAACATATTTAATCCAATTATACATTATCTTGTAGGTCTTCAAACAAAGGGAAAATTTGCATGTCCAGTTTGTGGTCCAAAGATGAAATCACGTTATTCAAAAAGTTTAGGAAAGCAAGTGTTTGATGAGTATAGGCACTTCCTCCACAAAAATCATAAGTATCGAAATAATGAAAAACATCTTTTCAATGGAAAAGAAGATACTACATCAAAGCCACGGAGAATGACACCTTGCCTATGGAAGTTGGAATATAACAAAATTAATCGTCAAGGTAATGTCATTCCATCTAATGGTTTATGTTT
Organism: Cryptomeria japonica; assembly: GCF_030272615.1. Classification (NCBI taxonomy): domain Eukaryota; kingdom Viridiplantae; phylum Streptophyta; class Pinopsida; order Cupressales; family Cupressaceae; genus Cryptomeria; species Cryptomeria japonica. The sequence continues at coordinate 374,137,786 of NC_081406.1, read as the reverse complement.
GGAATTTGTATTTTTCTATTGTGTTTTATTTACTGATGATGTAATTGATGATCGTGAAGGTCGTCAAGGCATTAATGAGCACCTTCCAAAGGGACTAAAATGTTATCTGAGACAATTTAGTAGGTTGCCCTACTACGAGCAGCTACAAATTGTCCATTTGTTTGATACTATGCATATTGGAAAGAATATAACAAATACATTATGGAAAATATTGGAGGGAAGGCGTGACAAAGAAAAAATTGTCAAAATTTGTAGTGAAATTCAAGAATCCAATCATGCAATGAAAAATGTCATTCAATCAAATAGCTATGGAGACCAGATTAATATAAGTACCCTTCCTTGGTTATTAACGAATGAGCAAAGCAATGCTATAAAATAAGTCATACGAAAAATTCGATTTCCCACAAGATTTGCTGCAAACATAAACAATCTCATATCAAAGAAAAGTGAATTTGGGACAGGGACGAAAACACATGATTAGCATACCTTCATTAAGATAATTCATGTTCTTATGTATTTACTAAATATTTGTATACTACACATGTACTTTTCATTATATTATGTTAGAAAACAATGAAAAGATCATTTGATAATTGTTGCAGTACGTTCTATCTCTATCTCTCCCAGACAACTTTGACAATAATGTCAAGCAAGTCATATATGATCTTGGAAAATACATGAGGTAAGTAGTGATCTTTGTTCAATTTGTTGTATAGATAATATATTTGCGATTTGTTTTACTTGTTATGTAATATATTGTATATTATTTTGTAAAGTCTCATTTATATATTTTTGCGTCTTGAATCTCTTCTAGGTGGTTGTCATTAAAGAAATCCATAAAGAAGATATAAAATATTGGAAGAGAAAAATTCATCATTTAATGTGTGAAATGCAAAAGTGTCTACCTTCAACATTTTTTAATGCACAAGAACACTACCTCATACACCAAGTTGAGGAGATTGAATTGTGTGGACCTGTACAGACTAGGTCAATGTGGTTGAGAGGCACTTGAAATTTTTTAAGGCTTTGGTTTGACAAAGAGCACATCCCGAGGGTTGTATGATGGAGGGATATATGGTATACCAAACTATGGTGTATATTGTCATGAATAATCATTATGCTATGTTGTCGTATTATGTTATATTGTCCTCAGTAATTATGGGTTACGACAATCAGTTAGTCTTCCCGAAGTGCTGTTGGACGCGACGGTTGGTCGCACCCCTTTGGGTATTATATATTGCATACCTTTCCTTCGAAGTAGCATCATTATGGTCATATCTAGATGTGATGTTATAAGCACTTGATGTACATGGACTGTTGAATTAATATAGAGACTGGTTCTTTAATATATTTCCATTATGTTTTGTGCATTTACTTTCTGTATTTAATCGTTTACACGTATGTGGAAAACATCTGGCGTCGTTGCCTAGACATACACGGTAAAGGAAGGAGCAGATGGCGTACAAACACGATGGGCCTAGAGATTAACCTAGAGGCTGACGATGCACAAATAGAGCTCTACGATGGAGAAGACACTACAATGAGGGAATTTTCAATCACTTTAGGTAGCTATCGAGACCTGCGTCCAAAGAGAGGCCACAGTGGCTGAAGTCCCAACAAGTGCCATGTAGGCCGCACTGGAAGTTAGCCCCGCAGCAAATCGGTTGATGAACCACCTCCCCCGGTTGCTTGCACAGGCATCACTGGCACATCAAACCTGCCTGGAGGAGATTTCCCATGAGGAGCGACACCAACAGGTCCTCTGATAGTATGAAGAAAATAATCATCATTGGGATGCAAAGCGTGATGGCAAGAGGTGAAGGGGAAATTGAACCCTATAATAATATCGACACAATGTTGACATAAATTGTGGCCGAAAGGGAAAATAATAAGTTTTTCTTTGTTTTGTGTACATCGTGTGTGCTTGCTATGTATAGACGTGATTTATGCCCAATATACTAAATAAGGACAAAAATAAAAAGATACAAAGTGACGAATGGGAAGTGGCACAAAGAGCGTTGAAACTCTTACAGTAGATAGAACGAAGGCGTAGGCTAAGGCATCTTGTCGAGGGATGACTGACCGAGGGGTTGCCCAAAGGGAACCCAGGAGGTGTCACAGAGGTTGCAGAGGTAGAGATAGATGGAGAGAATTACACTCTCTACACTATCATAGGGTTGTCCGAAGGGAACCTAGAAGGAGTCACGGAGGGTGCCAAAGGAGAACTCTACAATTTGCCAGAATACCACCGTAGGGTAAGAAGTCGCGAAGAGTTGGTGGAACAAACAAGGCGAAGTATAAACCTGATCGACGCTACTAGAGACCTACTAAAGACCTTGTCTATTTTGGAGGACAACCAGAGGGAGATAACCAACCAGAGGGAGACGACTAAAGGTGACGGTACAGCCGAAGGTGCCGAGGGAGCACAAGGGTACCATACAGGAGGCAATTTGTTCAGTTCAGGGTCAGCAACCTTCTCTGGAGGACCCACGAGTGGAGTGTCAAGTGTAGGAGGTGGAGGCAGAGGATCACCAGGTACAAGAACATAAGGCACCAGAGGAGAGAGACCCAGTGGTGGGATGGCAAGTAAGAAGAAGCTGCCGAAGTTGAATGGCGACGGGAAGGAAGATCTCGTCTGCCATTGCCGCACTTGCGAAACCATATGGTCAATGAATGGTGTTACTGACCAAGACGAATGGGTAACACAATCTCCAGCAACCTTAAGGGGAGTGGCCATTGACTGGTACTCCACTACGGAAAAGGCTAACGTTGGCACATGGCCCAACCTGAAGAAGGAGTTCGAGATAGAGTTCCGCCTCCTCAGAGATGACAATGAAATAGTAGCCGAAATCTATGGCACAAAGCAGAACAAGAATGAGACGGTCTGAGCCTATAGTCGATGACTCAAGGAACTATTGGGGAAAATGGAGAGTCAACCATCAGATGGGTTGAAAAAGAGATGGTTCGTGGAGGGGAGGGACTAAAACACTCCCTCCAAAAGAAGATGAAAATTGTTCCACCAACCTCATATGAAGATGCATATAATAGAGAGATGGATCTCAAGAGCGAGACCAAGACATCCAAGAAGCAGTAGCGATGGCAAGTCCGACAAAAAGGTGCAAGCACTCCAGAAAGACATGGAGTGAATGAGGAGAGAATTTAAAGCAATGAGAAGAACAGGTTGGACCAAAGGGGATGTATGGTGCATGAAGTGCAAAGAGGAAGGACATACAAAGGGTACTTGTCTAAAGAAGGCCTTTTGCGAGATTTTCCAAGTGATGGGACACTCCATCAAGGAGTTCCCATACAACATGAAAACACGAAACCAACAAGTATTGCTTACGCAAGAACAACCAACTACATCGAGCGGTACCGACAGCTCCCAGGCGAACAAAAATGCAACATCGAGAGGCTACCGAGATAACCGGTGGGGAGGATGAAACAACAATAACAATAATAACAATACAAGGAGCCGGATTCAATATGACTCCAAAGGCCGACCAATGATACAATGCAGAGCATGCAACCAGTTGGCGAACTTTGCCCAAGACTACCCGAAGGGAGAGGCCACACAATATTTGTGCAAATGGTGCGGACCAGGAGACCACAAAGATGCCACCTGCTCGAAGTCCAACGTCAACTTGCTCAATATCGAGGAAACCAAAGAAGAGGAAGTGTTGGCTGTAACCCGTGCCCAAGCCAGACAAGCAATGTGCCCAGACCCGGAGATGGAGAAGCGAAGGGTACGGGAAACACGGGAAGAAATTGAGAAAGAGATACGAGAGAGGGTGAAGGTGAAGGCGAAGGGTACTTCCAGCCGACCAGAGGTAGAGGAGGCTATACTAAATCAAATTTTAAAAATGGAGGTGCCTGTGAAGGTACACGATCTCCTCCAGACGATGCCTCAATTACGAATGGCGTTGCTGAATAATCTCTCCCAACCACGCACCAATACCAACCACTACATGGATGTTCCTGGGGGGTCTGCAATAGACCCCATGCTACTGGCAGTTAACACTAGAAGGAACCCGACCATTGTGGAGATGGGTATCCTTGGCACCATTCTAACTGATACCATCGTCGATGGTGGATCGGGAGTGAATGTTCTTCCAAAAGAAACTTGGTGGAAGCTGGGGAAGCCGACGTTGTGTCCACCTACATTCAATCTATTGGGAGAAGATTAACATGGAATCAAACCCATCAGGACACTAATGGGCCAACAAGTTACCATCAGGGTGCAACCCTTCATACTGGACTTCGTGGTAATCCCACTAAAGAAAAAAGGTTATGATGCGATCTTAGGGAGAGGGTGGTTGGTGGCAGCCAAGGCCACCCACAACTGGAAGAAGAACACTCTGTCTATGGAGAATGGAGGAAGGAAGTTTATCATAGACCTTGGGACGTAGTTGGTTAGTGAGGAACTGGCATCATCTTCAGAATCAGAGGGTGAAGGAGAAGGCAACCCGAGGGACGAAGGACGGGGCTGCAGGAAGCCCAATGACGAAGGGATTCTCAAACTAGGAGAGTGCTCCAAGGATGAGACGAGGTCATTGAATGGGCTCTTCCATTGGCAGATGGAGGATTACAAAATGTTCTAGAGCTACAGGCTTGAAGTAGAGGAACCAGAGCAAGTAACAGAGGTGTACCTACCGGAATATAAAGAATATTGGAAGGGAGAAGCTTGTTTGATTGACATCACCGCACACTAGTTCCCAAAGGAAGAACCCACCAAGTATCAAGAGGTAAAATTGAAGGAGACAAACCTCGGTGATGTAGATAATCCCAAGATCATTCGTTTTGGCAATGATTGGAACCCTGTGTGGAAGGCCACAACCTTCAAAATCTTTATTCTTCTTCTTCTTCTTATGTATGGGAAGGAGACCATGGTCCCTGTAGAATTTATGGTTCCAGGTCTTCGGTTGGCCATTGAAAATAGACTTGCCATCAACGGGTCCAAATTGAAACCCTACCACAAGAAGTGCGCAGGGGACCCGTGAGGCCGGAAGGACACCCGAGAGTCCGGAGGGGGACTCGAGAGGATGGAAGGGGACCCGAGAGGCCGGGAAGGCGACTCAAGAGGTACAAGACCAAAGAAGGAGACTCTTGGGAAAGGCAAACCGAGAAGGATGAAGGGTGATCCCAGAGGCACGAGACTCGAGCCAAAGAATCTCTGGACAATTAGATTAGAAAAAAAAATTGAAAAAAAAAGGGAAAAAAAAAAAATTGAAAAAAAAATAAAAATGAATAAATATATATTTTTTTGCAGGTGGTGGTGGGATTATTGTATGGTGGAACCACCATGGGAGACCACTGCGCGATTGGACACCGTACGGTGGAAACACCATGGTCGACCACCCTGCGGTGGGACACCATACGGTGCACCACCGTGCGGTGGGATCGACGGAGGTCACTGGCCTAAGGGCAGAACTCGGTGGGTATTCATCCACCATACAACCTTCCTAGCCACCGTACGAGAGACCAATTATCATACGACACTAAGATTTGGGTGACCCCAATTGTCGTACAGCTTAGCCACCATATGGGTTCACTCCATTGTACGACATACCACTCCATCATACGATAGATAACCTTTGTATGGGCTTGGGACATTATAGTCTGTAGGCCTGAAGGAGCACGACGATGATGGTGGTGGTTTAAAAGAGGGTGAAAGGAAAAATACCACGACACGACAGGGATAAACAGTGGTGATGACATGTGAAAAAAAAAATGATGACTAGATTGAAAAATCATTCGATGGAGTCTGGAGTCGGGATGCTGAAAAAATTAGAGTGGAGAAGAAGGTTTTTGGCATCTTAAAATATCACAAAATTGATGTGCACCATGAACTTCCGTGTGGGAGCGCACTTGGGGCACTACCCACAAGCCCCGTGAGGGGCGCTGCCCCTGGACTTCACTGTGGCACTACCCCAGACCCCCAGTTTATTTTTGAGCTACAATACACTTTTTGAGTTGAATGAAAGGCTTCCGAGAAGTCACGATAAGTGTTGGGGTTGTCCCATACTATGAGAAATAAGCCTGAAGCTAAGCATTGGTGGGAAAGCCATAAGCCTTATAGGGAGACAGATTTGGAGGTTGCGAACAAACAAGATTTGAAGGAAGGCATTGCAAGAACGTGAAGTCGTGCGACACCAGGGAGATATTCAGTTCAGTTATCAGCCTTTGGGGAGTGTGATGGAGGATTTGAGGCATCTCCTAGACTTTGTGCCAGAGGGTTCTGGCAACTTCCAGGCATGAATGGTACGCTTTGAGGAAATCAGAATATGTCTCGACTGGATGTGAGGTTGCCTTGGTGGATGCACAAAGGGCTCGGGAGGAGCTGACCACCAGGTTGGAGGCAGTATTAGCATGAGACTTAGCATACCCAGGAGTTGGATACCAAGAGGGCAGTGCGGGTGGCTATCGAGGACAAATTGGCTAGGGAGACAGTATCATTTGAGTAGCAGTTGGTGGAGGTTGAGACTAAAAAGCATGTTTTGCAGACAAGTTTGGTTTAGGCACAGGAGGACTGTGATGTCAAGGAAAAAAATAAAACCTCCTTGTGAAAGCAATAATGGTGAAATCAGTACTTGAGCATCGGATGGTAGCGTAAAAGGGTTTTCAGGCGAGGACGCAACAGGTGTATGAGTTTTGGGCTCGACTGGCATTAGCAGTTCTTGTAGTTCTATATCTTGATTCTGTTGAATGTATGAACATTATCTCTATTTTGTATTAAGTCATCTAGAGATGACTTCTTTTCTTGGGGGGGATGATGTTGTCAGGAATAATCATTATGTTATGTTGTCGTATTATGTTATGTTGTCGTCGATAATTATGGGTTACGACAGTCAGTTAGTCTTCCCAAAGGGCGGTTGGATGCGACGGTTGGTCGTACCCCTTCGGGTATTATATATTGCATACCTTTCCTTCGGAGTAGCATCATTATGGTCATATCTAGATGTGATGTTATAAGCACTTGATGTACATGGACTATTGAATTAATACAAAGACTGGTTCTTTAATATATTTCCATTATGTTCTGTGCATTTACTTTCTGCATTTAATCATTTACCCGTATGTGGCAAACAATGTACATTGTTGAATATCTTCCTAAGTTTGCATCAGAGATCCACGTAGATCGCATTTGGGATCCCAACCCCATTAACAAATTCGAAGGGGAGTACTTGATGTGGAAAGGTAGATTGAGGAAAGTGAGAGGTAATTATAAGATGTTATTATAGTTAATTAATTCTTAATATTCTAAATAAATAGGTTTTAAGTCATCTATTAATTATTTATACAGTTGGTCGGGAGTGAGATGCACTACATTTATATATTGCAAACAATCTTGATTGGATGACGGTGTGGATTGAACGATGTCAACATTCTGGTCACACATTAACATGGGAAGGTGTGGCTTGATTGGTTAAAGAAGCTCATCATAATGGATATTCCAATGTTACGTAAAGGGAAATTGATTTTAGCACATGGTTTAAGAGATAAATAGGTACGCATAATTTTATAATCACCTATATGTGTATCAACTCACGATGCAATAATTTAACATGTTAGACATATTGTAGGTCAAACACCACAAGGCTATGTGCTGCAATGGTCATAAATTTTGCATCAAAAAGTTGGATGACACGAAGAAAACTTGTGATTCTGGGATAACTACAGTCTTTGAGGTGACCAATATTTCATCTAGAAATGACATATATCCTCAAGAGTCTCAAAATAGATACTATGGAATTTTGGATGATATACTTGTGTGTGACTTTAATTCCTTCAAATTGGTTTTGTTCATCATCAAATGGTATAGGCTACGACTGAATAAAAATGATCCTAATAGAACTGTTATTGAACATGATAATGGATTTACAATGGTTAATACACGGTCATTTGAACCAGATGGGGATGAGCCCTATGTTCTTCCAAGCCAATGTGAGCAGGTATTTTACTCAGAGGTTCCACATAAATTGGGTTGGTTATTTGTTGTTAGACATGATCCAAGAGGAAGGTCGATAAAGTATAATGAGATGGAAGAAGATACCGAAGAAGTAGAAGATGATGTAGATGATGATGATGATGTTGTTTCTGTTGATGATGATGATGGTGATGGTGATGGTGATGATGGTGATGACGATGATGATGACAATGACAATGACGATGACGATGATGATGACAATGATGACGACGATGATGACGAGGAGGAGGAGGAGGAGGAGGAGGAGGAGGATGATGATGATGATGATGATGATGATGATGATGATGATGATGATGATGATGATGATGATGATGATGATGATGATGATGATGATGATGATGATGGTGATGATGATCATGATGGTCATGATGATGAGTTGGATGAAGAAGAAGATCAATGGCATCAACGAAATGTATGAATTTTTTTGAATTTTGTGTTTATTTATGGAGTTTGGACTGTTTATTAGCTATGTGATGGATGGTGATTTAAAATACATATGTAATGGATTGCATGTTTATGATGATACATTTGACATTTTTTGAACTTTATGTTTATTTATGGAATGTGGGCTTTCTATTAGCTATGTGATGGATGGTGATTTATGATACATATGTGATAGATTACATGTTTATGATGATACATATGTGATGCTTGATTACATATATGATGATACATATGTGATGCTTATGATGCTCATGATACATATGTATTTATTGTTTATCAAATTAAAAATGTAATGCTTATGATGCTCAATTGTTGGTGTTGATTTCATGTATATATTTTGTGTGATGCTGCCACCCTTGGTGTAAACAGGTAATTGACTATAGACATCGTCAACCTTGTTGAGGATCTTGCACAGTCTACATAAAGTAAAGGTAAGGAATACAAAAATATACAATGATTATGATGATTTAATATTGTTCATGTTGTGTACTATGTAATTTTTAGTATACATATCATGTAATTTTTAGCTAACATAAGATAATTGAGTTACATATGCAGGAACCTGAACCCCTTTGACGAGGATCTTGCACAGTCTCATGGATCGATAGGTATAAGTCAATACACCCTATAAAAATACTTTATTTTAAAAAAATTCAGAGGACAAAAACTTCCTCAATTCTTCAAACCTCGACATTAGCAGAAAATCTAATACAGTTATCAACACTTGAGGCCCCAGTTGAACTTATTCAATTTTTAATCTCAACATCAACTTCAGGGCTGACTTCTTCATCAACATTACCCTCATTTGCAAAATATCTCTCTCATTACCAACTAACTCTCTCGTTTGATGGAGTGCAGGTACCACCAAATAGGTATTTGTCAGATGTGTCTTCCTTGAGTGAGGGAAATGTAGGAATAGTCGACGAAAGTGAGACATGTAGTAGGTCTAAAATTGGGAGATCAACTAGAGGTCAAAATATTAGAAGAAAATTCAATAAATGCCTAGAATTTTTCCTTGCTCAAGGGGGGTCATGTTCTTATGATGATGAGACCAAAGGTGACATTGAGGTGCCCTTGAGGTACAAACATCTAGAGAAACAATGGGTACCCAAGGAACTTCTTCCACTAAACACCGCTTTTTGTGTTAACGAGACAATATATTGTATAACACCTTCGTCGTTACATGGTTTGGGCCTATTTTCCATCGATGGCATAAAGGTCTACTACAACAAAGTTGTTGAATTGCTGGAGAATGTCAGACCTTGTTACAATTACAAAAATTGGATGCAAATTGTTCGATATAAAAAAAGTATGCGTAGGCATGCACTGTTAGCAAATTATATACAACAGAATGATAATGATCAAAGTAAATGAGTGGATGTATACATTGATGGAAGGCCAAAAGAAACATGGAATATTTCAAGTTTTATAAATAGTACGTGACCTGGGTCAACTAATAACCAACCCAATTGCATATTTGAGGCGCGCGAGGGAAATCATGTATCCGCAAGTGCGATAAAATCAATAAGTGCAAGGGAAGAGCTGCAAATTGATTTGAATCATATAGATACAAACAAAGTTACTAACATGGGGGTGGTATGTACTATATACCATTTAAACCAACCTCAAATTAATGACTCCAATATACCATCTTATTATTAAGTTTTTTTTCTAAGTCTATTGGTTTCATTTCGCTAACATGTTTATATTTTTTCTTTGTCACAGGGTGACCTGGATCCGTCACATAGCATAGACAAGGATGTAGGTCCTGACACTTCTACCGAGCAAGTAAACCTCATTGTAATTATACTAATTAGATAGAAGCAAACTGTTACAGTATTATGTTATTTTCTTGAGTGTTTTGGAGTAATTTTGATAGTGTTAATAATATTCTTGTCATAGATGGATGTTCGAGGAAAGGGAAAGGAACCTCCCTTACATCAGTACCTCAGCACAATATTAAGCAATGAGGACTACACAGTTTCCACATACCCTGTAGAAGTGATAAAAATGTCTATCACAAAAATTAATAAAGAGATTGTTTCTTTGGTATGCACGACCCCTCAAACTGATGAGATAAACGATAGGCTGAATCAATTGATGCAAGCAGCAGAAAACATGCGAATAAGCAGTAATAAAAGATTTAATTATCACAAAAGTTCAATAATGGTTTATATTTTATACTCTTTTATGTCACTAACTAAAATATGTACATGTTTTTTACAGAATTTCATGTGTCATCATCAACCTGGTGGACATGATCAGGGTATTGCAAGTAGTGCAGGAGATGACCATGTTCTATACATTAAAACTAGTCCTTCTTTGGACTTGTGAACTTTCTTTTTTAATGATAGTGTTATTTACATAGACATTTCCATGTCTATACTATTGCTCTCTCTTTAGAATGAATAATAATAAGTTTTTTGTGTATATAAGATTGTAATAATAGTTTATTAAACTGTTAATAAAGTATTTAGTTGCACAATTAGAAGTTCTCATTTGATCTGATCTGATCACTTGTATTTTAATTTACGATTATTAAATTATATTTCAAAGTAGGGACATTACAAAGACCAATAAGACATCGTAAAGTTTGACAACATGAGATAGCACATTGAAGCAATCTAAATAAATAGATTCCATGGACTATCTTTTGTAAGGACTATACTAGTTTATCACTTACACTACCCTCTTGTCACAAATTTACATACCTTTGTCCTGCATCAAAACCTACTTTCCTTATTCTCCTTGATACTGTTGTATCAGTAATATTAGCATCAAACACTTAATAAAGGTTCATATTTCTTTACAACTCTTAATAAAGGTTCATCCTTGTTTACAATTCTTGCAGTTTTCATATATTTAATGTATTATCCTTCAGGTGTTGCCAATGTTCCTATGGAAAGGCTTCCTCATTTGAGGTTATCCCCATCTGTATTGTTGACTACAATGTTGGCAGTAGGAAGCATACAGGCATCCTCTACTGCTCGTCATGTCTATTGGTAGATCCCTCTTTTGCTCTCTATTTTGTTATGTGTTTATTTCCCTTGAAGTGTTCTTTCTTGGGGGCATTTCATAGTGGATTCATTTTCTGTAGCAGGAGATGCACATGAGGATGCGCCAGAGGCAAATACTAGTGATAACATACCATCATTTCTTGGATCTTCCCGTATTGCTAGTACAGGAATGTTGTAGACCACATTGGTGGTGAGCGATGAATAATTGATTCCCTTGAAGATACAGAAGGTTCCATGTACTTTAAAATTATTATTATATATAGTGTAATTGTAATTTACTTACTGATCACTCATTTTGGACTAATTATCCCATGATTTTTTTGCAGGAAATGATATTTTTTATAAAAATATTAATGACATTGCATTGCAAATGTTTGGGCCCACCATACGTAAAAGGTGGAATGACCAAGAAAACAGGTTAAAAGATGAATTCACAAACAGTATGGTTGAGTTTTTCGGAAATGACACATTCGACAAAACCGAGATCCTTGAAAAAGCTAGCACTTATCTAAAGTATGTGAGGGACCAGTACAAGACACATTTAGAGAAGAATGTAAAGTACGAGCGTCCCCCCATGATTCTAGAGAGAGAGTGGAAGGACCTGATTGTGGATACGAAGGAGAGAATTGAAAGGGAAAAAGGAAATACACCACTAGATGCCAGAAGAAGGTATGTGATACTATTAAGAATGTAATAATGTACTAATTATTCTTTATATTTATATAATCTAACATATTTCAAACTTTTCATAGACTGAGTGACACGTCAAAGGCAACCAAGGCAAGACAAGAAAAGCACGGGCAACACAAACTCGGCTCTGGTGGTTATATGAAACTTACCGCATGAATTGTAAGAATCAGTAAATGAAATATCACATCAAAATATTTATAAATTGCAAACAATTTGTTTTTTATCAATCAATAAAAGCAAAATTCAAGATACTAAGCAAAAATGCAGGGCTATGAATTCAATAGAGCACCCACAGAAGATGACAAGAGAATTGTCTACCAGCAAGGCTATTCAGTCATGGCTGAATGGATACGAGAATTGAGTGGGAAAACAGGAGATTATGGTGCATCTGTCACACAGGTAAATAAGCTATATGAAAATAATTTCAAATTGAATACCTTACCACTAATCTATTTGATGTTAAGTTCCAACATAAAGTGAATTTATTTGTTTTAATTAAGAAAGCAATTATAACAATGTGCATGACATTGGAATGCAGCCTGATAATCATGGAACACAACCTCCACATGAAGGTCCAGATGTGCATCCCAGTAGTGGAGATATTCATTTGCTATTCAATTTTTTTTATGTAATTATTAATACAAATAAAAATCTTAAATTGTAATTGGTGTAGAAATTAATGTAACCTTTTTTGTTAATATTTTAGAGCATGTAGTCAGTGGTGACCAAGTGGAGCATGATCTAGGTAGACAACATCAGGAATGTGATGTTCCCCAATCAGGTAAAGAGGACCACTGTTATTCCTTTAAACATATTTAATTGCAATTGGTGTATTGATTAATGCAACCTTTCATATTTCAACACCAGAGGATCTAGAGGGTGTTCAACATGTTGAGGTTGAGGCTAGACAAAATGATTTCGAAGATGATGTGACCCCATCAGGTAAAGAGCGCCACAGTTTTGTTCTTTAAATTAATCAAATACTTGTAACAAAAATTAAAAAATTATTTGAATTTAACCCATTTCTTTGTTATTGCAGAGGACCTCCCTTTGCATTGGTGTCCTCATCCTCAGAAGAGGACTAGGCATACATCAAGATCACGAGCAGAGGGAAGAACAACTGAAGAGGGGGGAAATCATGAAGAAAACGATGCTCCACTTAGAATTTTCATAGCTTAAAAAAAAAAATGATTGTAATCTACATTATTTGATAATGACTGATTTTTATGTGTTAATGAATGTAATTATGTGCTAATGAATGTTCATGAATGATATGTGTTAATTAATATTGATGAATGTTGCGTGTTAATGAATATTATGTGTTATTGAACATTATGTGATAATGAATGAATGTTATATTTTATTAATGGATGAAACAATGAATGAATGTTAGATGTTAACGAGGAATTTAGAGTGATGTTAGAGGGGCCAGGGGGGAGGGGCCAAATGAGCTTCCACCTTCACATGGTTGGTCCTGTTAAGTAGAGAATATTAAACTATTCTCAAAACCAAGTGAAGCTCAATAAGATAACACACTTTTCAATATTTCATTATGTTGCACAGTTAATCTTATTGAATAATTTATATTGAATCTTAATTGCAGGGTCCAACAGAGCCAACACGAACAACAACACCACAAGTAAGTGGTTTGTTTTTTAAGTTTTTTTTTCATGATAATCTGGGAAGGTTTATCTGCAGTGTTATGTATAACTGTGAAGGTGAGAAATTTATATATTTTTATGTTGTGACATTTATTTTTTGTTCCAGGTGGATGACTTGGAAGAGGTCAGTGATTACTATCAAAACAGGGGTCTCTTTGATGAACTCATATCCGTGTTTGTGATGAGCAGTAGCACTGGAAGTAACTTACATATTTATATATTCAAGATGATGAATATGATAATGTTGCCACTACTATCATGAACCATTCTCCAGAGGCATGGGATCATATGCAATTCAAAGATGTTGTAGTTAAAGTGGCCAATGTTGAACTTTAGTACAAAGTTGTACACTTTTATTAATTTGCAAGAACACCCAGATCTTATTAATGACCTCTTGAATTTCCTTGCCCTTAGGGTAGACCACACACGAGTGGTTGACATCATGTGTAAAGTATGGCTCTAAACTCTTTTATTTTGTTACTATTTTTAGGATTACCGAGATGTCTTTCACTTGGGTATTAAGTTTTTCTAGATGTTCTCTTTAGCAGCTATTTGGTTTGGAAAAATTTCACGAGTATCTTTTGTTCTGTTGTATTTGTAATCCATGTTGGACATATTCTTCTTGTGAAGCCATACATGGTTGCATTATAGAGGAACAATGTAGCTGATGTTAATGAGGCTTTGAATGAAATCTATGTAGAAGAGTAATATTATGATAGGCTTCAAGAATCTATAGATATGCACGATAACTTTGATCAGATAGGGCTTGCTTAGAGGGTGAGAGGAACTTCTCTATTGGTTCTTTCATTTAAGTTAAAGTGGGATGTAATTTAGCTTTTGAATAGTTTTCTAATGATCTTGAATTTCAATTAGGTTGAGAAACATGAACTTCTTGAATTCCAGTTAAAGTCTTTTCTATAGCGAATTTTCAAAAAACCAGTGACCCTTTGAGGAGGCAAGTGATTCTTGAATTCCGTCTGGTTATATTTATTGCTTGCTGAAAATTATAAAATGATTACTTATAAATGTTTATAAAGTTGTGCCTGTATAAATTAAAAGTATGATTCCTTGATGAAGATTGCTTCTGAAAATACCTGATTTAATTATATTAGATCAACAACAGACCAGTGCCTTCATCCCTTACTAATTTCATACTATTTCAAATTGAAAGATCCTACATATAACCATGGAGACAATTTTAATAACCAGTTTTCAAAACAAGACCATCATATCAAAAGCATCTATATGGATTGTAACTAAAATATAAAATGCAGTTAGTCTTATTGAATTTTAACTTTTCTCTGAAAGACCAATAAGACAGTTTGAAACTTGCCAACCAACCTTTCAAACTGATGCTTAAACTAGAAATTAGTCTCAATCACAATAGCATAAGATAGCACATTGATGCAATCTAATAAAATAGATTTATCACATGGAACTAATCAATCAATTGAAAAGCATATACCAATCAGAATGAAGAACACTTGAAATTTATATTGAAAATAGATAATCAAACCAATTGATTTCAATATGTATCATCCATAAACTTTGATATTTCAAGAAAACAAACTACATAAGTGTTGTATACAACTGTCTTGATAAGATTATAAAACTTGAGGTATCTCCCCCACTTGTTCTAAAAGATCTTCCATTTATAGACAGGGATTCAATTTGAAAGTGAAAGGGCATACCCTTTCATTAAAACTAAAACTAACAAAAACAAACTTCCTAAAAATTAGCTTTACAATATGAACATATTATAAAAATATAAAAAAACATGACTCTGGGCTCCAACTTAGACATCAGGTTTGGTCTCCCAGCATCTTGCCACACTTCTGGATATGCTCCAAGTACTTCTCTAACTTATATGTGTCTACATCATGGATTATATCCCTAACAATGACTTCCAGTGTGACAATTTTTTCCATCTGTTTCACAGTCTCTTTCAATTCAATTCCATCAATTTGGGAAATATCAAGGGAAGCATTGAGAAGACTATGACATTCTGAGATCCATACATCTTTATCCTTTATCTCACCCTTCTGATCAATTAACTCTGGGAAATCATGTTGAACAGTGTCTTTACATTCATCATATTCAAATTGCAATTCTTCATCAAATTTATTGTGTTTAGCCAACAACCTCTTTATTTTTTCAATTTCTTTTGTTTCCGCTTTGGCCATTATTTTATCATGCAACCTTGTTCCCAATCTATTTGAAATTATGTTGTGTGAAACTATTGTCCATGTTCTTTTGAAATACTGTCCAAAATTCTTTTAGAAAGACTTGTAAAAACTCAAATCTTTTAGTTAGTAATACACCAGCAGTATCTACACTCACACTTTGCATATGTTTTAATATCCTTCTATTTTATTACTGCAACTCCTCGCATTTTTTCTTCCATTGAGAACTATCCAGGGTAAGAACCATTGGCACCTATTGCCCACTTCTCCTTAGCGTTTCTTCATGCAATGCCTTGCTCTCCCTCACTACTTTGACCATCTGTGCTTTATTGAATTTTGAAATATCCACTCTGATATCAACAGAAATAATTGGATCAATTTCACCAACTTTTAGTTTCATCATATGGCCAAAGGCCTTGTCAACATCAATGATCTTTGGTCTCTTGTGGGGAGGAAGCAAATCCCATAACCTCAAAGATTCCTCATCCTGATCAAATCTTGAACCAATAAATACATCATTTACACCTTGTATATCCAATTTGAATTCCTTGTTTTCTGAATGCAATAAACTATCAAAGATAAAAGAAGCACTGAGGTCCCATCCGGGAAACAAAATCACCCTAGCCTCTGTAAGCAGTTGCCTCCCCTTTTGAGGGTTCATTGTGATTATCTCTGCATCAATTTCCTCTTTTAATTTCTTTAACAGCTCAACCTTATTATCAGGCGTTATGTTGGGAATAGAGTCCCTCAATTTCTTCCCTTTAGAATTGTACAAGAAAGATTTAAATTCTTTGGAATGAATAAAAACATCATAAAAAAAAAGCAGAAAACTCCTCTAACTGAGAGTCAACATGAACTTCTAATGTTGTCTCTATTTGGCCCTGCATCTCTGGCTCTTCTTCCTTCTCTAACACTTTCCATCTAGAGACAACTGCATTCTCATCAAATTCACTTTATGCCTCCTCCTTGATTTCAATTTCCTGGAGTCTTCGCCTCTTTTCTGCTAGTTCATTATTTAGTTGATCAATTACCTCTTTGGCCTCTGCATCCTCCATGTTCTTGAAGATATCTTCAGCATTAATATTGACATCCAGATAACCTCCCAAGTTCTAGCTCTTCTTGCAAGACTGAATGTATCCTTCATGATCATAGTTTTTTTTGGCATAATGCTCAAACAAATTGTATTCTTCTATCAACTTCTTATCAATTATTTCATAAGCTTTGGTTGACACTATGGTGAAATCACCAAAACTCAGTGTCCCAGTCAGGAAGGCTTGCTTACGCATATCTGCAAAATGTTTAGCATTGGACACACTCAATTGCCTCTCAATCTCTAGATGAGCTATTCTATCTGGTACTAGTTTTGGCAGCATGTAGGGGCTCCCCTCAAATCCATATACTCTAAAACATATAAAATCCTTATTCACAAACTAGTCCCCCTAGTTATGATCAACAATGTGTCTTTCATCATAATCCCTAGGTCTTAGGAACCTCTTGATCTCGTCAGAGATATACCCTTCACATGAAATTCCATACATTCGGTACAATGGCATCATAATAATTTCTTTAAACTTAATATAGTTGGAGCTCATATATCGATAATCCCAGAGAGATGTCCATAATTGGATGGGTTTCTCCTCACCTTCCCTGTTCTTGGTATTTAATTTTTGGCCCTCAAGCCAAAAACCCTTTACATATCCATAAAATAACACTAGATGCATCAATAGTGAATAAATTTTGAAATTGGGATGAGTATCATCCCTAAGTTTAAAAAACCTTCCTACAACCTCTCCACTAGATATGTTGCATAGCCAAAAGGCCTAGGTTCATACATTTGTATATCAGAGGCTAATACTAGCGGCCCAGTGCTTGCCACATCAGGCATCTACACCCCTCCTACTTGCCCACACCACATATATGTGTACTTCATATGCTTTGCTTCATGCTTGTTCATATGCTATGACTTGATCAGACCAGATGTGGCTTTGGAACTTGCCTGGATAAATAATATGATTGACTTTGTGTTTCCATACCTACTTCAGGTTCTTGATATACTCTGATGATTCTGTGAATATTTTAATTTTCTCTTTAATAAACATTTTAAATCTTCTGTAGAATTAAATAGCTAATATTCAAAAAAAATCTTTTTCAAAGTTCATTCGAGAATACATGAAAAAAGTTGATGAGCTTGTTAAGGACAAGTTAGAGGTTGTCCAAGAAGAGAAATCCAAGGAGAAAGAAGAGAAAGATCTTGTTGCTTCACAGGTATGCATTTTTCTTAATTGAGCCTCAAGGAGAACTTGTTCTACTCTACTGACGGTTTTTAAAAATTCAAATAAATGTATGCCTATTTTGTTTACAGAATATGTATGCTCAGCTTCTTCCCCTTTATTTGCTAGCACCTCCAATAGCATTTTTAAGAGCATAATTAAGGAAATTATAGAAAAATGGCATTTTTAAGAGCATAATTAAGGAAATTATAGAAAAATAGCATTTTTAAGAGCATAATTAAGGGAATTATAGAAAAATAGCATTTTTAAGAGCATAATTAAGGAAATTATAGAAAAATAGCATTTTTAGGAGCATAGTTAATTTGAAAAATAGCATTTTAAGAGCATAATTAAGGAAATTATAGAAAAATTATGTGCTAACATGTTGCACTGTCTAAAAAGGATAATCTTTACAAGGATGCAATGGAAACTAGTTCTCAATCGGGTGATCATGAACTTGCAGAGGAATTGCTAGTGTATTTTATGGAACAGGTATACAATTGGTAAAACATATAGTTGGTTGTTCTCTCTCACAGGCTAAAGCATATTTTGAATTTTCATTTTGGATTGGGGCATTGAAATGGAGCTTACTTTTGCATTTGGAATTGCAAGGCAAGAAAGAATGCTTTGCTTCATGCTTGTTCATATGTTATGACTTGATCAGACCAGATGTGGCTTTGGAACTTGTCTGGATGAATAATATGATTGACTTTGTGTATCCATACCTACTTCAGGTTCTTGATATACTCTGATGATTCTGTGAATATTTTAAGTTACTCTTTAATAAATATTTTAAATCTTCTGCAGAAATAAATATGTGCCCATTTTGTTTATAGAATATATATGCTCAACTTCTTCCCCTTGATTTACCAGCACCTCCAATGCTTGGCATGGGAGGTTTCTTTCAGCCAAGTATGAGTGGAATGGGAATGCCTCCCATGCCAGCTTATGGTATGCCACCTATGGGTGGCTATTGATGGGATTGAAGAACTTAAGGTGGGACACAATTCTTCAATCATACATGGTTTTTTGAGGCTGGTCTTTGAGTGGAAAGATTAGATTGTTAAATTATTTTTATTGTTGTTTGGTTGGTTGATACAAAATAATAAATCTTTCGTATTATCATATTGGTCAATCAGTTCAAATCTTTCCATCCACCAAGCATCCAACACCCGAACCGTCACATGCTTAGATTGTCAAATTGTTTTTATTGTCATTTGTTTGGTTGCTATAGAATAATGAATCTTTAGTATTATCGTATTGGTTAATAAGTGCAAACCTTTCCATCCACCAAGCATCCGACGAGGTGTTGTATGTCCGACAACATCCTCGTTGGATAAGTAGTGAGGGGACCCGTCGGAATTCCGATGCCCACCCAATTTATTCTGATGCTCGAACCATTGCCCATACAACATCCTCATCAGTGTGGATGCCCTACTTGTCGTTGGATGTCATTGGACCTCCACAAAACATCTGATGAGGATACTCTATATCTGACAACATTCTTGCCAGATGGGCAGTCATGTTCACCATCAGAACATTACTTGGAAGCCATTGGAATTCAGATGACTTATCGAGTTTTACTGATGGCTAAGCAGTGAGGGGGCCATCGGAATTCCAATGCCCACCCAATTTATTCTGACGCCCGACTATTGCACATACAACATCCTCGTCGATTCAGATGCCCTGGTTTCCATTGGACGTCGTCAGAAGTCCGATGAACCCCCGCAAAACATCCAACGAGGATGCTATATATCCAACGACATTCTCACCAGATGGATGGTCATGTTCACCATCGGAACATTACCTAGAAGTCGTTGGAATTCTGATGACTTATCGAGTTTTACTGATGGCTAAGCACAATCATGGTCATCATCGGAAGAGTCTTTGATGACATCAAAATTTTGACGATCTTGAGCACCGTCAGAATGTTTGAATACAAGTTTTTGATGGCATTGTTCGTCAAAAATTTGATGAATTGTAGTCGGAATCCCAACGAATTGCCATCGGAATTGAGCCCCAAATGTACTAGTGTCATTAGTTGTTTCCAATTAACACTTCTCAACAAAGTGGTTAAATTATTCACACACTACATTTCAGAATGTAGAAGGTAGAAATATTTCTAGAGATAAGTTGTTAGAAAGTGTCAAACGTCATGAAGTAAAGAAAATTGATGACTTACCTTGGAGCCAAAGGGATATTAAAATTGTTAAAGGTAACTAAGGGGATATTCAAAGGCTTGAGTGCAACTACATGCTTAGACTATAGTTGTAAATAATTTTGATCTCTCTGCCAACTATCATTTCCCCCTTATAATGGGTAGAATGCAGAGAGAAAGCTAGGGGAAGACACATCAGATGTGGTTTTGGAGTCAGGCATCCTTGCTTGAACAAAACTCTCCAAGTTCTCCCCTACCAGGAAATGCAATGAGAATCTTTCATCCTGGTATTCTTTTCACCAATAACCACAAATGTGCGATAGTGACATGGCTCATAAGGTATTTGGCATTCATGGAATCTTTATGTGTCTCAACACCAAAGCTTTCATGTATATCGACATGACAATTTTGGTTCAAGATAAAATGGTTGGTAAAAAGGGGGTCACATGCAAATGGTTGATAGATTGTTGCATTTCTTATGATTATAAAAGGAATACCAAGTTCAGAAAGAAGGATTCAATAAATTTCTTATCTCCAGGGAAAGTAGAAATAGGGCTTTGTCTTGTCTAGTGTGTAGGGCAGTTTTATGGTGAAGGAATGTAAAATTTCTCTTACTAGTTTTTTAATTAGTTCATGAATAGACTACTATATTGTTTCTAAGATTTTCTCCATTTGTACTTTTAGATGTTGCATGAATCATAATATTCAGGATATTTTGACTTGTCTTGGAAATTTCCTTGTCAATGTGTGATTGTGTAGTGTGTATGTGGGTTTCCTTCAAGGAAGGAATTAAAGTCTATTTGCAAGTTACAGTAAATCTGGAGTAATGTAATGGATCCATAAGAATAATTTATGCAACTACACATGGATTTGTGTTAATATTAGGCATTAAAGCATGAGAGGCTCACTAATTGGAAATGATCCGTTGGAATTAGAAACATACTTTTTCATACGTATGAAATATTGATCTAAGATTCTAAGTGATCCATTCGCATAGAAAATACTCCACCTGTCAGAGGACTTTATGTGTGTCAATGAGATGAAGAGTTGCATGGGTACAAATATTAGCTTTTTCTTGAAGAAAATATTGAAATGATGGTTAAATGATTATAGCAAGCTAATAAGTTATGATCCTTTTATTAGGTAGCATGAAGAGTTGCATG
This sequence comes from Cryptomeria japonica, assembly GCF_030272615.1. Taxonomy (NCBI): domain Eukaryota; kingdom Viridiplantae; phylum Streptophyta; class Pinopsida; order Cupressales; family Cupressaceae; genus Cryptomeria; species Cryptomeria japonica. The sequence continues at coordinate 374,116,216 of NC_081406.1, read as the reverse complement.
CCATCATGGGTGTGAATGTTAGATTGTTCATGAAGAAAAAATTGAAATGGCAGTTAAAAATGATTATAGAAAATTTAAGTTATGATTTTTTGAAAGGGCAAAAAGGCAAAAAAGGAATATTTAGAACTTCTAAATTTAGAGCTTTGATTTTTTTCATAAATCGATAGCTATTGAGTTGATCAAGGAACATTATAAATATTTTCCTCTATACTTGTCCAAGAACAATATCAAAAATGGAATGCCCATATGTAGATGTTTCCTCTGTGTTCATAAGATATAGGTATAATGACACCGAGTGGAGAATATTTCAGGAAGGTTGTGTTTATAACAACACAACAAATGGCTTTGTAGCTAAAGAGGCATTGAAATTGTAGGAGGCAGCTAAAGGGATATTGAAAGGTCACTACAACTCCATATGACCTTTACCTAGCTACCTACCTTCACCCCCTCATTTCTCGAATCCTTAGAGCTAGAGGGAGCAAGGAGGAGAACAATGAGGACAGGGGAGAATTGGCTCTAGCAAAGAGCCTATTTAGTTAAAATTGATATAAGTAAAGCCGAACCCCTTGTTCTACTTACAATATTTCTGTATGGAGCTCCTCCTCTAGTTTTTATAGTTAGAATCTTGCATTTGTAAAGTTATCAATAGTGTGATGGTGGTGCAGATCAAGTAGTTGAATTTCAATAGTATTTTATTCTTCATAGTGGTTCGTGATAGTTTCATAATATTTCTAGTGCATATGGTTTGATAAGTTATCCTTTTCTATTTTAGGTTTCATACTGGGAATATTTCATTTCCATGTGTATAAAACAAATGTATGTCAAATGAGAACATGACAGTTGTAAATAGCCTGAAGCTTGTTGCATTCCTCACTCTTATAAAAGGAATTCCAAGGCTATAATTAAAAGAGTTTTTTTGGAGGGAATCTTGGTCTCTTTGGAAAAGGGTAGAGTAGCAGTGTCTAAGTTAGAATGCGGAGTCTTTCATAGTGAATAATGTAAATATTCCTTCAGCAATATTAATTAGTTTATGAACTATCACGACAATTACTACAGATATTATCTCCAGAATGTACTTCTTGATCTCACAAGAATAATAATATTAAGGATTTTTTTATTTGTCTTTGAAAATCTCTTGTGAAAGTTTAATTATGTTTGTGGTCTCTTTTCAAGGAATATATTAAATTTCTACACATGTATTGCAGAAGGTTTATGAACTTGTATCAAAATTTTGAAAAGTAGATATATGTATATACTATTAATATATATCATACAGGGAAACTTAGGTAAGGGTGAATTTAATGAGACATTTATGATCAAGCCAATCGAATTCCTTTAAATTGGACATTAGGGTATTATCGTACTTCCACATTGCATGTTCAAGTTGGAAACCTTGAGGTGGGAGTGATGGACACATCGATTATCCTTAGGGAAACAAAACCACAGACAACGCTTGTGGGTGGAGTCACTGATAAACGGTTAGGAGGGGTCTTGGTGAATGACCACTTGTACATAATGCATGCGTTCAAGACAATGTTGGGGTTGGAGTTTTTTATGGTGTATCACAAGCATAAGGTCAATTCAAACATTTTGACCTTTTTTCTTCCCATGGGGTTATATATGAGAGTTTCCAAGGAGTTTGAAAAAACTCACCTAGATAGTGTTCGAGCATGCATGTTTGCACGTGATTGATGTAGCGATCAACAATGTGGATGAGAACCTCCTGATTCCCCTCCCATGGAACTTGTAGTACCCCTCCTCGATTGAACTTATTAGACTCATATTTTACTATTATTTACTTTCAGTGGATACATTACCATTATGTGTTATTCAGACTCATATGACATTATTTCATGTTTTATCAGGATATGAGATATATGATTTATTTACAGTATTTCAGTACTAGTGATTTGTGGTATTTTATGGATTATTGCTATGTACTGACACTTTACATTATCTATGCAATGTGTAATTATATGTTGCGTGTCTGCGAGTGTATTGGATGCAAGGGGGTGATTTTCCTTCACTCACTCTGGTGAGAAAGGGAATGTCGCAATTCTCCTTCATTGGTGTGTGTGCCGCATATTTTATATTTGTATATATGCATATGTGGTTCGATGATGCAGGTCATTGCAGGTACAAGTACTGGGTAGGTATGGGGTATCGTCTCCACTTGGCTCCACAAGTCTGAACGTGCCTTACTTGTCTGATGGGAGTGGAGGAGATAGTGGTTGACCCTAATTGTACCTCAGTTATACTCTTGTGAGTGTCGTCAGTCGGTCATCCCTTTTGGTTTTGTTCGACTATCGAGTCAGTTTGTTTGACTTTTTCAGAATCTTTGTTTGGGTCTTCTCAGTTTGTGTGCCCTAGTAGATTGAATTAATTAATTGAGTTATGGCGTCACTTTATAGTTAGAATATTTAAATTATGAATTATAATGCTTTAGTGATTAAATTTAGTTGCAAATTGCATTATATTAGAAATATAATTTTATTTAAATTTAGTAGAAAATAAATTAGTTGCATTTATTATTCTCTAGATTATAAAAATAAATTTCCTTCCTTTATTAGTTTGCAAATTTCATGATTTTAGAAATATAATTTTATTTAAACATTAGGGGTAAATAAATAAAATTAAATGTATTTATTGTACTCTAGACTTTTTTTTAAATAAATTGGAAATAAATAAAATAAGTTAAATTACTTTCCTAAATATTGTTTTTCGAAAGTTATTTAATTGGGCATGAGAAAAGAATAAAAGAAACGGGAAAGTGTTGTTTTTTTAGAATAATGCATTTTACTTGCCTTTTTGGAAAATTAGAAAATAAATTGAAATGATGTTTAGTTTGAAAAATGATGATTATTATTTTGGAGAGAGGAAAATATTTTTGGGGGAAAACCTAAAAGTTTAGGTAAAAATAAATTTATTTATTTTTTTCATTCGGGGAGTTCACGGGAAGAAGGTGGCTGTGTGTGAAAGAAATTGTTTTGAGATTTATGGAATGCATGTTCTTGGAGAAGGCCAAGATTTTGGAGATTGTTTGGGAAGGAGGTTCTGATTTCAGGTTGGAAGCTTGTTGCGGGATAGAAGCTCTCCAACAAATTTCTTCCTGGAAAGCTCTACATGTTGGACAACCTCTTCTTGTTGTTTTAAGAAAATCCATTTATTTCTTCCCTTCTTCTAAATGTTGTTTGTTTAAAAAATAAAAAATAAAAAAATAGATGATTAACAGACCATTCCTTTTCATTTTATGTTCTTGGCTAAAATCTATTCTGGTTATATTTTTGGTTTATGAAAAGAATTTATTTCCATGGTTATGGTAGATTAAAATTTGTGAAATTTGGGGAAAGTTATGCTGGCAAAATTTTGCCAAAACTCCCTGTGCATGAAAGTTTTCAAATTTGGGGAGAAAAATTGGGTTGCCAGAATAATTAGTTTTCCATCTATTTTGGTTTTGTTTCGAATGAAATGGTTTGTATTTGGGGTTTTTTCTCTTCTCTGGTTTGTCTCAGAGGTTGAGCCAGAGATTTTAGATTATCTCTATAAATCTTAATATAGTTGTTTATTTTATTTACCTCTGTGTATTTAGCTATAGATTAATTTAATTTGCTTTTGGTATTAAATTTAATCATAAATTAAATTTAATTGGAAAAATGCAATTTAAATTTTGGTTATGCTATTGCAAATGTTTTTTGTTTTAAATCAAATTTGTTTTAGTTTTATGGGGGAGGCAGAGCTTGCTACCCCACGACAGTAGATGCTACCATGGTAGCAGCGCTACCCCAAGGTAGTGACTACTACCTACAGTAACAACGCTACCATAAGGTAGCGACTGTTGCCGTATGGTAGCAGCGCTACCGTAAGGTAGCGACTGCTGCCATATGGTAGCAGTGCTACCGCAGGGTAGCACTCGCTACCATATGGTAGTAGGCTACCTTGCGGTTAGCCTATTATTATTTTTAATGTTTAATTTTTTTTTTAGTTAAAAAAAAAATATAGATATATATATATAAATATATTGATTTATAAAGCATTGCTATGCTTTGTTTAGAATATGATATTGAGTAATTTTTTAAATGTTAGTTATTGAAAATTAAATCTCTATTTAGCATGTAGATTTTTATTTATTGGAAAGTAAATCTTCATTTTGGTATGTAGATTTTTATTTAGAAAATTAAATCTTCATTTTAGTATGTATATTTTAATTATCATATAATTATATGGTAATATTCGAAGAATATATATACTCATGTAATTATATTATATTATTATAGATATTTCTAATTTGGAATTTAATCTACATTATGGAAATCACTTAATTGGGGTATTTGGAAATTATTTTTAAACATATGACTAGGGGAAAATTATTTTAATGTGGTAAAGTTTAGCTTTCTGGACAAATGACAATATGGAAATTCCTTTGTTATATAGTTGTGTTTTCATATTCTCGGAAGTAACTTTAATTGCAATTTATTTATGCCTTGGTTGTTTAAAGAAAAGATTGCATGTTTTAGAATCTGAGTGTAAATGTTAATTGTAGTCAAAGATTTATTTCATTGCAATTTGAGTTGTGTTGTCGTCTTGTCGCAAATGGATATACCCCTTGGTCAATAGTTGTTGAGTAAATCTGTCGATGTGAGCCATCATGTATTTTATTCCATATGGTCAATCCTGGTTTATTGATAGTGTACCTTTCACCTGCTTTGGGTCGGGATTAGTTATGGTTGTTAGTTTTGCCATAGTGTTCTCATAGAGAGAAACCTTTCCTGTTAGTGTCCTATGAGAGAGAGTGGCTTTCGAGCGGGGGCCGCGCCCAAAGAGGATGGCAGGATAACCCCTCGAAAGTCAGTTAAGAAGTGATAACCTAATAATTGATTAGGGGGTGGGTAGCTAAAATATTAAATTAAGATAATGTGCCTCACACATGGTTGAGTGCCTGTATAGGCTCAGGATGTGGTGAGAAGGCCCAAAATGGAAAACCTACCACCTTGTCTTCACGAAGGGATTGGAAGGGTTCGCATGATGCTTAGATGGAGCCGAGCGTTCGGGAGAGGTTACCAGGATAACTCAGGATGGGGGTCGGGACCTATGGAGGCCTACCTAGGGTAACCACCTTAAGACATGTAATGACACTCTCTCCTTAGAGTCACTAGTGTTTATGAGTTGAGTCACATGGGATTTGTGGAGTCATGTTATACTGTTGTGCTTGCCTTATTTTTCCTGCTTGAGGGTGGTTCCACTTTGAGATCACATGGTCGGGTGGTAGTGCCACTTCCCATCAGATATCCTTGATTGTATCTTCAGGCGAGGAAAGGCTTCGCTGGTGTTTCTTGGATCGTGGTTCATGTACCAGCTCATGTTCATGATCATTGTTCAGTTGAGACCTTGCAGACATTGCATCAAACATTTATGTAACCTTGGCATTGTAACTTTTGTATTCTGTGGTATTTTTGGAAGCCATGTATTTATGGATATTGTAATATTATATCAATGGAATGTATGTTAATTCAGTTGCTTTAATCTTTTGTATAAATGATCTATGGAAAAATAAATGCATTAGAATACTTTGATTCTTTCATTATGGAAATTAGATGTATGAGTATGTGTTTAATTTAGCATTTAATTTTCCTAATTAGATGAACAATTGGATTAACCATGGTGTAAATATAATTTGTGAGTTAATCTTTGTTGGTAACCCTTAGGAAATCATGTGTTAGACTTCTATTGTGTTATTAAACATACAATTGTTATAATTAATGCACTTATCTTTAAAAAAAATATATTTCACCCTTTAGTTGCCTAGTTGTGTTGTTTTCCTTTAGGGTTTCCGGCGGGGCAGTACATTTGGTATCAAAGCCAAGTTTCAACACTGGGTACTCTGGGTTTGTAGTGAGCCCATTCACCTTCACCTTTTTTCTTAGGTCTTAATGTTTGTGTTTCCCTTGTTTTATCCTTACCATAGATCTGAAATGTTTTCTCTTTTGTAGTGCTGGGTCATGGCTAGGAAAGCTAGGGGTGGTGGTCATACGGGTGGTTGCAATAGAGTCAGAGGTGGAGGACAGGGCTATGGTTCTAACCATCATAGTCCTTCACCACCACCCACGCATGTGAGTGTCGAGCCAGAATAGTCTGTTCATCAGGATTCACAACATGCAGGAGAGCAGGTTCCCGAAAAGGAAGAGCTGATACATATGTTTCAAGAGGTTCTGGCCAGCATAGGCCCTAGGCTTGAGGTTGATCAGTCTATTCATGCTCAGGTTAAGGAGTTGCATTAGCAAGTTCCAGAGGAGAGAGAGAGAGAGAGAGAGAGAGAGAGAGAGAGAGAGAGATCACCTAGGAGGAGGGAGATCCTAGCTGACCGAGATCCAGCTTCCTTGGGTCACATAAAGGACTTGATGAGGTCCAACCCTCCCTTCTTTGATGGTAAGGGTACTGGTCTCGAGGCAGAGTCTTGGCTTATCAGTCTAGATCGGTGTTTTGCTATGTTCCCATATAGTAGCAACACCAAGGCAAGATGTTCTATTATGCGTCTCGATAGCTTTGCTTCGATCTGGTGGAGGTTAGAGGAGGAGAAGATCGGTGTGTGCATTAACACTGTATCATGGGAGATATTTCTGGAGAGATTCAAGGCATGATTTCTCTCACCCCAGTGGAGGAAGACTCGGGCAGATGAGTTCTACGCTCTGCGTCAGTATGGCTTGTCAGTGGATCAGTTTGAGCACAGGTTCTATGAGCTTAAACAATATACCAGAATTGGTAACGATGAGGCTATGCTTGTGCAACACTTCTTGAGGGGTTTGAATGACTGCATCAGTGGAGGAGTGAGGGTGTTTGAGCCAGCTTCAGTTGAGATAGCCATGGTGAAATCCAGATTGGTTGAGTAGAACCTTAGCCGTGTACTTGGTGGTCAGTCTGGTGTGCAGATAGGGAGTGCACCTTTCAGTGGGAACAAAGCTCATGGGAATCAGTCCCACTCAACTGCACCATATAGGACTCCTTAGGCACCCATTAAGGGTGGACAAACAGCAGCAACCGTCAAGACTGAAACAGTTCCAGGGCCAACAGGGTGGCAACTCTCAATATAGAAAGACCAAGAACTAGCAGAGGAGCAGACAGGGCCCTTCAGGAAGGTCCTCACAGAGTGCATCTCACGCCCCTAGCCGGGGGAGTTCTCTTGTGGGCAGTTTGGTCACATAACCACATAGTGCCCTCAATGTTCCCACCATACAGGTAGTCAAAGGCCAGCAGCATCAGAGCCTACAGTGGGAGATGCAGGTAGATCTCATAGAGTGTTTGCAGTGGTGGATGACCGATAGGCTGATCATCAGGGTACAGTTATTGAGGTAGCAGGTGTGTTGTGTGGAATTCCTATCTCTGTACTTTTTGATTCCGGTGCTTCAGATTCTTTCATTTCTTCATCCATTGTGGAGCGGTGCGGACTCGCGTCTGCTAAGTAGGTGGATAGGTGGCAAGTAGAGTTGGCTACAGGTGTGTGTTTCTGTAGATGCCTTTATTCCTAGTTGTGAGTTGAACCTAGGAACTGTAGTTACTTCAGTTGACCTTCAGGTCATTCCTTTGGGTTCTTATGGAGTTGTGTTGGGGATGGATTGTCTTTCATCTCACAATGCTCATGTGGACTATCGCAAGAAGATAGTGGAGTGTTTAGATGACCTTGGGAGGGAAGTGGAGATTGTTGGAGTTCAGAGACCGATATCCCTACGTATGATTTCCACTATGCAACTTAAGTGGTGCATGCATAGAGGGTGTCAGCTTTTTGCAGTTACTCTTAAGGATGTGGATGAAAAAGAGAGTTGAGAAATCACTCTTGATGGTCACCCTATTCTTCAAGAGTATGTTGATGTGTTTCCATTGGATATTCCTAGTATGCCTCCAAACCGAGACATAGATTTTTGCATTGACTTGGTTCCTGGTGCAGAACCTATTTTGAGAGCTCCATATCGGATGACTACTCAGGAGTTGAGTGAGTTGAAGTTGCAGATAGAAGAATTCTTGGCCAAGGGATTCATTTGTCCTAGTGTTTCCCCTTGGGGTGTGCATGTTATCTTCGTTAAGAAGAAAGGATGGTTCTCTTCGGTTATGCATTGATTATCGACAGCTGAATAAGGTAATCATCCGGAATCGATATCCATTGCCTCGTATAGATGATCTTTTTGATCAAGTAAAGGGATCCAAGGTGTTCTCTAAGATTGATCTGAAATCTGGGTATCATCAGTTGTGCATTCAGGATGCAGATATTCATAAAACAACATTCTATACTTGTTATGGACACTATGAGTTCACAGTGGTGTCATTTGGGTTGATGAACGCACCTTCATTTTTCATGAGCCTCATGAATAGGGTTTTTCACACCTACCTTGATCATTTTTTCCTTGCGTTCTTGGATGACATATTGATTTATTCTAGAACTATGGAAGAGCATGAGGGTCACTTACGTCAGGTATTGCAATGCTTGAGGGAGAATCAACTTTATTTCAATTTGGCAAAGTGTGACTTCTTCCAGTATAAGGTGAACTATCTTGGTCATGTGGTTTCAAGAGAAGTTGTATCCATGGATCCTTCAAAGATCCAATACATTGTTGATTGGCCAGCGTCGCCCAACTTTTCAGAAGTTTGGAGCTTTATGGGTTTGGCCGGATAATATCGTCACTTTGTTCAGGGTTTTTCCTGGATAGGACACCCGATTACTTCTCTTCAGAGGAAAGGGAAGAAGTTTGTTTGGTCAGATTAGTGTGAGTTAGCTTTTCGTACCTTGAGGGAACTCCTTGTCAGTGCTCTAATTTTGGTAGTTCCTAATCCATCTAGAGATTTTATGGTATGCATAGATGCCTCTTTGGAAGGTATAGGTGTAGTGCTTATGAAGGATGGATGTATGGTTGCCTATGAGCCTTACAAACTCAAGAACCATGAGTTGAACTATCCAGTTCATGATTTGGAGTTGGCAGCTGTAGTGCATGCTTTGGTTAGATGGCGGCATTTTTTGTTAGGGCATCGGTTTGAGCTACATAGTGATCACCACAGTTTGTAGTATATCTTCACGTAGCCGAACTTGAATGCTCGATAATAGAGATGGATGGAATTCCTCTGTGATAATGATTTTAAGGTACATTATATTCAGAGGAAAGAGAACATGGTGGTAGATGATTTGAGTCGTAGGTGGCATGAAGTTTTAGCATTATCCCTTGGAGTAGACTTGAGAGGGAGAATTCTTGGAGTTCTTCCTTAGGATTCTTGGTATCAGAATGTTAGAGCCGTGATAGAGTCTGGAAGGCCTTTAGAGGGTATATTTTTGGGATATAACCTTGAGGTAGATGGACTTCTTCATCACCTTGGACGGATCTATGTACCTCCTTTGGAGGGTCTTCACATTTTGATCATGACTAAGGCCCATTGTGCACCTTATTCGGCACATCCAAGTGTCAAGAAGATTCACGCAGATCTTATACAGATTTATCATTGGGCTGGTATGAAATGCGACATTGCTGATTTTGTGTCAAAGTGTTTAGAGTGTTAGCGGGTGAAGGCAGAGCATCAACACCCGGCAGGGCTTTTACAGCCTAATTTGGTGCCGGATTGGAAATGGGACATCATTTCCATGGATTTCATTATTGGGTTGCCTGTCTCTTTGCGTCATCATGATGCCATCATGGTCATTGTCGACATATTGACAAAGGTTGCTCAATTTGTTCCTATTCAAGCTTCTTATATAGTAGCAGTGGTGGCATGGGTCTTCTTGGAAGATGTGGTGAGATTGCATGGGATTCTGAGGCAGATCATCTCTGATAGAGATCCTGTCTTTACCTCAGCATTGTGGACCTCACTTCAGCATGCTTTGGGGACTCAGTTGAACTTCAGTTCAGCTTATCACCCTGAGACAGATGGTTAGACTGAGCGAGTGAATTAGGTGTTGGAGTACATGCTTCGCATGTATATGATGGTCCAGCAGTCACACTGGGAGGATTATATTTATATAGTGGAGTTTTCTTATAACAATGGATATCATAGCTCCATGGGTATATCCCCCTTCCAGGCATTGTATGGTCGTCCTTGCCGCACTCCTTTGAGTTGGGATCGGCTAGAGGACAGGGTGCTTATAGGACCGGATATTCTTTGAGAGATGGAGCAGCAGGTTGAGTGGATTCATGAGCATTTGGTAGTTGCACAGGATAGGCAGAAGAAGTATGCAGATGCTCATAGGGTAGATCATCATTTTTCTATTGGCGACCGGGTGTTCTTGAGAGTGCATCCACGTAAGAGTCTGATCCGTTATGGAAATGGTTCTAAGTTGGCGCCTTGGTTTGTTGTCCCTATTGAGATCCTTGAGAGGATAGGACCTATTACCTACCGTCTTGCCTTGCCACTGAGTCTATCCCACATCCAGGATGTCTTTCATGTTTCATTTCTTCGACCTTATCATCCTGATGTGACACATGTTCTTGATTGGAACTCTTTGCAGGTCGAGGATGAGCATCTTTCCATGGAGCCTGTGCACATTCTTCAGCATCGGTATTTGACCGTCGGGGGTCATACCATCGACCAAGTAAGGGTCCTATAGGACCCAAATGATGAGACCTCGGCAACTTGGGAGTATGCAGTGAAGATGAGAGAGCTCTATTCTTATCTATTTTAGGCTTCCAGGATTAAGCCTAGTTTTTGGGGGGAGAATGTAGTACCCCTCCTCGATTGAACTTATTAGACTCATATTTTACTATTGTTTACTTTCAGTGGATACATTACCATTATGTGTTTTTCGGACTCATATGACATTATTTTATGTTTTATCGGGATATGAGATGCATGATTTATTTACAGTATTTCAATCTGGTGATTTGTGGTATTTTATGGATTATTGCTATGTACTGACACTTTACTTTATCTATGCAATGTGTAATTATATGTTGCGTGTCTGCGAGTGTATTGGATGCAAGGGGATGATTTTCCTTCACTCACTCTGGTGAGACAGTGAACGTCGTGATTCTCCTTCATTGGTGTGCGTGCCATGTATTCTATATTTGTATATATGCATATGTGGTTCGATGATGCAGGTCATTGCAGGTACAAGTACCGGGTAGGTATGGGGTATCGTCTCCACCTGGCTCCACAGGTCTGAGCATGCCTTACTTGTCCGATGGGAGTGGAGGAGATAGTGGTTGACCCTAATTGTACCTCAGTTACACTCTTGTGAGTGTCGTCAGTCAGTCGTCCCTTTTGGTTTTGTTCGGTCGTCGAGTCAGTTTGTTTGACTTTTTTAGAATCTTTGTTTGGGTCTTCTCATTTTGTGTGCCCTAGTAGATTGAATTAATTAATTGAGTTATAGCATCACTTTATAGTTAGCATATTTAAATTATGAATTATAATGCTTTAGTGATTATGAATTTAATTAATTAAGGGAAGTGATTAAATTTAGTTGCAAATTGCATTACATTAGAAATATAATTTTATTTAAATTTAGTAGAAAATAAATTAGTTGCATTTATTATTCTCTAGATTTTAAAAATAAAATTTCCTTCCTTTATTAGTTTGCAAATTTCATGATTTTAGAAATATAATTTTATTTAAACATTAGGGGTAAATAAATAAAATTAAATGTATTTATTGTACCCTAGACTTTTTTAAAAATAAATTGGAAATAAATAAAATAAGTTAAATTACTTTCCTAAATATTGTCTTTAGAAAGTTATTTAACTGGGCATGAGAAAAGAATAAAAGAAAAGGGAAAGTGTTTTTTTTTTAGAGTAATGCATTTTACTTGCCTTTTTGGAAAATTAGAAAATAAATTGAAATGATGTTTAGTTTGAAAAAGGGTGATTATTATTTTGGGGAGAGGAAAATATTTTGGGGGAAAACCTAAAAGTTTAGGTAAAAATAAATTTATTTATTTTTCATTCGGGGAGTTCACGAGAAGAAGGCGACTGTGTGTGAAAGAAATTGTTTTGAGATTTATGGAATGCATGTTCTTGGAGAAGGCCAAGATTTTGGAGATTGTTTGGGAAGGAGGTTCTAATTTCAGGTTGGAAGCTTGTTGCGGGATAGAAGCTCTACATGTTGGATTGTTGGTATTTTGGTATGGTTTTGTCATTGATGTCAACACCTCCTAAACACTTATCAACTCTGGCACTTTGGAGAATCAGCAACATTCACCGGCAAGCAAATGACTTATGCACAATCACCGGTATCTGGTACACCAACAAGATATAATGATCACCGATATTTGGAAGGGAATGGAAAACACTTGGTTATGTCGAAGACAGCGTGTGGACACCTTGTCTTGGAGTTTTGTTAATTGGCATATTCGTATTTACATATTTGTTGTTACCAGCAAATAGGTCCAGGTTACACCGACAGGTTTATCTTTTCCAGATCAGCATGGCACGCTATGAAGATGACTTATTATTATTGTAAATGCATTAAGCCGACATTGTGAATCCGTTATTGTATCAGGTATTAATTGATTTGTAAATTAATTTTATTGTATTATCCTTTAGAGCCGACCTACTAAAATTGGTCTTAGGGTATGGTATAAATGTAAGATCTTATTCGTAAGATTGATGGTGGAATGTGAAAAAGGATTGTGTGAAGGTATATGTGAGAATAAGCAGAGCTATACATGCAGACATCACTTGAAGGTTGAAGGAGGGTTTTTGTGAAGACAATCAGAACTACACTGGTACTGAATCCAACATATGAAGATGCTATTTTGAGCAGTACATTCTTATTGGATTTAACCATCCAATTGTAGTCAGTGTGACTCATATTTTTTGATTGAACAGTGAGCTCTATGCGCTTGGCCTTTCTGCATGTGTAGACCCCATTTGTACACACTTACTATCTGCAGTAGTATCATCTGATTGTGGGTAAGGTTTCCCACCGTGGTTTTTCCCCTTACAAGGTTTCCATGTACAAATATTGGTGTTATGTATTGTGGATGACTTTGTCTTTTTGTTTCATGCATTAATCCTTACCGGTATTGCAATTAACTGTTAAAACTATCTACCGGCATATTAGACTGGTTTACCAGTATTAAGCATTAAGTTGGTTAAGTTGTTTTTGGTTTGAATTTGTTAGACAACTGATTCACCCCCCCCCCCCCCCCTCTAAGTTGTCTCTGGGACCTAACAATTGGTATTAGAGCCTAGTCCTCTTTTGCAGAAGTTTAACAGCTTGAGGAGATCCAATGTCTACTAACTATTTCAGGAAGGACAGTCCTAAACTTGATGGAACCAACTATGGCATATGGAAGATCATAATGGAGACACATCTAAATTGCATTGAAAAGGACATCTGGGTTGTTACAAAGAATGGTTATACTGCTCCTACTCCTGGTCAGCCTAATCCACCTACCTTGGGAAAAGATGAGGAAAATGATTGCAAAGCAAGAGAAGCACTTTTGAGTGCATTAACAGATTAGCAAATCATGGGACTATCAAATAGGTCTACTATTAAAGCTATTTGGGATCATTTGGAAACACTGAATGAAGCAGATTCCATAGTCAAGATTGCAAAACTTGAAAGCTTCCGGGTCAGGTATGAACATCTGAAAATGGAAGAAGATGAAAGGATTTATGCTTTTATGGAAAGAGTAAATGAGATTGTTTTGGGTAATAAATGTTGTGGGGGAACCTTAAGTGAGGATGAAATTGTTTCAAAAGTTTTAAGAGGATTTCTGCCGGCATATAAAATGAAAGTCACTGCTATAAATGAGTTAAGAACAATGTCTAATACATCAGTAACTAGGGATACATTGATTGGAAAACTTTCAGCTTTTGAAATTGAAGAATTTGGTCTTGTTGCTACTATAAAGATAGATTTAGCCTTTAAAGCATCTACATCATCTGCACCATCATTTGACAAATCAGATTGGAAAGTGTTTTATGCAAGAGAACTTGAAGCACTATTTGCAAGGAAAATGCCTAAAGGTCCAGTTGGAAGTAAGTATGAAGGTAAAGCACCCTTTAAATGTTTTAACTACAATAAGATTGGTCATATGGCTTCAAGATGCCTTGATAGACATGATAGACTAAGAGAAGAAACTAGAAGAACATACAAGCCTAACCCTGAATATCAAAGATACAGATTTAAGAAGAATAAAGACAAATCTTGTTACATTGCTGATGAAGGAGTGACTGATGATTCTGATGAGGATCCGACAGACAATGGATGGGTTTTTGTTTCTATAATGGAAGATCAACCGGCACCTACTGCTCAACCGGTAGAACATGCCTTGGTAGCTAAAGTTGAAGTAAAGGATGAGTGGATCATTGATTCTGGATGCTCACATCATATGACAGGAGATAAAGGTAAATTATTGAGCTTTGAAGAATACAATGGAGGCTTAGTAAGATTTGGAGATGATAAAGCTTCTTTGATCGAAGGTAAGGGTACAATATCTCTTGATGGTAAGAATAATACTAACAATGTTTACTATGTTGAAGGTTTAAAGCATAATCTTTTGAGTGTTGGTCAATTAGTTGAGAAAAGATTTCAGTTACAATTCAAAAATAGAAAATGCAAAATCATGAATAGAACTGGTTTGAAAATTGCAACCGATAATTAGACTAGAGGTAATATCTTTCATTTGAATAACAGTGAAAAGACATGCTTGATTGCACATATTGATGAAAGTTGGCTATGGTATAAGAGACTCTGTCATGTAAACTTTGATTGCAAGGTAAAAATTAGTACTACTAAGGCAGTTAGAAATTTACCTAAAATTGTCAAACCTCACAATACAGTATGTAAGGAATGTCAACTTGGAAAACAAGTTAGAGCTAGTTTCAAAAGTATTCCAGAAAAATCCAATAATGCTCTTGATTTAATTCATACTGATTTATGTGGTCCGGCTAGAACTAAAATCTTACAAGGTGATAGATATTTCATGCTAATCATTGATGACTATTCTAGAATGTGTTGGGTTACTTTTCTCAGAGAAAAATCAGAAGCACTTGGGAAGTTCAAACTGTTCAAAGCAATGATAGAAAATGAAACTGGTAAGAAAATCAAATTCTAAGATCAGATCATGGAGGAGATTTTACATCTAAGGATATTAATGCATTCTATGAAGTGAACGGAATCAGAAGACAACTATCAGCACCTCGGACACCATAGCAAAATGGAGTTGTTGAAAGGAAAAATAGAACTATCTTGGATGCAGCAAGAAGTATGTTATCAGAAGAAAACCTACCACATGTATATTGGAGAGAGGCAGTAAGTACAATGGTCTATACATTCAACAAAGTTCACATCAAAGGTGAAACCGGTAAGACCCCTCATGAACTATGGTTTGGTCTTACTCCTACTCTTAAATATTTCAAAAAATTTGGAAGTAAATGCCATATCAGAAGAGATGAGTATATTGGCAAATTTGATCCTAGAAGTGATGAAGGAATATTTCTTGGTTATTCATCTAAGAGCAAGGCATATAGATGCTTTAACAAAAGATTGCAGAAAATTGTTGAGAGTACAAATGTAAAGATTGATGAACAATTCAGAGGAACTTCAAGGTATATAGACTTTGAACCGGCAACAAAAATTTTGACAAATGAACCTAAACTGAATCCATCGGTACAGAATGAAGATCTAGTCACACCAGTATCATCTGCAAATTCCACAGTAACTGAGGAATAACAACAAACAAAGACACCCCAGTATGTAAGACTGGATCATTCTGAAGATCAGATAATTGGAAACAAGTATAAAGGAGTTATGACAAGAGGAAGATTGGAAAATGAAGAGGTATGTCTTATTTCTCAAATTGAACCATCATCTGTTAATGAGGCATGTGAAGATAAATATTGGATTAAAGCTATGGAAGAAGAATTAGAACAAATTGAGAAGAATAACACTTGGACATTAGTTCCCCGACCTAAAGATAAAAATGTAATTGGAACCAAATGGGTATTTAGCAACAAAATTAATGAAGATGGTAAGGTTATCAAAAATAAAGCAAGACTAGTGTGTAAGGGATATTCTCAGAAAGAAGGAATTGATTACAATGAAACCTTTGCACCGATAGCTAGAATTGAGGCAGTTAGATTATTTTTGGCTTTTGCAACACACAAGAACTACAAAGTATATCAAATGGATATTAAATGTGCATTTTTTAATGGAGATCTTGAAGAAGAAGTTTACATTGAACAACCTGATGGAATTTCTTTGACGGATAACAAAGATATGGTTTGCAGGTTAAGAAAAGCTTTGTATGGGTTGAAGCAAGCTCTAAGAGCTTGGTATGCAAGATTGGATAAGTATCTTTTGAAGATTGGTTTTTCTAAAGGTAATGCTGACAACAAATTTTATTATAAAGTGACTAATGATGACATCTTGGTTCTAGAAGTTTTTGTTGATGATATAATCTTTGGATGAGAAGATGGATTATGTAAAGAATTTTCTATTAAAATGTAGCAAGAATTTGAAATGTCTATGATTGGAGAAATAAAATTCTTTTTAGGATTGCAAATTTCACAGACTGATAAAGGTATATTCTTGAGTCAATCCAAATACTTAAAGGAGTTACTAAAGAAATTTGGGATGGAGAACTCTAAACCGGTAAGCACACCTATGACTACAAATGACAAACTATCACCAAGGGATGAATCTACACCTGTTAATCCAACTAGATACAAATCTGTGATAGGAGGTTTACTATATTTGACACAAACCAGATGTGATATTATGAATGCAGTATGTATTGTTTCAAGATTTCAGACTAATCCTAGAGAAAATCATGAATCAGGAGTAAAAAGGATTTTCTGGTACTTACAAGGCACTATAAATCTTGGATTATGGTATCCTAGAGATGAAAATTTTGAATTATGTGCATACATAGATACAAATTGAGCAGGAGATGTGGATGATAGAAAAAGCACCACCGGCGATGCATTCTTTCTTGGAAGCAGACTAGTTTCTTGGTTGAGTAAGAAACAAAGTTGTACATCTTTATCAACAGCAGAATCAGAATATGTTGCAGCTACAACTAACTGTACATAGGTACTATGGCTTAAGAAAATGTTGAAAGACATAAAGGTAAAATGCAAGGAACCTATTACTGTCTATTGTGATAACACTGCAGCAATTGATATATCTAAGAATCCGGTATTACATTCTAAAACCAAACATGTTTCTATCAAACTAAATTTTCTAAGGGAAAATGTTGAAGAAAAAGAGATAAAACTAGTTTATGTGAATACTAAAGAGAAGTTTGCAGATATCTTCACTAAACCTCTGCCTAAGGAGACTTTTGAATATCTCAGAGACCAGCTTGGGGTCATACCCCCACCGGTAGAGACTTATGAAGTTGATGATTGTCATCAACCGACAGAATTAATAGAGAAATCTTTTATTCTGGCTTTGATGAGGAAGCTACTTCTCAGGGGGAGTAGTTGGTATACTAAATTGATTGGTATTTTGTATATGAACTTGGCTTGGTAATAACTTTGGCATTTGATGTCAAAGGGGGAGAGATTGGTATGGAAAAACACAAGGAAAACACATGTTTCTCCCAGGGGGAGAGATTGTTATTTGGGAGAGATTATTACTCTCTGTATCTGTATTTTGATTTTTGGTTATGATCTCTTTTTGGGAGATTGTTGGTTTTTGGTATTTGGCATTTCTGTTTTGGCACTTTGATGGTTTTTCCATCTTGTGTTGCCATCAATGCCAAAGGGGGAGATTGTTGGTATTTTGGTATGGTTTTGTCATTGATGTCAACACCTACTAAACACTTATCAACTCTGGCACTTTGGAGAATCAACAACATTCACCGGCAAGCAAATGACTTATGCACAATCACCAGTATCTAGTACACTGACAGGATATAATGATCACCGAAATTTGGAAGGGCATGGAAAACACTTGGTTATGTTGAAGACATCATGTGGACACCTTGTCTTGGAGTTTTGTTAATTGGCATATTCGTATTTACATATTTACTATTACTGGCAAATAGGTCCAGGTTACACCGATAGGTTTATCTATTCCAGATCAGCATGACATGCTATGAAGATGACTTATTATTGTTGTAAATGCATTAAGCTGACATTGTGAATCGGTTATTACATCGGGTATTAATTGATTTGTAAATTAATTTTATTGTATTATCCTTTAGAGCCGACCTACTAAAATTGGTCTTAGGGTATGGTATAAATGTAAGATCTTATTTGTAAGATCGATGGTGGAATGCGAAAAAGGGTTGTGTGAAGGTATATGCGAGAATAAGCAAAGCTACACATGCAAATATCATTTGAAGGTTGAAGGAGGGTTTTTGTGAAGACAATCAGAACTACACCGGTACTGAATCCAGCATATGAAGATGCTATTTTGAGCAGTACATTCTTATTGGATTTAACCATCCAATTGTAGTCAGTGTGACTCCTATTTTGTGATTGAGCAATGAGCTCTAGGCGCTTGGCCTTTCTGCATGTGCAGACCCCATTTGTATACACTTACTAGTTGCAGTAGTATCATCTGATTGTGGGTAAGGTTTCCCACCATGGTTTTTCCCCTTACAAGGTTTCCATGTACAAATATTGGTGTTATGTGTTGTGGATGACTTTGTCTTTTTGTTTCATTCATTAATCCTTATCGGTATTGCAATTAACTATTAAAACTGTCTACCGGCATATTAGACTGGTTTACCGGTATTAAGCATTAAGTTGGTTAAGTTGCTTTGGGTTTGAATTTGTTAGACAACTGATTCACACCCCCCCCCCTCTCAGTTGTCTCTGGGACCTAACATGGACAGCCTCTTCTTGTTGTTTTAAGAAAATCCATTTATTTCTTCCCTTCTTCTGAATGTTGTTTGTTAAAAATAAATAAAAATAGATGATTAAATGTGTGCAGTATTGTTGGAGTATTGGTTATGAAGTTATTGAAGATTTCATTCCATTTGGTTTTAAAAATAAAATGCAACTCCAGACCATTCCTTTTCATTTTATGTTCTTGGCTAAAATCTATTCTGGTTATATTTTTGGTTTATGAAAAGAATTTATTTCCATGGTTATGGTATATTAAAATTTGTGAAATTTGGGGAAAGTTATGCTGGCAAAATTTTGCCAAAACTCCCTGTGCATGAAAGTTTTCAAATTTGGGAAGAAAAATTGGATTGCCAGAATTTTTTATTTATTTTTTGATAAAAGTGGATAGAACCACTGAACTATATTAAATTTTAAAAGTTTTTTTACATTGTCTGGTTCAAAAAGCATTGAAGGGAAAGAACCAGTAAGAAAACCCTTTAGTATTGCTTAAGTAACACAAGCCTATTCTACCCAATACCAAATGCACATTGGCATAGTACATCAAAAAACCCATCCCAATTACATAAGCTGCATTAGATATAAAGGAAGCCACCAATAGAAGCATATAGAAGGAAGATTAAAGTATGATCACTGAAGGATGCATATCCATTACTGCCAAAAAACACCGGTCTGAACCACCCCTATCTATGACACACAATTCTCCAACCACTAGTTAGAATGATACCACATAGCAGAAATGAAACCATAATTAGACACCCTGTCAAGATAAACATTGTGATCAAGCATAGCAGAACCCACACCAAATAAGGAGGTTGATGAAGACAACAACTATGCCCTTTTTTACTTCAAAAATTCCAAAACCGAGGAAGGGATCTCATCCACACTTACCTCCCACATATTAGCATCACTGTCAATGGCTAAATTAGCCAAGAAATCTGCAATCCTATTCACTTCCCTATAATAGTGGGAAATCAAGAAGGAATCAAAAAAGTTTAATTTTTGCAAACTATGATCAAGTATATATTGTAATTTCCAACAATTCAACTTCTTTTTCATGACACTTTAAATAATAACCATAGAATCACCCTCAATTATCAAGTCCTTAATTCCCAAAGATATAGCCATATCCAATACAAAAGATAAAGCAAAGAATTATGCACAATTGTTAGACTTGAAACCAATCGCATGACAATGAGCCTGAATAAATATTACCTTATGATCATAAATTACCATACCTGCCCCTGCCACGCCAGGGTTCCCACAAGAAGCACCATCAAAATTCAATTTAAAGTGCCCTTGCGGAGGAGGTTTCCAACAAGCAAAATTTCTCTTACTTATAGCATTATTCTTATTTAAAATAGATCCATGAGAAGGTAAGACTGATAACATTCTCCAAACTCGAGTTATCCTACCATCCCAATGAGAAAAAGAGGTAAGGGTTTACAAATTCTTATAGATAAAAGACAAAGCAACTTCAGAGATGGAAGATTCAATCCTCAATAAAACCTCAGCCAAGGAAGAACTTGTTTGTTTAAAAATCCTATTATTACGCTCTAACCAAATATTCCAAATCACAATAGACGGAGAAATAATCCAAAGACATGCATAGAAAGATGAGGCAAATAGGAGAGGCCAGGCTCTAAAGTGGGAAAGGAGATCCTTACCAATAACAAAGGAAAGATTAAGCTTTTCAAACAACCACTACCAGCAATTATAGGTAAAATCACAATGAAGAAACAAGTGTGCAGAGGATTCTAATTTTTTATTACAAAAGACACAAGAAAATACTACAGTAATACCCAACCTGTCCAACCTCATTCCTGTAAGGACCCTATCCTCCACTGCTAACCAAGCAAAAGCACCAGCCTTTGGGAGGCAAGCCATATGCCTGTTGGTATTTTGGTATGGTTTTGTCATTGATGTCAACACCTACTTTGGAGATCCAGCAACATTCACCGGCAAGCAAGTAAACTGTGCAACAGTTACTGGTATATGGTTCACCGGCAGGATATATTGTTCACCGGTACCTAGAATGGTATGGAAGACACTTGGTAATGTTGAAGACATCGTGTGGACACTTTGTTTTGAAGAATTAATCATTCGTATATTCATATTTGCATATTTGCTTTTACCGGCAAATAGGTCCAGGTTATCTAGGGTTACACCGGCAGGTTTATCTTTTCCAGATCAGCATGGCAAGCTATGGAGATGATTTATTATTGTTGTAAATGTATTAAGCCGACATGTTTAATCGGTTGTTGCATCAGATATTATATTGTTTTTAAAATGTTTTATTGTAATATCTTGTAGAGCCGACCTACTAAAATTGGTCTTAGGGTATGGTATAAATGTAAGATCTTATTTGTAAGATCAAGTGTGGAATGCGAAAAAGAATTGAGTGAAGGTATATACGAGATCAAGCAGGGATATACACGAAGACATCATTTGAAGGTGAAGTTAGGTTTTTGTAGAAGCATATCAGCATTACACCGGTACTGAATCCAGCATATGAAGATGCTATTTTTGTGCAATACATTCTTATTGGATTTAATCATCCAACTGTAGTCAGTGTGACTCCCATTTTGTGATTGAGTAGTGAGCTCTAGGCTATTGGCCTTTCTGCATGTGCAGACCCCATTTATGTACACTTACTATATGCAGTAGTATCATCTGATTGTGGGTAAGGTTTCCCACCATGTTTTTTCCCCTTACAGGGTTTCCATGTACAAATATTGGTGTCGTGTTGTGGATGACTTTATGTTTATGTTTCATGCATTAATCCTTACCGGTATAGCAATTTACTGTTAACACTATCTACCGGCATACTTAATTGGTTTACCGGTATTAAGCATTAAGTTGGTTAATAAGTTTTTGGTTTGAATTTATTAGACAATTGATTCACCCCCCCTCCCCCCCTCTCAGTTGTCTCCGGGACCTAACAATGCCAAAACAACTTGTATGGCCAAGTAGATAACTCTTTAGCAACCAAGAGAGAATTATAGCCATCCTTAACTGTGTACTTACCAGAGATATTCCTTATCCAGATAAGCTCATCGTCAGCATCAGAAAGAATTATTACTCTCTCTGCCAACATCTTTTCATATTCCAATTTCACATTTTGATCAATATCTAAAAACTCAATTGATTTCCATTTTGCCACCTTAAAATTCCCACTATACTCAATTTCAAAATCATCAACCACAAAGACACCCCAAAGGGAAGAAAGAGTGGAAATTAAAGGAGACCAATCCCTCGAGTTCACTAGAGGGGGATGTCCATTCCAAACTTCCTCCCAAAACTTGACCTTTCTACCATTATGAACAATCCATGAGAGATGAGGCAAAATCACTGATCTACATTTAAATAGAAAATTCCAAATAGTTGAACCAGATGGTAAATTAGAAACTTGAAAAACATATTCTCTAGGTCCGTTATTTAAATATTTAGCAAACATAATTTGTGCCCAAAAGGAGAATGGTCTCTCATACAATTTCCAAACCAACTTAGCACCTAAGGCTAAATTCTGACTTTGTAGACTCCTAATGCCTGTGCCCCCGAGGTTTTTAGGCAAACAAACTTTATCCCATGCTACCAAAGGAAGTTTCTTCTTACCATCTTTATTATTACTCCAAAGGAAGGACCTAAGAGTATCTTGCAAACTAATACGAGCCGCTTTCAGAGACTGCAAAACAGACATGAGATAAATAGGAACAACATTTAGGACAGACTTAATAAGAACAATCTTACCAACCAAATATAACCATCTATGATTCCAGGATAGGATCCTTCTAGAGATAACTGAAATGATCTTATCCCAAAACTCAACTCTATCCTGCTTAATGAAGAAAGGTATACCAAGATAAGAACAAGGAAGATTTCCAGATGCAAATCCCCAAAAAATATTCAATCTATCCTAAACCAATTGTGAAGCATGAAGGAAAAAAATCTTTGACTTATCAACATTGATTCTCTTACCAGAAAAGGATGCATAATTCTGTATTATCCCCTTTATCACTCTTGCCTCACCCAAAGAGGCCTGACCAAATAACAAGGTATCATCTGCAAACAAGCAATGTGAAATGCTTTGTGGAACATTCTGAATCCTAATTCCCTTCCAAAGCCCTCCCAGCTTAGCGGCTCTTATAGCCCAACTGAACGTTTCAGCTAGAAGAATGAACAAGAAAGGAGATAGGGGATCCCCCTGCCTCAAACCCCTAGAAGAGGAGGAAAAATCACAAGGGGAGCCATTAATTAGAACCAAGAACCTTGCAGAAGAAATGCAAGAACGAATCCATTTGACCCATGCCTTGGAAAAGCCCAATTTAAGTAGAACAACAAACAACGCTCCCCATTCTACTCTATCATATGCTTTCATCATATCTAATTTGAGGATCACGGTCGGGATTCTCTAAGTAGAAATAGAATGCAGAACCTCATGTTCCACTATAGCTCCCTCTGTCGTCTCCCTTCCTGGAACAAAACCACGTTGTTCTAAAGAAATGATCTTAGGTAAAATTTTAGCCAACCTTAAAGAAATAGCCTTGGTAAAAATCTTGTACAAAGTATTACATAAAGCAATAGGGCGAAAATCAGCAAATGTCTTAGTAACTTCTTTTTTTTTAGGAATAATTGCAATCATTGTATTATTAAGATCTTTCAAAACAGACCTATTCCTTCTAGCTTCCTCAAGGGCCAATAAAACATCATTTCCCACAAAATCCCATCATTTCTGAAAAAATAAAGGAGTAAAGCCATCCAGTCCTGGAGCCTTATCAGGGTTCATTGCAAAAACAACATTCTTAATTTCATCCAAAGAAAAAGGAGACATCAACATTTTATTATCTTCCAAAGATATCAAAGAAGGAATATTAGAAGAAATGTTATTATGAAGATCTCCATGCTCTGAAGACAATAGTGACTTAAAAAACCTAACTGCCTCTGAAGCAATATCCTCCTGTTCTATTAAAAGTCTGCCATTTGGACACTCAATACAAGATATCCTATTTTTACTTCTCTTAATTTTTGTTGAAGAGTGAAATTTTTTTGTATTTTTATCACCATCTGAAAGCCAGATCTCCCTCGATTTCTATCTCCAATAGATTTCTTCTCTGGACAAAACTTCTTCAAGCTCTACTTTTAGCAATTTTAGTTCATCAAAAATAAGAGGCACCATACCATGTTGAATCACATGTGAATTAAGACATTCAATCATATCTTGAATCCTCTATTTTTCTTAAAAGATGTTCTTAAAATGCAAGATATTCCATTCTCTAATATTAAATTTCAAAAATCTCAACTTCTTAGCAATCTGAAACATTCAGGATCCAGAGCAATAAGGACCAGAACTCCACCATATTTTGAGAAAAGGCAAAAAGGAAGAATCTTTAAACCACATAGGTTCAAATTTAAAGGGTGACTTAAAAGGAGCTTTATCTTCCAGAATTGATAGGGAAATTGGAAAATGATCTGACCCCAAAACTGGAAGAATAGAGGAAAAAAATTCAAACTCTGAATCAATCCAAACATCTGATAACAAAAACTGGTCTAACCTTTCTGCAATCTGAGAAAAATCTCTTCGCATATTTGTCCATGTGAAAATCCCATTCTGAAACTGACAATCAAACAGACCCATGTCCTTAATGAACATCCCAAAGTCTTCAATAATTATTTTATTAGGAAGAATACCTCCTTTCTTTTCTCCTAAATCAATGATAGCATTAAAATCCCCCCCAAATATTATAAAGGGACCATGCCTTAAAGAGGAGGAAATTCTCTTAAGATCTCCCCATAATTTAGTCTTCCTTTGAACCAGAAGGAGCATAAATATTAAAAAGCCAAAACTTAACCTTCAAAAGCTTGCTTTTAACTAAGGCCAACATCCAGTTTACAGTAGAAGCAACTAGCTCAACCTCAATGTTATAGTTATTCCAAAGCAATGCCAAACCCCCTGACGCACCACAAGCTGGGGAGGAGAGGAATTCCCACTTTCTCCAAGAAGAAAAAACCAAATCAGCAGACTCCTTTGACAATTTTGTCTCTTGCAACATGAAAATATCACACTTAACTAAGTCCATCTGAGACTTAATTAAGCGCATCTTGTTAGGGGCATTTAAGCCCCTAACATTCCAAGATACAATTCTCATTGCTCTCAAGGGGAGACCGAGGCTCCCCTTTCCTTTAGATGGAGAAGACTTCCCTTCTCCAAAACTACTTTGAAGATTACGATTCACAGCCCCCGACCTAGTAACAGGAGGACTGATAATAGACCTCTTACTCCTCTTACCCTTAGGAGTACCACTTCTTTTCATAGTGTCACCAAGAGAAACTGAATGCTTCCCTTTCCCAACACTAGGAGAAAGAGACAAAGTACAATACCGAATTGCACAGGAGATTGCAGGTACAATACCGCATAGGTACTTGCAGGTTTGAGTGTACCTTATTGGTCCTAAGGAATTGGAATAGGTAGTCGTTAGACCCTCGTTCTACCCGAGTCATGCTCAAGTGAGCATCGTCAGTCGCCCATCGGTTTCCCCTTGGTTGGTTTTGTGGGTCGTGTATCTAGTTGACTTTATTGGGTTACATGTTTTGCGTGTGGTAAAATTAATTATTTAATTCCAAGAATTTAATTAGATTAAATGTGTTCTTTTACGCATTGGTAATTAAGGGACTAAATTAAATAGGACCCTTTGTGTGTGATTAATCATTAATTAGAATTGCTCAATTCATGTTTGTAGCAAGTTCCATTAAATGGTTATTTTTAAATGATGAATTTATTAAGTTTATGCATTGAGAAAGGAAAGGTTAAATAGTATTGGAAAAATTAATTTTTACCCTCTTTGGCATGTTGAAAAAAAATGTTAGTTTTAATTCAAATGAGAAAATCTATTTTGGAAGAAAAGCTATTTGTGCATATTAAATTTGTTGGAAAATGGTTTTCATTCGTATTTTTTTGGTTGAAAAATATTTTAAACCTAAAATGAACTTTTGGTCAAAATATTCCTTTTTAACCTAGGTTTTGGAAAAAAATTTGGAGAGAGTTATTTTTGGGAATGGAAATTTTGGGCATTTGTGGGAGAACGAATTTCTTGAGCTTGCAAGTTGAGCTCTTCATCGAATCATTCTCCAGGATTGTTGATAGAGGTTGGATTCTTATTTATCTCCTTGGTTTTTGCATAAAGAGATTATTTTGATTTGAATGAAATCTGAGTGGGTGTGTTGAAAAATATTTCAAATTTGTGGATTAAGGAAGAATAGTAGTTATATCTTGAATTTGAGACCTCCTTGCTTTCTTGCTCTACCTCCAGATCAATTCCTATTAGTGCAAATTGATTTTATACTGAAAATTGTTACTACTTATCAAGTTGCCATTAGTTTTTATGTTCAAAGTTATTCTATATACTCTAGTCGGTTTCTACTACCGAAATATTTATTTGGTATGCACAGTCCAGTCAGTTATAGAAGAAATTAGTCACAGAGCGTAGAATACACCGAGTTGTCTACCGAGTATCATTTCATGTCTACCGAGCAACAAAGATGACACACCGAGTTGATATACACCGAGTGAAACGTGTTACCAAATTCATTGAACTTGGACATACATATGAAAACGTGTTACAAGATCGAGGAACATCTAACCGTTATCACATTGGAAATTGCACTTAAAGATTGTGTATGATTTTGAGGTCATCTAACCAGTGAAATATTTTGCATGGTTATTCATTCGATAAAACATGTTTGTAAGATCGAACCAATGAATGGATCACCGACATAAGAGATCTATATATACAACATGGATTAAGATCAGAAATATACATGTAGCATGACAAAAAGGAAGATATAGAAATATATGAAGCAAGACATGTGAAAGGACTAAGTGTTATGACTGTTACAGAGATGCAGAGGTCACCGAGAAGGATTTCAGAGAATAGTCAAAGAACAGAGTAAACAGAAGGGTTTACCGAGTTACTATATGGGTTACCAAGGTATGCTATAAGCAAGGTAATCTTATTCTAAGCACATAGAATCTGCTATAACATTCCAGATGTAAAGTTGCAAATATTTGTAATGATTTTATTGTAATATTTTGAAGTTGTAAGAGAAACCTTTAACAGGGTAAAAGACTCTAATCAAGTCTATAAATTGTAAAGCCTCTAACCAGGTGCAGCATTTAGATTAAATGTTGTAAAATCCTTTAGCAAGGTAGATCTAACAGATCTTGATACTCCTAATAGGGTAAGCTATCAAAAATAGCTAAACATGTAGCTCTAACCGAGCAACCTTTATTATTGTAGTAGTGAAGTTGTGGGTGCCATCCCCACCGTAGTTTTTCTCCCTAACCAAGAGTTTCTCCGTAACCAAAATATATGTGTTATGGAGTGAATCATGTATGATTGTTATCTATTTGTTTTAGCTTTATATTATGTTACTGCACTATTCGGTTTATGCATAACAGTAACATTATTGTTGAAGAAAGGTTTTGAAGTACTGATTCACCCCTCCCCTCTCAGTACATTAGCTTTCCATATTGGGCCTAACAATTGGTATCAGAGCTTCAATCTTGGAAAAGGGTTTAACTGCCTAAAGAGAAAGATCTTATCAATGGAAGGCTATAAACAATCTCAGAAGATTGTGTATCTGCAAGAAGAGCTGGATCATGCTAATCAAGTGATTGCAGACATGCAAAGACAAATGCAAAAATCTCTAAAAGTGAGAAGAAGATTTTCTAATGATTTTCAAGACTCTCAAGAGTTAGTGGAACAAATTGAGACATCATCTGAGAACAGTATGT
Source organism: Cryptomeria japonica (assembly GCF_030272615.1). NCBI lineage: Eukaryota > Viridiplantae > Streptophyta > Pinopsida > Cupressales > Cupressaceae > Cryptomeria > Cryptomeria japonica. Next base: position 374,088,658 of record NC_081406.1, on the reverse strand, counting down.
CTGAAGAGACTGAAGAAATGATTGGAGTATTGAAAGAAAAGAACAAAGCACTGGTTGATCAACTAAAAGCAATGAAAAGAGAACATGAACATTTCAACACACAGATGACTGAAAATCTTGATGCATTGAGGACAGTCGAGGATAAAGTAAGAGATCTAGAAAGAGAGAAACAACAACTTGAAGCCTTAGTATCTGATAAGAATGATCAAATCACAAGGATGACTAGAATTCAACAAAACCTGTCAGATCAACTAGGTTATGCACATCATGAAGCAAATCTAAAAAATGATGAGAATCAAGCATTGAAACTTGAAGTATCAAGGTTGACCGATGAACTTGAAACAGAGAAGAAATCCAAAGAAACACTGAAGAAGAGTTATGAAGCATCAAAGATGTTGGATGAGCAACTGAATACAAGAAGACCCAACAAAGATGCAGGAATCGGTTACAAAGGAAAATACTCTACTGAGAAGGGAATCCATACTACCGAGAGAGGAGAATCATCAAAGCAAGCTGGAATCAAGAAGAACATCAAAAGAAAGAAGCCTATTTGCAACTGCTGTGGAAATCAAGGTCACACTGCCAACATGCGCCAAATCAGAAAAGGTAAGCAACCGAATGTCACTAAGTCCAATGGTTATTGTTACAATTGCAATAAATATGGTCACACATCTAATCAATATAGGACAAAGTCTGTTAACAATTATCAGAAGGCAAAATTCAAAGGGTTTTGTAAAAACTGTAATAGATATGGACATAGTACCGAGAAGTTTGGTTTAAGTAAAAGAACTATATGTGGTCTGCACACTGAGCAAATGTTAGAGGTTACCGAGCTCACACAAATCCTTACCGACAGTATTCTACAGTACCATGGGATTACAATACAAGGATAGGTGTGAATGTTGTGGAAGATATGGACATATAAGTGCCAACTGCTTTATGAGGTTTGGAATGAACAACCAAAGATCATGGAGAAATCCTGGTATGGCATGTTTTCATTGTAACAAAGTTGGACACTTGGTTGGAGATTGCAGAGATCAACCTAGAAAAGACACTGAAGAAATAAAAGACAAATTAAAGATGATTTGGAAAAAGAAGGAAATTGTGTCAAATGAAGAAAGCACCTTACCTACCGAGTTAGGTGCACCTATTCCAAATTAATCGGTAAAGGTATGAAGGGACTGCATTCTCTCAAGATTAAATATTAACAGTTCCTATTTTATTATGTACTTAATTCAAAATCTGCATAGTTAAAGATGTATTAGTAAGTTTGAAATTCTATCAAAGTCTTTTGGAGCACTATACAGGAAACCTGTCAATTCGGTGAATGCAGGAAACCTGTCAAGTCGGTAAATGAAGGCAGTCTGGCTACTTGGTTAAAGCGGAAAAAGAAAAGAAAGTTTAGTGGAACTGAGTGCATTTAATGTTTTTGACCTAACCTGCATGGATCCCGATAAGGTATATTGTGTACTTAAAGCATTTTCACGGTCATTTTTACTTACCAAGTTTGAGAGAGTAGAGCAAAGAAAATTCAAGGTATTTACATCAATCTCAACGCATTGTTAAGCTGGTTTACCGATCTTATCAAGTTGCTATTATCTGCTAAGTGTAAAATGTTTGAAAATCCTGAAACCCTAAGGATCTTTTGTTAGCTTTTATCTGAAATCTACAAATGGCATCTAAGATCCAAGATCCCATCGTTGTCAAGAATGTTGAAAAGCCCTCACTAAAATACTCTCTAAATCCCAAAGTTGCATATGAACCAAATGAGAAAACCGCATTTTCACTCATCCCAGATAGAGTGTTATTAGTCGAGGATGTGAGATTCTTCACCAAATGTCATGTTGAAGAACTCGGTCATGTCGAAATCAAAGACACCTATGATGAATTGTGCACAGATGGTAAATTGAATAGCAAGTATGAGCACATTAAGATCAAGGGATTAACTGAAGCCCTAACCTATCTCCGTGTGTTCAAACCCCAGTGGGTCAAGTTTGTTCTAAGCAGAGTTCATGATGATTTCATGTGGCTAGAAGAGCAACCATTTAAGATTACCAAGGAAATCATTCATCTGATTACCGATTACCCCATTTATGATCATGCCCGAGCCCAAAAGATGATATAACAAAAGGAATTGATCAGTTTAACCGGAGTGGAATCAGATTGCAGAGGAATGAAACTAAATAATGTCATAGATGCAGAACTAAAATTTTCCATTAGAGTAATAGGTTACTATTTCTTCCAATCGGCAAGGGAAAACAGTGTACCCTGTGCAGCAGTAGACCTAGCATACAAAATTGTGAAAAAGGGAATGAAAATTGATCTATGTGAGGTGTTGCTGAAAAACCTGTTTGAGAATCTGAACACCATCAGGAAGCTGAAGAAGAACAACTTGGCTAATACACTAAAGTTTGGATCACTACTTGTATGCATGTTTTTCTATTTTGAAAAATTCTTTCCATCAATCGGTAAAGTTGTTTGGGAACTACACCAACCAATCACCCATCAGATCAATGACTTCATCAAGAAGTTAGGTGATAATTTTAATGATATTATGGATGATTACTTCAGTAAATTTCAAGAGAAAATGCATAACAGGTACTGGATTCCACCCAAGCTAGTGGAGAAATACAAAAATGACATATGTTTTGAAGTAGACACTGATTACTGTTATGTGAATGATGTGGAACCAAGAACTCAATCTGTGTCACCTATGGGATACGAGATTGATTTTGACATCACACAACAGCAAATTGATGCATTTCTCACATTGTCGAGGCATGCTACCGAGATGAGGTATGGAACCTATGAAGAAGTAAAGGAAAAGGTAAAAATGAGCATTGTAGTACCCAAAGCTACAAGAAAGGCAACAAAGATGGTAAACGCATTATCGGAGAAATTTGGAGAAGACTCTTCCTCCACATCTATCAAAGGCACTATAGCCATTACCAAAGAGGCAGCTATAACACTGAGCACCGAATTGCCTAAGGTAAAAGTGTTGAAAAGAAAGAAACTGGATTCATCAAAGGCCTCACTGACTCCATCAGTAAAGCGACCTAACACTAGAGCATCTGCAGCTTCACCAAGTAAGAAAACAAAGAGTGTTACTATTCCCAAGGTAACAAAGACCTACAAGAATCTACTCAGAGACTCATTTTGGCAAAAGAGTCCAGTGACACCGAATCTAAGGATGCAAGCAAATTTTAGACTGTCAAGAGCAAGAAGGTAAATGTACATAGTGTTGAAAATTTCTGTGCTAATCTGAAAGAATATGGTGGATTTGGAGGATTTAGGTATGTTAAGTATGAAACTAGAAATAATGATGAAAAGAGACAAATTGAAGAAGCTGTCATCTGCACACTTCTAAAATTTTGGTTGGCTCCATTAGAACTATCTAAGTCACTTCCGAATGAATTATATTTACATATTGACAATAGGTGGAAGTATGCAATGGACTCGGAGAAACAGATCAGAGAAAGAAGTCTGGTACATCTCTTTCCTGACATGTCAGTAGCTGAAATAAAAGAACATCTGACAACCTACAACACAAAGTTTCTCATCAAACAAAGAGCCTTAAAACTGATGAATGGTCTGTATATTGAAGTAGAAAATGAGACAAAAGCAAAGTGGCAGGAAATCTTTAAAATCAAGGATGCTGGTGAGCAAGCTACAGTTGAAATTATTGATGTCACCGAGCAAGATCCTGATGTTACTAAGCAAGACCCTGCTGACACCATTCAAATAGATGAAGATATCATGGATACAGAGGCACCGGAACAGGAAATGATAGAAGGCAATGCATATGCAAAACTTGTATCCAGTGAATCAGTCATGGAACAAGTTCAGCCTTATCCACCGGTCAATCAACCTGTCTCAACTGAAGCCCCTCAGGATACGGATCAAGTCACCGAAGGTCACAAGTCTACAGCAGGAGAAGGTACTACTCAAGAACAGACATCTCAAGCACCTTCTAGCACTGAAAATGTTGTAACTGAGACACCGAGTACCAAGACACCAAAGGACTCTACAGAGGCTAAAGAAACCAACCAAAGTGTTGCCTCTACCGAGCAACCTACCGAGGGTCATCAAGCCTCACAAGCCATTGTCTTAGTTCAATCAGTGAAAGGTAAAGAAAAGAAGATGAAAAAGCATAGTTTTAAAGTTGATTTGTCAAAACCAATAGTGTTGCCCAATGTAGACATATCAAAATTAAAGGGGCAAGCACTCATTGATTTCGGTGAACTATGCAAATCAAAGGCCGAACAAGAGAAGCAAATGGCGATTCAAAAGAAAAATAAGGTACTTCAGAAGGTGAAAGCGCTCTTAATAGATATGCTACCTAAAGCTACAGTGTCAACAGATGTAGCCATCCACATTCAACTGGATGAACTCCTAACAAAGATAGAGACATCTGGAGTAGATGCATCGGAATATTTGAGAAAGCTAAAAGACAAGGAGCTCACTGCAAAAATGATAGAAGAGGTACATAAAGCTATAGCTATTGGCAAAGTTAAACTTGGCAAATTTATTGCTGAGTTGACTCCTCAACTCAAGCACATTCATTTTTTATTTCAGAAACTCTGTACATTTTCTTTATTCATTAAAGACATCAAAAATAAAATAGAAGCAATTGAGAAAGAGATCACCGATCTCTCAAATAAGTTGACCACAGAGCCCAATTTAGTTCAGAATTTCTATACAAAGTTACAACTCATTGCTCAACAATTGGACCTAAGAAATGAAGAACACAAGATCAAGATGGACATAATGACACTTCAGACATTATTCCTTCCTCATCTTTCATCCATCCAAGAACAGATCATCTGAGCCACCTCCTTATCTACTACACAAGAGGGAAGCACTCTAGATAGCTTAATATCATTATTGGTTGATATTCAAGCACAAAATTCTTTAATGGACAGTGTAAAGGATGCCCTCTCTGTCGCTCTCATCGAAGCACGGACCAAGTACAAATCCATTTTTGACCAGTTGCCTCCACCAAATGGTAACTAAGTCTTGATGTTTGTCAAAAAGGGGGAGTGATATAGTATTCAAAGCATCAAAGTATAATATCAAACAAAAGGAGTGTAGTATATAGGGGGAGTATACCGAGCAGAGTAAGCAAAGTATCCAAGTGTAGTGAACCAAGCAGTGAATAGAACAATAAGCAAAGAACAAGTGCAACACACAAAACATTAATCACCGAGCATGCAAAATAAAAGTTTTGTACAATATAGCGATAAGGGGAGTATATTTGGATTTACTATTTCATTGACAATTGTATATACTGTCAGTATAGTCAAATTTTGCAAGTATATAGATTATTGAGTTATAACTTTGAAAGTAGTTTTTGTCAAACATCTCAACTAATGTCAAAAGGGGAGATTGTTACTACTTATCAAGTTGCCATTAGTTTTTATGTTCAAAGTTATTCTATATACTCTATTCGGTTTCTACTACCAAAATATTTAGTCGGTATGCATAGTCCAGTCGGTTATAGAAGAAAGTAGTCACAGAGCGTAGAATACACCAAGCTGTCTACCGAGTATCATTTCATGTCTACCGAGTAGCAAAGATGACACACCAAGTTGATATACCCCAAGTGAAATGTGTTACCAGATTCATTGAACCTAGACATACATATGAAAACGTGTTACAAGATCGAGGAACATCTAACCGTTATCACATTAGAAATTGCACTTAAAGATTGTGTATGATTTTGAGGTCATCTAACCAATGAAATATTTTGCATGGTTATTCATTCGATAAAACATGTTTGTAAGATCAAACCAATGAATGGATCACCGACATAAGAGATCTATATATACAACATGGATTATGATCAGAAATATACATGTAGCATGACAGAAAGGAAGATATAGAAATATATGAAGCAAGACATGTGAAAGCACTAAGTGTTATGACTGTTACAGAGACACAGAGGTCACCGAGAAGGATTTCAGAGAACATTCAAGGAACAGAGTAAACAAAAGGGTTTATCAAGTTAATATATGGGTTATCAAGTTATGCTTTAAGAAAGGTAATCTTATTTTGAGCACATAGAATCTGCTATAACATTCCAGATGTAAAGTTATAGATATTTGTAATTATTTATTATAATATTTTGAAGTTGTAAGAGAAACCTTTAACAGGGTAAAAGACTAACAAAGTCTATAAATTGTAAAGCCTCTAACCAGGTGCAACATTTAGAATAAGTGTTGTAAAATCCTTTAGCAAGGTAGATCTAACAGATCTTGATACTCCTAACAGGGTAAGCTATCAGAAATAGCTAAACATGTAGCTCTAACCGAGCAACCTTTATTATTGCAGTAGTGAAGTTGTGGGTGCCATCCCCACCGCAGTTTTTCTCTCTAACCAAGAGTTTTTGCATAACCAAAATATATGTGTTATGGAGTGAATCATGTATGATTGTTATCTATTTGTTTTAGCTTTATATTATGTTACTGCACTATTCGGTTTATGCATAACAGTAAAGTTATTGTTGAAGAAAGGTTTTGAAGTACTGATTCACCCCTCCCCTCTCAGTACATTAGCTTTCCATATTGGGCCTAACATGTGTGGGTTTTGATTAAGAAATTTCATTTTTTGAATCTCTTATTTTGGTTCTTGAAATGTGAAATCAGTTGTGTTTGGGCAAATTAGTTGGATGAGTGTGAATAAATTGATTCCATTTGCCCAATATGAAACTCTGTTGGAGAATTTTTCCCAGTTTTTAACTTTATGGGTTTGGTTATTCAAAAATTTCAATGGCATTGGAAACCCCTGTTACTCTAGGAATTAACTTGTTTAATTTGTCTCGGTCTGAGATTGTGTATGCTTTTGGGAAGGTTTTCTTTTAATAATAAAATGTTAAAAAATATAATAATAAAAAATATATATATGTTGACCCACGTGGCTAGGAATACCCACCATGTGGGCAGGTAGCAGCACTACTGGGTAGTGCCTGCTATCGTATGGTAGCAGTACTACTGGTATTAACAGTGGCTAGTGCTTGATACCGTAAGGTAGCAACACTACCGGTTGGTAGTGTCTTCTACTGGTTGGTAGCAGCACTACTGACAGGTAGCTGCCCCGCTCATTCCTTTTTGTTGGTGGGAATTTGGTCTGCTTACCAAAAAAAAAGAATGCGTGACTATAAAGTCATTTTTATATGCATTTTAATTTTAATTAAAATATATTTAATTGAGATTAAATTGGTGTATTGTGTTATGTAGCTCATTAAAATGAATAACATATGGTTTTTTGGTAATTTTGGAAAGTAAATTAATTCTATGTTATTTAGTAAATTTAGGAGCAATAAAATGATATATTTATATTGTTTGGAAAATCCTAAGAAAGGAAATAATATTGTATTTGTAAATTAGATAAAGAAATATTATACTATTAGTGAATCCTTGGAAATTAATATAATGAATTAGTTGGAAATTTCTAGATTTGAATAGAATGTTAATTGGGGAAATACGCAGATAGATAGTTAGAGTTAGAGAATTGATGACATTTTCTCTTAACGAAATATGGACATCAGATGAGAAATACATTTGTTAAAGTTGTTTTCATGAATTGGATTATAGGCACGATCTTATGATTGCAATCTTAGTATTGAATTTATTATGTAATGGTGTCCTTGCCAATTATTGTAATTGGAAATTTAGATCAATTAGAAAACTTGACTGATTTGTATCTTAAACGGTATGGAAAAAGATTGTCTTTTCAGATTTATGTCAATGCCTGTTTAGTTTTCGGTATTTACATTTGATTATGAAATGGCAAGTCCTTGACTGTAATTGTTGGATATTGTCATATGGTTGTTTTGGTATCTGCTTATGTCCTTGAACTCAAGTATTGATTGTTTTAATGTGACAATTTTAAATCTGGATGTGTCCTTGATTGCAACTGTTGGTTGTTGCTGTGTGGTTGACTAAAGCCGGTCATGTCTCTAGTCAGAGAACCGTCAGTCAGTGCACCTCATTGGAGGACATGTTTGGCCAAGTGGGTATTCCTACTGTATTGAACTTTGTATGCTTATCTTGGTGTATTCCTTGGTTTTTGGAGTTTCGTTTGATTACGTTCTAGTGTCATATGGGAAAGTGGCTTTCGAGTAAGGGCCGCACCCAAAGTAGTTGCAGGGTAACCCATCAAAAGTGTGTCTAAATAAGTGATAACTTAATAGTTTATTTGAGAGATTAATAGATGGAAACACTAAATAAGTCAATTGTGCCCCATGCATGGGATGAGGGCTAGTATAGACTTGGCATGCAATGAGAAGGTCTGAAATGGAAAACCAACAACCTTATCTCCATGAAAGGATGTGTTGGGTCCACATGAGACATGGATGGGCCGAAGGTTCAAGAAAGGTTGCCAGGTTAACCCGGTAGATGGGGCCGGAACCTATGGAGGCCTGCCAGGATAGCCATACCAAGTTATGCGATGACACTGGTCCCTTATCTTCTCTAGTGTGCAGTTTGAGTGGTCTTTGTTAGGAACACTGTTATGCAGTCATATCTGGTTGTTTATGCCCTTGTGAGAACCTAATATTCATATTATACCATGGGTTGCTTATGATGGGTTGCGAGAACTTAGTTTCGTGGGTGCTCCAGTTGTTCTTTTGAGACTACTACTTATCATGTTCAGATGGATCCTTTTCCTGTTTGGGGATCATTCTTGTATCTATTGGACTGATGTGGTCATATGTATTATTGGGTTATGTACGCCTTGATGGCAAGATGTAAATGATGTGAACCTTATGTATTCTTCACCCTATTATTTATCAAAAGGGTCTTGTAGCTGAGCAGACCCAGAGATGTAGCCCACTAGGGGTGAACTCTGATATCATTTTGGTGTCATGTAGTGTTTTGTTCTTCTGTTTTCTCTTTATTTAGCATGTATAGATGGCATTATGGTTAAAATGTATAATGTGAATTAGATGATGATAATCTTACATGCATGTTTGTATTTATCTTATTAAATGCAATAATTTGCATCATGAAGCATGTAGATTTGCATAATGGAAAGTATTCATTAGTTCTAATGCAATTAAGGTATGCATGGAAATTAGATGCATGGCGTATGTTTTAATGTAAGATTGGATATAATGTATGGTTAAATTGTAATGGATGAACTTGGCATGTTATCTATATTTTTAACCTATCGGATAAATTTATCCTTGTTTAAAGTATTATTTAACTTAATTGGATTTATTAACGTGAGATGAGTTAGTGTTGAATCAAGTAATCACGTTGGGAAACACTTTAGGTGTTATTCAAGTCTTTCATTGGGTAGTTCTGAGCTTAATGTTTATTCAATGTATCATTATTCTAGTATTATCTTTAAAAAAAGATATTTGCACTCTATTCTTGTGTTTTAGCTTTATCCCTTCGGGGTTTCCTGGCGGGGCATTACAGGACTTGTTGTGATGTCATCTATTTATTTGATGGAAAATTTAATGGATTGTTATGCCTAGTATTTATTGGCCAAGAGGCTCATTTTGGTATATTTGATTTTGTTGTAGCCTTGCATATGTTGTGAGAGTATGTGTGGAAGTTATTGGATGCATATGAGTGTTATTTTCATGTTTTATTATGGTTTAGAGCCTTTTGTGATTTATTTTTGGTCCATGTTAGGGGGAGCGGGCTTCCTTGTGATGATCGAGGTCATGAGAGATAGGCTTGCATGAGGTTCCTTTTAAGGATGCATGAAGTCTAGACCGTCAAGGCACATTTGGAGTTTACCTTAATTTGTAAATAAGTGATAACCTAATAATTGATGGGTTGGGTAGCTAGACTCATTAATAAGTTAATAAATTGATTTGAGCCTCATGACTTAGTCCTGGGGAGGATGATTTAGGAAAAGCATGAGAAGGCCGTGAAGATGGTAAGCTAATCTCCCTTAGTCTCTCATAGGTTGAGATGGCTCCACATGTCCACCAAGCTAGTGTCTTATGTTATTATGTTTTTGAGGATGGCATGTGATGACACTCCACTCCTACACGAGTTCCCCTTGATTATTTATGATTATGCCTTATTAGATTATTTTGTGTCTTCATGAGTTATACGCCTCTAGGAGTTTATTCTTGTTGTAATTTGTGGGTTCTTGCATGAGATTCCTTATGTGGTTAGTTTCTTTGGTTATAGGTGCCAGCTTAGGTTTAAAGTGTGTGTTGGTATCTTGTGTCATCTCCTAGCATGGGGGATGGTTCCTTTGGTTCCACATGGTCGGGTGCTTGGTGCTTTTTAGCCATTGGGATGTTCTCTTGGATTCTTCATGTGTGGATGTGGATTCTTCTTCATGATGATTATGGATATACCTTGTAGTAGATTTATGTAATGAATATGATGAAATGCATGTAATGTAATATTCTTATATGTAGTAGTTGGAATCTTGTAGTAGGAAGATCTATGCTCATGATGTATTTAATTTACTTGTATTTATAAGATGAATTGTAGTCAGAATTAGAATTAAATCATATTTTGTAATGGGATATTAGGGATGTAATTGTACTATTGTGGAGATGTGATCTTATGTATCTCGGAAATAAAATGGATTGTGATTGAAATGGAAATGGACTTGCATTGTGGTTTAGTTGTATTATTCCATAGAATGTTTAGAAAGCAAGATAGAATGTAAAATAATATTGTAAGAGGAATATTCATAGAGTAAGAAATGAATATGTTAGAAGATGTTAATTAGATCTAGTGAAGACGAATGATTCATATAGGTGCATTGGTAGAAAGGAAACTATGCATATCATGTAAGAACTGTAAGTAGGAAGTTGTAGTAAGATCATTGTATCATGCATTTGGAAATAATGATAAGAAAGATGATCATGCTAGAATCAGTTGTAATTGATGCTTATTTAGTTTGATTGGTAGAGAAGGATTATATCTATGCATTAGGATTGCATTATCATAAAAAGGAAAAGAGCATGTAGATAGGAAATGTCGGGTTAAATATATATTTGGTTTTGGTGCTTAAAATGAATGTAGGATATGGCATTGTCTTGTATTTTAAAATAGGTATCAATTATGTTAGTAGAATGATATAATGGCATACATATCTTGATGGATGAATAATGTAGTAGATTGCATATCTCATCATTAGGGAATTAAATATGATGCATTAAATCAAGATGGAGGATGCTTATCATGTGTGTAGGATGTCATTATGGTCGTGAGTTAAGTAATGATGTTATGTTATTTCTGCTTGCGTTATCTGATAAATGTGTAATGATATATGTTCATGTTGGTTAAATGGTTAATGAATGTAATTAAATGGAGATTTTATGTGTTACATTAGTTGTTATTAGATGTTAATTAAAAAACAAATTCTCTATTTGTATGTTAGACGTTTAGTTTCTCTAGGGTATATTGGCGGGCATTACATTTGGTATCAAAACCCATGTTCAAACACTGGGTACTCTGGTTTCAATTGAGCCCATAGTGCATGTTAGCATTTAGCATGGGGTAGCCCACTGGTTTTATCCCTGCTATTTATTTTCTTGTTATAGTTTCCCTATATGGTTAGCTTATAGTTTCCTTTGCGTCTTGCTTTGACAAGATGCATGCTAGGGGTAGAGATTGTTGTCGTCTTGGTCACATGGGTACTCATAGAAACCCTCATCCTGAGGTTTCTGAGGAGTCACACCATGAGGAGAAGCAACAAGAGCAGCTTAGAGATGATGTGATTCCACAGTTGGTGAACATGCTTCAGAAGCTTCTTGGTCACCTAGGACCGAGACAGGCGGAGAACCAGTAGGAGGGATCTCATCATTCAGAGCATCGAGAGAGAGAGTGTTTACATTCTCCTACGAGGAGAGTTGATGTGGATCAGGAGGTGCTTGCAGATAGTCACATGAGAGATCTGATGAGGACTCATCCTCCTACCTTTGATGGCTTGGGCAATGGCATGGAGGAAGAAACATAGTTATTAGACTTAGGTAGGTATTTTTCTATGCACCAGTGTAGCAATAACACCAAGGCAAGATGTGTGATTATGCACCTTCATGATTTTGAGATGACATGGTGGCACATGGAGGAATAGAAGTTGCATTTGGACATAGCGATAATATCTTGGGAGTTATTCTTAGATCAGTTTCATGCCATATTTCTTTCAGATCATTGGAGGCAAAGGAAGGCCGATGAGTTCCATGATTTGAGACAACGGAGGATGACTGTGGAGTAGTATGAGTGCAAGTTCTTCGAGCTTAGACAATATGTTAGGTATGCAGATGATGAGTCGATGTTGATTCAGCACTTTGTGAGAGGCCTTAGTGATCGTATTAGTGGAGAGGTTTCGGATGCATGAACCTAAGACCATGGAGGCAACTATGGAGAAGGTGATGCTAGCATAAGATAATCTTACCTTAGCATCAAGAGGAGTGACAATTAGTGCACCTGCTATAGGACCTATTGTGAGAGGATCTCAATAGTAGTTTGCACATTATGCCAGGAGCCATCCTTCTTCTTTATGCGATGGTCAACGGTTTAAGAAGAAGTTTTCTCAGGGGGAGACCTTTGCACAAGGTGCGATTATAGGGTGACTGGAGTCACAGTCGTCAGCGTGACAAGAGACCTACTCCTTCTCAGCCAATGCAGAGTTCTTAGCCATTTTCTAGTAGAGACAGTGTTCAACAGTCAAGTACAGCATGTCAGGTAGCAGAGTGTTTGGCAAGAGAGATTGTTTTGCATGTGGACAGCCAAGACACATTATTGTTCATTGTCCTTAGTGTACTTCTCAGATGTCAGGGCAGAAGAAGACAACTACTTCTGAGCCTACAGTTGGAGATGCAGGAAGGTCTTATCATGTTTTTGGGGTGGTTGATAACTGTCAGGCTGAGCATCAGGCCACCATGGTGGAGACATGAGGTGTGATAAGTGGTATCTCTTGTTCAGTGTTATTTGATTTAGGAGCATCAAATTCTTTTATTTCTCCTTTTCTAGTAGAGCGATGTGGGGTCGCTATGAAAAAGAAAGATGATATGTGGCAGGTAGAGTTAGCTACGGGGTCCAAAGTGGTAGTGGATTGCCTTGTGCTCATTTGTCCTTTAGTCTTTGGATATTTCCATACTTTTTTGGATCTTCATCTTATGTCTTTGGTATCTTATGACATGGTTCTTGGTATGGATTGTCTTGGATCACACCGAGCATGAATAAATTATAGAGGTAAGAGAGTACAGTGGGTGGATGATAGTGGGAAGAGTGTGGAGGCTGTAGGTATTTAGAGACCTGTCTCTCTTCGCATAATTTCTGCTATGCAAATGAAGAGGTGTGCGCATAAGGGTTACCAGTTGTTTGTGATTAGAGTGAAGGATGTGGATGAGGGAGTTAGTTTAGAGGACTTATTACATCAGCATCCCATTCTTTAGGAGTTTGAAAATGTTTTTCCTAGTGATATTACAAGCATGTACCCTTCGCAAAATATTGATTTCAGGATTGATTTGGTGCCAGGAGTTGATCCTATCTCTAAGGCTCCCTATCGGATGACCACGCAAGAGTTGATCGAGTTGAGAGTGCAGTTGGAGGATTTATTGGAGAAGGAGTTTATCCATACTAGTGTGTCCCCTTGGGGTGCACCTATGTTATTTGTGAAGAAGAAGGACAGATCTCTTCAATTATGCATTGATTACAGGCAGCTTAATAAGGTGACGGTGAAGAACCGATATCCCTTGCCTCGGATAGATGATTTGTTTGATCACATCAAGGATTCAAATGTTTTCTCTAATATTGACCTTAAGTCCAGGTATCACGAGTTGAGGATTCAGGAGGCAGACATTCATCACACTTTTCACACTAGATATGGTCACTATGAGTTCACAGTTGTACCTTTTGGTCTCACGAATGCACCATAGGTTTTGGATGAGCTTGATGAATGGTGTATTCAGGTTGTATTTAGATATATTTGTATTGGTATTTTTGGATGATATTTTGATTTATTCGAGATCAATTGAGGAGCATGAGGATCACATGAGATGGGTTTTGTAGTGTCTTAGGGAGAATTAGCTATATGCCAATTTGGTGAAATGTGAGTTCTTACAGACAAAGGTGAGATATCTTGGTCATGAGATTTTTGGAGAGCGTATCGCAGTTGATCCATTAAAGATTCAGGCGATTGTTGATTGGCCAGCACACACTAATGTGGGAGAGGTGCGCAGTTTTATGGGTTTAGTAGGATATTATTGCAGATATATTCAAGATTTCTCCAGGATAGCCCATCCTATCACTTCTCTTTAGAGGAAAGGGAAGAAGTCTATTTGGTCAGAGCAATGTGAGATAGCATTTCAGATCCTCGAGGAGAGTTTGACTAGTGCACCTATTCTAGTAGTGTCAGACCCTTTGGGAAATTTTGTGGTGTGTACAAATGCTTCTTTGGAGGGTCTAGGAGTAGTGTTTATGCAGGATGGTCGTGTGATTGCATATGAGTCATGAAAATTTAAATATCATGAGCAGAATTATCCCACCCATGATTTTGAGTTAGCGATAGTGGTTCATGCTTTGGTTAGATGGAGGCATTTTCTTCTTGGACATAGATTTGAGTTGCACAGTGATCATCACAGTTTGCAGTTTATCTTCATGCAACAAAATTTGAATGCTAGGTAGAGGCGTAGGATAGATTTTATATATGAGTGTCATGTTTTGTGAAGTGTACCTGTACCTGCAACCACAATGCACTCAATAAATCATTACAAGCATAGTTAGAAGATTTAATCAAGGAAATGTAAAACCATAGCTAATCGACTTATTGCATCCTAGTAAATGCAAGTATGAAGAATGCTCTCAGATCTGATTATGCATATTCCAGTGACTTGACTACATTTAGATGGAGGATTTGAATGATGAAAATGTATGATCTAGCAAGAATAGCATGATTAAGCTATATCAGTTCATGATTGATCTAGAAAACGAACTAAGATTAAGATGTAATTAAGTTAAAATTGAGCATGATAACATTGCTAAGATTGATAAACTAGAAGCTAGATGCCTATGGTAACAATGCCAATCGAAGTAGAGATACCCTTTCTACGTGTATCACTAAAAGGTCTCATCCGAGATGAAGAACAACGAGTATCTATACTACAAGAGTTAGAACTAATCCAGGAACGAATACAAAATGCCTTTGATCATTTAAAGGTATATCAGCAAAGAATGTGTCTGAGCTATAATCATAAGGTTAAACCACAAATCTTTCAAGTGGGAGAACTAGTGCTAAAGGAAAATCCACGCAACTAGGCAGATCGAGAAAAGAAAGCAAAGTTTGAACCAAATTGGTTAGGTCCATTTGTAGTCACAATAATATTTGGATCAGGAGCATATCAACTATCAACACAGGACAAAGATAAACCTGAAGAACCCATCAATAGCATGCACCTGAAGAAATTATATGTCTAAAAAATCAAAAAAATCAAAAACAGTGAAAAATCAGAAAAATAAAAATAAAAAATAAAAAATAAAACAAAAAGTGAAAAAGCAGAAAATCTAAAAACAATCAAATATCAGAAAAAGTGCAATAAAAATAGATGGTGAAAACCTGGCAAATAGACGCTATCTATCCGCTAGCTCTTCCATCTATTAGTTCATGCATCTTTCCACTTGCATTCATTTTTCATCAGCACTGATCATGAAGCATTTGTGCATACTCAAGCATTATAGCTTCTCTCTCACCATGGTTTGGATCATTGGATATATCATAACGACTTTGTTTCTAGGCTTTGGGCAAAATCTTGCACTTAACTGGAGGAAAAACTATTGATCATTTTGAGCTTAATCAAACAGGTAGAACAAACACTTAAACAACTCTTATCAAGCGAAAACTGAGACACATCTAACGTTGAACATGAGATAAAACTATCAACTATCAAGCTATCACGAAGTCAATCTAAGCACATCACACACTTTTCAGTGGATAATATCTTTTGGATAATGATTTTAACATGATTGTTCAACTTTTCTATATTGCTTTTCGCTATCATGATTTCTGAGTGACTCCAGGATGTCATTGACTAGAGGAACAAGGAAGGAACATGATATTTTTCTTGTCTGTTGTCTAAAAATTAATCATTAATATGTGCAAATTTGTCTTGGGACATGATCATCAGAATATCATTGAAGACATTTCTGATTTGTGTATTGAAATGATTAATACTGCCTATTTTACGCAAGCAACACTCATGTCATCTCGGTTTAATTATACCTCGATGCTTGTGCTAACTTGCTATATCAAAATCTAGGAAAGAAGTGCTCAGGTCATCATGGTTTAATTATACCATCGACGTTTGCACTCACAGTAGGCCCAGAGAGTAGGATTTAGTTGAATATGCCAATCTTTCCCAGCATCATTTACTGTCTTTTTAAGGATTTTCAGAATAGTTTTGTTAGATGCTTCTACCTGTCCATTTCCCTATGGATAATATGGTGAGGAGAATTTGTGTTGGATTTTGAACTTCTCGCATAGCTCTTGTACATCTTGATTCTTGAATGGTCACCCATTATCAGTGATAATGGTCATTGGTATTCCATAGCGGCAGATGATGTAATTCAAGAATCAAGATGTACGTGCATAGGTACTCGCAGGTTTGAGTGTACCTTATTGGTCCTAATGAATTGGAATAGGTAGTCATTAGACCCTCATTCTACCCAAGTCATGCTCAAGTGAGCATCATCAGTCGTCCATCGGTTTCCCCTTGGTTGGTTTTGTGGGTCGTGTATCTAGTTAGCTTTCTTGGGTTACGTGTTTTGCGTGTGGTAAAATTGATTATTTAATCCCAAGCATTTAATTAGATTAAATGTGTTCTTTTATGCATTGGTAATTAAGGGACTAAATTAAATAGGACCCTTTGTGTGTGATTAATCATTAATTAGAATTGCTCAATTCATGTTTGTAGCAAGTTCGATTAAATGGTTATTTTTAAATGATGAATTTATTAAGTTTATGCATTGAGAAAGGAAAGGTTAAATAGTATTGGAAAAATTAATTTTTACCCTCTTTGGCATGTTGAAAAGAAATGTTAGTTTTAATTCAAATGGGAAAATCTATTTTGGAAGAAAATCTATTTGTGCATATTAAATTTGTTGGAAAATGGTTTTCATTCGTATTTTTTTGGTTGAAAAATATTTTAAACCTAAAATGGACTTTTGGTCAAAATATTCCTTTTTAACCTAGGTTTTGGAAAATGTTTTGGAGAGAGTTATTTTTGGGAATGGAAATTTTGGGCATTTGTGGGAGAAGGAATTTCTTGAGCTTGCAAGTTGAGCTCTTCATCGAATCATTCTCTGGGATTGTTGATAGAGGTTGTATTCTTATTTATCTCCTTGGTTTTTGCATAAAGAGGTTATTTTGATTTGAAAGAAATATGAGTGGGTGTGCTGAAATTTTTTTCAAATTTGTGGATTAAGGAAGAATAGTAGTTAATTCTTGAATTTGAGACCTCCTTGCTTTATTGCTCTACCTCCGGATCAATTCCTGTTTGTACAAATTGATTTTATACTGAAAATGGGTGTGTGGGTTTTGATTAAGAAATTTCTTTTTTTGAATCTCTTATTTTGGTTCTTGAAATGTGAAATCAGTTGTGTTTGGGCAAATTAGTTGGATGAGTGTGAATAAATTGATTCCATTTGTCCAATATGAAACTCTGTTGGAGAATTCTTCCCAGTTTTTAACTTTATGGATCTGGTTATTCCAAAATTTTAATGGGATTGGAAACCTCTGTTATTCTGGGAATTAACCTATTTAATTTGTCTTGGTCCGAGATTGTGTATGCTTTTGGGAAGGTTTTCTTTTAATAAGAAAATGTTTAAAAATATAATAATAAAAAATATATATATGTTGACCGACGTGGCTGGGAATACCCACCATGTGGGCAGGTAGCAGCACTACCGGGTAGTACCTACTATCGTATGGTAGCAGTACTACTAGTACTACCGGTGGATAGTGCTTGCTACCGTAAGGTAGCAGCACTACCGACAGGTAGCTGCCTCGCTCATTCCCTTTTTGCGGTGGGAATTTGGTCTGCTTACCAAAAAAAAAGAATGCGTGACTATAAAGTCATTTTTATATGCATTTTAATTTTAATTAAAATATATTTAATTGAGATTAAATTGGTGTATTGTGTTATGTAGCTCGTTAAAATGAATAACATATGGTTTTTGGTAATTTTGGAAAGTAAATTAATTCTATGTTATTTAGTAAATTTAGGAGCAATAAAATGATATATTTATATTGTTTGGAAAATCCTAAGAAAGGAAATAATATTGTATTTGTAAATTGGATAAAGAAATATTATACTATTAGTTAATCCTTGGAAATTAATACAATGAATTAGTTGGAAATTTTTGGATTTGAATAGAATGTTAATTGGGGAAATGCGCAGATAAATAGTTAGAGTTAGAGAATTGGTGACATTTTCTCTTAACGAAATATGGACATCAGATGAGAAATACATTTGTTAGTGTTTGTTTTTATGTATTGGATTATAGGCACGATCTTATGATTGCAATCTTATTATTGAATTTATTATGTAATGGTGTCCTTGCCAATTATTGTAATTGGAAATTTAGATCAATTAGAAAACTTGACCGATTTGTATCTTAAACGGTATGGGAAAAGATTGTCTTTTCAGATTTATGTCAATGCCTGTTTAGTTTTTGGTATTCGCATTTGATTATGAAATGGCAAGTCCTTGACTGTAATTGTCGGATATTGTCATATGGTTGTTTTGGTATCTGCTTATGTCCTTTAACTCAAGTATTGACTATTTTCATGTGACAGTTTTAAATCTGGACGTGTCCTTGATTGCAAGTGTTGGTTGTTGCTATGTGGTTGACTGAAGCCGGTCATGTCTCTTGTCAAAGAACCATCAATTTGTGCACCTCATGTGAGGACTTTTTTGGCCAAGTGGGTATATCTACTGTATTGAACTTCATATGCTTGTCTTGGTGTATTCCTTGGTTTTTGGAGTTTCGTTTGATTATGTTCTAGTGTCATATGGGAAAGTGGCTTTCGAGTGGGGGCCGCACCCAAAGTGGTTGCAGGGTAACCCATCGAAAGTGTGTCTAAATAAGTGATAACTTAATAGTTTATTTGAGAGTTTAATAGATGGAAACACTAAATAAGTTAATTGTGCCCCATGCATGGGATGAGGGCTAGTACAGACTTGGCATGCAGTGAGAAGGCCTGAAATGGAAAACCAACAACCTTATCTCCATGAAAGGATGTGTTGTGTCCACATGAGACTTGGATGGGCTGAAGGTTCGGGAAAGGTTGCCAGGGTAACCCAGTAGATGGGGTCGGAACCTATGGAGGCCTGCCAGGATAGCCATGCCAAGTTATGCGATGACACTTGTCCCTTATGTTCTCTAGTGTGCAGTTTGAGTTGTCTTTGTTAGGAACACTGTTGTCGAGTCATATCTGGTTGTTTATGCCCTTGTGAGAACATGATATTCATATTATACCATGGGTTGCTTATGATGGGTTGTGAGAACTTAGTTTCACGGGTGCTCCAGTTGTTCTTTTGAGACTGTTACTTATCATGTTCAGATGGATCCTTTTCCTTTTTGGGGATCATTCTTGTATCTATTGGACTGATGTGGTCATATGTATTATTGGGTTATGTATGCCTTGATGGAAGGATGTAAATGATGTGGACCTTATGTATTCTTCACCCTATTATTTATCAGAGGGGTCTTGCAGTTGAGTAGATCCAGAGATGTAGCCCACTAGGGGTGAACTCTGATATCATTTTGGTGTCATGTGGTGTTTTGTTCTTCTGTTTCCTCTTTATTTAGCATGTATAGATGGCATTATGGTTAAAATGTATAATGTGAATTAGATGATGATAGTCTTAAATGCATGTTTGTATTTATCTTATTAAATGTGTGTGTGTGTGAAAAAGTGAACCTGTAGCTGCAAGCACAACACTTCAATTAAGTCACTATATGCATGGTTAGTAATCAATAATCAATAAATAATAAACCATAGCAAAGCAACTAATTGTCTTCTAAAAGATGCGAGTATAAGATTGCTCTGAAATTTTTATAAGCAATACCAGTGACTAGACTACACCAAGACAAAGGATTTAATCTAAATGATATTAAGCTATATGGATACAAGATGGATGAATAATTCAAGCAAATAATCAATTCAAGCAACAATGGATGCAAGCAATAATGGATGTAAAATGGATGCAAATAATCTAAAAAGCACAATAATCTTTAATGACTCCAGAGCGAAATTAGCGTGATAATAATCTCCAAGCGTGTTCTCAAAAATCTCTGGGGTGAATTGGAATGAGAGCTGAAGACTGAATTTATAGAGAATCACAAGAGAAAAAACTCAATTTAGGATTAATTGAAATAATTGAGAAATCATGTTTAGTTAACCTTGAGATAGATTCCAATTATAGTTTAATTGAAATGCATTCAAATTAGAACTTCAAGTTGCATTGGAAAATAATAATAAATTAATTCCATGCATATATGATAAAAATAGATAATTCTTTAATTTATTCAAGAAAAAGGTCTTTTCAATGCAACTAAACTTCTTTATCAGAAAAGCTTTGAATTCCAATTTTAGAGAATAATTCAATAATTCAATTAAATTGCTTTTCTGATTTCAAGTTCTAAATTTAAAAAAAGAAATAATATCTCAAGTTTGATTTCTCTCTCAATTCAATTCTTTTTTGTTTTATTTTCAATTCAACTCTTTGTAATAAATTAATCCTTTTTACGTGATTGAATGGCAAATTTATTAATTAATTAAATATGAAAGGATATTTAATAAATTAAAATAGGATAATAGATCAAAATGATATTATTGGAAATGATTTGATTAATTAAATAAATATTTAATTAATATTGAGTAGTTGATTTTCCATGAGATTTTTTATAATTAAAGAATTAATAATGTGCTCAAGATTGCTTTAATTGCCTTTGGTTAGGACCTTGGTGATGTTGTCGAGATTACGGGCTCATGGTTTAGAAGACCAATTTTAGGGTATTACAAAATGCAGTAATTTGGATCATGAAGCATGTAGATTTGCATAATGGAAAGTATTCATTAGTTTTAATGCAATTAAGGTATGCATGGAAATTAGATGCATGGCATATGTTTTAATGTAAGATTGGATGTAATGTATGGTTAAATTGTAATGGATGAACTTGGCATGTTATCTATATTTTTAACCTATCGGATAAATTTATCCTTGTTTAAAGTATTATTTAGCTTAATTGGATTTATTTACATCAGATGAGTTAGTGTTGAATCAAGTAATCACGTTGGGAAACTCTTTAGGTGTTATTCAAGTCTTCCATTGGGTAGTTCTGAGCTTAATGTTTATTCAATGTATCATTATTCTGGTATTATCTTTAAAAAAAGATATTTGCACTCTATTCTTGTGTTTTAGCTTTATCCCTTCGAGGTTTCCTGGCGGGGAATTACAGGCCTTGTTGTGATGTCATCTTTTTATTTGATGGGAAATTTAATGGCTTGTTATGCCTTGTATTTATTGACCAAGAGGCTCATTTTGGTATATTTGATTTTGTTGTAGCCTTGCATATGCTGTGAGAGTATGTGTGGAAGTTATTGGATGTATATGAGTGTTATTTTCATGTTTTATTATGGTTTAGAGCCTTTTGTGATTTATTTTTGGTCCATGTTAGGGGGAGCGGGCTTCCTTGTGATGACCGAGGTCATGAGAGATAGGCTTGCATGAGGTTCCTTGTAAGGATGCATGAAGTCTAGACCGTCAGGGAACATTTGGAGTTTACCTTGATTTGTAAATAAGTGATAACCTAATAATTGATGGGTTGGGTAGCTAGACTCATTAATAAGTTAATAAATTGATTTGAGCCTCATGACTTAGTCCTGGGGAGGATGATTTAGGACAAGCATGAGAAGCCCGTGTAGATGGTAAGCTAATCTCCCTTAGTCTCTCATAGGTTGAGATGGCTCCACATGTCCATCAAGCTAGTGTCTTATGTTATTATGTTTTTGAGGATGGCATGTGATGACACTCCACTCCTACATGTGTTCCCCTTGATTATTTATGATTATGCCTTATTAGATTATTTTGTGTCTTCATGAGTTATACGCCTCTGGGAGTTTATTCTTGTTGTAATCTGTGGGTTCTTGCATGAGATTCCTTATGTGGTTAGTCTCTTTGGTTATAGGTACCAGCTTAGGTTTAAAGTGTGTGTTGGTATCTTGTGTCATCTCCTAGCATGGGGGATGGTTCCTTTGGTTCCACATGGTCGGGTGCTTGGTGCTTTTTAGCCATTGGGATGTTCTCTTGGATTCTTCATGTGTGGATGTGGATTCTTCTTCATGATGATTATGGATATACCTTGTAGTAGATTTATGTAATGAATATGATGAAATGCATGTAATGTAATATTCTTATATGTAGTAGTTGGAATCTTGTAGTAGGAAGACCTATGCTCATGATGTATTTAATTTACTTGTATTTATAAGATGAATTGTAGTCGGAATTAGAATTAAGTCATATTTTGTAATGGGATATTAGGGATGTAATTGTACTATTGTGGAGATGTGATCTTATGTATCTTGGAAATAAAATGGATTGTGATTGAAATGGAAAAGGACTTGCATTGTGGTTTAGTTGTATTATTCCATAGAATGTTTAGAAAGCAAGATAGAATGTAAAATAATATTGGAAGAGGATTATTCGTAAAGTAAGAAATGAATATGTTAGAAGATATTAATTAGATCTAGTGAAGATGAATGATTCATATAGGTGCACTGGTAGAAAGGAAACTATGCATATCATGTAAGAATTGTAAGTAGGAAGTTGTATTAAGATTATTGTATCATGCGTTTGGAAATAATGATAAGAAAGATGACCATGCTAGAGTCAGTTGTAATTGATGCTTATTTAGTTTGATTGGTAGAGAAGGATTATATCTATGCATTAGGATTGCATTATCATAAAAAGGGAAAGAGCATGTAGATAGGAAATGTCGGGTTAAATATATATTTGGTTTTGGTGCTTAAAATGAATGTAGGATATGGGATTGACTTGTATTTTAAAATAGGTATCAATTATGTTAGTAGAATGATATAATGGCATGCATATCATGATGGATGAATAATGTAGTAGATTGCATATCTCATCGTTAGGGAATTAAATATGATGCATTAAATCAAGATGGAGGATGATTATCATGTGTGGAAGATGTCATTATGGTAGTGAATTAAGTAATGATGTTGAAGTACCCTAGGAAAAGGTTAATGATGTTATGTTATTTCTGCTTGTGTTATCTGAATGTAATTAGATGGAGATTTTATGTGTTACATTAGCTATTATTAGATGTTAATTAAAAAAAAATTCTCTATTTGTATGTTAGACGTTTAGTTTCTCTAGGGTATTTTAGTGGGCATTACATTTGGTATCAGAGCCCATGTTCAAACACTGGGTACTCTGGCTTCAATTGATCTCATAGTGCATGTTATCATTTAGCATGGGGTAGCCCACCAGTTTTATCGCTGCTATTTATTTTCTTGTTATACTTTCCCTAGATGGTTAGCTTATAGTTTCCTTTGCATCTTTCTTAGACAAGATGCCTACTAGGGGTAGAGATTGTTGTCGTGTTGGTCACATGGGTACTCATAGAAACCCTCATCCCCAGGTTTTTGAAGAGTCACACCATGAGGAGAAGTAGCAGAAGCAGCCCAGAGATGATGTGATTCCACAGTTGGTGAATGTGCTTTAGAAGCTTCTTGGTCGCCTACGACCCAGATAGGAGGAGAACCAGCAGGAGGGATCGCATCATTCAGAGCACCGAGAGAGAGAGTGCTTGCATTCTCTTAGGAGGAGAGTTGAGGTGGATTAGGAGGTTCTTGCATATAGTCACATGAGAGATTTGATGAGGACTCATCCTCCTACCTTTGATGGCTTGGGCAACGGCGTGGAGGCAGAAACATAGTTATTAGACTTAGGTAGGTGTTTTTCTATGCACCAATGAGTAGTAACACCAAGGTGAGATGTGCGATTATGCACCTTCATGATTTTGAGATGACATGGTGGCACATGGAGGAATAGATGTTGCATTTGGACATAGCGACAATATCTTGGGAGTTATTCTTAGAGCAATTTCATGCCATATTTCTTTCAGATCGTTGGAGGCAAAGGAAGGCCAATGAGTTCCATGATTTGAGACAACGGAGGATGACTATGGAGTAGTATGAGTGCAGGTTCTTCGAGCTTAGACAATATGTTGGGTATGTAGATGATGAGTCAATGTTGATTCAACACTTTGTGAGAGGTCTTAGTGATCATATTAGTAGAGGTTTCGGATGCATGAACATAAGACCTTGGAGGCAACTGTGGAGAAGGCAAGTCTAGCATATGATAATCTTGCCTTAGCATCAAGAGGAGTGACAATTAGTGCACCTATTACAAGATCTGTTATGAGAGGATCTCAATAGTAGTCTACAGGTTATGCCAGGAGCCATCCTTCTTCTTTATGCGATGGTCAACGATTTAAGAAGAAGTTTTCTCAGGGGCAGAGCTTTGTACAAGGTGAGATTACAGGGTGACAGGAGTCACAGTCGTCAACGTCACAAGAGACCTACTCCTTCTCAGCCAATGCAGAATTCTTAGCCATTTTGTAGTAGAGGCAACGTTCAGCAGTCGAGTACAACATGTCAGGTAGCAGAGTGTTTGGCAAGAGAGATTGTTTTGCATGTGGACAACCAAGACACATTATCGTTCATTGTCCTTAGTGTACTTCTCAGATGTCAGGGCAAAAGAAGACACCTACTTCTGAGCCTACAGTTGGAGATGCAGGAAGGTCTTATCATGTTTTTGGGGTGGTTTATAACCGTCAGACTGAGCATTAGGCCACCATGGTGGAGACATGACATGTGATAGGTGGTATCTCTTGTTCAGTGTTATTTGATTTAGGAGCATCAAATTCTTTTATTTCTCCTTTTCTAGTAGAGCGATGTGGACTTGCTATGAAAAAGAAAGATGATATGAGGCAAGTAGAGTTAGCTACGGGGTCCAAAGTGGTAGTGGATTGCCTTGTGCTCATTTGTCCTTTAGTCTTTGGAGATTGCCATACTTGTTTGGATCTTCATGTTATGTCTTTGGGATCTTATGATGTGGTTCTTGGTATGGATTGTCTTGGATCACACAAGCATGGATAAATTGTAGAGGTAAGAGAGTGCAGTGCGTGGATGATAGTGGGAAGAGTGTGGAGGTTGTAGGTATTCAGAGACCTATCTCTCTTCGCATGATTTTTTCTATGCAAATGAAGAGGTGTGACCATAAGGGTTACCAGTTGTTTGTGATTGGAGTGAAGGATGTGGATGAGGGAGTTAGTTTAGAGGACTTATTACATCAGCATCCCATTCTATAGGAGTTTGAAAATGTTTTTCCTAGTGAGATTACAGGCATGCTCCCTTGGCAAAATATTGGTTTCAGGATTGATTTGGTGCCAGGAGTTGATCCTATCTCTAAGGCTCCCTATCAGATGACCACACAGAAGTTGAGCGAGTTGAGAGTTCAGTTGGAGGAGTTATTGGAGAAGGGGTTTATCCATACTAGTGTGTCCCCTTGGGGTGCACCTATGTTATTTGTGAAGAAGAAGGATGGATCTCTTCAATTATGCATTGATTACATGCAGCTTAATAAGGTGATGGTGAAGAACCAATATCCCTTGCCTCAGATAGATGATTTGTTTGATCAGATCAAGAATGCAAATGTTTTCTCTAATATTGACCTTAAGTCCAGGTATCACCAGTTGAGGATTCAGGAGGCGGATATTCATCACACTTTTCACACTAGATATGGTCACTATGAGTTCACAGTTGTACGTTTTGGTCTCACGAATGCACCATCGGTTTTCATGAGTTTGGTGAATGGTGTATTCAGGTTGTAGTTAGATATATTTGTATTGGTATTTCTGGATGATATTTTGATTTATTCAAGATCAATTGAGGAGTATGAGGATCACATGAGATGGGTTTTGCAGTATCTTAGGGAGAATCAGCTATACGCCAATTTGGCGAAGTGTGAGTTCTTCCAGACAAAGGTGAGATATATTTGTCATGAGATTTCTAGAGAGAGTATCGCAGTTGATCCCTCAAAGATGCAGGTGATTGTTGATTGGCCAACACCCACTAATGTGGGACAGGTGCGCAGTTTTATGGGTTTAGCAGGATATTATTGCAGATATATTCAGGATTTCTCCAGGATAGCTCATCCTATCACTTCTCTTTAGAGGAAAGGGAAGAAGTCTATTTGGTCAGAACAGTGTGAGATAGCATTTCAGATCCTTAAGGAGCGTTTGACTAGTGCACCTATTCTAGTAGTGTCAGACCCTTTGGGAAATTTTGTGGTGTGTACAAATGCTTTTTTGGAGGGTCTAGGAGTAGTGTTTATGTAGGATGGTCGTGTGATTGCATATGAGTCATAGAAATTTAAATATCATAAGAAGAATTATCCCACCCATGATTTTGAGTTAGCAGTAGTGGTTCATGCTTTGGTTAGATGGAGGCATTTTCTTCTGGGACATAGATTCGAGTTGCACAGTGATCATCACAGTTTGCAGTTTATCTTCACGCAACCGAATTTGAATGCTAGGTAGAGGCGTTGGATAGAGTTTATATGTGAGTGTTGTGCTTTGTGAAGTGTACTTGTACCTGCAACCTTAATGCACTCAATAAATCATTACAAGAATTATTAGAAGATTTAATCAAGGAAATGTAAAACCATAGCTAATCGACTTATTGCATCCTAGTAAATGCGAGTATGAAGAATGCTCTCAGATCTGATTATGCATATTCCAGTGACTTGACTACATTTAGATGGAGGATTTGAATGATGAAAATGTATGATCTAGAAAGCATAGAATGATTAAGCTATATGAGTTCATGATTGATCTAGAAAATGAACTAAGATTAAGATGTAATTAAGTTAAAATTTAGCATGATAACATTGTTAAGATTGATAAACTAGAAGCTAGATGCCTATAGTAACAATTCATAAGATAAGAATGAGATGGGATCCATATTGCTCCAAAATGAGGTATAGGATTTCCCAAGGCTAGGGGTGATGTGGCAAGAATCAACGGTCAAGATTGATCTGAAGATATCAATGGTTAAATTGGAGGTGGATGGAAAAGGGGGTTGGATTAAAGGGAACGTATGTCATCTCTATGGTGACAAGTGCCAAGAGGCTTCTAGAAGAGGTTAGATGAAAGGGAACATGGTGGTAGGTAGAATGGGTTAGGTTTAGGAATGGTTAGGTTTAGGAGTGGTTAGGTTTAGGAGAATTTGAATTTAGAAATTCAAATAATAGGAAAAGGCTAATTAATCTCAACAACTCATGAATTTGATTTGTTTTAATTAATTCGAGGATTTAGAAGAAATGAATTTGGATGGAGGGAATTAATTGATTTGAATTAATTAATCAAAGGGGTTGAAATGAACCCATTAAGTAAATCCTTAGATTTATTAATAAGTAGATGAAAAGGGGAAATTTAATCAAATTGCTTAGTGAATTCAATTAAATTGGGAAGGAGGATTAATTAAATAATTGCTTATTTAATTAATTATTTTTAGACCATTTTTTAGGTGTATACATTTTGCCCCTCTTTGAAGCGAGGTATGATGATGCGTTGATTTAAAGAATAATCTCATTTTGACAATGATATTTGTTCAATAGGATGCCCCAACTCTTGATTGCTAAATTCTGGTATGATGATGCCCCCTCGGGAGATCAATTGAGATAATTGATCCTTGGAGTTTTTGCGAAATTGATATCCTGGTAGATTTGATTTGATCTCTACAACTGTGTTTGATGAAAATGTGAGTTCTTCTATTAGCTTGATTGATTAGACTGATAAATCTTGATAAGATCGAGATTCAGTCTGGTTTCAGGAAGGATTCATCTTGTATAAGACAATGATGATCAAAGCATCTGGTTTTAGGAAGGATTCATCCTGTGTAAGACATGATCAAAATGTCTAGTTTCAGGAAGGATACATCCTATATAAGACATGATCATAATCAATTAGGTTTGATTGATTGATTTGATTTGATAAGGTTGATTAGATAAAGAACTGACAGTTTGTTGATATCAAGTTGCAAATTTTTTTGGATATGTTGATTGTTGATTCTGTTGAGAGAGATAGCATAAGATTTTTGTTGGGTCGATAATATCTGAAGATATGAGTCGTTCGTCTTATTATGTATACACTTGTGATGATGCTTTGATGATTCTTGTGATAGATTTAACCTTGGATAAAAGGAGCTTTTATGATCCCATACAAGAATGAAATGCAAGCTAAAATGCAAATGAAATGCAAAGCTATGACCACACCAGTCACTGGATTATTGTGTTTTTGTCATCATTGAGCTTTTGAAATGTGGGAAATGAGTGCAAACATCGATGGTATAATTAAACCATGATGACCTGAGCACTTCTTTCCTGGATTTTGATATAGCAAGTTAGCACAAGCATCGAGGTATAATTAAACCGAGATGACCTAAGTGTTGCTTGCGTAAAACAGGTAGTATTAATCATTTCAATACACAAATCGGAAATGTCTTCAATGATATTCTGATGATCATGTCACGAGACAAATTTGCACATATTAATGATTAATTTTCAGACAACAGACAAGAAAAATATCATGTTCCTTCCTTGTTCTTCTAGTCAATTGCATCCTGGAGTCACTCAAAAATCATGATAGCGAAAAGCAATTTAGAAAAGTTGAACAATCATGTTAAAATCATTATCCAAAAGATATTATCCACTGAAAAGTGTGTGATGTGCTTAGATTGACTTTGTGATAGCTTGATAATTGATAGTTTGATCTCGTGTTCAATTTTAAATGTGTCTCAGTTTTTGCTTGATAAGAGTTGTCTAAGTGTTTGTTCTACCTGTTTGATTAAGCTCAAAATGATCAATAGTTTTTACCCCAGCTAAGTGCAAGATTTTGCCCCAAGCCTAGAAACAAAGTCATTCTGATATATCCAATGATCCAAACCATGGTGAGAGAGTAGCTGCAATGCTTGAGTTTGCACAAATGCTTGATGATCAGCGCTAATGGAAAATGAATGCAAGCAGAAAGATGCATGAACTAATAGATGGAAGAGCTAGCGAACAGATAGCATTTGTTAACCAGGTTTTCACCATCTGTTTTTATTGCACTTTTTCTGATATATGATTGTTTTTGGATTTTCTTCTTTTTCACTTCTTTTTTTTATTGTTTTTATTTTATTTTTATTTTTTTGATTTTTCACTGTTTTTTATTTTTTTTATTTTTTAGACATAGAATTTCTTCAGGTGCATGTTATTGATGGGTTCTTCAAGTTTATCTTCGTCCTGTGTTGATAGCTGATATGCTCCTGATCCAAATTTTGGTGTGACCACAAACAGGCCTAACCAGTTTGGTTCAAACTTTCCTTTCTTTTCTCGATTTACCTGCTTGCATGGATTTTCCTTTAGCACTAGTTCTCCCACTTGAAAGATTTGTGGTTTAACCTTATGATTATAGCTCTGGCACATTCTTTGCTGATATACCTTTAAATGATCAGAGGCATTTTGTCTTCATTCCTAGATTAGTTCTAACTCTTGTAGTCTAGATACTCGTTGTTCTTCATCTCGGATGAGACCTTTTAGTGATACACATAGAGAGGGTATCTCTACTTCGATTGGCAATATGGCTTCTAATCCATATACAAGAGAGAAAGGTGTGGCACCCATCGGTGTGCGGATATTGGTGTGATAGGCCTAGAGAGAAGGGTTTAGTTGAATATGCCAATCTTTCCCAGTATCATTCATTGTCTTTTTAAGGATTTTCAGAATAGTTTTGTTAGATGCTTTTGCCTATCCATTTCCCTATGGATAATATGGTGAGGAGAATCTATGTTGGATTTTGAACTTCTCGCATAGCTCTTGTACATCTTGATTCTTGAATGGTCGCCCATTATTAATGATAATGGTCATTGGTATTCCATAGCGGCAGATGATGTAATTCAAGATAAATGCAGCAATTTTTTTTCCTATGATATTGATGAGAGGTATAGCCTCAATCCATTTTGTAAAATATTTTGTAGCTACCAAGATGAATTTGTGACCATTAGATGAAGAAGGATTTATCTTTCCTACTATATCAAGACCCCATTGACAAAAAGGCCAAGATGTTGATAAAGCATGAAGTTCTTGTGCTGGTGCATGGATCAAATTCCCATGGATCTGACATTGTTTGCATGTTCTAGCTATTTTAAAAGAATTTCTTCCATAGTCGGCCAATAATAGCCCAAGCGTATGAGTTTTTTCAAAAGGGTAAGACCACTTGAATGAGTGCCACAAATGTCATTATGGACTTCATGTAAGGCCTTCTCAGATTCTTCTTGTTCAAGACATCTTAAGAGAGTACCATCTAGACCTCGTTTAAACAGGGTATTCGCGATGAGAGTAAAATGGGAGGATTGGCAAATAAAGTTTCTCTTTTGGTTTCTCGATAAGTTTGGAGGTAAGATGTTATCTTTTAGGTATGTGTAAGTTTGGCCATAGAGAGAGGAATCATGTCCAATAAGTTGATAGATGGTTTGGGAATTAAGAAAATTATAGGCAGAATGAAACAACTCTTCTTCCAAGAATTCATAACGCTGTTGATTTTCCTGTGACCGCAATAGAGAAGCAAGTGTAGCCATGGCGTCTGTTGCTTTATTATCATTTCTTTGAATTTGTTCAAAATTTATTTCTACAAAGTACTTCTTGATATTATCCACCATCTTTTTATAAGGCATTAGCTTGTCATCTTTTGTTTGATAGTCATCATTGATTTGATTAATGATGAGCTGAGAGTCTCCAAAGACTTGAAGTTGTTTTATGTTCCATTCTACATCCATTTTGATACCTGTTACCAATGCTTCATACTCTGCGGTATTATTGGTGCATGGAAAGCTTAATTTGTATGCTTTCAGGATTGTATGACCTTGTGGTGTGATGAGTAGAATTCCTGCTCCTGATCCATGTTGTGTTCTATTATTGATATTTGATCCTGGACGGATATTTGGGTGTTGTATTGTAAGATATGGATCGAACCCTGGAATGTCTATATATGACCAGGTAAAATTGACTTGCCATCTTTTAAATGGTTAAAAATATTTATGCCTTGCTAGTTTTGATAGAGAGATTGCTGGATGTAGATCAGTTGTGCCAATGATAACTGCCTCTATTGGTTCTATCAAAATGGATGACCTTTCTTGATAAAATTTAGGTAAAGTGTCAAATCTCCCATCTTCCGACGCCTCAAGGAGGTTTTCACCGTTAGATGCATCCTTTCTTTTTACTTTTTCTCGGTCCAATGTTGCCAATAAATGGTTTTCAGCATTAGACCTGATATTGTTTTCTTGATTTTCACTTTTGCGACTAGGAGATTTAACACCCACTTGACTGGAAGATACGTTAGCGGAATCCCTGGTGGAAGATACGGTTTGATTTCATCAAGATATAAGGATATGGCATGGTTATTAGGAAAGGTATCATTGATGGTATGTTCTTCATTTTCCCAGTCCATAGGTTCAGGATAGCTTAAGGATAAAGGATCTTCAGGTTGAGATGTTTCAAAGATATTAGGGGTCATGATAGAGATGTTAGAGCTTTCAGTATGTATTTCCATGTCTACAATGATACTCTCATCAGAATGACCTCGTATAAGAAAATCCTGATCGTCCTCAGTTAAGTCCATGTCAGTCAAATGTGATTCTGATTCAAGTGGGCTAGTTCCTAATGTTTGTTATGCATACATGTGAACTATATCGACTTCTACATCTTCTTCTTCATCCCTCTCAATTTCATGTTGCTCTTCTTTGCTTTTCCATGATAGCAAATATACTCCATTTCCCTAATCTTTTAGTTGCATTTGTTCTTCCATGTTTGACAAAATTGATGCAAATGATTGTTCTTTGGATTGTGTGCTTGAAGATGTTGCCTCTTTGTTATGTGAAACACTGACCTCTTGGGATTTCAAATTATTACAACACTGCACTGGATTTGAGTCTGTTGATATTGTGATTTCCTATCCTTTTTAGGGAAATTTCAGGCACTGATGACATTTTGATGTAATAGCTTGTATATCCTATATCCAAGGTCTTCCCAAGAGTATGTTGTATGGTAGGTCCAAGTCTATAAATTGGCATGCTGTGTCTTTTTGTAAAGGTCCCACTCTGATAGGTAACATCACAATTCCTTTAGAGTAATGTTCTTCTTCACCATATGTTTTAATTTTGATATTTTCCAGGGGATCAACTGCATCTTCTGAATAACCCAAAGCACAGACAAGACTCAAAGAGCAAATGTTCAAGCTAGCTCCCCCATCTATTAGGACACATTTAACAAGTGTTCTATGAATGAGGACTTCAATTTGCAAGGAAGTGCTATGGGGATTTTGTAAGGAATCAATGCTTAGATATGAAGGAGATGAGCTTTAAATAGGATCCTCTGAAATAGGCTTGATGGGTATATTGTTTGGTAAGGATGCTATGGAAGGTTCTTGCAAGCTTTCAGGAGGTGTAGGAATGGATGCCTTTGGAGAATCAATTTGTTTATGGGGGGTTGATCCATTGCTAGACATAGGTGTGCGATTTTGATCTTCTTTAGCCAAATCCTTTAGGGATCTCTTTAAGAGGTGCATAAAAGAGCCACCTTTCTTTTGAGATATATTTAAATCCTTGTGAGGTTTTAACATAGTTGGATTTTGATTTTGAACTTGTTTGATTGCTCTGATATGTTGGCTTGTTACTTGTATTTTGCTTTGGTATTCCATGTTGATATGATCTTCAGCTATTGCAAATGTTTCTGTTTTTGTTTCAGGGGTTCGATTGTCTAAATTTTGTTTTGATAAGTGATCAACTGTCAATGTAGATACGCTAGAGTGATATGACACTAAAAGATGGTTCAAGTGTTTAAAAGTTTGCCAGTTTTTTTATCTTTGGTTTAGGAGTGCAATGATGATGATTTGATAAAAACCAAGTCCAGTAGGAACGATATATCCTATGATGTGGGACAAGATTATCCTAACCAAACGTTTCAGTTTCATGATAAAGGATGATTGATCCTGATGAGAAACTATGTTTGAGTGATCAGTTTATCAAAGGGGATGATAATGCACTTTGAGATGTTTAGATCTTGAACTTGTTGAGGGTAAGCACTTGAAAATCTTAAGGTGTTTATCTTCTAAGGTCTGACTTTGATAGATGATAACTTGACCAAGCAAACCAAGCAGACAATATAAGCACATATTGACAGATAATAGGTGTTTATGTTTACTGCAAATTGATCAGGCATAAATGACAAATCTGAAACAGGCATGCACAACACACCTCTGGACTGACAAATGCAGAGTTTCGTACAATAGCATATGCATTTTAGAATGACACAAGGTATCAGTCTGTACAACAAAGCATAAGTTTTCATGTGAAAAGCGGAGGCTCGTATGACACATTTTTTTGAACCATACGACAAAACAGCTGACTCGTACGACACAGAATTTTGTGTAGTACGACACAAGATTTTATGCAAACAGGTTAGTATGACAGAGATCCTAACTCGTATGACAGATAACAAAGTAGAGATAAAAAAATGTTTGTTCGGTTGAATTTTTTATAACTGAAGTGTAATGTTTTGTTTATGTTTTTCATTTTTTGGATGTCTGATTTGTCGATTTAGGGATGAATACACAACAAACACATGATATGATAAGTGACTCCAAGCATGCTAAACCCTAAGGAAGTTGGCTGAGAATGAAAACCTTTGCTTGTTGACTTAGGTACACACCCAATAGCTAATCAGATTACGGCCGTTGAGTCTCACGCAATGGATTCTCAACACCGTATTATCCGACTCCAAACGCTAATGGGGGCACGATATGGCAAGTGTCCTGGGAGAGTTACTATCTCTCTTGCACAAAGATTATCACCCTTTCGGAGGTGAATCGGGTAGCTTCTATTTTAACTTGGAACTAGTAAGGGATCCGTTCGGCGCATCGGGGTATAAACTCAATTAAGAGGTCTCCCAGCCTTGAAAACCAAGGTTTGATATACCCGAAAGTACGAAGGAGAGCTATTCCTGAGCACTGTTGTTGCTTTGATTTTCATCAAAAACACATTTATTTTATAGT
The DNA here is from genome assembly GCF_030272615.1 of Cryptomeria japonica. Classification (NCBI taxonomy): domain Eukaryota; kingdom Viridiplantae; phylum Streptophyta; class Pinopsida; order Cupressales; family Cupressaceae; genus Cryptomeria; species Cryptomeria japonica. The sequence continues at coordinate 374,054,495 of NC_081406.1, read as the reverse complement.
GGGTTGGATTACTTGGCGTTAGACATTCCCACTTAGGTCGTTCCCCTCTCACTGGCCTTAATGGCTAAGAGTTATTACTCCTCGGGAGGCTAGGCCTGCTAAAGAAATGCAGTAATGAAAGCAAAAGATGATTCTAGCTTTCTGGTCACCTAAGAAAGGTGAGGGCATACTCGTCTATCATCAAAAGACACATAAGACATGATTGTTCATTTTCTTTAGCAAAATTGAAGTGTGCCTAGAAAACTTTAATGAATACACAAAGTTTAGTCGGATTCATAGGCAACCTGCAAAATAGATCCATTAGTAGTCATTGATTGGTTTTTGAATTATGTCTTTGACAAGCGTATCTTCGTCAATCGTCCTGCAGGAAAGAGTTAGGCTGCCAAAAATCTCACAAACCAGTCAGGGTTAGTGTTAGAAAATTTCAAATTAGAATCAAAAAACCCTAAAATGCAGTCTATTAAAAATTGCAGATACAGAAACTCGTACGACATGATTTATCAGATAGTGCGACAAATATTTAGATCTCTGACACAAGCCAAAACCAGCTCATATGACACAGAATTATGCTTAGTACGAGTAAAGAATTTACAAGAAATAGACTCATACGACACATCTTTAGACCTAGTATGAATAAAGAATTTGCAACATAAACCTCATACGACACAGAATTATACCTAGTGCGAGTTAGCATGAGGTGTCGTCCTAGGCTGAAATGAAGTTCGTACGAGCTAAAAAGGCAACTCGTACGAATGTCTGAACCAGATCTGAACAGAGATGAAGTTTGTTGAAGATTAAGAGGCCAAAAGTAATGATTTCGGCCCCACGGTGGTTGCCAAAATGTCGTACTTTGTGAAGTGTACCTATACCTGCAACCACAATGCACTCAATAAATCATTACAAGCATGGTTAGAAGATTTAATCAAGGAAATGTAAAACCATAGCTAATCGACTTATTGCCTCCTAGTAAATGCGAGTATGAAGAATGCTCTCAGATCTGATTATGCATATTCTAGTGACTTGACTACATTTAGATGGAGGATTTGACTGATGAAAATGTATGATCTAGCAACAATAGCATGATTAAGCTATATGAGTTCATGATTGATCTAGAAAATGAACTAAGATTAAGATGCAATTAAGCTAAAATTGATCATGATAACATTGCTAAGATTGATAAATTAGAAGCTAGATGCCTATAGTAACAATGCATAAGATGAGAATGAGATGGGATCCATATTGCTACAAAATGAGGTCTATTCATAGGATTTCCCAAGGCTAGGGGTGATGTGGCAAGAATCAATGGTCAAGATTGATCTGAAGATATCAATGGTCAAATTGGAGGTGGATGGAAAAGGGGGTTGGATTAAAGGGAACATCCGTCATCTCTATGGTGACAAGTGTCAAGAGGCTTATAGAAGAGGTTAGATGAAATGAAACATGGTGGTAGGTAGAATGGGTTAGGTTTAGGACTGGTTAGGTTTAGGAGTGGTTAGGTTTAGGAGAATTTGAATTTAGAAATTCAAATAATAGGAAAAGGCTAATTAATCTCAACAACTCATGAATTTGATTTGTTTTAATTAATTAGAGGATTTAGAAGAAATGAATTTGGATGCAGGGAATTAATTAATTTGAATTAATTAATCAAACGGGTTGAAATGAACCTATTAAGTAAATCCTTAGATTTATTAATAAGTAGATGAAAAGGGGAAATTTAATCAAATTGCTTAGTGAATTCAATTAAATTAGGAAGGAAGATTAATTAAATAATTGCTTATTTAATTAATTATCTTGAGACCATTTTTAGGTGTATATAGTGAGTATGATTTTGAGGTGAGATACATCCAGGGTAAGGAGAATGTGGTAGCAGATACATTGAGCTGCAGGAGGCATGAGATTTCAGCAGTGACTCTTAGTGTGGATTTGAGGAGCCGTATTCATAGTGCCCTTCCTTCAAATATATGGTATCAGGAGGTTATTGCAAAGGTTGCCATAGGTAGAGCTCTTTAGGGAAGATATGTAGGTTATTCAGTTGAATCAGATGGACTTCTTAGGCATTTGAGACACATTTGTGTTCGACAATCATATGGTTTTTGAGATTTGATCATGTCAGAGGCACATCGTGCACCTTACTCGACACATCCAGGTGTCAAGAAGATGCATGCAAATTTGAGACAGATATATCATTGTTCTGGTATGAGGAGAGATATTGCAGATTTTATGTCATATTGCCTAGAGTGTCAGCGAGTGAAGGCAGAGAATTAGCATCCCGCGAGATTACTACAGTCACATTTGGTTCCAGGATGGAAATGGGACATTATATCTATGCATTTTATAGTTGGCTTGTCCATGTCTTCACATCGTCATGATGCTATTATGGTCACTATAGACAGATTGACCAAAATAGCGCACTTTTCTCTAATCAGATCTTCATATATAGTAGCGACAGTAGCTAGGGTTTTCTTGGAGGGAGTTGTGAGGTTGCATGGTATTCCTCGGCGAATCATATCAAATCATGATCCAATGTTCACATCAACATTTTGGATAGCTCTTCAACATGATTTAGGCACACAGTTGAACTTTAGTTTAGCTTATTAACCCCAGAAAGATGGACAGACAGAGAGGGTGAACCAGGTTTTGGAGGACATGTTGAGTATGTACGTGATGGATCAGTAGTCTCTTTGGGAGGATTGCCTCTATATGGTTGAGTTTGCGTACAATAATGGTTACCGCAACTCTATTGGTATGTCTCCTTATTAGGAATTATATGGTAGACCATTCCGTACACCTCTGAGTTGGGATCATTTGGAGAATAGAGTGTGTATTGGATCAGAGATGTTGCAGGATAAGGAGGAGCAAGTGGCTCGCATTAGAGAGCATTTGATGGCTGCACAAGATAGATAGAAGAAATATGCAGATGCTCATCAAGTGGACAGGCACTTTTCTGTTGGTGACATTGTATTTTTGAGAGTTCACCCATGAAAGAGTCTGATCCGTTATGGAAAAGGCTCTAAGTTGGCACCTCAATTTGTTGGACCTTTCAATATTTTGGAGCGGATTGGTCCTGTGGCTTATCACCTTGCCTTGCCGCCTAGCTTTTCCTGCATCCATTGTGTCTTTCATGTTTCAGTTTTGAGGTTATATCATCCTGATATTTTGCATGTGTTGGATTGGAATGCTTTACAGGTCAAGGACGAGCAACTTTCTATGGAGCCCGTGCGCATTCTTTAGCACAAAGAGATGTCCCTCAGAGGTCGGAGCATAGAGCAGGTAAGGGTCTAGTGGGATCCAATTGATGATTCTTCAGCTACTTGGGAGGATGCGACGCGGATGAGAGAGCTATACCTCTATTTGTTCTTAGGCTTCCAAGAGTAAGCCTAGGCAAAGGGGGGAGGATGTAGTGTCCACACTTGACTTGACCTATTTTGACTAGAGTTGACTTTTATTTCATGCTTGATAGACTTGTCTAGACTATATTTGATGATTTGGATTATGATTATTCATGTGTTTTAGTTACTTACTATTGATGTTAAACACTATTGGGCATATGTTAGTTTGATGATCTATATGGATGATGATATTATCACTATTTATCATGTGATTTGATGGATGTATGTGCTCGATGGATTCCATATGCTTACTATGTGATGGATTATTGATAGATTATATTTATCATGGTTTTGATGATGATTATGATTATGCTAACCCTATTTCATGATTACATTTGATGAGATGTATATGAGATGTGTTTGACTATGGTTTGACTATCTTCATGATAGAGATGATTCCACATCACTCATTGCAAGCGGGATGTGTCATCGTGATTCTTTATCACTTGTTTGTTGTATATATGTATATGTATATATTGTATTGTCATTTTGTGGTTGCAGGACTTTGCAGGTACCGAACATCGACTCCACCTCGCTTCATAGGTCTGAGCATGTCTTTAGTTCCAATGGCTTATGTGGTTCAGAGATGACATGTGTTTCCTTCACATACTCTAGGTCTACATTGTTCATCGTGAGTCATCAGTGTCTTGGCATAATTTGCCATGTCAGTTAGTAAGCTTGGTCTTCTTGGTGTTGTGAGTATGGTTAATGACGGTTGATTTACTTGATTATGTTCAAAGTAATTATGTGACTCTTGATGTGTGGTTTTATATTTAGTAATATTTATTTCAATGTACTTAATTTATTAGTTTTGAGTATTTAATTATTTGGTATTTATATTTATTTGATAATTAACATTTATTGATTTTATGATTATTGAATATTTGTTGGTAAGTTTTATTGTTGTTTAATATTTATTGTATATTTGTGATTTAATCTTTATTGGTATTTGATTATTTAATCATTTATTTGATTTTTAATGGTTTAGCATTTATTTAATATCTAATATTTATTTGGTTCTTTAATTTATTTTATTAGATTTTGGTTTATTTAATTTTAATCCCCATTTGGATTATTTATTTATAGCTTATGTTTATTTAAAAGTTTGACTTTCATTTCCTAAGAGGGGTGTATGAATACATTAAATTAAAATAATAATAAAACATTCCCACTTTGTTGGATAACTATATTTTATATTTACTATACCTACCGTTACTCTCATTGGCTAAATTCAAAATGGGAGAATAAATTATAATATATGGTGGGTTGGTAAAATATATTCCAAAATGGAATATTTTGATTGGTTGAGATTGAGGCTAGGGTTTTGATTATTGTTTGCTTTTTATTTTCATTCTCGTGATGTTTCTGGGGTTGGCTATTCTTTGAAAAAAAAAATCTGCAAGCATTTTTCCTTTGGCTTTGGATTTACACTTGTATTTTGGTTGGAGCTTGGTTGGATTTTCGCTTGTCTTTGTGGGGAGCTCTTCTTCAGCTACATTCCATCACTTTTGGTTGACGGTTGGACCTTTGAGCCTTTGTATTATTTTTATTTTGATGGCTTCCATGTATGCTTCATGTCTACACATTGTTTTCGAGAGATGGGTTGAAAATAATATTTATTCAATGATTTTAATATAGTGTTGGAAATAAATATTTAGGGAGAAACTTTATATTATATGAGTTCACGGCTCTGTGAAATTTCTATGTGAATCTCTGGTGGTCGAGCCATTTGATTGTTTGGGAGTGTGAATAGTTTTTCCTTTGTCAGTCTTTTAGTCTAAGGGTGTTTTGATTTAATTGTATTGGAGTTTCTCTATGTTTTAAGTGGTTCTGTATGCGTTTCGTCGTGAAGGAAATCTTATTAGAACTTGGCCTATCGTTTGTATTTATCTATTTCATTTATGTCCTTTTATTCCTTAATTCTGGGCGACTTTGTTGGTCTTTGTTTCATAAAATTTGGTTGTGTAAGATTTTATTTTTCTGTCATAAGTTTTCTGAGTTTTTCCGTCTAATTTATGCATTTGCGTTGTTTTAACAAAAGCACTAACCTATTGAACAAAAACGCTAACCTATTGAACAAAAACGCTAACCTGTTTAACAAAAGCGCTAACCTGTTGAACAAAAGAGCAAACCTGTTGAACAAAAGTGCTAACTTGTTGGGTAAATGCGCGAACCTGTCTGATTTATGTGTTTTTCATAGTTTTTCTTATTTTGATTAATTTTTCCGATTGAATTTTTGCACCAGAGGCTTTATTGAGGTCTACTAATATTTTCCAGATTTGGCTTTGACCAGTTTTGATGTATTTTGATGGTTTTGTTTATATTTTCCTCTCCATGTCATTGTAGATGTTTTGGACTCTCTCCATGTTGATAAGCCATGGTTGATGAGTAAGTTATATTATTGTTTTGGACCAACAAGTGGGTTGGCCTTGCTGTGATGTTATATTCTTATTTGATGGCAAATTTAATGGCTTTGTTAGCCTTGTATTTATTCGCCAAGAGGCTCATTTTTTTTTATATTTGATGTTGTTGTAGCCTTGCATATGTTGTGAGAGTATGTGTGGAAGTTATTGGCTGCATATGCATGTTATTTTTATGTTTTATTATGGTTTAGAGCCTCTTGTGATTTATTGTTGAGCCATGTTAGGGGAGTGGGATTCCTTGTGATGACCGGGGTCACGAGAGATAGGCTTGCATGAGGTTCCATGTAAGGATGCATGAAGTCTAGACCATCAGGACACATTGGGAGTTTACCTTGATTTTTAAATGAGTGATAACCTAATAATTGATGGGTTGGGTAGCTAGACTCATTAATAAGTTAATAAATTTATTTGAGCCTCATGACTTAGTCCTAGGGAGGAAGATTTAGGATAAGCATGAGGAGAATGTGAAGATGGTAAGATAATCTCCTTTAGTCTCTCATAGGTTGAGATGGCTCCACATGTCGATCAATCTAGTGCCTTATGTTATTACATTTTTGAGGATGGCATGTGATGGCACTCCAGTCCTACTTGTGTTCCCCTTGATGATTTATGATTATGCCTTATTGGATGCTTTTGTGTCTTGATGATTTATACACCTCTAGGAGTTTATTCTTGTTGTAATGTGTGGGTTCTTGCATGAGAGTCCTTGTGTAGTTAGTCTCTTTGGTTATAGGTGTCAGCTTAGGTTTAGAGTGTGTGTTGGTATCTTGTGTCATCTTCTAGCACGGGGGGTAGTTCCTTTGGTTCCACATGGTCAAGTGGCTGGTTCTTTTTAGCCATTGGGAATTTCTCTTGGATTCTTCATGCGTGGATGTAGATTCTTCTTCATGATGATTATGGATATACCTTGTAGCAGATTTATGTAATGAATATGATGAAATACATGTAATGTAATATGCTTATATGTAGTAGCTGGAATCTTGTAGTAGGAAGGGCTATGCTCATGATGTATTTATTGTACTTGTATTTATAAGATGAATTGTAATTGGAATTAAAATTAAGTCATATTTTGTAATGGGATATTAAGGATATAATTTTACTATTATAGAGATGTGATCTTATGTATGTTGGAAATAAAATGGATTATGATTGAAATGGAAATGGACCTGCATTGTGGTTTAGTTGTATTATTCCATAGAATGTCCAAGCAATCCCACTCAATTACACATCCCAGTTGTGCATTGAAATACACTCTCATTTTGTACTTGACATTGGCCACCCTCCTTTCAGTGTACTATTTTAGTTTCTCAAGCAAATGAGGCATCCTAGGATGTTTTCTAGATAGAGATTGTTTGTGCTTATGTGGCTTGATGAAATCAAGCTTGTGCTTTATCAATAACTGCATGTTAAAAACCCAAAGGTCCCAAAATCTGACCTCACCCAGGTCAACGCAAGTACCATGCTCACAATAATACAATAGCCTACTACCCAGTTGTTCGTTCAACTCTATATTCGATCAATCCCTACTCTCACCTTTATACATTTAAAAGTCACATTTTATGTATCATTAAAAGGTCACATACCATAGAACAATGATTATGGTGAAAGAAAAGGACAATATGATTAAAAAATACTCAATACATGTCCTTATGGAGAATCCTCTTCTATTTTATTGTCGTTTCCACTATCAAATTGACCCTCAAAAGGCCCATCTTCATCATCAATATGAGCCTCACTGTCCTTGCCTTCGCTGGAAGAAGACGATAGATTTTGTGGCTATGAGACCCGTCATACAACTGGCAGCTTCACCTGTGCCATATTTGCTAGTCTAAGAAAAATGGAAATGTAACAATGTTAGTGGCATGAAAATAACATGAGACAACATGAATAAACATAACATTAAAATATGTCTTCTAATTCTTGATTCCACAAACATCTAAAACAATAAATTAAAGATACCCCCAATTAACAGTGAAGCCTCTGCAGAATCAACAACCTAGGAAAAACAATGTGTTAGTGATAGATTAAATTTGAAATTAAACAAAAATGCTACAAAAAACATTTATTTTCATCCATATTTAGAAATATTGAAGATAATGTTATGGTACAATAGACATTTCGAAGGAGATGGAAAATTAACATATTCAACTGTACTAAGGCAATTTAACTTCAAACTCAACCTATCACTAAAACTAGTAATATATATCAACCAACATTATCTGTCAACTTGTCACTATTGGAACTATGGAGAAGAGGATCTTCACAAACAGTTATACCCCAAAAATAACCCCAACACTTTCAAAAATGAACCATTTAAAAAAAAATGCCCCTTTCATAGCCCAAAATCCAAAAAAATACCATCTAGAACTAAAACACGTTGTATATATTAAGGCAAGAACCACACAGGGAGAAAAACTATGAACTAAATTGAAGGATCTCTAGTGCAGTTAAAAGAAATATCAAGATGATGGAGGTGGACATCTAAATTATAAAAAATAATAAATGCAAATAATGCAAATATTCATCAAAAGTATAATGTCATTGAATGCAAGAACTGATTGAAGGATCCAAAGTATGGATGAAAGAAATACCAATATGATCCCTACTGCCTATGAGAGAAATACAAGGAAAATGGAATTGGACAACTACACTAGAGAAACTATGAAGTGGTTAGAGATATGCATGCTCTAATATCACTGATACCAAGGACTAAATTTGAGGATCTCCATTGTCAATAAGAGAATTACCCAAAAAAGAGTTGTGAACCTGAGTTTCATGATGTGACTATGTCATCTCCACATGAAATTAATTATTTTTTAATTTAATATGATTAAAATGCATAGTGATGTATGTTAATTGTATAGGTTATGTTTTGTGTGTGGATAATAGCCACTCAGAAGGGGGGAGAGGCTATTCTCCACACAAAATAGCACGTCCATATCAAATTTGCACATTCACATACATAAGCAGGCTCTTCTGTGGTAGAGCAGTCTTCCCAACTCGGAATGCCAATGGAAGATAATGGAAGCGACTATTCTCCACACAAAAAATATATTCATGACCATTGTGTGTGTGTGTATATATATCAATTTATGTCCATTATATATACACACACACACAATGGACATGAATTGAATTTTTGTCTGGACTCTGGAGAATAGGCACTTCCATTTTTAATGCATTTTGATATTGACAATGGACATGAATTGCTTGGTAGTTTGAATGTGATTTTTTTGAATGCATTTTGACATCAAGGAAGCGGCATGCATTAAAAATAGTCACACTCAAACTACCAATAAATTCTTGTCCATTGTCAATGTCAAAATACATTCAAAATAGTCACATCAAGCAAATACAGCAAAAGAAATTTCAAGCATTAAACATTGATTTTCCACTTACCACTCATTTTTGCAGAGTCTGCAAAGGATTTTTAAGACTATCTAAAGACTCTACAGAAGACTTCACTTCCTATCCAAAAATGTATGGCACCCTCAACAAACACCATTAGCAAGATATAGTTTTGGAATCCCTGAGAGGTGGAAATCATGCAAAATGAAAACGCATCACATTTTTCTCCCTCCCCTTTCGGTCATGACTTTTGATCAACACCTTCGTGGATTCCAATTTTATTTTATTTTTTTGAAAAAGGTGGCAATGCCACTTAATATATTTTATTATATAAAGTTGATTCAAAGAGCTCCCAGAGAAAAGAACCAGTAAGAAAAACTCTGATCCTTTCTCTACAATGTTACTACTTATCAAGTTGCCATTAGTTTTTATATTCAAAGTCATATTTTATATTCTAGTCGGTTAGCACTATCGAATCATACAGTCGGTATAAACAGAGAAGTCGGTATGCATAGTCTAGTCAGTTACAAAAGAAAGCAGTCACAGAACGCAGTATACACCAAGCTGTCTACCGAGTATCTTTTTATGGGTACTGAGCAGTAAAGTTAACACACCGAGTTGATATTCACCGAGTGAAACATGCTACTAGATACATTGAACCTGGACATGCATATGAAAACGTGTTACAAGATCGAGGCACATATAACCATTATTACATTGGAAATTGCACTAGAAGTTTGTGTATGATTGCGAGGTCAATCTAACCAATGAAATATTTTGTTTAGTTATTCATTCGAGGAATCTTGTTTGTAAGATCGAAGCAATGAATTAGATCACCATTTTAAGCGATCTATTTATACAGCATGAATTAAGAGCAAGGTGTGTGCATATATGTATGAAGGAAGACTGTTACAGAGACACAGAGGTCACCGAGAAGGTTTTTAGAGAACATTCAAAGAACAGAGTAAACAGAAGGGTTTATCGAGTTACTATATGAGTTACCGAGGTATGCTATAAGCAAGGTAATCTTATCCTGAGCACATAGAATCTGCTATAACATTTCAGATGTAAAGTTGCAGATGTTTGTAATGATTTTATTGTAATATTGTTAAGTTGAAAGAGAAACCTTTAACAGGGTAAAAGACTCTAACCAAGTCTATAAATTGTAAAGCCTCTAACCAGGTGCAGCATTCAGAATAAATGTTGTAAAATCCTTTAGCAAGGTAGATCTAACAGATCTTGTTACTCCTAACAGGGTAAGCTATCAGAAATAGCTAAATGTAGCTCTAACTGAGCATTCTTTATTATTGCAGTAGTGAAGTTGTCGGTGTCATCCCCACCGCAATTTTTCTCTCTAACCAAGAGTTTCTGCGTAACCAAAATATATGTGTTATGGAGTGAATCATGTATGATTGTTATCTATTTGTTTTAACTTTATTTTATGTTACTGTACTATTCTGTTTATGCATAACAGTAAGGTTATTATTAAAGAAAGGTTTTGAAGTACTAATTCACCCCTCCCGTCTTAGTACATTAGCTTTCCATATTGGGCCTAACATACAATACATATAAAGTTGTGAGATTCCCAAATTATTATTTGTATTTTAAAATTACCTGTCGTCTGGGGACTCTTTCAGAATTTTTTTTAAAGGATACCACTGACCACAATCAATGTCAAAATATGTTCAAAATAGTCACATTCAATCTACCAATCAATTCATTTCCATTGTCAATGTCAAAATGCATTCAAAACAGACACAATCAAATTTGAAAATGATTATTCTCCACAAAAAATAGCACGCTTGTACAAAGCATGTGCATTGCCATACATACGTGGTTTGAAACGTCGCATCTGCAACGTAAGAAATATTTATAGTTAATGGAAATAGCTATTCTGCAAAAAAAATCAAGTCCTATCTATATATGTATATATATACACACATATATATACATACATACACACACATATATATACACACATACATATATATGCACACATATATACACACACACATAGGCATAAATATATACATATACATATATGCTCAATAGTGATATTTTGTGTACAGAATAGCCCCCACTATTTGGGATTCACATAACTCCATTGTATGCAATTCAAATTAAATTTAACTGTCAATGTCAAAATGTGTTCAAAACAATCACCTTCAAACTACCAATCAATTACTCCATTGTAAAAAATTTAAAATTTTGTAAATGTCAATGGCATAATGCCTGCAAAACATTCAGATTCAAAGCACAACCATTTACTATTTGAAAATTTCATAGCTCTATTATATGCATTTCTAAATAATTCAAATATTAGTGGCATAATGCCTACTAGTTAGTCACATTTATAGGAAAGTGCATTTCAAGGTAGCCAACAAAAAAAATTGTCATTGAAGCCATATTGTGGACTCTTTGAATGCTTTCACACTAGAATGTATTTGACGGGGGATGCTATTTAAAAGGGAGATAAAATGCCCCTTTCACAGCCTAAAAGCATAAAAAAATTCATCTGGAACTAAAATTTGAAAATAAATAAGTTGGGGTTTTTAACTCACAATTTTTAGTAGTCAAAATCTTTTCTATCCACCCTCCATTAAAATCTCCCTCTTTCGCGTGGTCAAAGGAACCCTTGTTTTGCCTTCTTCTAAAACTTGCAGTGCATGAAACCCTATGTATTCATCAAAATGGCACCTGCGTCCTTTTAGACGCAACATGGTGTGTTTTTTACACAACTGTCAGTGACAAAGAGCTTCCCACTGTTTGTTCCTTTTACGGACCATGGTATGATTTCCCGCACCCCATCATTCGTTGTCATCTTTATTTTCTCAATGGTCAAAGTAGCCTTTTCCCGTTGACAAGGCAATGCCATGTTGGGAACAATACAACGCCACCAAACTGCCCACATATGTATGTGGATGTGCATGTTTTGTATGGGCATGCTATTTTGTGTGGAGAATAGCCACTTCGTTATTTGAAACCTTTGTACTAATGAATTTTGTTGCACTAAAACATTTAAATTGAATATACTATGAAACATGACCCACAAGTATAAAGATCTTCAAATGGTAGTGTTTTCTCATTGTATTCAAACACTCCTATCAATACTTGTAAGATGGAAATCATATTTTGGATTGTCTATTTCTGCCCTTCTGATATGTAATATTAAGCTTTACAAAGTCCCTTATGATGGTATGATGAAAGAATAAGTATCCGGTAGAATACTGAGAGGGGGGTGGTGAATCAATATATTGAAAAACTGATACAAAGTTCCCAAACTCAAATTCAACCACACAAAGTAAACATATCTTAGTCAAGATCAATATTCATAAGAATACTTGACATTAACCAGTTTAATTATTATGACAACTTTAACAGTAAATAACTTCAATCTTGTAAACATCAACAATACTTAATCACAACTCAACATATTCATCTCTCAATGCTTCTACTTAACATGCCTTATCAGAAGTTAACCAAATCAACAAATAAGATCACAACCACAAAAGCATTCACCACTTGACACAAATGTTTATACGTGTAAAACACAAATAGGTAAAAACCACAATGAGATGAGACTCACAAGGATAGCTATCTGAACTCTTCTGAAGTTCACCCTGTTAGGAGCCAAGCATGTTAAAAATTTACAATAAGTCTTGTTAAGAATTAATTCTGGTTAGGAATCACCCAGTTAAGGGATTTACAAATATGCCTTGATGAAAACCATAGTACCATGTTAGGAGTAACCTCGCTTGAGGATTTAAGAATCCAAGCTAATGGACCACCTTGTTAGAGGATTTAATGAGTAACCAAGCTTGTTGGAGCTTACCCGGTTAATGGATTTCACTTCTGTTGTAATTGTTAGAAAACAACAGGTTTTTTTTATCTGTTTAAGTAGCACTACATTTGCTTGATTAGATCCTTGTAAGCTTCAATCTTCCTTCACTCAAAGTGCAGATCCATTCAATGGTTAGGCAACTACACAATCAACAGGTTTATGCCAATCTTGCCAACAATGTTTTACAAACAACTTCATCAACCTTAAATACAAATCAATTAGGTCGGAAACACAACAAAAACCTAATTCTCATCATCGAGATTACAAACAAGTTGGTACAATCTTGACCGTTAGAAATCATGACAATCTCTTCACATTTTTTCAAGAAAATTCCAACTGCTCCATGATCACCGCTTCATCGAACTTTGTAACTCATCACGAGCTGTGCATTAGATTCAATCCACTTTGCTCCTTCCCTAGACAAAAAACAACCATGCCAAAACAATTTGAACTTATCCTCATACAATGATCACACGTGTCTCCATCATTACCGCTTATCAGATAATAAACCAACAAACTTGATCGGTTAGGGTTTACTAGTTACATTACATAGAAAGGTTTAACCTTTTACACCAATTCAACTCACAAACGTTACATACCAATTTACAACATCTTCCAGAAATCTCTTCTTACCGGTTACTAGCCAATATCAAAAACAACAATATCAGCAATAACATGAATACCATTACCGGTTCAATTGACATCAATGACAACATATCATTAATGCAATCTCTATGCAAAATGCTAACAATCTCCCCCTTTGGCATTGATGGCAATACAAATATCAACGCCTATTATTGTTGTTGAGATTGGTGAATAGGAATCCTGGTTTACAGTACCAAATATTCACCTTGCTCTGTTTTTCTTCAGCCTGCCGCTGGTTCACCTAATCACACATAATTCTTCTCCCCAATCACATAGTTCTTCTCCCCCTTTGACAGCAATGCCAAAGTGAAAGTAAAACATGTAATTCTGCTCTCATTGTGCACCAAGATCATTTTGCAACTTGATGCTCCCCTTGTGGAATACATCCACTTCTTCATCAATCCATGTAAAATTCTGCAAGTGGTTCAGGGACTGATGCAATCAACATCATGTGCAACTAACTTCATGAAGAGGGAAAACCCCTAATTGACTTCTAAGATACTTGAAAGTGGTCTTAGGCAGAGGTTTGGTAAAGATATTTGCAAACTACTCCTTGGTAGAAACATGCTCCAAGATAACATCTTTACTTTTAACTTTTTCCCTCAAGAAGTGATATTTCAATTCAATGTGCTTAGTCCTTGCATGCAAAATAGGATTTTTAGAAATATTTATTACACTTGTATTATCACATAAAATCTTTATTGGTTTTGAGATTTCCATCTTCAAACCTTCCAAAATGTGCCTCATCCACATAGCTTGTGTGCAATTCATATAAGCTACTACATAATCACCTTCAATAGTAGATTGTGAAGTGCAACTCTACTTATTACTACTCCATGAAATTTTTTATTTCCCTTACTAATAACATCTCAAATTCATTCTTCATTTCATCTGCAAAACAATTACTCATGTCATCATTACCTCCAAATATAATGTCATCTACAAATACTTCACTAACTAGTATTTCATCTCCTTTAGACTTGATATAAATGTTGTTGTCATCACTGGTTCTAGCAAAGCCTATCTTCATCACATGAGTATGAAGTCATTCATACCATGCTCTGGGTGCCTGCTTTAATCCATACAAAGCTTTATGCAATTTGCACACCATGTCTTCCTTATCTGTCAATGCATAGCCATCAGGATGCTCTATATAAACCTCTTCTTCCAGTATCCCATTCAAGAATACAGACTTGACATCCATCTGATATACCTTGAACTTCTTATGAGTTGCAAATGCAAGTAATGTTCTGACACCTTCCAGTCTTGCTACTGGTGCAAAAGTTTCTCCATAATCTTCTCCTTCTTCTTGCGCATAACCTTTGCATACTAATCTTGCCTTACTGCGAACTACAACACCATCTTCATTTAATTTGTTTTTGAACACCCATTTAGTACCTATAACATTCATTTTTACCGGTCGGGGTACCAGGGTCCAAGTGTTGTTTTTCTCAATTTGATCCAACTCCTCCTCCTCCATAGCTTTCACCCCAATGATCATCACCAAATGCCTCCTTAGCACTTCTAGGTTTAAAGGTGGAGATCATGCAAGAGCTCTCTCTTATTCTCCTTCTAGTTAGTACACCTACATCCTTATCCCCAATTATCTATTCAAGACTGTGATTCAGTCTCACATACCTAGGAATAACATGATCATTCTCTTCAGGTTTAGCTTCTTCATTATCATCTTCCTCTGAATTTATTTGTTCTGATTGAACAAGTACATCAGGATTTGCCTTACCGATTTCTGATTTAACAGTTTCAGGTTTCAAAAGCAAAATGCAAGGATCTTCATCCTTCTTCTCAGAACTAGTTCCTTCCGAAGCTTCAGGACATTCATCTACAAGAACATCAACACTCTCAACAATTCTCTATGTCTAGTTGTTGAAGCATTTATAGGCCTTACTCTTAGCAGAATAGCCAAGAAATGTGCCTTCATCACTCTTAGCTTCAAACTTACTTATGTAATCACCTCTTTTAATAAAACATTTGCTTCCAAATATCTTAAAATAGCTAACATCAAGTGATCTCCAATACCAGTACTTATATGGGGTCTTGTCCTTACCTCTTTTCACCAGAACTCGGTTCATTGTGTAGACAGTTGTACTTACAACTTCTTTCCAAAAAAAATTTGCTACACCTCCTTGTATCAACATAGTCCTAGCAGCTTCAACCATTGACTGGTTGTTTCTCTCTACTATACCATTCTGTTGTGGTGTCCTTGGTGCAGAAAGTTTCCGCTTGATACCATTATCATCACAATACTTAGTGAACTCCATAGAAGTGAATTCACCGCCTTGATCTGTTCTTAGACATTTTATCTTTTTGCCACTCTCTTTCTCAGCTAAGGCTCTGAATGCCTTGAATTTACCAAAAGCTTCATTCTTGTCCTTCAAGAATGTAACCCACATCATCCTTGAACAATCATAATGAATATCATGAAATATTTGTCACCTTGAATGCTTCTTGTTCTTATTGGTCCACATAGATTTGTATGAACCAAATCTAACAAATGCTCTGTTGAGAAGGACTTGCTCTTGAAAGTTGAAGAACTCATCTTTCCTAGCTGACATTCTTTACAAAGAGCATTAACCAGTTTGTCTAGCTAAGGCAGACCTCTTACTGTCTTATACTTGCTTACTTTAACAATATTGTCAAAATTTATATGACAAAATCTCCTATGCCAAAGCCAGCTATCATCAATTTTTGCAATCAAATAGTTGCTAACTTTAGGATTAAGATGAAATAGATTACCTCTGGTATGTTCCTTGGTTGCAATCAATTCACCTTTGTTGTCAAAGATTTTGCACATTCCATTTCTAGACTCCAGTGGGTATCCTCTGTCATTAAGTTGTGCCAAACTTAAAAGATTGTGCTTTAGGCCTTCAACCCAATAGACATCGTCAGCACTGCTCTTCCCATTAAGAGAAATAACTCTCTTACCTTTAACTATACAGGGTGAGTCATTGCCAAATCTGACACCGCCATCAAATTCTTTTAGGGAAATAAATTTGCTCTGATCACCGGTCATGTGATGTGAACAACCACTATCAATGATCCAATCATCAGAGTTATCCATTCTAGATACTAGTGCCTTCTGATCTAATATTTCTTCCTTAATAGCTACAAACACAATATCTTCACTAGCATCATCATCAGAATCTTCATCAGTAATACCACTGTCAATAGCTACAAGACAATCTCTATTGCCTTTACCCTTGTACTTCTTGAATTTGTCTCTCTTGTATTAATTTTCACCATTAGGGCAATTCGTTGTTACATGACCAATCTTGTTGCATGCAAAACATTTTAAAGGTAGCTTACCTCTATATTTACCAGTGCCTCTAGGTAGTCATTTTGCCAACAATGCTTCAAGTTCCACTAAGTTGTCTTCATCTTCAGCATCTCTGCTAGATCTAGATTCATAGCTATGGTCAGTATCTCGACTTCTTCTCACAGATGGGTTAGAGACAAAAGCTCTGAATGCAAATTCTGATTTATGTACACTACCATCATATCCATTTAGTTCAAAAGGAGTAAGTTTGCCAATAATAAAGTCAAGAGTTACCTTTGTCTTGTCAATGGATTTTAGCTCCTAAATAGGTGCAACTCGGATAGCATAGACCGGTAGCAGGGTTCTCAGTACCCGACTGATTACTGTGGCATCTTCCACTTTCCCTCCTGCACTCTTTATCTCACCAACTATATCTTTAATCCTTTGACTGTATTGCTGGATATTCTCACCTTCAGACATTCTCACGTCGTCAAACTTTCCTCTTAAAGTCTCCTCTTTGGCAATCTTAACATGTTCATCACCGCTATAAATATCTTCAATTTTTTTCCACACTTCATATGTAGTTTCAAGACCATGAACATCTACATATTCAACATCAGACAAGGAACTAATAATAGCCTCTAATGCTTGGTGATTTTCTTATTGTTCTTTCTTCTGATCATCAGTTAGGGTTACAGTTGGTGTAATATACTTGGATTCTATATGATCCCAATACTGACTACCAAGACTCTTAATGTAAATATTCATTCTGTCACTCCATATTCTATAGTTATCTTTGTTGAACTTCAGACCTTCTTTCCTCATCATGATCTACAAGATCCTTTCCTCAATTTGTCAGGCTTTTAGATTAAGAGGACCTGAGATGCTCTAATACCAATTGAAGGTATGATGAAAGAATAAGTATCCAGTAGAATACTGAGAGGGAGGGGTGAATCAATATATTGAAAAACTGATACAAAGTTCCCAAACTCAAATTTAACCACACAAAGTAAACATATCTTAGTCAAGATCAATATTCATAAGAATACTTGACATTAACCAGTTTAACTGTTATGACAACTTTAATAGTAAACAATTTCAATCTTGTAAACATCAACAATGCTTAATCATAACTCAACATATTCATCTCTCAATGCTTCTACTTAACATGCCTTATCAGAAGTTAACCAAATCAACAAATAAGATCACAACCACAAAAGCATTCACCACTTGATGCAAATGTTTATACGTGAAAAACCCAAATAGGTAAAAACCACGGTAAGATGAAACTCACAAGGATAGCTATCTGAACTCTTCTGAAGTTCGCCTTGTGATGAGCCAAGGTTGTTAAAGCTTTACAATAAGTCATGTTAAGAATTAATTTCGGTTAGGAATCATCCGGTTAAGGGATTTACAAATATGCCTTGATGAAAAGCACATTACCCTATTAAGAGTAACCTCGCTGGAGGATTTAAGAATCCAAGCTAATGGACCACCTTGTTAGAGGATTTAATGAGTAACCAAGCTTGTTAAAGCTTACCCGGTTAAGGGATTTCACTTCTGCTGTAATTGTTAGAAAACAACAGGTTTTCTTGATCTATTTAAGTAGCACTACATTTGCTTGATCAAATCCTTCTAAGCTTCAATCTGCCTTCACTCAAAGTGCAGATCCATTCACTAGTTAGGCAGCTACACACTCAATAGGTTTTTGCCAATCTTGCCAACAACGTTTTACAAACAACTTCATCGACCTTAAATACAAATCAATTAGGTCGGTAACACAACAAAAACCTAATTCTCATCATCGATATTACAAACAAGTCGGTACAATCTTGATTGTTAGAAATCATGACAATCTCTTCACATTCTTCAAGAAAATTCCAACCGCTCCATGATCACCACTTCATCGAACTTTGTAACTCATCACGTGTTGTGCATTACATGCAATCCACTTTTCTCCTTCCCTAGACAAAAAACAAACATGCCAAAACAATTTGAGCTTATCCTCATACAATGATCACACGTGTCTCCATAATTATCGCTTATCAGATAATAAACCAACAAACTTGATCGGTTAGGGTTTAACAACTGATAGGGTTTACCGGTTATATTATATAGAAAGGTTTAACCCTTTACACCAATTCACCAATTCAAATCACAAACATTACATACCAGTTTATAACATCTTCCACAAAGCTCTTATTACCAGTTACTAGCCAATATCAAAAACAACAATATCGGCAATAACATGAATACCATTACCGATTCAATTGATATCAAGGACAACATATCATTAATGCAATCTCTATGAAAAATCCCAACAAACTCAAAATGGCAACACCTTATTGCCAAAAAGTGTACAAAATTCACCCTCCATCCAACCATACAACTCAAACTAGTCACAACAAATGCAGAATACAAGAAAGACAAAAATTCCCTATTGCTCAAACTACTTCATATAGGTTTTTAAAAACATTGTGTTTTTTTAACATCCTTGCATAATGAAGTTTGTAAAACCATCGTGTTTATAAACTATTCGGGCATCTGCCAATGCATTAAACATTCCCTCTTCCATTCTCCCCCCATGCATATTCAATACATTTTCCAATTTCTCTTATTTAGTGGAAGTTATAATGTTCATATATGCTTTCAATATAATTCTTATATCTATGTTGGTCTACAAGGAAATTAACACACTAGAGCCACAAGCTAAAGAAAAGGTTTTACAAATTACTATCATTGGTTTTGAGTTTGTTGGAATTCATAGATGAACAACTAATAATAAGAAATTTTGAAATGTTGATGTTGATTGAGAATTATAAATATTTCATATAGAGTACCATTGTTTATAACCAAGCCAATGTCAATTGTGTGAATGGGAAATTGATTTCCAATCTAATAAAAAGAATAATTTTTAGTTTTCCAACTAGGTTGCAAATAACCTACTTTTTTGACATGGATGCAAATAGATTTGCCCACTGAGATAATCCACTTTGTGAAATGGAGGTAGAGACATCTCCTACTTCAAATAGTGATAGTATCATAGTAGTGTAATAGAAATTAAATGGTGAAATTGTTCTTTATAAAAAAGTAACCCTCAAGAAAGAAGTTGCAGAGATAGAGCAATTAGTAAAGCTGAGTATGATTCAAAACCTTTGTGGGGAAATATGGATAGTCAAGTAAAGCTGTTTGAAGACAAGCAAGATAAGGTTGTTGACAAACCACATCAGCAAGACTTACCATCACATACGTAGTTAATGAAATGCATTACATCATTATAGAAATTCAAAGTATTTCTAAGATTCATGTGGGATCCAAGTATCTTCAAAAAGACTAAACCAAGTGGATAAGAAATTCTCCAACTGAATTTGAAGGGAAAAAAAATTGATTCAAGGGGGCATATATGGTAAATTCATAACCAACTTCTTTTCTCAATCATTAATCTAGAAGCATGTATTCTCCCTATAAAATAGCTTACAATTACAAAAATATGCATCGGCTAGATACGTGGTTGCAAATGAACCCAATTCTAACTTAAGCCCATTTGCACATATCTTGAAATAAAGAAAAAATCTATTGAATACATGGCTATGAATGTTATGTAGTTTTCAATATTCATTACTATGATTCTATTAATAAATTTTACAAGGGGGCGGTGCTGATTGCACTACGGCCGCAGGGACTAGTCTCACTCCCAGCTTGCCCCTTGCCTGAACCAGGGTAAGGTCAGGGTGCTGGGTTGGGGCCGTGGGGACACCCTGACGAGAGAAAAAAAAAATACAAAAAATTATATGTTCACCCGATTTGTTTGGAGGCCAAAACTATGTTCATCACTGATATATTATGCTCATATAAATATTTCAATCATATTTAACGGGTTTATTTTTGCTACCTACAAATGATAACAATACCAAATTCATTTCACAAACATACCAAATTTATTTTAAAGTCTTCTATTCTCAACATGATTAGAGGACTCTGCAATCTTACCTTTTTGTAGAAAGTAGAACCCATTAAAAAACATAGACCTTCAGTCGATAATAGAGTTTTTTCCTTTATTTAGTAAATAGTGGCACCATCTTTACACACTAACAATTCAGCAGTGTAATCAATGACATTTTTCCTTCAATACCATATGTATGGAATTCTTATATTTATACACTTTTATCTAGTGACAATACTTATTTAAATTGACAAGAGGTTTTGCGTTTAAACATAAATTCATGATGCTTAAGGTTGAAATTCAAACCACCAACTCTATATACCACCACACAAAATGACATGACATGTAATAATGATAGCTTTGATGACAAGACGTCTATTTCTTATTTCAGAATGTAGAGGGACCGCTTTTAGAATGCCTGAATGTCCAACTTGAAACTGGACTTGTTATTGATAAGATTGAATAATTATTATCGAATTAATCATTACAGTAATATTAATCATTAAAAAATTATCTACTTATTAATTAGATAATTATCTAATAAGTTGGTAAATTGTTAATCATATTACCTACTTATTAATTAAATAGTCATCTAAGGAAATAAGTTGATAAATTATTAATCATTATATTTCATCATTATTACATTATAGAATAGATTGAAAAATAGATAGTATAACAACCCAAGTTGTGTTTTCTAACCCACCCAGACAAGATACTACATTGTTCAAAACTTTTGTGTTATCTACATGGACATGATAATAGGTGGCAAAATACCATTCTTTTTTTCACATGACTAGACCATATGTGTGCAAAATAGTCGTGAGTCTTACTAAACCAAGTCTACATGTGCGCAAAACTGTCATGAGTTTTACCAACCCACACCAAATACAACGATGTGTAAAATATTTGTGTCTTTTAACATTCCCAATCATGATGAGTGGTACAAAAAATGCACCCACACGAAACACACATGTAGACATGGCAAAATTCAAAAAATTTAAATTTTAACAGTCTTTTGAAAACTCTATTCCACTCCCCAAATTTATTACAAACTCTGGAAACAAAATTGTCATGATTTTTTAGCAACCCACACCCGATACGATGATGTGCAAAACATTCGTGTCTTTTAATATTTCCAGTCTTGATAGGTGGTTCAAAAATGTGCCCACACAAAACTCACATGTAGACTCGACAAAATTCAAAAATTCCAAATTTTTACAGTCTTTTGAAAACCCTAGTCCACTCCACAAATTTATTACAACCCTGGAAACAAAATCGTCATTATTTTTTACCAATGCACATTGAATACTACGATGTGCAAAATATTAATTTATTTTAACATTCCCAATCTTGACAGGTGATTCAAAAAATGTGCCCACACAAAACACACATACAAATTGGGTAGAATTCAAAAATTCCAAATTTTTTCAGCCTTTTGAAAACCCTAGTCTATTCCCCAAATTTATTAAAAACCCTAGAAACATTACAGAATAGAAATTTCCTCTTCCATAATTCCTTGCAGCATGACAAAATGGAAAAACATATTGGAAAATATACATACCTATCAAGTCTCAACCTTGCTTAAAATCTCCATGAATCAGCCTTCAAAATCCCAACACCCATTTGCTTGCATAACTGTGAACAACAAAAAACAATGGATACACAAAATTAGAGATAAATCAAGGCAAGAAAATGCGGCAATTTTTTTTACGATGATTAAACACTTATTTTCAACACTTACCATGGGTTTTTGAAGATTTTGTGAAAGATTGTGAAGATACACTGGAAAAAATTACAAAAACTGTCTAAAGACTCTCCAAAACATTGCCAAGGCTTTCCTTTCAAATGGAAAAAATAACCACCAACAGTGGTATAAAGCTTCAGAATCCCTTACTAGGTGGAATTCATACAAATGACCACTCACCACATATTTCTCCCTCCTCTTTTGGTTGTGGATTTTGTTGAGCCCATTTGCAAATTCCAAAAAAAAAAATTGTTGTTTTCAAAATTACTTCGTCATTCGATGACCCTGTTGGAAAGTCCATTTTAAAGCATACTGCCAGTTGCGACTTCCTGCCACAACGTGATTCACTGTCTTCTCATAACCGCCACCCTATGCCTTCCTCTTCCCCATGACCCCGCCATGCCACGCCGTAAAATATCCACATGTCATGTCCATGCCATGTTGTGTGGAGAATAGCAAGAGCTTAAGCTACTAGTCCCTTAGACCATCAATCATGCCAGTTTTCTCATTCCTTGGACTTCTACCTTGTGTGTGTGTGTGTGTGTGTGTGTGTGTGTGTGTGTGTGTGTGCGCGCATATGCATATGTATATGTATATATGTATATATCTATATGTTGCATATGCATACATATGCATATGTATGCATATGTATATGTATATGTATATGTATATGTATATGTATATGTGTAGATATATGTATATGTATATGTGTAGATATATGTATATGTATATATGTATGTGTAGATATATGTATATGTATATATATATATATATATATATATATATATATATATATATATATATATATTAAAGCAAATATTAAAATTATTTTTTCGTTAAGATTCATTCATATGGATTTGATAAGGTTGAAATGTATTTTTAAGTTCATGAGTGAGCTCTACTTGATATGTATAGAGAAAGGACTGATGATGGTTTACAAAAATCTTAGAAGATGGATATGATGTTTTCTCCTAGTCTTATCATCCATTGAGGGTGGTAGTATTTTATAAATTATTGAAAATTATACAATGAATTTATTATTGAATATGGAGGTGTGTAATGATTTGCACTCTATTGTATTTTTTACTATTATCTTCCTCTTCTTTAGAGTCAAGAGATTTTATTTGTTAGTAGTAAAACCTTACACATGACTGTGTGTGTATGTTTCTAATACATGTATTTTGGTCATTCTTCTACTAGGGACTATATTTAGTTATAATGTTGAGAAAAAAATTGAAGGTAGGTAAAATTGTTAATGGACATATTAAATATAAAAATGTTTGAACCAAGCAAATATCAAAACATTTTTATAATTTTAGGAATGGTTAATATGATGAGAGGAAGTTTGTGATACACTATGGAAAGATAATAAACTTAGGTGTTATTTGGCTATACTATTGAGAGAAAAAAATTAAGGGCATGTATTTATTTTGGGTATATTTATTTTATTAGAAAAATAAGAATGTAATTTGCTCTTCTAGGTCTAACTAGGAAAATGGGAATAAGCATCAAAGCATATAATTAGGTAACCATAAAACATAAAATGCAATTATAAGAACTGCTAATTCAATCAATCAAAGCATGAAGACAAGATTCTAAAACCAAAAGGCAGACCAAACTGCACAATCTCCTCCATGTGATTCCATTCTCCTTCTTTCTCCTTCAAATATGATGTTTGTGGATCTCACCTACAAAGAAAATGCAAGTGAAGGGAAAAAGATTGCAAAGTAAATTTCACAGCGTAAGGTTACTCGAAGCATGGTTGAAAATGATGAAGAAATGAGGCCAATTTATAGGCAAATCGAATGAGAGACCCAAATTAGCATGAGAAATTGGAAGAAGCAATTTTATTCGAAATTTGCATGATTGAGGGGATAAAGTATGCTAAATGCTATGTCAATCTATGAGAAACTTCTATGCAATAAATATGAAACATTTCTATTCACAATTATGACAAATTACTAAGACAATTCATGGAAAATTAGCTTCCAAATTATGACAACATTAAGCATCAAAAGTGGAGCCCAAATTGGTGGAGAAATTAGTGGGAAATGTTAGGAGAAAAAGGGCATTAATTAATAAATTGGTATTCATTAATTAACTCACAAAAAAAGGATGAATCTAGCCAATTTAATATTTAATTTAATCAAGTGGCATGAGACACTTAGGATAAATGAATAAATTCATTTAACCTAAAGAGAAATGTTAGATAGGGTTTAAAATGAATTAATCATTAAACCCTAAGAGATGGACTAGAAATGAAATAAGTCATAATTAGGTCATGACAAAATCAATAAAATAGACAAATGACAATCATGATCAAAAGGATAAATGACAAAGATTTGATAATTGATTGACAAAGACCAATGACAAAATGGTCAAATATGAAAAAAGGTTGAATTGATAGAGGATAATTGATAAAGACTTGATAATGATATGGAACCGATATTGACAAAGACCAATGACGAATTGGTCAAGTATGACAAAAAGATTGATTTGATAGACAACAACTGACAAGGATCAATGACTAATCGATCCAAAATTGGCGAGGATTGATGATTGATTGAGATCGATGATGAAATGATCAAATATTGATAAAAGGTCGATTTGATGAAGGTTGAATGACAAGAGATCGATGACGAATCGATCGAAATTGATAAGAAGACTGATAATTGATGATTAAACGAGATCCCAAAATTATCCAAATTGATTGAAAATAATCAAGATCTAGGACAAAAACCCTAATTTGACATTGATTAATGGTTGACAATGTCCAATTGCAATTTGAAAATGATATTGACAAGACCTAATTGAAATGTGAGAGAATAGAATCAAGAAGGGAAGAAATAAAAAAGAATGACAAGGTGTCGACAAATGATAAAGATCGAATGTGCGACATAGAAGAAAGAGTTAGCAAGAGAGAAAACCCTAAACTAAGGTCATGCGGACATGTTAGAGTACGAAATTGCTAGCGTTGACCAATTTTAGACGACTATAATAGATATGATAAAATAAGAAAGAAATTGAAATGTGTGGTTTCTTCTTATATGTTAATGCATTTTTTATGTTTTTTATGATTCATCTATATAGATTTGATATTCTTAGCAAGTGTTAGGAACTGACAAATTTGTAGGAGGCTTGAAGTGTATTTTCAAGCTCAAGAGTGAGGTCTATATGATATGTGAGGAGAAATAAGGAATGGTGATGCTTTATGAAATCTTGAAAGAGGGATATGGTGTTTTATAATACTCTTAGCATCCATTGATCAATGTTGGTATTTTGAGATTATTGAGTCTTATACAACAATTCACTTTTGAATATAGAGGTCTCTAATGAATGGCGCTCTATTATCTTTTCTATAGTTGCCTTTCCTCATTTGAACCAACAAAAAATAAAAACATTTTTCTAATTTTAGGAATGTTGAATATGATGAGAGGAAGTTTGGGATACACTATGGAAAGGTAAGAAACTTAGGTGTTATTTCGCTATACTATTGAGAGAAAAGAATCGAGGGTATTTATTTATTTTTTGGTATATTTATTTTATTAGAAAAATAAGAATGTTATTTTCTCTTGTAGGTATGATAAAATAAGTAGGAAAATGAAATTTGTGATTTCGCTTATATGTTAATGTATTTATATTTTTTTGTTAAGATTCATCCATATAGATTTGATATTCTTGGCAAGTGTTAGGAACTGACAAAATTATAAGAGGCTTGAAGTGTATTTTCAAGCTCAAGAGTGAGCTCTATATGATATGTGAGGAGAAATAAGAAATGATGATGCTTTATGAAATCTTGAAAGAGGGATATGGTGTTTTATCATACTCTTAGCATCCATTGATGAGTGTTGGTATTTTGAGATTATTGAGTCTTATACAATAAATTAGTTTTTTAATATGGAGGTCTCTAATGAATGTTGCTCTATTATCTTTTCTAGAGATGTCTTTCCTCTTCCCTAAAGTAATGAGA
The DNA here is from genome assembly GCF_030272615.1 of Cryptomeria japonica. Classification (NCBI taxonomy): domain Eukaryota; kingdom Viridiplantae; phylum Streptophyta; class Pinopsida; order Cupressales; family Cupressaceae; genus Cryptomeria; species Cryptomeria japonica. Next base: position 374,027,918 of record NC_081406.1, on the reverse strand, counting down.
GATCTTATTTGTTTAGTATTAAAACATTCTCCAATTAAAAATAAAGCTTAGTCATAGGTATTAGACCATTGTTGGGAAAATAGCACATTTGGGATACATATTGTGTTATCAGTCGTATCATATTTTTATTGGTTTTTTCACAATATAGAAAGATCATCATTATAATTTATCAATTAGAGATATTATGAAACCATATTAGAAATTCATGTAAAAACTGCATCTCTAACTTCCATATTTTTCTCAACTTATTGGAAGTTTGTAGTCATATTCTTGGAATTTTAGTGGTGTCTTGGGAATTGTGGTGGTCTCTACACATCGTTAGTTATGTCCTACACGTTGAAATTTTTATTGAATTTTTAGATCTGTTTATGTAATTTTATTTCATTTATTATAACTAACTATTAAAAATTATTTATATTTTTTGTGATTTATTTTATTGCACAAATAGGAATCTTATGAGTCATTATAGTAGTATTTTTTATTGTTTCGAGCTTTTTTGGAATTTTTTCTTGTAGTTTGAAACATTTCTAGAATTTTAGTCTTAATTTTCATTGTATATGCTTGATAAGAACTTATTTTTAGATTAATATATTTCTACTAATCCATGAATCTTTCTTGTGAAGGGAAAATGTCTCCAAACACTACTGCACTCATTGGGGAGTCCATTTATAAGACTCTCTTAATATTCAAAGTGAGTAGTCATTAGATGTAAGACATGTCTAAACTAAGAAAGACATTCTTTGGCAATAGATATTTGGTTTTCTTCATGAGCTACCTTTGAGGTTTCCTCCTTAGAAGTAGGAGGAAGCATGAATATCTCTCTTAGTCATCTCACTATTTTAAAGAGAGCTATTTTAGGGAAAGAAAATATTCCTAGAGTGCTTGCTATTATGGATATGATAATAAATTCAAGTAGGAAAGCCTCATCAAGAGGTTAACCATGGTGGATAAAGTATCTCCTACACCTTACACCAATACCATTTGAGTAATTCACTAAAGGAGTCAAGGCAAAGGCCTTGCCATTTTTTCTAGGATAATGTTTTTAAATGTAACCCCGTGAGAAGAACTCAAAGACTCACTTGGATATTTTGAACTTTATGGCTATGATTCTAATTGGTGGGACCAAGAGGAGGGAAAAAATCTTCGTATTTCTACCATTTCTTTGGATAGCTTTAGTTAAATCATTCTTGCTATCATTTTGAACACTTAAATACAACATCATATAGATGAATTTCATGAACTCTAACAATTAAATATGACAATGGCTTAATATAAAAACTATTTCTTTGAGTTGAAATGGTATATAGGGTTTATTGAAGATGAGAAGTTGATTCTCCATAGGTTTGTGAAGGGTATGAATTCTCCTTTTTGGGGTCATTGGATATGACTAGACCTAAGAACTTAGAGATGGTCAAAGAGACAAAAAAGCTAGTAGGCACAAATTTGGTATGAGTCATGGAGGGAGATATGGGACTAAAGTGTCAATGTAATATTAGTTAGGATCTAGTTATTAAGGATCACAATCCCAATCCAAGGGGATTTCTAGGGCTACTCCTACACCTTATAAGTCTCCTTAATTGCAACATAAAAAGCCAAATCCTTAACAATCCCATCAAGCCAATTATGCCTTTTCTCGCACAATGAAGTAAATTAAAGGAAGGAATGTGATTCTTAACATTTGGTTAAGGTGATCAAAATAGTCATAGTGTTTCAAGATATCAATGTTTGAGTGTTCCATGGTTTGCACATGCTAAGATTTTTTGAACCATGTTATACATGGAGGTATGAGAGTTATTTGTTGAGGTCTTGTTCAAAGGGGGTAGTTGTAGTTGGTTATTGGATTTTAGTTTTGATAGATAGTAGTAGATGTTGGAAAATATCATTAGTATTTGTAGTGATTTACAATTGCTAAAACACCCATTAGAGCATTATTATGGAGACGTCAAGTATGCTTGACACTATTTAAGTTTTTATTTTCTTTGATTTAAGAGATCTTAAAACACTTTTATTGCCCCATCCATGGTAGAGAATTATATTTTGGTGGAATCAAGGTAAGAGTGTTTCTGAGAGGTCAAGTTAGCCACTAGTTCTAAGGTGGTAGTGGACTCACTTTTGGTGGTTGTGTGTTGGATTTTTGTACATTTGCCATTATCATTAATTTGTGAACCCCACCTTTAGAAACTTATGAGATTATTCTTCGAATGGATTGGATTGAACTCATCAAGTCAACAAAATTTATCATTGTAGACACCTAAATTTGATTAATTTAATTAATTGAATTTGGCTATCTTGGACATCTTTAATTAAATATTTTTTTATTATTTAATTAAGTAGTGTTCCTTCCCTCTAGCTAGTTAATTGCATTAATTACGCTATAATCCTTTTTTAATAAATTACTTGATATAAATCAATTAATTAATTAAACTGTAGTCCCTTCTATTAAAGAAATTAAATATATAATTTGATTGTTTAATTCATTTTTTTCTTTCCTCCTAATTTCCCTTATAGAATTAATTAATTAAATTAATAATTCTGTTCCCCCCACATGTCTCATAATTCTAACCCTTCCTCCAAATCTAATATCCTTGGATAACCATAGGTTCTAGTCAACCTTATCCTCTTTTCCTCACCATATGTGTGCACATTCCAATATATTATGTATTTCCTAATATTTGGGGGAAATTCCTAAAATTTGAGAAAATATCCTAATTACCTTGACAACTGGAAATATCTCCATATTTGGAATGGAACCTTCCTATTTGGGTGTCCCTCTCCCAAATACGCAAGTGTCCTTAGGGACACATGTCATTACTCCCCATGGCACTTGTCCTTCTCAAAGACACATGTAATTTCCATCCATGACACTTTCCCTTCTCAGGGACAAGTGTCTATTTTCCATGCTTCCTCATCTCCCAACCTAGCCTATTTAATCCCTTCATTTTCTTTCACAATCCATCCACTTTCAATTTTCATACTATCTTAATGTTGAATTGTTCACTCATTCTTTGCATATGTATCATTTTAACATCCATTTTGCATCTCATTTGGCATAATCCTCATCTTGCATCAACCATCATTCAGCAAAATCAATCATCTGCAATATAGCGAGCACACATCCAACCAGAAGATAATCAAATTCAAGGTTTTGAGAGAGTTTGTGTTTCTTTTATCTACCATTTGCTTTCGAAATTTCATTTTAACATCTTTATCATGAGTGTGGTTGATCTTTGTGCTTGTTTAGATGTTTAGAAGCATTTTAATCTTTTTCATCTTGCACTCACAATTTTCTGCATACATTTCTAGCATTCCTAGTGGACTCACTTCATGGGTCCATCTCACGTGTTTTGTTGTTTTGTTGTTTTGTTATGTTTTATTGCAGATTTTTGACACTTGTACAAAAAAATGTGAGACTATAGGTGGATTTCCTCCTCGGTGGAAGTTCGTTCCATCTTAATTTTAATTTCCAAAAATGGCGGGTTCACTACACGAAACAATGGGTTTGACTAAAGAAACAATGGGAACGCATTCCCACAATCTTGTGGTAGGTATAATTTTTGGATTTTATGTTTTGGGTTTTCTGTTTTTAGCAAATTTGATTTTACCGTTGAAACAACAAGTTTGCGAGTAGAAGTAGCGGGAATGCTAGGTTAAATAGTGAGTTTGCTTTACTCAATGTTTTTTTATTGTTGGCAAATTTGATTTCACCAACAAAGTAGTAGAAACGCGGGTTTGTTAGTATAAATAGCGGGATTTCTCTATGAAATAGTACGAACACTTCAGTGTTTTTATTTTCTATCATTTTCTTGAATTTAAATTTTCTCAATTTGTTGTTAATATGCTAATGTGTAATCTTTTATTGGGTTTTGCTAATATTTGTGCAGTTGCATCACTTGTTGAAGACCCCATGACATTAATGCTAATTTGTTTGTTGAACGACCACCAAAGAGAGGTGTTTTTTGAAAAAACCTTTCGTCTTAAAATTTACATCATGTCTTCTTTTAGTTAGTTGCACACTTCAATTTGCTAAGGGAAAGAATCTCTATTTTTTGTGTTTGATGCACTTGCATAGTGTAGGGTGGACCCATCATTACACTAGTTATTGTCTTCCCTTTCCTTTAGGATCTTGGGTGTAAGAGAAGGGTGATAAAAAAACACCCATCTTTTTATTTGTAGAAAAGGGATTGCCTCCTAATGCTATATGTCGGTGAGAGAGAATGACCTAAGCAGTGCTTTCTTTCAGTCCACTATATAAATATTCATGGTTTTGGAAAAAGCCATAATCAAATAGTGCAGTTGCATTATACCAATGGTTTCCCTTAGTATCTACATGCAAATACCTTTGTGGCCTTCAAAATCCTCTACTGCTTATGTGGTAGATTCATAAAAACTTGTGTTCTATAGGTTGGGGCTCTTAAATGAGCTAGTTGTCGCATGTATAGCCACCGGATTTACCCCGAAAGTTCTCCCACTATTAACCAATGTTTTTAGTAGCCCAAAACATTTGATACTTATTGGTGCAGGAGGTTGAACCTCTAAAGTCACCCCAATTCATATTATTCATTGTTGAGATAGATGTCCCTCGGTTCATAAGATCTTTGTATCTTCAAGGTATGAGATTTTAGTGCACCTGAGAAGTGTGTGTCATATAAGAGGGAGCCAGTTCCACCAAAATCTTTTTATTTCTTCTGTATTTCAGTAATGGAGAAATCCAAATGGGGACTCAACAAGTAGTATCTGTATTTTAAGCTTCGAGATGTTTTGTCTTATTTGTCTTCATGTTTTGACTAGTAATTGACAAACTTTTGGGCTAACTTAGGCCCTCATTATCTCAGTTGAGTTATACACTCTATGTTTATGCTTGATGTATTATTGTGCCATTTAAAACTTTTGCCAAAAATCAAGTCCAAATTCACCCAAAAATAGCAAGTTTGCGCTCTAAAACCCTTATTTTCACCATTTTACTTTGTCAAAAACCATGAATTTGCTACTTGGAACCACAAGATTGCACCCAGAAGTGGCAGGAACACTTTATTCTTCCATACTTCATTGTCTAGTTTTGAAACCGTATGATTACAACAAGAAGCAGCAAGATGACTGTTTTCTATCTTTAGTATTACCAGTCTTACCAGAAATTGTGGGTTTGCTTATTGAAACTACGGAATCACTTATCAAAATAGAGGGTTTGCACCCAAAAGTGGTGGGAACACCATTTGTTACGTTATTCTACCCATAATTTTCAAGCATCAGGTCTTCTCATATGTTTCAGTAGGTTTGCTATTGGCAATTGACACTCATCCGGTATGGCCTAATGGCATTTTGGGTTGTCATTGATAGCAACTCATCTCCAGGTGTAGATATTCTTTATCGAGAATCATTGATTTATCATTTTGAGTCAATCGGTATTAAATACACTCAACCAGTATTCACTTTACTTTACAACCAGTTAATTCCTCATCCCGATAATGTGTATTTGAAACCTTGTTAAGGATAGGACCCGGCTAAGTGATCTTTTAGCCCCGATAATTTCTTTCACGTAATTTTTGGTAACGTGTGAAAACTGACATGATCATCGGGATTATGTGTTAAATATCTTAAGATCTGGCAGCTGACATGGTGAAAAGTTTGAAGGGTATTTAAGGAGATCCTTTTAGCGATGGATTATATAAGATTTGGAATGCAATTTTGGTAGCGAATTACTCAGTGATTGATGGTATGCGTTTTGGTCAGTGAAAGGAAACTTTTGTGTACAGTTTCACGTACACAATCTAAACCGGTAGCAGAACAGGGCATAATAGAGCATCAACAAAACTGGTACACAGTGAGGGTTAACAGAGCTTGAACCAGAACTTATCCATCATGGTTAGATGCAATTTATAAGTTCATTTTTGTTTTTAATCACCTTGTAATACTGTGTAAGTCAGTGAGACTTCTATTTGAGTAGTGAACTCTAAGCAGTTGGCCTAATTGCATGTGCAATCCCCTCAATGTAATATTTGTATACCTTGATCAAGTATATAGATATTGTGGGTATCAGCCTCACCATGGTTTTTCCCTTTGCGGGTTTTTTCACATATAAATATTGGTGTTATGGTGTTGCTTATTTAAATGTTATTTGGTTTATGCACTTTAACTTGATTTACTGTTAACTAGTTCAAAAGCAATAAGTTCAAAATTAATATTACCGGTAGAACACTGACTCACCCCCCCACCCCCCTCTCAGTGTTCTTGGATTCCAACGATTGGTATCAAAGCTAGTTCCTTGGAATAATTTTAACCACTTGAGGAAGATTCAGAATTTGGAATCAATAGAAATCAGTCTGCAACAACAACTTCAACTTGCTCTTGAGGATCTTGATAATGAGAAAATGGAAAATAGTAAACTAAAGAATAAACTAATGCAAGCTAGGGAACACATCATTTCTTTGCAAGGAAAGCTTTCACTTGTTCAAGCTATCGGGAAGGAACTCTATGATCAATTGCAAAATTAGAGCAATGATGAGGAAGATACTATGAAGGATAAATGTCAGAAACTCACCTAGGAGAACACTATCTTGAAGAATGAAATGAAAGCCCTAACCATGAGAATGTGTAAGGAGATTGAAGATAAAAAGAAGAATGAAGAAAACATAACTCAAGCATTGAAAGACAAATCTAATGAATGGAATAGGCTGACACATGAGAATGACATGTTGAAACTTGAATTGACCCAGTCCCGGAACAATGAACAAGAACTTGAGAGATAGATTATAATCATGAGAGATGACTTAGTCACTGCAAATGAATACAAGGACAAGTTCAAAAATAGCTCTGCTAAAATTGATGAACTATTGAAGAGTCAGAGAGATGTTAATGACAAGAGAGGTCTTAGTTATGAAGAAGGAGAAAGCTCTGACATTGCACAACAAGATAAATCATCCGATCAGTAGCAGAATCATGCTAACAATCGGAACCGGAAATTGTCGGTAAGACAACCTAATGCTCAGAAATTCAATGGTACATGCTTTGTTTGTAATAAATATGGTCATATAGCAAGTCAATATAGAAATAGGAATAATCAGAACAATGCATCATTTATCGGTCTTAGAAATGTAAGATGCCATGCATGTAGTAGATTTGGACATATGGCTAACCAATGTAGATCAAAAGGAAAACAAGGAAATCAAGGGTTTAACAAAGCAATTCAGAAGAACAATATTGTTTGTTATGCATGCAACAAGATTGGACATATTGCTAAATACTGCAGAAGTAAGAGCCCACCGGTAACTAATGTTAGATACTTGAGCAGTCCCAAAGACACTAAGAGGGGCGGTGAATCAATGTCTAACCAGTAAAGAGAATATTTAAACTTGTTTGCAACTTTACAACTCAAATTAATGTACTGGTAAACAAGCAATAAAGAAATAAAGAGAAATAACACAATAACCATCAATGCACACCATAACACAAATATTTTTGGTGAGGAAACCTGGTAGGAGAAAAACCTCGGTGGGATTTGTGACCCACAATATTTACTCACTAGCCAATATGAATAAATATTATTGATACAATAGGGGCCTGCACATGTAGGAAGGCCAACAACCTAGAGCTCACTGCTCAATGCAAAATAGGAGTCACATTGACTACAAAATTGGATGATTAAATCCAATGACAATGTACTGCTCAAAATAACATCTGCAATGCTGGATTCAGTACCGGTTTAAGCTCTGTCAAATACCTTTGCCATAAACCTTGCTTCGCTCTGCTCTACTCTTATTCACTCATAAAATAATTACATCAAAATGCATGTACAGGTATTCGCTCTCATATACCGCTTGCATTACCTAATTACATTCCTTACATATATTTTTCACTCTTAATTATGCTTACAAAATGACCTACAAGATCTCATACATATATGAGTCTTTACAATACATCATGTCGGCTATACAATATAATTACAATACAAAATAATATAATCTCCATGTCGGTTGGGGTACGGGTAAGATCTTCCATCGGTGTAGACTGGGTGCCAGTGTGAATAATTGGTAATGCCTGCCGATGTCGGTAGATGATATTGTTGTCGGTGTGACCTGTGAACCATGTTACCAATTGGTTTCCATCAATGACAACATCAACTATTCTCATTTGAGTGTATAATACCAACAATCTCCCCCTTTGGCATTGATGGCAACACTCATGAGAAAAAAAAAAAAATGAAGTCCAAAAACTGATCCAAAAATGAGAGTGCTCCCCTTGAGAAAATGATCTCTTTTGTACATTTTTCTCCCATACTACTACTCCCCCTTTGACATCAATGACAAAGGATGTCAAAAAGAATCAAATAATTCAAAATTCTACCTCATAGCCTATAGTTGGTTGTGTACAATCTGAAAGATACCTGCCAATATCAAATTAAGACTCTGCATGAATTTGGCGTTGTCAGAAATAATGGTTTCAGTCTGTTGGATCATCCCAGTCAGATAAAGCATTTGTTGCTCTGGTGATCTTTCTCCTTGAATTGTTGCTTTAGACAGCTCAATCCGCTGATTTAAAATATTATCCAATCTAGGACCAAGTTTATTTTTTAGCTCTCGTGCCTTCATTCTAATCCTTGCTTTTTCTTTTTCCAATTTTTCAATATTTTCTTCAAAAACTGCCATTTCTTGATCAAAAACTGAGGTAAGTTCTGAAGAACCTATCATGTTGTCTGCTATATCATCTATCTCTTTTTGTGTTTTCCTTATCTCCTCATCAATGTCTTATGTTAGGTTGTGAGGTTTGCATGCTTCCTTATACAATTCTTTATATTCCAAAATAGTGGAATTAAGTACCGGTAATAAGGAATCAATGTGCTCAGTACAGTCCTTGATAGTCTTATCAAAGAATTCACTTTTCGCCTTATTCACCCTTTCCTTAACAGTCTCTTCATTTATTTTATCTACAGTTAGAATGTTTGAAGCAATGAATTTGGACAATGTGTCCAATTTACCTAAAGATCCAAAAATGTGATCTATCTTACAATCTGGTGCAATCATATTCAAAATAGGTAATGTATCATCAATGGCCTTAAATGATAAGGTGTCACATTCAGTGATCTTCTTAATGGAATCCAGAAGTACATCAGTTACATTGATAGGTCTGTAATCCATGGTGGAAGTGTTAGGTAGAGTGAGATGTTCTGCAGTAGGTTTCTTATCATCTCCGGATGTCTACACATTAACCACTTTAGCTGACTTGCTACCATCATTTACCTTTTCTATATCCACTGTTTCTTCCTTATGATCACTCTGTTTTTCAATCTTGTTTCCATCCTTACCATCATCCTTGCTACCTGACTTGCTGACTATCAATTCAGCTATACTCTATCCTTGTTCCTTACCTATTTCAGTTTGTGCTTCCACTTCTGCTTCTGCTTCTACTTGTGCTTCTACCGGTTTCTCAATGTTCTCAATAGTGTTAACCGGTGACTCAGAGATCTCAATGTTTGTAGCTTCTATTTTCTTAACCTTTGAGGTTTCCTTATCCATGACAATGTTGAAGTCCTGAGTGTCCACATTCATGGTAAAAAGAATGTTTGACTCTGGATTAGTGTCACCTTGTATCATTTCCTCTGCTTTCTCTTCCGGTTGATTGCCAAGTTGTACCGGTGCCTCTGCAGTTATTATTGAGGTGTCCTGTGCCGGTGGAGGAAGGTTATCCTTGACCGTTATATCAGGTACACTACCACTTTTACCTTTACCTTTATCCTTCTGATATACCTTTGCAAAAGACATCCATTTTCTATATATCCTTTTCTTCTTTCTTCTCTCTTTCCACAAAAAATATATCCCATTTGTCTGTCATTTCATCTGTAATTTCCCTTACTCAGCTTGCCATAAGGCTAACATGTCGGTGACCACTCACAAAAATTGTTTTGTTTGCCTCTGAAATTAAGTCATCAATTTCCTGTTTGGAGTTAACAGGATGTACAACAAGTAAAGCCTCTACTTTTAATTTCTTGTCTAACTCCATTACCGACATTCTTTTTGCCTCTAACTTCAAGTACAAGTCATTTGGTAGATCATCTACAACCTCAATAAGGACTTTCTTGTACATGTCAAGATGTAAAATAATCCTTTCTTCTATAGTGTCCCTATCTGAATCCTTGAAAGAATGATAAAGTTTATTCACATTGCTAAGGTTACCTTCTTGTGTAATTTCATTGATGAACTCTTCCGGTGTAAGAGTATCTGGTGCCTTAGGTTCTTGTTTCTTCTTTGGAGTTACCTTCTTCTTTGGACCACTAGGCTCTCTTACAACCTGTTTCTTCTTTCTTTGTGTTCTTGTCTTCTTGGGAGATGGAGCAGGTGTCGGTGAGGTTTTTCTTTTCTTTCTGTCCACACTCTTAAATTCAGCTACCATGTCACTATCAGAATCAGATGTAGTAGCTACAGGTAAAATGTGAGCTACCGGTTCCTGTTTTGATTGACTTTCCATCATACTAGCAATACTGCTAATATTCATTAATCCTTCCTTAACATATTTTACCATTTTAGATGCATCTTTCATTAGTTTCTCTCTTTTCTTCCTCTCCTTCATCATGGCTACATCACTTTCAATTGTTTCTGCATTTCCAAATACTTGTTTTGTTGGTTCGGTGAAGCATCTAAGAGTATTTTTGCATAAGAGTCTAAGATGTGAGAGTCCACCTCATAACCCATTTCAGTAATCCAGACAGTTCTGGGTTTAACTGCTTCCATCCAGATTTCATCTCTCTTCACTACAAAGCATATCTGTTTATCATACTTGTCTACAATGCTTTGGGAAATCCTCTCTCTTTGTTTCATCTTGGTTTGGAAATTCTTAAAGTAATCTTTTACCATCTCATCTCCATTAGATCCTATACCGGTAATTGCCTCCTTTATCTGTTTTCCAACAGAAATGTCATAGGCAAAATCTTTATATCCCATACCGAGGATCTCCTTTAAAAAGTAAAACATTAAACATACTAACAGATTTCCAAATTTGAAGGTTCCTTTCTTATGACCTTTTACCTTATCCAAATTCTCTATCAATTCATCCTTTGACCATTCACAAATTTCAATCTTTGCATTGTTCACAATCATCTCATGTGCACTATGAATGCATGAACTTGACACAAAATTCAATCTATTTGTATGACCAACTTTGTATCCAATGACCATGCTAGCAAATTTAACATTTTTATCCTTTATGTCATTGACCCTAAGTGACCGATTGTCATATGTAGCTCCAGTTAAGCTCATAACTTCCTTGTTAGGGATTTTCTTCTTCTTGTCAGGTTTAGAACTGGTGGAGGGTAAACCAGTAATAGCCCTGGTAGCTTCCTTGATAATCTTAAATACTAATTCCAACCACATGAATTCACCGTGAACCCTGCTAAGGACATAGTGGATGGCTTCATCTGAGAATTCTGGCATATGGAGGATATCTATGAAACTTAAATCCTCGACTACCTTATCTTCTAGTTTCACTACCCCATCCTTGTCAATAATTACAGTCATATACATGTTCATCAAATCATTAGATCCTAAGCTTTCTATGTTGCAATGTATGTATGCCCCAGGGTCTTCAGCAAATGTGAATCCCTTTGGGATCCTATAAAATTCACCAATAGAATCATCTTGTTTTTCCATCTTAGAAATGATCTTGAAAATGGGTCTAGGTTGTTTGATATTTTCCATAATGGTAGGGTTTTCTACGAATTCGGGAACGGAAGATAAAGATGCCATTGTGAAATATAAATACCTCTTAACTATGAAATCCTTGAATGCTCTAAGAAGACCTTTGTTGCTTTGCCTTTAGAATGCCTTTACTTAATTTTGCTCTCTTTGAATGCTTGGATGCTTGGTGGATTGAAATGAGAAGTTATAATGCCTTTATAACCAAAAATTAGCTTTCAACTACAATAAATGCTTCATCGGTGAAGTGAAAGACTCCACATATTTGTAGGTAAAGAAGAAATATAACTTCTTACCATCAACCGAGGGTAAATGCATGATTTTCAGTTTGTTGCCTTACCCCTAAGGATCATTCCTTAGTTGGATGAAGAATCTCCTGTCGGTGCAGGATTACTCCATTCTATCGGTGCAGTGACAGATTCATCACTTCTCTAATCTCTCTTCCTAATCCATTGTTTTGAAAATTCTTGCTTTATTTCAGTCACCTTCTCTTTGCCTTTATCATTAGATCCTTTATTGTCCGCTGGTATAGTCTTGCTTCTACAAAATTTTGCAATATGCCCAATCTTGTTACATGCATAACAAGTTACATTGTTTCTTTGAATAGAATTTCCATAACCTTGACTGGTTTGAGTTCTACATTGATTAGATAAATGTCCAAATCTACCACAAACATATCATTTCACATTCATTTTGCAATTGTCTGAGTTATGACCATTTTTAATGCATTTGGAATATTGACCGGTGGGTAAGTTTGTATTCTGATTATTCCTAAATCTACACTGATTTTCTCTATGACCAAATTTGTTGCAATTAAAACATTTCCCATTAAATTTATAAGCATTAGGTTTCCTTACCGGTTTGCTATGATCATGATTGTTTGCTGTCCCGAAACTTTCTCCATGTTCAAATCCAAGTCCAGCAGTTTCTCTATTGGGTTTCTAACTTTTCAGCATATCATCAAGATTCTCTGAACTCTTCTTGAATTTGTCTTTGTATTCATTTGTAGTGACCAATTCACCTTCCAAAGTGCTAACTTGTCTCAAGAGTTCCTCTTTGTCATGTTGCATATGAATCAAATCTATTTTAAGCATATCATTTTCATAACTAAACCTTTGAGATTCATCTGATCTTTGATTAAGTCTTCTGGCCAAATCTTCTTCATTCCTCTTTCTATCTTCAATATCCTTGCATAGTCTCATGGTTAAATCTTGCATCTCATTCTTCATGTTACTATTCTCTTGTCTCATTTTTTCTGCAATATCTCTAAGAGTTTCTTTTTCTTCATCGTCTTGATTTTGAAATTTCACATGTAATTCATTTCTCTTATTCTTTACTATAACCAGGTTATCTTGAAGTTCTTTGATAAATTCCTGAGTAGTTTTGAGTTCATCTTCCAATTTGATATTCTTCAATTTTTCTGCATCAGAATCTTCAAGAGCTCCTTCCAACTGTTGTCTCAAGCTTTCCATTGGTACCGATTTCATAATCTTCCTCAAGTTGTTAAGCTTCTCCAAATAGAGGACTAGACTCTGATACCAATTGTTAGATACTTGATCAATCCCAAAGACACTGAGAGGGAGGGGTGAATGAGTGTCTAATCGGTAAAGAGAATATTTAAACTTGTTTGCAACTTTACAACTCAAATTAATGTACCAGTAAACAAGCAATAATGAAATAAAGAGAAATAACACAATAACCATCAATGCACACCATAACACAAATATTTTTGGCGAGGAAACCCGGTAGGGGAAAAACCTCGGTGGGATTTGTGACCCACAATATTTACTCACTAGACAATATGAATAAATATTACTAATACAATAGGGGCCTGCACATGTAGGAAGGCCAATAGCCTAGAGCTGATTGCTCAATACAAAATAGGAGTCCCATTGACTACAAAATTGGATGATTAAATCCAATGACAATGTACTGCTCAAAATAGCATCTGCAATGCTGGATTCAGTATCGGTTTAAGATCTGTCAAATACCTCTGCCATAAACCTTGCTTCACTCTGCTCTGCTCTTATTCACTCATAAAATAATTACATCAAAATGCATGTACAGGTATTCGCTCTCATATACTGCTTGCATTACCTAATTAAATTTCTTACATATATTTTTCACTCTTAATTATGCTTACAAAATGACCTACAAGATCTCATACATATATGAGTCTTTACAATACATCATGTTGGCTATACAATATAATTACAATACAAAACAATATAATTTCCATGTCGGCTGGGGTACCGATAAGATCTTTTATTGGTGTAGACTGGGTGCCAATGTGAATAATCTGTAATGTCTGCTAGTGTCGATAGATGATATTGTTGTCAGTGTAACCTGTGAACCATGTTACCAGTTGGTTGCCATCAATGACAACATCAACTATTCTCATCTGAGTGTATAATGCCAACAACTAATGGAAATGTATATGAGAAAAGAAAGGCAAAGGTGGAAGACATCATAAAACAACATAAGAAAAGATGAGTAAGGAAATCAGATACACAACCGACAGGACAAACGATAGAGTCATCAGGTCCTGCACCGGAAGCAGGAACAACCTGTAACTAAGGCACTCTGCCTTAGGGGTAGGAAAATCATTGAAGATCATGCAAATACCCCGGATTAGAGCTATAGTCAGAGAATTATGATTGTGGATGGGTACTCAGGCAATCTCAAGTTTTTACCGAAACCTACTCGTAGACTATGTGACCCGGTAAAAATTCCCAGCAGCATTTATGATAGTGAAAACTTATGGTTAACGATGATAAAAAGTGAAAGTTAAGTTATTTTCTTCACACAACGATCAAGCATTCAGAAGAGATATCTCTAGAGCATTCAAGAGCCCAAGGCAATTTGAGCAAGCATTTTCTCTCGAAAGCAATCTCATCTTTCGATAGTTTCTTGAGGTATTTACCATTAGCAGAAACCCTAGTTTTGACACTTCTTTGATAGATCATGGCTTCTTCATCCAATGTTGATACTCCTTTGGTGGTAGAAATAAAGAACTGCCCTTATCCTAAATTCAAGAAGCACCCCTTCAAATCCCTTTTGAATGAACCACTACGAGCCTTCTCGAGCATCTACCATGGTGTTCTTCACACCAAAGACATTAGGGTATACATTCACTGTGACATCGAGGAGCTTGGAGGTTATGAGTTATCCTCTATTTTCACTGATAATTTGATCATGGATAACTAGTTGAAACCCAAATTTTCCCACTTGCAGAGGAAGGGTTTCACCCAATTCATGTATTTTCCCACATTTGACGAAGCAGAATGAGTCCGTTACATTTTGAGCCACATTCATGGTGAATTTTTCTGGTTAGAAGGACCCTACAAAATCATATAGGAAGTGATCAATAACATCACCTGCCTACACAAGATTGGAGGTCTACCCGGTCCTAGGTGCAAACTCTCCAACGTTGAACTTTGCAAACTCATCAACGCCACTTTTGATGGTCGTTCAATGAGGGTTGATGATGTTAAAGAAATTGATGTTAAATTTGTTGCAATGATAATCGGATGCAAAGTTTACCAATCAAACTGACTGAACTCTGTCTCTAGTAACAACATTTTGATTGCTCATCAAATGGTGAAGGAGGACACACAATACAATCTCTGCAGTGTGATGCTGAAGGAGCTGATGTCAAACCTTCAGAAGATCAAACAAGATAAGAAAAATACCTTCTGGTATGGTTCTTTTGTTATTTTCCTAGCATTTTACTTTTTGGGTATTGTTCCTAGTTATGGGAAGATACAATGGGATTTTGATCGACCAGTAGCCACCTAGATAGCCCAAATTTTGGATAGTCAAGGGGATAAACTGAAAAAAGGCAAATTTATGGGTATTTTTTAAAACCTTTCAAGAGGAAATGAAGAATAGGGCTAGGATTCCCATATCTATAGTAGAAAAATATAAAGATACAATATGTTTTGTGGTAAATAAGGATGACTGTATGATGGAAGCAATCTAGCCTAGAATAGTCTGGATTATGCCTAAGAGTTATGACGTGGATGAGGCCACACTAGATGTTTATGCACAACATCTACTGCAAGCATCAATTGATGAGAAAGAGGATAAATTTGGCACAGCCTAGGAAAAAGGTCTAAAAGTTCACCAAGAATAGGTTGTACCAGCTATCAAAAGAAAAATGACTGAGGTTGCAGCTGAGACCTTAATAAGTGAAGGGCATGATAGGGAAAAATTAGAACAAAAAGTTAAAATTCTTGAAGCTCAGAGAAAAGAAGAAATGAAATAGAAGAGGAAGGAAGAGAGGGAAGCCAAGAAGGTAGCTCAGGGCACTCCCAATGTGGTCCTGATACCTATTGAGTCTTCCAAGCAACCAAAATCATCATCCACTGAGACTATCAGTTCTAAACCGGATGAACAAGTAAAGAGAAAACAGAAGTCAACTCAACAATATATGACAGTTTCTTCAGAGGAGACCGAGTCAGATGAAGAAATCAAGGTTACTCCAAAGAAGAAAAGCATTTTTACAAATGTAGTACAGGGGAAGAAGGATGAACAGAAGGAAGAACCAACTAAGGAGCCTCCCCAAAAACCTAAAATTACCATTGTATATAAATACAAGCCAAAGTCAGATGAGAAGTCTAAATCAGAAGCCAAAAGAAGAATCGATAAGAAGAAATTAGATGCTCAAAACATTATTCATCAAATAATTAATGATGGTAATTTGGACAACATTTCTACATTCTTTAATGAACTTGATGAGAATGATAAAAAGAAGATTGAGGAAGATATTCTTTTATATCTTGATTCTTTTAGTAGATCATTAATTGAGTTAGAGAAAAAAATTCCCAAGGAATTGTATGATAATCTAGAAGTCAGAAAATTACATGCACAAAATCTGGTTTGGTAGATGAAAAAAACTGAATTAGTTAATCTTTTTCCATCAATAACTCTGGCAAAGGTTACTGATTTGATTAATAAAACCGGCTCATCCAAATTCAATCCAAAGAACAAAATAAATAATTTAATGTTAGAAAGATTTGAAGAAATCGGGAAGGAGACCATAGACATTTGGGTCAGAATTCTTTTGAGTTTAGGTTATGAGTTGAGCCCCAATTTTATTAAATCATAGAATATATAGTTACCAGGGGACAAGAAATGGACAGAAAATGAGGAACAAAGTGTAAATATAGATCAACTAGCTAGCACTCCACCAGATACTACTATACCAACTAGTGAGTCAAATTTTGTAGCAGAGGATAACTCGACAATTAATGTACAAGATACAAAGGTTAATGTTGAGAAAGAAAAGGGTACAAAGACAGATATAGCTAAGGACACTGACAATAAAATTGTTGAGGATGTATAGGATCAGGATAAGGCACCAAGTGGTGAAGACATTGGTGCAGAGAGAATAAAGGATTCACTGGATATAGTAAATAAATCTTCGGCAGACAAAGGGAAGGAAACTGTGACAGATCTTTCTACCGGCATGGCAATTAACACTACATCTATAGCCAAAGGAAATTTGTCACAAATTTCCATCAGTTTTGACAAGCCCTACCACAAGATGTCTCTGACAGAGAAAACTTTGGCGGCAGCAACACTCCAAGCCCAAGCAACTCAAGAGTTGGCCCAGGAGGAATATAAGGACAAAGAGTTGATTAAGCATAGTTTCAAAGTTTTGAACTAGTTGGTACTTGAATTCCAGGAACAGGAGAGCGCAAAATCATCCAGTAAATTACAAGAGTTAATTGATTTTATCCCTAAGCACTATGATTCTTTTCTCACAATATCAATAACTGAGGCTAAGGACAAATTTGTTGAAGCCCGGAAACAAACATTCTTACAAATGATTGCATCTGAAAAAGGTCAAACGCCAAATTTGTTTGCAATCCATTGATACAACATTGAAGGAAGGAGGTAAAGTTTATAAGACTTGTCTAGATTTTGCCAAGCTCACAGCTTCCTTAGACAAGCAACTTTTAGACTGCAAGAATAATTTGATTCAGATTTCTAACTCTTATAACCCAATAGATAACCTTACAAGTTCTTTGGATGGTCCAATTTTGGTAATCATGGATCAAATTTTGAAATTAGAGAAGGAAAGGGACAACACAATAAAGTGAGCAACTGAGCTCCGAAATCTCATAGGTCCCCAGTCGGATAATTTGTTATTTCAAAAGACAGAATGTATGACTTACATGTAGAAGAAGGGTCCCACCGTACCTGAAGAAATTGAATATTACGTCAATCTCTTGAATGGATTCACCTCCATTCTTGATTCTCTTAAGCAAGGTTGGGACTTATTTTTCATTTTTGAAGTCTATGTATGTCGATATTTTGAAACTTGTATAGAATCGGCATGTGCATATAGCTGTACAAAATTCTTTGTGGGCACATCACTTTGTCATTGATGCCAAAGGGGGAGGAGTACAGTGAAAAATGTATATATTTCTCAAGGGGAGAATTAGATATATATATCAGATTCATATATAGGTCAGGATGTGCAAATTTAGAGGTAGATTCAGTGACAACATCATTTTTCACATGAGTGTTGCCATCAATGTCAAAGGGGGAGATTGTTGGCAATTGACACTCATCCTGTATGGGATAATGGCATTTTGGGTTGTCATTGATGGCAAATCATCTCCAGGTGTAGATATTCTTTATCGGGATTCATTGATTTATCATTTTGGGTCAACCAGTATTCACTTTACTTTACAACTAGTTAATTCCTCATCCCGATAACGTGTATTTGGAACCCTGTTAAGGATAGGACCCGACTAAGTGATCTTTGGCCCCAATAAATTATTTCAAGGAATTTTTGGTAACGTGTGAAGGTCAACATGATCATCAGGATTATTTATTAAATATCTTAAGATCCGACAGCTGACATGATTATATTCTTCATTGAAGTTGACATGGTGAAAAGTTTGAAGGGTATTTAAGGAGATCCTTTTAGCGATGGATTATATAAGATTTGGAATGTGATTTTGGTAGCGAATTAATCAGTGATCGATGAAATGCTTTTTGGTCAGCAAAAGGAAACTTTTGTGTGCATTTTCATGTACACAGTCTAAACTGGTAGCAGAACAGGACATAATAGAGCATCAACAAAACCAGTACACAGTGAAGGTTAACAGAGCTTGAACCGGAACTTATCTAGCATGGTTAGATGCAATTTATAAGTTCATTTTTGTTTGTAATCACCTTGTGATACTGTGTAAGTCAGTGAGACTTCTATTTAACCAATGAGATCTAGGCAGTTGGCCTGATTGCATGTGCAATCCCCTCAATGTAATATTTTTAAACCTTGATGAAGTATATAAATATTGTGGGTATCATCCCCATTGTGATTTTTCCCTTTGCAGGTTTTTCCACGTATAAATATTGGTGTTATGGTGTTGCTTCTTTATGTGTTATTTGGTTTATGCACTTTAACTTTATTTACTATTAACCGGTTCAAAATTAATATTACTGGTAGAACACTAATTCACCCCCCCTCCCCCTCTCAGTGTTCTTGGATTCCAACATTTGCTAGTCACCCAAACTTGGTTTTCATCCATTTGCATTATCATCATCGCTTACCAAGATCTTGATTTATCTAATCATCTTGATCATCCTATCTTTTGAATCATTATCTTGGTCATCATTCTGATCTTGCATCATTACTATCTCCAGTTTTCATCTTTTGTCATCTTACATTGTCATTATCCTATCATTATCTCACCTTTTCCTAGGCCAATGATTAATCTTTCAATCAAATCAAATCTTTAAATCCAATCAGTCATGTCATCAATAAATTTGTCCCATATCCTTTTGAGTCTTGAATTGGTCATCCATTATAGCTAAGTTGAGTCAATCAATCCTCCATTTTCAAGCCTTTTGGCTAATCATCTTATCAAATTAATTATCCTTTTCTAGTCATTCATTTAATCCTTTCATCCAATTTATTAAATCAATTGAATAAAAAATCAATCCCTTTTCTCATCTTTGGTCTCATATCCAAAAATTGAAAAGTCTATATCCTTTTTTAGTAATTGTTATATCTAGCTCTTTGACTACATCATGTCCAAAGTTTAGTCTTTTATGTCATTGTGGCCTTGTCACCTCAAGCCAGAGGTTTGGTTCACATCGATCCACCTTGTTACTTGAATGCATCCTCTTGAGTATCTTTAGAGTCGTGTTGCTCAATTTGACTTATCCATTTACAATTTGAGTGCCAAATCATCCTAATCAATCATATAATCTATCATTTCATCAGCTTGATCAAATCATTCAATGATTCAATCCTTGACTTTAGGAGTGCTTTGTCATCATCACATCTTTTCATATCATAGTTCATGTATGTCACCACTCGATCCCAATCTAGACAAGCGATGCAACAACCACCTTCCTAGCCAAGAGTAGGGCCTTCTAACCCACAACTAAATCCTAATTTGAGTGTTAATCCCATTATGTCTGAAAGAGTTCCCATCAGTTTTGATTCACTTAATCCAATCATCTCCAAGGAGACTATGGTCAACCAACCTGACAAGACTAATGTCCTAGTTATCCCGTCAATCGATTCCTTTCAAATCCAAATAATGCTCAAATGGTAGATAAAGCGATTGAAATTCGTAAGAATCTTAACTTCATAAATATGGTTGCCCAAGGTATGACCATTGTGTTTCCTAAGACGCATGTGACTTCTAATACACAAGAACCCCCTCAACAACAAGTATTTCCACAACAATCTCTATTGGCATCATTTCCAATCCAAACCTCAATATCACCACTACAACAGAGTTCCCCATTTGTATATATGGGATTGCCACCTATGGGTGTGATGGAAAGGCATTATCAACCCTTCTTTTCCATTTCGTCAAGGCTTGCGCCACCTCCACCCTTAGGGGAGGTTATCTACAATGCACCAAATTTCACACCATCCACACAACTTGTTACTTCAATCCCCATGATGACCCAGATGCCCATGACTTCTATTGTAGTGCATGTTACCCCTTTTGTCAATCCAATCATGCAACCATTAAGTTTACCTCCTATGCAAACACAAACTTGGACTACGGGAATGTCTGGTTATCCTTCACCACCTATTATGTAGACTATGACTAGGAACATGAGTTATATAGTGCCAACATCATTCGTACCTCCACCTGTATAATCTATGCCGAAAGCTATCAGTGCACCTAAATATCAACCACAAGTTACCTCACAACCTACTATCTCACAACCATAGTTATGTTACTTGCAAACACCATCTTCATCCTATATTGCTTTAAATGTCCAACAACTACCAGGTGACATCAATCAAAATCCTCCATTGTATAATGCACAACAATCAAACGTGTCTCATCCCAGTTATACTAGGGGTAGTTATCTGCAAGGTGGTATTCCTTAAGTTCAACAACCTCAAAATGTGTAGTATCTTCAACCATACATTGCTTCACAACATAATGTTGCAACCTACTCACGACCACCCCAATATCAATAACCACCATTTCTCCAACAAAATGTTCATGTTTATCAGAATGCAGCAGGCTATCAATACCCACCACAACAGTCAAAATAGGTTCATCCATCTCAAATGGCATATCAAACACCATTTTATTAATTGTTCACACCATCTCCTAAATCATTTCTTTGTAATATTGAATGGGAAGAAATGAAGGTAGCTCTCAAAACTTTACAAGATAGTAACTCTGAGCAAGATTTCAAATTCGATAAGATTTTCCCATATCCAATCAACAATTCAATAATGTCAATGCCATTCCCCAAACACTTTGAAACACCAAAATTCAATGAATACAAGGGGAAAGGTTATCCGAATCATCACATCGAGGTGTTCTATATGGCCTGTCAAGAGGTTGCATATCGTGATAAGTATAGATCCTACATCTATTTCCCAAAATTCTTAGTGGTCCATCTCTATAATGGTTTTTCAAGTTGCCATTTGGTGCTATCATTACGTTCACAAACTTTTCAGAAAGATTTATGGCCCATTATCATTACAATATGGAAAATGACATTTTCATGTTTGACCTTTGTCAAACCAAACAAAAAGGAGGTGAAAGTCTCTTAGACTATGTCCAAAGATGGAGAGCCCTCATTGACCATCTTCCTTGCATGGTAATCTCCACCCAAATCTTACATATCATATAAAATTAAGCTACACAAGTACATTCTGAGATATCATGTCAAGAGGATTGTCATTAGAAAAGGATTTGATTAACAAAGGAATCATTAAACTCTACAAAGATTCTTCTGAAAAACCAAACACACAAATGTATTGCAACAAAAAAAAGAATGTTGTGGGAGATGAGATCATTGATTCCAAGACAGTTCAAATGGTTGTGGCCGCAAAGCCACTACCCCCACAAACATATGCCAATCCTCTATAGCAATCATATACTAATCCCTCACCAATGATACAAATCAATTAACCACCTCAAGCTTATCATAATCCTCAAACACATACATCAAATGTGCAAGCCAATCAGATAAAAGCCATCACTATTTCTTAAGATCCTCCTCAACAAACAAGCTATAATAACCTAAGGCATCAATTTACACACATGGGGGAAGCCTTGGATATGATTTTCAAATGCATGTAACAACATAATATGCTCGCATATCCACAAACAATACCATTTGATGAGTCTGAACCCAAGCCCAATTGGTATAAGGAAAATGAAAATTGTGCTTAGCATCGTGTTAAGGATCATGCGACAAACAAGTGCATGAAGCTCAAGCATCTATTCCAAGATCTTATTGACCAAGGGAAAATTTATGTTGACCCTAATATAGGAAACTTACCCAATACAAACCTAGGTATGTGTAAAGATGCTCTTCCCAAGAATCAAGGAGAAGCTAGTACGCCCAATGTAGGTCAATCTCGTACAACCAATAATATCAACTATGTTGGTTGAAAATTTTGTACACTTGGGGAAATATACAAAATTGTGGTTTCAACCACAACACACAAGTAAAAACTCTCCTAATTAAGGGAAGGCTCCCCCTATCTAACTACAACATGGAAAATAAAATGGGATGGGACAGCAATCTTTCTGCTTTTTTTTCAAGAAAGACAATATCCTTTTCTCTTCACAGAAAATGATAGTGATTGAATAACAACAGTAACCACTTTTAAGTGAAATAAGAGAAAGGAAATGAAGTTTCCTGAAAGCGCAAAGACTTCCGTCACTTCCTTCAGGACGGGACAGCAATATCAAGCTCAAAGACTTGACTATTGGAAGTCCTATCTACCCTTTGCTATACTAAATTTTACAATGAATAAAAGACAATAGCTCAAAGACTGGAATAATCTATTCTTTCAACACAAAGACAAGAACTAATGCAAGCTCAAAGACTTGCTGCTATTTCTTATCAAACAATAATTTTTCTCAAGAATGGATGCAAGCTCAAAGACTTGTTGCTCCTTCAAGAGAGTTTCCTATTTTAATTAATCTTCTCTACTTGCAGCTCAAAGACTTCAAATTAGATTGGACTAAGCTCCTTTAGAAACACTTGGCATAGAAGAAATAAAAGATTCAAACTCAAACATGTAACTCAAAGACTCAAAACTTGAGTAATCCTTCTTTATTATTCTTCAAAAACTTTCAATCCACATACATAAGCTCAAAGACTTCTTGCTGTAAATTTGGTAGAGTTTTTGCTTGCTTTCCAAAAGATAAAAATTCCAATAGACTCCTCCAGTATTTATAGAAGAGGAGCCTTGAGAAAAAGGTGGGAGGATCCTAACTAACTTTAGAGATTCTCTCAACCACCAAGACTCATTCAATAACTAACTGAGACTTCATTAACTAACTAAGAGTTACTCCAACTAACTAAGACTTATTCCAACTACAGTCCTAATCGGACACAACTTGTAGTTGTCTTACATGTAATTACAAAAGTGCAAGTAATGTGTAACTTTCTTTTTATAAAAAATACTTTTACATGTAACTTGTCAAAACGAAATTACAAATGCATAACTAAAATTATTCCATGTGTCTAAAGACACGACTCGATCTGCATCATCCTTTGTCTGTGATGATCTTCATGTCACTTCAGGATGCTAGAACTTGAAGTATTATAGATTGGTAAAGACATCTTGAATCGGAACGGGAACTTGCATCCTTGTCTTCTTGCTTGGGGTAGTACTAGCTTTTCAAGAGGGAACGGGTTGCCTTCCTCTTTTCATGTCATGACCATCTTTGTCTTGAAAGCATTTTATGCTCTCAACCATGAATTGTTGTTGTATTTCTTCTTTGTATCATCCTTCATTCTTGAAATTTTCTTGCAAAATAAGGCCCATGCCTTAATCCATTGATTTGGTAGATCGTGTGTGCAAACCAGACTGACAAGGGAAGAGAGAAATTGATGCAAAAATGGGCTCACAAGTGAATTTTGGGTTTTGGAAGTTGCATTACATGTGTGGGATAAACAAGAGAATTAACTTGCAATTGTGGGGAACAAACATGCAACTTCATATGTGTAATGGGTAACTGCAAGTTTGCACTTGTAATTTGACCTTTAGAACTCATTTTCAAGTGTTTTTTGAGCGTATTTTGGACCAATTTCGAGTTCTGGATGGCTGACCGCAGGTAGGCTTTAAATGGGAAAAATGAATGAAGATGTGAAATGAATGGATGAAATGGTATGTACGGATGATGAAAATGAATATGAAAAGATTTTGGGAAGATCATCTTCAAGAAAATGAGAAGAACTTTCAACATGTAATCCGGTTCTAAAACCCCGATTTTGAAAGAATGGGTATTTTTCATCTTTGCAACTTGGAATTTCAACAAAACATGGTTAAATATTTTATCCGTAAGGGAAGAACAATTATTTTCATCCAACTTGTAATCGGGATTTTAAAATCCGGGATACAAGTAAAGAGGGAAAATGGGGAAGAACAATGCAATTCTAAAATTGCTTTACAAAGGGGAAAATCTCTCTCACAAAATCTGATTTTTGGGGAAGAACCAACCATTTACAAATTTACAACTAGAAAGGAAAAACAAGAAAACAAGAAAAATGAAACAAGAAGAAAATAAATCTTACCTTGCTCCAATCTGAAAATGCCTCTCCAAAAGATGATCAATCTTTGAAATAAAGAGGAATATCTCTTAAAAAGAAATTAACCGTATTCCAAAACCCTAGCCAAGTTTTTGAAAAAATGCCCAAAACTGAAAAACGTGGCAGCAAATGCATGAGAAATGGCATGGCAAATGGCCAAGACTCTTTCTAACCTCAATACCTTAGCATACCAAGCCAAAACGATTCATAACATTGCTGATTCGTGGCATTTTTAATGAAGAAAAATGTGGTTTTTTGGCAAAAACGTGTTTGTTGTTATAAAGCTAAAAACCAGCAATCTTAACCTCCATGTGGCGTGAAAGGTGTTTGAAAATGCATAAAAATAGGGAGGAATCCAAAACGCCTTCTATCTCTCAAAAAATCTCCACAAAAATTTGCTAAAATTCCTCAAAAAACATGTTTTTCCTTGCAATTCGGGTTTTTTGGAACAAATAGCAAGTTTAAAATGTATGAAACAATGAAAATCGGGTTTTTTGGAGGATATGACAAGTTTAAAATTTCACTTTTTCAACATGTCAGGCAAAATCAAGATTTATTGGCCAAATAGCAAGTTTAAAATGTCAAAAATGCACTTTATTAGCAAAATCGGGTTTTTTGGACCAAAGTGCAAGTTTTAAATTGTCACTTTTTCACTTACAAGGCAAAATCAGGATTTTTAGACCAAATAGAAAGTTTTAAAATTCACTTTTTCACTTACCAAGCCAAAATCGGGATTTTTTGGCCAAATAGCAAGTTTAAAATGTCAAAAATGCACTTTATGAGCAAAATCGGGTTTTTTGGACCAAAGTGCAAGTTTTAAATACTTGTAAATGGGAAATAAAATCCCTACAAAAAGTTATACTTGCTTGCACATATGTAATGGGCATTTAAAATCCCTATTACATGCAAAAACCATTAAAGTAGGGGTTTTTTGACCAAACTGCAAGTTTACTTGTAATTGAGTCAAAAAATCCCTATTTTAACTTAAAAAGATCAAAAAACAATAAAAAAGATAAAAACAACAAAGGGGAAATTTAAAACAAATTACAAGTAACATCTTCTAAATAAAAGTGCACATGTAATAAGTCAAAAATTCCCCTACAAAGACCAAAACAATGAATCTCATTAAAACTTGCAGTTTGAAGAAAATTCTCCACCTGCAGTCGGGATTTTAAAACCCGATTGAAGGAAAGACATAGCAAACGAACCCAGAATTTGACGAAATTCGAAACGTAGTTCGAGGATGGACTGAGGATTAAGCCAGTCCAAGGATTAGTTGAAATTTTGCCTCGGGAAGCATGCCATAGAGTAAAAATTTTCATTTTTTCACAAAAATTTCATGTAATGGTCCTTCATTTTTGGAAACAAAAATGAGGACAACAACTGGCTCTGACTGGGGAATTCTTTCATTTATCCTTCAAGATTGTGAAAGAAAAGAATCCAGAACTCTAAGTGCCTTCATCTTATCCATTGGGCCGCAAAGTCAATCAAAGCAAAAACCAAAACAAAAAGACAAAAGACCAAAAGTAAAAGATGCAGACGACCAAAAGGATGATATGACTGACGCAAAGCAACTAACTAAGATGCTAACTTGTGCAAATGCACTTATTGAAAATAGAAACCTACCTATCCTAAACTAGCCACAATGAAAACTTTTCAAATGAAACCATTCACTGGCTCAGCAAAATAATTGCCTTTTTTCAACAACTTATAGTACCTTGCATGATCATGAGCAGCCACAACCAATTGAAGAATAATCGATTGCACCAGAACTTGATGCAACACTCCTTGGAAAAGATGAACAAATTCACCTTCCTTTTGAAATGAATCATATGTACTGCTGCTCCAAAGTAGATTTTTGAAACTAGAATGCTCTTGCTTAGCTGAAAATGCATGTTTGGACTCTTCAACAAGTGTATCTACCGGCTCAAGAACAAGTGAAACCTTTGTCCTCCCATTGGCTTCCAACCAAGAAAGATGTCTGATTGGACATCCTCTTGATGGGACAAAAACATAATTCTTCTTGCTGATTACATCTTTATCAGCTGCTTCTTCAACCATAACCTTATGCTGGACAGAAAGATCTTCATGTGATTCAAATGAAACCATGACTGCATTGCATTCCTCAGTATGTTGTTTACAAACTTTAGATTTGAGAGAATCATAAACAAGATTTAAACAAAACTCTTCTATAGTACTCATGAAATGATCCTCATCAAGTTTTGGGGTAGATCTCTTATGCATGATATGTCCAAGTTCATGACCTTGGAACACGAATGCATTCATTTCAACTTGATTGGGACCTTCATGCATGCTCGTACAAAAAGAGAATTCTTCTATAGAACTTTCTTGGGGACTTGAACCAATATCAAAACCTCCATCTTGGAAAATAGACTCTTGATTTTCATCTTTCTCATGCTTCTCAAGATCTTTTAACTTATGAGATATCGGTTTAACATCAAAGCTTGAACAAAATAGTTCCATCTCATCCCAAAATGTATCCTCTTCAATATCTTGTTTACTCTTTTGAATAGGAGAGCTGAAATTTGCTTCATGACAACTCTCATCAAACTTTCCAAAATTCAAAATAGAATTGTCTTTATGTTCATAAACCATCTTTTCACATCCCATGACATGATTGTGCTCCTTTACCGACACCTTGGAAGAATGGCCTTCAACCTCTTGTTGTGCATTGTCCATGGTATTCGACATGGTCCATTCTTTTTGTTCATTAGCTTTCTGGAATTGCATAAACTAGATTTGAGAGTCGCCAGCTACGTCTGCTTCCTCTTCTTCTTGGAAGAGACCAGCAAGATCACTTTGTTCAAATTCAGAATCCTCCACTGCTGCATTTTTTGGTGGTGCCTCAAGAGAAAGCCCTTCTGGTGATGAAGGAAACTTATCTTGATTTTCAGTTACAAAACTAGGAGCAATATTTGGGTATGGACTCCTTGGAATGTCTTCATAAGGGGAAGAGAATACACCTTGAGCTATTTGCCTTTTGAGGGCAATTAGCTCATTAGCCAACTTCTGCACCATAGGATCTGTTCTCTTGGTAGCCCATGATCCCAATGAAGAGATTTCTTTGGACCCATTTGATTCTATCTTCATCTTACCAGCAAGGATAAGATTATCTTCAATATCAATTGCCAAGGCTTGCGCTGCTGCAAGGTCTCTTGGAACTTCCCTTCTCAACAAGAAACATACTTCTGGTACTTGAGCATTGATGAAGAAGCACTTCAAATTTGCAGCGGTAGGCTGAGCAACAACTAGAATTTTGTTACACAACTTATTGAATTTAGCCACAAAACCCCGCATGGGTTCATGTGACTCTTTTTTCATTTGAGTCAACTGAGCTAATAATGCATGCACATCTTCTATAGGCTTGAACCTCTCTTCAAACTTGTCTTTAAGTGTGGCCCAAGATACAATTGAACCAGCAGAAAGGTTATAAAACCAATCAACAACAATACCTTGGAGAGTATCCACAAATAGCCTTACAGATACATCTTCGTGTTCAACACCATGAACACCGCATGCAATGTAGAAAGAAGCAATGTGTTCATCAGGGTGTTGTTGTCCATCTCCAAAGAACTTGGGAAAGTTCTTCCTCGAACCATCAGGAAGAGCATGCAAAGGCGGAGTCAAATTCAATGGACCAAAAGCATTCCCCCAAGGACCTTGAGAAGCCATTTAACATATCCTTGGTGAAAGCTTGAGAAACTGCAAGAACGGGAATTACAATGAATAGCATACTGGTATACTTCAAACAAAAGCATGAGGCTATTGGATGCGTATTGGTATTTCCAGCAGAAACCCAAGAAAAGTTATTCTGAAAACAACAAGACACTAGACTTCAAACGAAAGCGTGAGGCTTCCGAATACATTCGTGTCCCAAGCAGAAACCCAAGAAAATGTTGGTGTCTCGGATGGGCCAAACAAATTTATATCAGAGATCTTTAAGACAAATAACAAAGTACTTCAAATCTCGTTCGATCAGTAGGAAACCCAAGAAAAGTTATTTCCTTTTTTTTTCTTTTTTTTACCAGCAAGACACTAATCTTCAAACAAAAGCATGAGGCTTCCGAATGCGTCCGTGTCCCCAGCAGAGTCACCAAAAAACTGTTGGTTGAAAATTTTGTACAGTTGGGGAAATATACAAAATTGTGGTTTCAACCACAACACATGAGTAAAAACTCTCCTAATTAAGGGAAGGCTCCCCCTATCTAACTACAACTTGGAAAATAAAATGGAATGGGACAGCAATCTTTCTTCTTTTTTTTCAAGAAAGACAATATCCTTTTCTCTTCACAGAAAAGGATAGCGATTGAATAACAACAATAACAACTTTTAAGTGAAATAAGAGAAAGGAAATGAAGTTTCCTGAAAGCGCAAAGACTTTCATCACTTCCTTCAGGACGGGACAACAATATCAAGCACAAAGACTTGACTATTGGAAGTCCTATCTACCCTTTGCTATACTAAATTTTACAACGAATAAAAGACAACAGCTCAAAGACTGGAATAATCTATTCTTTCAACACAAAGACAAGAACTAATGCAAGCTCAAAGACTTGCTGCTATTTCTTATCAAACAATAATTTTTCTCAAGAATGGACGCAAGCTCAAAGACTTGCTGCTCCTTCAAGAGAGTTTCCTATTTTAATTAATCTTCTCTACTTGCAGCTCAAAGACTTCAAATCAGATTGGACTAAGCTCCTTTAGAAACACTTGGCATAGAAGAAATAAAAGTTTCAAACTCAAATATGTAGCTCAAAGACTCAAAACTTGAGTAATCCTTCTTTATTATTCTTCAAAAACTTTCAATCCACATACATAAGCTCAAAGACTTCTTGCTGTAAATTTGGCAGATTTTTTGCTTGCTTTCCAAAAGATAAAAATTACAATAGACTCCTCCAGTATTTATAGAAGAGGAGCCTTGAGAAAAAGGTGGGAGGATCCTAACTAACTTGAGAGATTCTCTCAACCACCAAGACTCATTCAATAACTAACTGAGACTTCATTAACTAACTAAGAGTTACTCCAACTAACTAAGACTTATTCCAACTACGGTCCTAATTGGACACAACTTGTAGTTGTCTTACATGTAATTACAAAAGTGCAAGTAATGTGTAACTTGCTTTTTATAAAAAATACTTTTACATGTAACTTGTCAAAACGAAATTACAAATGCATAACTAAAATTATTCCATGTGTCTAAAGACACGACTCTAACTGCATCATCCTTTGTCTGTGATGATCTTCATGTTGCTTCAGGATGCTAGAACTTGAAGTATTATAGATTGGTAAAGACATCTTGAACTGGAACGGGAACTTGCATCCTTGTCTTCTTGCTTGGGGTAGTACTAGCTTTTCAAGAGGGAACGGGCTGCCTTCCTCTTTTCATGTCATGACCACCTTTGTCTTGAAAGCATTTTATGCTCTCAACCATGAATTGTTGTTGTATTTCTTCTGTGTATCATCTTTCATTCTTTAAATTTTCTTGCAAAATAAGGCCCATGCCTTAATCCATTGATTTGGTAGATCGTGTGTGCAAACCGGACTGACAAGGGAAGAGAGAAATTGATGCAAAAATGGGCTGACAAGTGAAATTCGGGTTTTGGAAGTTGCATTACATGTGTGGGATAAACAAGAGAATTAACTTGCAATTGTGGGGAACAAACATGCAACTTCATATGTGTAATGGGTAACTACAAGTTTGCACTTGTGATTGGACCTTTAGAACTCATTTTCAAGTTTTTTTGAGCGTATTTTGGACCAATTTCGGGTTCTGGATGGCTGACCGCAGGTAGGCTTTAAATGGGGAAAATGAATGAAGATGTGAAATGAATGGATGAAATGGTATGTACAGATGATGGAAATGAATATGAAAATATTTTGGGAAGATCATCTTCAAGAAAATGAGAAGAACTTTCAACATGTAATCCGGTTCTAAAACCCCGATTTTGAAAGAATGGGTATTTTTCATCTTTGCAACTTGGAATTTCAACAAAACATGGTTAAATATTTTATCCGTAAGGGAAGAACAATTATTTTCATCCAACTTGTAATCGGGATTTTAAAATCCAGGATACAAGTAAAGAGGGAAAATGGGGAAGAACAATGCAATTCTAAAATTGCTTTACAAAGGGGAAAATCTCTCTCACAAAATCTGATTTTTGGGGAAGAACCAACCATTTACAAATTTACAACTAGAAAGGAAAAACAAGAAAACAAGAAAAATGAAACAAGAATAAAATAAATCTTACCTTGCTCCAATCTGAAAATGCCTCTCCAAAAGATGATCAATCTTTGAAATAAAGAAGAATATCTCTTAAAAAGAAATTAACCGTATTCCAAAACCCTAGCCACGTTTTTGAAAAAATGCCCAAAACTGAAAAATGTGGCAGCAAATGCATGAGAAATGGCATGGAAAATGGCCAAGACTCTTTCTAACCTCAATACCTTAGCATACCAAGCCAAAACAATTCATAACATTGCTGATTCGTGGCATTTTTAATGAAGAAAAACGTGGTTTTTTGGCAAAAACGTGTTTGCTGTTATAAAGCTAAAAACCAACAATCTTAACCTCCATGTGGCGTGAAAGGTGTTTGAAAATGCATAAAAATAGGGAGGAATCCAAAATGCCTTCTATCTCCCAAAAAATCTCCACAAAAATTTGCTAAAAATCCTCAAAAAACATGTTTTTCCTTGCAATTCGGGTTTTTTGGAACAAATAGCAAGTTTAAAATGTATGAAACAATGAAAATCGGGTTTTTTGGAGGATATGACAAGTTTAAAATTTCACTTTTTCAACATGTTAGGCAAAATCGGGATTTTTTGGCCAAATAGCAAGTTTAAAATGTCAAAAATGCACTTTATGAGCAAAATCAAGTTTTTTGGACCAAAGTGCAAGTTTTAAATTGTCACTTTTTCACTTACAAGGCAAAATCGGGATTTTTAGACCAAATAGCAAGTTTAAAAATTCACTTTTTCACTTACCAAGCCAAAATCGGGATTTTTTGGCCAAATAGCAAGTTTAAAATGTCAAAAAAGCACTTTATGAGCAAAATCGGGTTTTTTGGACCAAAGTGCAAGTTTTAAATACTTGTAAATGGGAAATAAAATCCCTACAACAAGTTATACTTGTAGGGAAATAAAATCCCTACAACAAGTTATCATTGCCCAAGAATTAATATAGGAACCCGTCAAGGACTAGATGGAGAAAAGAGGTCATGAGAAGAGAACTAGATCCAACACGAGGAATCAGGGTGACATCAAGGGACGTGAGCTGGATGATTTGAAGACCTTTGCGGACAACATGAAGCAGATGGTGGTTCATGCAGAAGATATTATGAAAAATATCTAGTTGTCTCGGTCTCTGTCTTTGTCTTTGTGATGTCCTTTTGCTATCTTTTTGTTGTCTTTTGTTGTTTTGTTGTCTGAGTGCGACCCTATGTGTTTTGAGATGCCTTTTTGGTTTGGATGAGATCTAATTTTTTGTTGGGGTGATCAGGCACGGATCTTTTCTGCTTTAATGCTTCTTCTATCTCCTGTTATGCAAAAGGTTCGGGTTCCTTTCAAAAACCTGTTTTTACTTAATCAAAACATAGGAACCCATCAAATCACTTCATCATCCTCATATGTTGATCATAATTCCATACTCACCACTGTTAAAGAGAAAACTTCCCTCCCATCCACTTTTTCCTATCTCAAGATCAATGATGCCGCTTATGGGGAATATGCATTACAAGGAACCTTTGCAATAGGTATGTTACCCCTAGATCCTCATAGTCATGGGAAACCTATCAAAGAACAAAATAAGAAAAAAACCATGGTCAAAATGTGTGGCTCCACTACAATCCAATCTCATGGTGAAATCAATCACGAGGTTATAGAAGGAGATATCAACCAATGGCGTTTTAGAGATGTTCTTGTGGACAATGATACCTGCCTTAATTATTTCAAAGAAAAATATCCATTAGCTCATAAATTGACTACCGAGAAATGAGATTATCAAGCTGGATGATTGGGACAGGAAGAACATGGAAGAAGAAGACATGTTGACCTAATTCAAAAGTTTGCATCAAGGGCTTGGTTTTGGACATTCCTCTCATGAAGCCTCAACTTTGGCAAGCACTTCCGAAAATAATGAAAATATTTCGATCGATATCGAAGACATCCTTGAGGAGGTTTTCAAACAAGCATATGAAAATATGGATAGCTCCTCTACCTTTGGCACATCTAGTCTCTTTGACACATCTATTCTCCTAATTGACCTTCCACTTCATCATCCCAAACTCATTGACTGGGGCCAAACTGTAGCACACCTTGACACATTCCAAAATAATATAATGCTCCTACAATTCCTAGGGGCAGGTGAGTGTGCACCATGCTATCATCTAGCATAGAAAATAGTATAAAAGTTGGGTCCTCAAGGCTACTTCGGGGAAGAGGGATTCTTTTCTTGCAAAAGTAAAAAAGAAGTAAAAACCAACTGGGTACAAGTGAAAACCTTTCTAAGGCATCTATAGATCATAAAAAGGTAAAAATAAAGGGTATATCTTCTGATGAAAACCTCTCTAAGGTGCTAGAAGATGAGGATTCCCCTCTTCCTCTCATTGACATACAAGTTCCTAATCAATCACCAATCCTCATTGATGAGACAAGAGAAATCAATCTGGGCACTACAAAAAATCCTTGTATCACTTATGTGGCAGCCTCTTTGTTTGATGAAGAGTTCTAGGTTTTCTTCCAAATCTTACACAAGTGGCCTATCAACTTCACATGGTCTTATGCAGAGATGCTTGGTCTCGATCCTGAGTTTGTAGTACATCATCTAGTTGTTGATCCAAGTGTCAAACCTATTAAACAAAATCTTTGAAAGATGCATCCCTGAATTACATTGTTGGTCAAAGAAGAGTCAAAAAAATTGTAAAAGTCAAGTTCATTCGACCAATTGATTATTCATAATGGATCTCCAACATGGTGATTGTTTCCAAACCTAATGGGGCTATCCAAGTTTGTTTATATTTAAAAGATCTGAACAAATCATGTCCTAAAGATGAATTTCTACTTCCCAACATCAATAGTCTTGTCAACTTGACAACAAGACATGAAATTCTTTCTCTCATGGATGGTTTTTCAGGGCATAAACAGATAAAATTTCAGAAGATGACCAACACAAAATTGCATTTACCACTCCATGGGGCACATTTTATTGTCAAGCCATGCCCTTTGGTCTCAAGAATTCAGGCGCTACATATCAACCTACCATAAAAATAATTTTCCATGACCTTATGCATAAGATACTAGAGGATTATGTGTAACAAAAACCAAAGTAGAACATCGAGCTATCCTTGAACATATCTTTGAATGTTTGGCTAAGTATAAGTTATGTCTCAATCCTAAAAAGTGTGTGTTTGAAGTTACATTAGGTAATCTCCTAGGCCTCATAGTTTCCAAGTGCAGTATAGAGGTTGATCCCAAGAAGGTCAAAGTGATCTTAGAAATGCATCCTCCTAAAATATTAAAGAATTTGCATAGCCTCCAAGGAAAGTTATAGTCACTCAAACACTTTATTGCTCAGCTTGTAGATAAATTATAGCCATTTACACATCTTCTTAGAAAACATACAGAGTTTAAGTGGGACGCTCAATGCCAGTAACATTTGACAATATAAAAGAATATTAGGCCCATTCCCTAGTTTTAATGCCACCAATTCCAAGACAACCATTCCTTCTATATATCTTAGTTTCTCGAGTTGTAGTAGCGACACTCATTTCCCAACATGATGCCTAGGGAAATGAACTCGCCATTTGCTATATCAATCAAACCTTATTGGCATATGAGCTCAATTATTCACCTATGGAAAAAGCATGCCTAGTTGTTGTCTTTTGCTTGCAGAAGCTCTAATATTATATGATGTCACATTGTTAAGCTCATTTGTAAGAGTGATCCCCTGAAGTATCTTCTATCAAAGACAACCCTTATTGGTCGTATGGCTAAATGGGTCATGTTTCTTAGCAAATTTGATATCAAATATGTAGATATAAAGGCCATCAAAGGGCAAGTTATTGTAGACCAACTGGCAGAAACACCCTTGATGGATACTCATCCATTAATCACAACTTTTTTGGATGAATATGTATGCACAATCACAGCACAACCCCTTTGGAAGCTTTATTTTTATGGTTCACAAACACAAAATGGATCGGGAGCAAGTTTATTATTTGTAACCCCACAAGGAGATCTCATTCCCAAATCATTCAAGTTATCCTTCCCATGTATCAATAATATTTTTGAGTGTGAAGGTCTCATCGCTAGCCTCAAAATAGTTTTTTTTTTTTTGGCAAAAGTGGTGAACTGCTAATATATTAATATAGTAATAGATAACAAAAACTAGTTCAAAGAGCAAACTGGAGGAAAGTGCCAGTAAGAAAACCTCTTATTATAGCTCGAAATACAATCTGAACGAAAAGCACCTAGAAACGTCTACTACTAATCTAGTTACGAATTTACAAATTTTCAAGTACAAGACCAAAATTACAAGCTTGGTGAAGCCAACATATTGATCTCATACAATCACAAATAGTGTCATGACAAGAACGCCAAGGCACCAAGTAGCTGATATTGGTAAAATTAAGCAAAACATAATCATAGAAAATATTTTGCAAACCTCTCGCAAAAAAAGTTTATATGCGACAGACCTCATTCTTCCATTAATCATCTTATTGCACATCCTAAGTGTGTCCTATTTCGACCTTCAAGGCCTTATTTTGCATGTCTAGACATCTCCAATTTCAATAGCCTTTAGGAATTCGCATTAAAATCACAATATCTTGCTTCCCTAAAAAAATTGATAAAAAGTTTGTCTGACTAGGAGGGAGCTACATGGTCCCAACTTTTTCTCCTCAAATTTTGAGAGCCTGTTTTGACTTTATTTTGCTATTCAATTCTAGAGGTTTGTGAAATTTTATTGATTTTAGGTCACTCTAAGGTCGAAAGAAAATATAAATTTCAACATTTCAACATTTTTAGTTTAAGTTTTAAACTTAAGTGTTCAGTTACATACACCCTAATTTTTTAAAATTAAATTGATTTCTCCAACATTTCAGCATTTCAAAATTTTAAATTTTAAAATTAAGAGGTTAGTTTTGGACAACCCTAATTTTAAATTTAAATTTTCTCTCCTTTCAATTTTCAATTTTAAAATAAAGAGGTTACTTTCACTAGGCCCTAATTTTTTTAAAATTCAGTCACCTTTGGATAGGAGATTGCATTATTGCTCTTTGTTCTTTCAATTAATTTGTTCATCTAACTGGGTAATCATTATTCCTAGAATTTTGCATTATTCAATTATTTTGCAACTTAGATTCCAAAATTCAAATTTCACAATACAAAATTCAAATTTCCATTTTCCCTCCCTTAGTGCATGAGTTTTACTACTATTAGTCTTACCTATAATATCCTCATGAGAAGAAGTTGTAGAATTAAGGCTACCCAAGGTTTAATTACCAAGGAGATGAAGCCTAATTTGGATAGCTTTTTCAATGAGGATATTGGTGGTTCTTCCAATCCTACAAATATCCATGTTTATCCTCATGATAATTCTCATTATGATGAGGAATCGCTAACTCGGGTATCTGTTGATCAATTGGTGAAGATGGATAATCAATTTGATAATCTTCAACAATGGATGAGTCAATAATACCTAGAAAGTGAGGCTCTCCCATTGATTGAAGGATTAAAATGAATGATTCAAAGTGATAAACATGGTGTTGATATCTTGTGTGGTAATTATCATATTGTTAATTCTAATATTATGCCCATGAAGAGTTGTGCTGGAGTCTTACATTTTACACAACCTCCTAGTCAAGTTAATCATTCCATTCCTTTGACCACTCCTATGACTAGTGTTCCCACCTTCACTTCAAACACCATGGCTACCTCTACGCAAATTGTCAAACCTGCAAGTGTTAATCATGGGGGAAATACCTCTTCTTTCATTCCTCCTACCATGAGTGTTCCCCTTGTTACCCAATCACCTTCACCACCTATAAATGTTAGTCAAGGGGGCAACTCCTTCAATCACAATTCCTTCATTCCTCCTATGAGTCTTCCATTTGTTACCCAATCTTCTCCAATACCCACCTACCATAATGTCCCATGTCCTTATTCTCAATCTCTTCCCTCATTCAGCAATGCTACTCTTCCTTCTAAATCCAACATGTCTAATTTCAACCTTTCTACCGAACCTACCATCAATAGTTTAGCTCAAACAATGTCCTCCTTACAACAGCAACTAGCTTCTATGAATCAATATAGGTATAGTGTGCCCACATTTGATGTAGTGAGCCCATTATCCAATGACATTGTTATAGTTGTCCCTCCCAAACATGTAGAAGTCCCTCAATTGGAGCTTTATAATGGAAAAGGTGATCTCTTAACTCATGTTAAAACATTCCAAACTTTGTGTAGTGACTTTGATCATGATCAAAGATTGTTAGAAAAATTGTTTACTAGAACATTAAGAGATAAAGCTTTGTAATGGTATTGTTCTTTGCCTCCATATAATATTACCTCTTTTCAACAATTGACTAATACTTTTATTTAACATTTTCACAATAAAATTGGTCCTAAAATTACTTTTGGCTGATTTGATGCATTGTAAACAAGGTGTTAAAGAAAAAGTGACAGATTTTATTGGTAGATATAAGAATTTGTATTATCAGATTTCTTTTCCTATTCCTAATCGAGATATCCAAAGAATTTTTATTGCTAATTTGCAAAAATAAATTAGGGATAAACTTCTCTTAATTGAGTTCGCTTCCTTTCCGTAGTTGTGTGTAGTACTTCACAATTATCAACTGATTGTGAGTCAATTGGAGCAATCTCCTTCCATGGCTCCAAGGATAAGGGTGATAGTGCTCAACAACTGATTGTGAAGTTCAAACCAAACAAATGATTCATCAAATTCAATGACAACACCAACAACATTCAACTAGAAGCCACTACAGGTGTGCCTCCTTTATCTAAATACATTAAGAGAGAAAATAATTTACTCCTTTGAATGAATCTTTGCATAGCATTATGTCTCATTTATTACAAAAGAATGTATTAAAAACTCCCCCAATCAAACCAATTGATCCATCTAAGACAAGTTCACCTTACTTTGGTGCTAAATCCTTTTGTCAATACCATCGTCAACCTGATCATGACATTGGAAAGTGTTTTTCATTCAGAAGTAAAATTCAAGATTTGATTGATAACAATACCATATCTCTGGTAGGTGTGAATGATAAAGGAAACAAATCTGTAGCTCCTCCTAATCAAACTCTTTATATTTTCACTGATCCTTTACCATCCCATTCCACTAATGTGATTGAGACTAATCATCTTGCTTTCTCTCCCAATGATGTTGGCCTTGAATCTAATAATGTGGTGAACCTTGTTGATCAACAAGAACCTCCTAAGGACTTGTGCATCACATTTAATCCCAGTGAGACCATTAAAGCACCCGATGGCCCATTATACATAAGTGCAAAAATCAAAGGTATACCCTCTAGAGGAGTGCTTATTGATCTTTCTTGCATGGTTAATGTGATAACTGAATAATTTCTTTATACTTTGCAATTGCATCAAGTGATATATGATGATACTGATGTGGTAGTTAGAGTTTTTGATAGATTATATTATCCTTCTATTGGTTCTATCACACTTCCTATTGATGTCAACACTAAATGCCTAGATGTTCAATCTTATATCTTTCCTACATCTAATCAATTTTGTGTGAAGTTGGGACATCCTTAGATCTCTTCCATGAAAACGATCGCTTCTACTATTCATAAGTGTTTGAAATTTCCTCATAATGGTAAAATCATAACTGTTAATCATAGCATGTATCAACATGTAGTGAGGCATATAGATGTTTGTCTTGATTACTTTTGGTCCGAAAAATTCCAGCCTCTTCAACCTAGGAGTGATGCTCTCTTTAAATCATATCAAAATTGGAAAAATGAGATGATTTTATCCTTGAGTAAACCAAGAAATCCAACACTTATCCTTCCTCATGATGATCATATACCTCTTCTCGAGGATTAGGTTATTCTTCCTCTTAAGGAAATAAATATTGTTCTTCCCAAAGAGGATTCTGTTTATTCTCCTAAGGTTAAGACTATCTATCATCCTAAGGAACGTGACATTATTTTTCATAACGAATAATCCATTCCTTCTCCTAAGGATGAGTCCACTCTTCCTCCCAAGCATAGACATGCTCCTCCTCGCAAATGCCAAGCTAAGGGTAGACCTATTCCTCCTCCTCATGATGGACCCAATCTCCTTCCCATACCTCCCATTCCTCTTTTATATGGTGTGGTTCCTCCTTCTTCATCTTACAAAGAAGAGACCAGCCTCTCCTATTGTCCAACCTAAAAGACCTCAGCCCATTCATCCTTCCCTAAAAGAAGATAAGAAGCCTATACCCAATGAACCTAAACCTCCACAAATTTCAGCCAAAACCAGATGAATTCATCATGTGAGAGAACGTCGATGGAGATGTCATTCTAGAGCTTGTGAAGTTGTTTCCAAACCATTTCTTCTCCTAAAACACCAACTGTTGACATGATTCCATTTTCTCCTAAAGAAGATGTTCAACCTAATTCTCCAAGACGCAAAATGCTTAAGACAAATGATGGTTTAAGTTCTATTCCTATTAGAGCTCCTATTTTTATTAGACTTGATGGAGTGGGTGAAAATGTTGTTAATGATGAAAATGTTGATCCTAATTGTAATAATTTGTTCACGGTGGTTTTCGGGCCGCAGTTGTCGGAGGTGGTCGCTGCAAGTAGCAAAAGCTAAGCGGGGCGGGAGCCAGGAACCAAAAGCACGACCTGTCAAAAGAATAAGTAGGTGGCACAGGAGAACCGATCATCGGTGGATCCATGAGCCGAAAATGGTGGGGAAGACCGAGGCGGGGACAACAGTAGTTCGGTGGTGATTCGGGGGCAGGCTGGAGTAGCAGTTGGTGATGGTGGGAGGAAGCTGGAAGCAATAGCCAAAAACAAGGTATGATGGCCCCCCAAAAGGGCGGTTCCTATAGAAATAAGAGATGTAGGGTACGAAATAGAGGGTGTGGGTAATTACCCCCTCCCCCCCTCCCTACGCCCCCCGCGCCCCCCCCCCCCCACACAAAAAACTAAAAAATAAAATAGTATTTTAAATTTTTTTTAAATAAAACTTTTTTACAAAAAACTACGGAGTAATAATAATTTTTTTAAAAATAAATACCTCCACTAAATATTTTTTTTTTTAAATTCGTACCATATAGCGTTATAGGTTGAATTTTTCCCCCAAAGGCCAAAATATGATTTTCACCAAATATATGCAAATTTATACTCAAAATTCATGGAAACAGCCTCCCAGATACAACGGTGAGGTCGAAATCTCCATAGGATGTGCCTTCAAATTTCATAGCTCCTCAGATCCAAAAATAGAATGAACCAAAATGACTAATCAATGAAGCCCCAATGACTCTGATACTATGTAAGAATTTATTGAAATTAGCCAAGATCAAGAGCACATTGAACAGCATAAAAGATAGACAAAATATTTGATAAGAATAAACTGTATTCTAATCAAGAGAAAAATGAAAACAACTGGATCATTATAATTACATACAATGTAGATGAGCCTGCTTATAAAGGCAAGGCTAAGAGACAAGAGAGAACACAATGATGACATGTGGCTCAATGAGATGCAAGGGTAGGTAGGAGAAATAGTAAAATATTCCACATGAAGTGGATCACCCACCGAAGGTGGAATGTAACAACAAGATCACACCATAAAAGGTGGAAATTCTCCTACATACACAATCCCAATATATGTACATCTCCCTAAATATCTCATATGCAAACTACAATGTTATGCATGTACCTAAGTAAACTTAAGTAAAGTGTAATTATATCCAAGATGAATAAATAATTACACCAACACTAATATTCCTGATGATGCATATGAATATGTTGATGTTGACAATGATTAATCTGCAAAATTTTCAAAAGCATTAATCCTAGCTCCTAGTAGCAAACAAAGTAACTCATCATTAGGGAATAGTCCTTATTTGGAACTTGTGATAGCTCCATCTACTGTGCTTGATGTGGCTCCTCTTTCAAGTTGTCCACCTTCACGAAACAATGATCAACAAGATCGGGGGAGGATGATGCTCTTGATTAGCTTCATTAGCACCGTGAATGCTCTTTCTCTCTCCTCTCCTCTCTTGCTTGTTTGTGATTCTTCTTCAATTTGTTGTCCCTAGTGTTGTCTACCTGAGGACGATGTAAAGCATTGAGATCTATTTTGGTCTCTTCCATGTTGACTCAAAAGATACATGTGTTCCCTTCTTCCATGGTGGTTTCCTTTCTTTGGGGGATGAGGACAATTCTATGCACATATATATACATGATATACATGAATTATCATAAAAAGCATATTGACTCCAAAGTTACATGAAGCCACCCCATTCTTTGTGTTTTTTGTTCATTATCCTTTGATTTTTCCTCTCTTGGGGGCTAAATTATTGTGATAACGTGCTTGTCTTTTTGGGTGTATCCTACCTTAAATCAGTTTCTCCCGACAAGGCGTGAGCAATCACTTTAACATGGGGGCGTACACTCTGCTCATGATTTTTTAATGCCCTGCCAAGAACCCTGAAGGAAAACCCATAACAAGGGTGAAACAATTTTTTTTTTTAAGTATAAACATAATAAGTGCATAACACACAACATGCACGATAACACAAGCAGAAGACTTACACCAGAATTCCTTAAGGGTTACCAACGAAGAATTAAACCAAAAGATAAATTCCACAATACAATAATCCAATAATCCATCATTAACTCAATGATCACAAGAAGCCATATGCAAATATAGATACGCCATTGAAAGATTGAAAGGATACAATATAATTCCACTTCAATAAGCATTTACACATATCATAAAGGAAACTGATAAAAACATCCCATACATAGGATTACATTGCTCTTCTAATACATAGCTTCTCAATATACATATAAAGTTACAACTTAACCAATTACAAGTTTACAAAATATCATGATACAATGACCACAAGGGTCTAATAACAATAATCCCCAAACATGAGATGAAGCATGAGTCATGAACCACAGAAACACCTGCGAAGCCAATCCTTGCATGAAGGTACAAATCCGAACATCCGATGGGAAGTGGCACTACCGCCCGACCATGTAATTCCCAAAATGGAATCACCCCACCATGCTAGGAGATAGCTGAGGACCCCCAAGCAAGCATAAGCATGACATGGTCGACAAAACAATACAACTCCATGATAGCACAAAAAGACTCCACAATAATCTAGGTGACTCAACATCACAAATACACAAGTGAACCAAAAGAGAGAGTGTCATCGCACATCTTAAGATGGATACCATGGTATAGCCTCCATAGGTCCTGACTCACTGTCCTGGTAACCTCTCCCGAACCTCTGGTTCCAACTAAGTCTCATGCGGACCCTACCAGCCTTTTGTGAAGACAAGGTGGTCGGTTTGCCATTCCAGGCCTTCTCGCTACATTATGAGCCTCAATACCAGCACTCACCTATGCGTGAGGTGCAATATCTTTATTAATTTTTTAGAACTACCCACCTAATTAATTAATTTAGATGATCACTTATTATCTAACTTTCGATGGGTTATCTTGCCATCCACTTAGGGCACGACCCCCACTCAAAATCCACTCTCTCAAAGGACACTTAACAAACATGGTCACTCCCCGAGGACCCTATGGCGAAGCAGAAAACCATAACACCACTTTCAGAAACAAGTGGTCAAACAAGGACATACTGAATCTTGGCTAACCATAAGGCAAAGACACTACATGGTTAAGACAATGAAGCCAACATATATCACTTGGTCAAGGGTACCAAATACGCCACCACAGGACGACTAAACCATAGACCAAAAAATAACACAATATACACTCTTTGCAAGGAAAGCTAATTCACTAAGTTCACACTCAGACAATCTTTGAGAAAATCAACATCATAAGCGCTTGCCACATCATTGATTGAAAATTAAATAAAACACTCTTTTCCAACATTAGCATCTATTCAATTTCCGAATCCACATTCCATCAAGAAGGAAATCCACATCAAACATTCAACCGGTTATAACATGAATTCCTAACAGACATTTAATTCATTTCCAGAATATATCCAGATTTACCAATTTGAATCACTAATTCATGCCTTAATTTCCATTGATAATGTATTAAACCACATAATAAAAATCATAAGGAAATTACCATTTTCATTTAACACTAAAACCACTTTAAAATATATCTCATTTTATAAAATTTAAGTTCATAGCATAAACTGGTTTGTACCGGTAAGGGTACAAGATCAAGCAGCAGCCAAGGCCAACCCGCAGTAGTGCTGCTGCCGAGGCAACAAACACTACCTGCCGGTAGTACCGCTACCGCTGGTAATGGGCCTACCGACCAGTAGCGCTGCTACTGACCAATAGTAGGC
Source organism: Cryptomeria japonica (assembly GCF_030272615.1). NCBI lineage: Eukaryota > Viridiplantae > Streptophyta > Pinopsida > Cupressales > Cupressaceae > Cryptomeria > Cryptomeria japonica. The sequence goes on along the minus strand of NC_081406.1, from coordinate 373,984,619 downwards.
GCTATTGTTCGATAGCACTGGTACCAATAGATAGCAGTCCTACCGATTAGTAGTGTTGCTACCGTCGATAGCAGCCGCTACCAACTAGTAGCACTGCTACCAACCGGTAGCAGTCCTACCGACCGATAGTACTACTACCGAACGGTAACAGTCCTATCGACCAGTAGTACTGCTACCGCATAGCAGTACTGCCGATCGGTAGTACTACTACCTGCGAGCAACAGACACTACTGACCCGCGTGGTGGGCCTAGACCGCCACGGGGTAAGGTAAGGTCTATGGAACAATTAAAAACATGTTTCCAAAGCATTAAAATCCATTTTAACATGAACACAATTCATTCCCAGTTCATTTCATGGGCACACACATACACAGTGCCAAATCCAAATTTCAAATGGATATTTACTAATAGGGCAAATGGTGAAATAAAACCCCACAAGAACCCCAAATCTTGGGCAACAAGATACTAGAAAGCACACAACAAGCTAAATCTAGTTCATTCTTTCCAAATAGAAGAGGTATTTCTAGAAGTTGATTTCCAAGAACACAACATATAACAATTAGAGAAATGAACCATTTCTTTCCTAAATGCAAACATATGATATAAATTTCACAAAACCAACAATAATAGACACTCTTTCTTCCATTCCAATCATTCCACAAGAATCTATGGGAAGATTTGCATAATTTCAACACACAGAAAGAAAACTGAAAAATTCAAATTAAATTTAAACCAAGAAGAGATTATCCAACCTTGAAGCCAACTAGCAAGAAAAATGATGGAAGAATCCCAATCCTTGCAACCCAAATCGAATTCCAGCTCCTCCTTCCAAAACGATTTACCAGATTTCTCTCCAAAAATTCTTGCCCTTTTTTCATTCCCGTGAATTTCCAGGGATATATGGAAAAACATATTTCAACCTAAACTTTCTGGGTTGAAAGTTTTTCCATCCAATCAAATTTAAATATTTTTTTTAAATTAGAAAGGCAATCAAATTTACTTTTATCCAAAAACAATTCTTTTTCAACAATTAAAAAGCAAGGGTCAAATGGAAAAGTAAAAAGACAAGCTTTTATTAATTTCTATTTCCAAAAATACTTTCTTTCAACATAAGCCTTTAACATTAAAATGGCTAGGCAATTATTTATTTCCACAAAATATATCAATGCCACTCTACACAATAAAATAAGCCATTTAACCATTTAATCTAGCAAATCATTAATTAATAAATCAGTAATCACAAAGCATAATAATTAACTAATTATGCCAACATAAGATAGCATCATCCATTTAATTAAATAACCATTTAAATAAACAGAAACATGCAAAACAAAGAATGATCAAATGACGACTCTCAAATGACCAAACCAAAGCACCATGACTCGCATACCGGCCAGACGGGAAAGACAACCGACTGACAACACTCACACAAGTGTAATTGCAGGTCAAGTTAGGGTCCAACAACTATCTCCTCCACTCCCATCAGACATATAAGGCATGCTCAGACCTGTCAAACCAGGTGGAGTCGATACCTCGTACCTAGCCGGTACTAGTACCTGCAATGTCCTGCACCAAATGAATCCATACGTGCATATAGGCAAATATTCATATATATATATATACAAACACTACACGCACACAGATGAAGGAGAATCATGACGTTCCCTGTCTCACCAGAGTGAGTGAAGGAAATTCATCCCCTCACATCCCAATACACTTGCAAACATGCAACAAATAAATAACGCATCACAATATAAGGTAAAAGTGTCAGTCCATGATAATGATCCATAAAATAACATTAAACATAAGTACTGAGATACTGCATAAAATCACACACCACAGATCTAGATAAAACATGAAATAACATCGCATAACATCTGAATCAATATACAATAATGTTCCACTGAAGTCAATCAAAACATACAAAAAGAGGTTGATCGAGGAGGGGTACTACAAGTTCTCTCTCTTGATTCTTAAAGTTACTTAGTGAAATTTGTCTTTGCTTTGTAAATTTTTGGTATTTTATCTTTTCATGACCCATAGTAAGAGAACCTTACTAGTTGTAGTCATGGTTCTCTCTTTCTCTCTCATGATCTTCCCTTTTACCTTATCATTGAAGTTGTAAGATCCTAAAGTCCATTGGGGGCTTGGTGTATCTTGCCTCTTTGATGTGGTGTAAGTCTTTCAATCTAAACTCCTTGTACTTTACTACAAGTATTTGTGTAAGCTCATACTCCCGCTAAAGTGGGTGCTAAATGTAGCATCCTAAAATTGCACTCCTTGCAATTTTTTTATCATATTTGGGTCTTCACCTTAGTGTTTGTGCCCCTTGGCCTGACCAGAGACCTAATTATGCTCATACATATCATAAACACCATCAAGCTAAAAGATGCACCTCATTGCCACCTTGATTCTGCCCCAAAATAGGGTAGGACTAGAGCATGGTGCCCTGGTCCTCACTAGGACAAGGGCATTACACCCTAGTCCTCCCTAATGGGGACCTATTTTGGATCCCCTAGTCTATCTCAAATTTGAGCGGGAAACACCCCTCCATGTCGGCTCATGATGGAAAATTAATTCATTTTCCCTTTGGGGAAGTATATAAGAGGGATTTCCCCTCTCATTTGACATATATAATGCACACACAAGACATCTTAAAGCATCCAAGAGATCAAGCATTCAAGCATTCAAGAGAAATTGAGCAATTTTAGTCTTCCTTTGAGCTTGGGAGGAACAATGGAGACAAGATTTCAAGAATTGAAGAGGAGAGCATCATCCTAATTCATGAAGTCCTAATTCCATGTGGAGGCAAGCAAAAATTCACAAGGAGGTATAAGCATTTCATTTTTAGTCAATTCAACATCCCCTCAAAGAGGAGTATTTCTACTTTCAGTAATTTCAATTACATTATTTCAACCACTTGGTTAATTACAAAACTAGGGTTTGACTTAAAGGAAAGCCCCTACCCCCAACACATTTCCCTTTCCTTCTGTGTGCAGAAAAATAGGTGTGTAGTTGTAACTCTCGGGATAAGCTTCAAACAAAGACATAAAAACCCTTTTTGGTGATTGGAAATCTTGGAGGACCAAGAGGGGCGCCCTAGTCCCTGCACACGGTCCCTACTACTTTTAGCAATTTTCACAAAGCAGCTATGAATCATCTCATACATCTTAGATCTAGGTGCACGACAAAATACCAAATTTACAACTCATTGTTTTCTTAGATTTGTTTTCATTTCTTGCACTTAGTCTTTATTCAACTAGTCAACTTGCAAAAGAGGGTCAAACACATTCTATTTCACTCAATCTACTTATTATTTAGTCCTAATCCGATTAGTGATTGAATCTAGTGGATTTTCCTCCTCTTTTGAATGTAAAGGCATCTCCCATTCCAAGTGAAAATAAGTGATTTGGTGATTTCTCCTTGTATCTTGCAAATTGCTAAGTCACCTAATTTTCCCCTTTACAACAATTGATCACCCACCTCTATCTAGCAAAATGAAGCCATTGATTAGTGCATAAACAAAAAAGTAGATTTGTTTGTCTAGCTATACTTGTCTCAATGCCTTCTCTAGCGACAACTACCCATGTTGCATATCCATTCTAGCCCTGACCAATCTCTGAATAACATCATCTGGCGGTGTCTACTCTACGATCACCCATACTCCTCTGATGAACAACCTCAAAATTTGATATACATCCTTGCCTATAACTGTCATCTCCCATGTGGGAAGATGGAATGTCGTAGTGTCGCTCCTCCACCTCTCAACCAAGGCTGTCAACATTACCATATGTGACCTAACATGTGACATCCACACTATGTGTCCCAACCCAATCACATAAATACGTGACCACTTAGGAGGTCCAACCTAATCCGCAATGCGAAGCATGAATAATTGCCTCTCTTGGCTAACTAGGATATTTATGCTCCACTACAGTCAAGCAAATCGACATGTCAAATCATGTTTCCATATCTATTCGCTTTCTTCTTGACTCCCTAGCCCCTTCTTTTATTCTATTTTTCCTCAATCTCGTTATTTTTGGTAGTCTTTCTTTTCCCTGATCAAGGGAATGCATTCTCATCGGTCCTTAGAATATGGTAATGCATTCTTGCTATCTTACCCAACATTCTCACCAGGTGAGAACACTATCCTAATAATCTTTCCCTTTTTCTTCCTTCTTGGATGAGCAGGAATGCATTCCTGCTAGTTCATAAGTTGTGCGAATGCATTACCGCTACCCTAGTGTGTGAACATGCTAATGCAAGAACGTATTTCCGAAACCCCCCAATTTTAACTTGTTTCTATCCAATCCCACTCTTGTGTGTGAGTGGCTGGAATGTGTTCCTGTCGCTTTGGCACACATTCCTGTGATTCACAAACTAGCAGGAATGCTATATTTGCTACTTCTAAGGGTGATAAATGCATGAAAATGACATGCGATGTCTCGGTTTCTCAAACATACCTAGAAATTGGATCGTTGGAGTTGCCTAACACTCGCCACCACATCTACGCGATGCCTCAGAGTCTCCCTAGCCACCATCTCGTCCACTGCTCTTAGAATGCTTTAGATTCTCTCTCATGTATGGTAAAAGTGAATAGTAAATTTCCAAAATTGTTAATATAGGGCCTTCTAAAGCCCTATTTTTCACCATCACGGTCCCTTCGAGACCATTCTTCTCCCTATTTCTTCTTATGCTCTCTTTTTTGAGTGTCATTTCTATCTATTGATTTTGTTTCTCATCGTATTTCTTTCATCTCCTCAAGGAATTTTCTTACTCTCTATTATTCGAGTTGTTGGTGTCTTTTGATCTTCACATTGACGCTATTTTAGCGCCACCGTGAAGAGGGACAAAATATAGACACCTAAATTTGATTAATTTAATTAATTGAATTTGGCTATCCTGATTACCTTTAATTAAATAATTACGCATTATTTAATTAATTAGTGGTCCTTCATTTTAGCCAGTTAATTGCATTAATTACGCTATAATCCCCTTTTAATTAATTACTTGTTATAAATAAATCAATTAATTAAACTTTAGACCCTTCTTCTATTAAATAAATCAAATGTATAATTTAATTATTTAATTCATTCTGTCCTTTCTGTTGGATATTGTTGCTGCTAGGATATGTTGTTGTCATTGATGGCAACATATGAATGTGAAAAATAATCAATGCAAATGAATAAATCCACACCAACAGATTCCAACAAACTCTCCCTAAGATCATTCACACAAAGCACCAAAGATAAGGTAGTTTTTCACATGCTTATCTCCCCCTTTGATAACAATGCCAAATATATAAACTGATCAAGCTTCTCTCCCCAGATGAGATAAATTCATAGCTCTGATACCACTTGTTGGCAACAACAAAGAAGGAAAACTGAGAGGGGGGGTTGAATTTGTTTTCTTTGGATTAAACAAATTAAGCATAATCTCAAATTTGATCAACTGCAACAAAAAGAAAGATAACAACAATGATAGAAACATACATAATAGCAACACACATAGCACCAATATTTTGACGTGGAAAACATGATTAAGGGAAAGACCATAGTGGAAACCTACCCACAATAAGATGATACTCTGTAGTACTATGTGTAAATATTACAATGGAGAATGCACATGCATTCAACCTAGATCTCGCTACTCAAATTATGATGACCCATAAGGATCCAACCCTCAAGGAAGGTTCACTACCTTACAAAGAAATTTAGACTACGATCTGACAAAGATGAATTGCAAAACTAACATCTACTAACGACTGATGACAATTCTGGTTAGGCTCATATGTCTGTGCTTCACCAATCTCTGCTCAACACACCAAATCAAAAGATGAACTCACTTGATCGCACATACACCACTCTCTGATAATGCAAATTCAACATCCATACATCACCGAACCACAAATATAACACCTATTTATACAAATCATCAACCTTGACTACAAGGTCGGCCAAACCCTTAACACCTAATTACAAAATTACATCACACAATACATAAATTAACCACAAGACCAATACAATGTCATAAACAACATATCATGGACCTAAATCAGCTCCTTGAATGCCCATCGCCATCGAGAATCTCGCCAAGATCAATTGCAACACGTTACACCACCAAAAATACTTCATAATACACAGAAAATCACCAAACCTAGAAGATATTCAATAACTCACACAAGGATAAATGTAGACCACCAAAACAAATAGGACATGATTAGGAAACACCAACAAGCATGTTAGAACCATCCACAGTAGCTGCACCAACACCACTTATTCAAATCTTCATCGATCAACATGTTAACACTCAAGAAAACTTAACAACAACAACTTGGACAAAAAAGATAACTTGCGGAGCATCAAATCATGAATCATCTAAAATGAAGATACACATGAACATCCCAAACACTCTCCCAAATCTGCAATACAAGATATGATCGTATCGAAGCACATCGAATCAAACTCCAGAACACTGCAACATTAAACGCTAAAAAAAAATCTCCATACCAGAATCCTCAACTTGATCAAATCATCACACATCATCATGGAATCAATAAAGAATGACATATCTCTAGTTGATTCAACATAGATAAACCAACCAAATCAACTCACTGTAATCATCGAATCACCAAAACAATTCTTTGCAACACCAAAACATAGGAATATGTTGACATCAATGACAACAACATATCTTAGTAGCAATAGTATCCAACAATCTCCCCCCTTGGCACTGATGGCAACATATGAATGTGAAAAATAATCAATGCAAAGGAATAAATCCACACCAACAGATTCCAACAAACTCCCCCTAAGATCATGCACACAAAGCACCAAAGATAAGGCAATTTTTCACATGCTTCTCTCCTCCTTTGACAATAATGCCAAAGATATAAACTGATCAAGCTTCTCTCCCCAGCCAGGATAAATTCACAGCTATGAACAACTCACTGACTACTCCGGCTGAGTAGCAACACAAACTCACCAACCCAGATAAGAAGATAAGATTCTAAAGTCCATCGGATTTATGCATCTTAATGCACCTAGTTCTCAATAGGAGGGGCAGAGACCCCTAACTTGTCTCTCAAATCCACAAATGTATCTGGAGGCAAAGGCTTAGTGAAAATATTTGCAATCTAATCCTTTGTGGATACATACTCCAATTTTACTTCCTCATCATAACTCAATCTTAACTACATCATCTTCATGAGTAGAGGGTAATGCCTATTCAGCACCTAGGATGTACCTTTAACTATGTTTATTAATTGATTAAAAATTAGAATACAATTTTTTAAATTTTCAATTAATTAACAAATACAGTCAAAGGTAAGTCTTAAGTGTTGCATAGATGTTTTATGAGTAGAGGAGGGGTAATTAATAGCTCATCGTAACTCTTTCTATACTAAGGCACCACCTGATAGAGGAAAAGATGAAGTGACAAATCATTGTGCATCCACCCCACATGACACCATACTTAGCCAAGTTGTCTCATGTGCCATTAGATTCATAGACAAGACATAAGATTGAGAGAAGTTGTCCCATAACATGGAATCCATTTTTGCACTTGGAAAAATAGCTAGATTTTCAACATTACCCTCACTATCCACTAGACACATCAACTGCCAAGTTGGCCAATGTGTTGACTTCTTTATGTCTATAGATGTGAGAAATTGAAAAATACTCAAATTATTTTAAAGAGCTGGCACATTCCATTAATAGGTTATTTAGTCTGTAATTGCTCATTTTCTTCTTGCAAATAGCATTAATTCTAAGGAGGGAGTCACCTTCTATTGTGATTCTATTAAACCCTCATCTTATACCCCACTTAAGAGCATTCCATAAAGCTCACAACACAACTTTGTTCTTTGCTCCTAAAGGTAGTGGAATTCTTAGTTCCAAATCACATCATATCATGATTTCAAAAGATACACCCAACTTTGAAATGCCCTGAGTTTCCCCTAGAAGCATTGTCAAAGTTGAACTAAGTGGTCCAACCTTTCTTTAGGGGTCGCCATATAGTATTTGCTCTTAACATGATAGTAGACTTATTTCTACAAACCCCATTAACATGGGATATCAATTTTATAATTAATCAAGAACAATATTTAATTTTTTTGATAACATACACTTTTAATATGAATATGAATTCATTAAATTTCAATATGATAGACAAGAAATATTTTCAAATTCTAGGCTTAGAGAATAACTAGGAAGGATAAAATGATAAAAAATAAAATATAAAAAATAAAGAAAACAATTATAGAAACTTAACAAGGTGAAATCATAAATATAAAATGTGAGGTTAAATGAATGAAAAATTAAGAAAGAAATTAAATGAGAAATAATTGAGGAAATATAAAAAAGTGTGAAAATTAAAGCAAAAAAAAGATTCTATAGTGAGAGATGTGAAAAATAAATACTAACCTCATTGATTTTCAACACAACCCTCATTGCCCAATAAGCACATTAATTGCCATGTTGGCCAATGCGTTGAATTCTTTATGTCCTTCCCTATAGACATGGGAGACTGGAAACTCCTCAAATTATTTTAGCAAGCTCACACATTCCATCAACAGGTTATATGGTTCCTAATTGCTTATTTTCTTCTTGCAAATAACATTAATCGCTAGGAAGGAGTTTCCCTCTATCATGATTTTACTTAGCCCAAGTTCTATACCCTCCTTAAGAACATACCGCAAAATCTCACAACTCAACTTTGTTTGTTTTTAAAGGTAGTGGAGTTCTCAGTTCCATGATCACATCCTATTATTATTTCAAAAAATACACCCAACTTTGGAAGGCCATGGGTTTCCCCTAGAAGCACTGTTGAAGTTTAACTTGATCCAACCATCCTCTAAGAGGCACCACATTGTATTTTCCCTTAAAACGATAATAGACTCAACTTTACCAACCCCATTAACATGGGACATCAATTTTATATTTAATCAAGAAAAATATTTGACTTTTTTGATAACATACAATTTTAACATGAATATAAACTCATAAAAATTCAATATAATAAATAAGATTTATATTGTCAAATTCTAGGCCTACAAAATAACTATGAAGGATGAAAAATAAAAAATAAAAAATAAAATTAATAGAAATAAAGAGAAAATTAAAAGAAACTTAACAAGATGAAATAATCAACTTAATGTGAAGTTAAGTGAATGTAAAATTAAGAGGCATTGAATGAGAAAAAATAGAGGAAATATAAACAGGTAGGAGTGTGAAAATTAAGGGAGTGAAAATTAAGGGAATAAAAGGGATTCCATAGTGAGAGGTGTGAAAAATAAATACTAAGTTAGGTTCATAAGGTCTTACATAGAAAATAAGTATTGAAAAAAGGGAAGTAAGAGAAAAAGGGAAAAAATGTTTTAACTTAAAAAAGTAAGTTCAAGTTACTTTAAAAAAATTATATGGAACATCAACACTTGTTAATCAAAATAAGTGTTATTGTAAATTGTTTGTAGCTTCTAAAGTGGTTAATTTCTCAACTTTTTAATGTTAAGTATATTTGTTGTTCAATATTAGAAGTTGGAACATTTTTTCTATAACACTTTATCTAATAAATTGCTTAGTCTTGTATTAAAATATTTCATTTCATTTATATTCTTTAATATATTCTTATTGTACTAGAATTTTTATTACTACCACACTTTTCATCAAGAAAATGTCTTGTTTCGAATCTTTTGTATGAGATGTTTACTTACATAGTTTTTGTATCTTATTTATATTTAAATAAACAAAACATGTTGATTTGTAGAGCTACTAATAAAAAAAAGGTTTTCTCGTATGTCTCAAAATCGCTACTCGTATCCCTAGAGGATTCAACTTGCTTCAAGGCTAGGGATATTTACTTGTTGAAGACAAATGAATTAAATCATCAACAAAGTGTGAGTGATGACAAGTAAATTGTTGAGAGTGGATGATCTCTTCTTCACTTTGGGCTCAACTAGATCCATGTAGGTATTCTAAGTGGTATCCTTAACAAGATTGAGCATAACTAAGGACAAATAAATAAATAAAACTTATCATAGTACCCAATGTATACTTGGCCCTAAAAGTTGTTGCTAGACTTGTTATCACCAAATAATGCACCTGAGCTAAGCATAAACCTAGCTTACCAGTGAAACATGGGATCTCCTCCAGGTTGTGGGTAACCTGTAATGAAAGAGAACCTCCAGAGAGGAAAAAGAAAAGAAAAAACTGAGCTAATTAACTTGCCGAGGAAAAGGAAAAGGAAAACCTAAAATGTAAACTAAAACTACTATGGTGATGCACCAAAATGATGCTTCAAACCTATGTTGTTGTTCTAAGCACACAAATGTTCATTTTTTCAGTCATTTTCCACACAACTCAAACATTTTCACGTATCCACACATCATTGATTTGTAAGAAGGCGTGAATCTTTTACAATTCTTGGAAGGAAAACATAAGTTCCACAACCAAGATTGATTTTATCATCTCATAACCTACAACTTGCATAGAACACACTTTTTCTACCTAAAGATGCTAAAAGAGATAAATGCTTGAAGATTTTGTAATAAAATACATAAAACATTTATCAACCCATCTTTTGTATACGATAAAGTAGTATTGAGAAGGTAAAATTTGGGACTTTATATTGCTTAAAAGGTGCTGCTACAAGTAAACATAATCTAATTGCATTAAAAATGAAGAAATTACATTATTGTTTTAGTCACAAAATGACTGGTTTATGAGTTGCAAATCAACTTTTGCTAAGAAGAGAGCTTAGAATAGCTACAAACCTTAGCAAAAGAAAGTAAGAACTAGTTTACAAGAATGTCTAAGTATGATGCATCATGCACAATAATTACAAATTGAGCTTGCCTTCTTGGTTGAAGAGGTCTCTAACTATTGTTGGGGCGGATATAACTAAAAATGGCCCATTAAGACCCTCCAAAGTGCTTCAAACCGCCTTATTGATGATGAACAAACTCCTTTGATTGGTTCAATGATTCCTTTAGTTGACAATTAATTAAAAATACTCCTTTACTATCTTATATCATTCCGATGTATCTTCAAGGGAGGGAAAATGTTGTAAAGGGAGAAGTTTTGAAGCTTTTTCTTTTCCCACATAGCATAAGGAAGATACAAGTTTGTTGAAGGAGGGAACATTGTTCATGGCATGAAAATAGCAAAGGTTTACTCCTTGCTAATACCACGTTGTTGTTGTAGAAGGTTTCTTTTGACACGTGGTATGGAATGTGGAAGAGTTTTATGAGGTTGGACTGCACGTTAATGAAGAGTTTCAGAATGTATCCAAATGGCTATTGATGCAAACTCATCGTGGACATTGTAAGAGTGATCTCATGGGATACTTTGATTAATAAGGATTCCAATATCAAAATACAAGGAGCAACTGTGATTTAGTCATAACTGGAAAAATAAGGATTCCACTATCACCATTGAGATTCCACAAAGAGAGGAATAGAAGAAAATAGAAGGGAGAAAAGGTTTGACAAACTTTTGGGAATTCCATGCAAGAATGAATTCTAGAACTAGATATTGGACAATCACGAGATATCCAATAGTCTAAGGAAAGTCTGCAACTTCACAGGAATAACATAAATGACTATAACACTCTTAGACAAATTTTCTCAATTTTTGGCAACTTTGAACAATTGATAGGGATGTGAAGGATGATGGAAAATTATATATATGCAAACTAACCAAGGAAGACCCATACAAAGACTTTTCAAAATCAATTATAAGTGATGGGTGAAATAATCTCAAATGCACATGAGGGGGCTTGGACCAAGAAAACTTAGGCATTGCAAAGTTGGGCATCAACATGCCCCTCATTAGTGGATAAGCTATATGAGCTATTATGTTACTCTTAATCTTATAAATTGCTTACTCTTGAATTAAAATCTTTCATTTTTCTTTTAGCCTTTGATATATCCTTGTTATACCAAAACAATTATCAATACAACAATTTTCTTAAAGAAAATTACCTTCTTTTATCTCATTTGGATGAGGTGCTTAGAGACTCTTTAGTGTGCTTATTATAAAACATTTATAGCATTCATGATGTCAAATATAGCTAATGAGATAGTAGAACCTACCATATTTGCTATTCAATTTCATAATGAACTTCCTGTTTTTCGCAATCATCTCCTCACTCAGATTTTGAAATGAAGCTATTACTAAGTTGTAATTGACCCATATATCATTGTAAGCTTTAAATTCCATAATAAAGTGCTTTTCTATTTCAATTATTTTAGTTATACAAAAAAACACAAACCTTCTCTTCTCATACCTCCTTTGACATCTTCTATCATATTATAGATGACGAGTTAATTCTTTATTAAACTATGAAAATCTTTGTTCTTGAAGAAAGTAAGGTTGAACTCTTCAAAGTAACATTTCTTCTTTCTCCCTATTATCTTTTACTACATAGACTATAAAATTTACCTACATCAAAAGACTTTATTTCTTTTTTCATTATTAGAACAGACATTTAATTGAATGTACCATTTATTCATCCACCTCCACTTTTGCTTCATTCGAGTTAACTTATGATGATAAATTTTTGGATAATTGGATTTCTATCTTGTTCTTTTATTTGTTACAAAGATGTTGGTTTGGAGAGCTATCGCAATTGAAAAGGCCTGTTATAAATGCATAAGCTAGACGAGATAATGTGTCATTCAAACATCAGCTGCAGCATAACGACCAACTATTTATAACATTGTGGGCATGACATTTATTCGGCGATAATGGAGCTGAGTTACTGTTTAGCCATTTGCCCCTGTAACCCATCTCTTTTTACTAGTCAACCCCATCTTGTTTCCAAGCATAAAATTTGTATCCCACCCTCCTCATTGCGGAAAGTCGCGGTATTTCAAAATGTTTCAAGCTACACTACGGTATTCCCACATGTATTTAAAAGACGATACAGTGCAAGAAATTCGAAGATTAGTATACCTTCCTCTACGCCGAGTCAGGTATGCAAATGTTTATGACTACCAATTTTTCACAAAGAATGCAATTCTAATTTCTATGCAGCTTTTGTTTATTCTAGGCGAAAATTGGTATCTTGAAAACCAGGCTTATTCTATATATTTCGGCCAAAGTGATTATACTACATTTTTCTAGTTCCGTTAGCCTCTGACTTGGATACGCTTGTCTCGTTGACGTGTTGCAAGCTCATTTTTCCCCCTCCTGCTAATATTATACTTTTGAATCTCGCTCATCTCCTTTGGTCATTTATGGATGCTAATATGTTTTTAAATTAATTTTCTTCTCCACAAAATGGGTAATAATTTTGTGGCATGTATATTAATGTTTCTTATTTTTACGATGAATCATTTGAGGATAATGATGAACAAATAACTGGCATTAAAAAAGAGTTATTGTGATTGATTTCATAGTTATTTTGGTGACAAATAATGGAGTGTGATCTGAAATGTTAATTGCTACACAATTTTCTCCCAGAGCTTTATAGATTTAACATTATTGATTGGGATAATATACCACTTTAATCAATAGTTAATGTCGATTTATTTCTCTCTACTTCAAGCCCAATTTGACTTAACAAAGATAACGGCGAAAAATTGTGAACTCCTAAGATATTCTCTATGAAACTATAATGACCCAAGCTTTTGCCCAAAACATTGGTGGTCAAAGGACGGATGACCATATTTTTTATGATGCAATTGTGACATCAATGTGCCACATTGCTGACTATATGCTCAAGATGCTATGACATAATGCAATGACATTGAAATTACACAACACTAATGCACCACACATGATAACACAAATGAAAGTCTCAACCTTGTCGTCTAACAAATTCACTATGATGACCATATAAGAGGATAGAGTTGCCCCTAATGATGGTGTTAGGCATAAAACTCATTTCACAATCTAAAGAAGACACAACCAACATCCAAAAGGATGTGGGAATGGCATCCAAACTAAAGGATTACCTACACACGAGTTACAACAATTGGGAGATCCAAAATCTCACCTAGTCATTTTAACACAAAGGCACAACTTTTGACACATAGGAGTGAATAATTTGCAAGATATGCCAAACATCTCCAAAGCAAGATGATATGGTAGGTAAGTTAGGTACTAGGGAGTAACTTTCATTTAGGAACATTTTTTTTAAAAGGGTTTGGAAAGTATTCTTGTCTAAGGTCACCACTGGTATGAGTTCAAATCACTCCTTTTACCAGTTCAAATCACCTTGTCTACTTGCAAGTGCAAATCATCCTTGTTAGAGACTATCGATTCAGGATAGTGTATAGGCCTAAAATTTTACTACAGGAGTCTAGGAGGTTCCAAACTTGATACCAAGGCTAACTAAGGGTTTCTAAACAAACCTATAACCATGATTAACACTCAACACTAGGTTTGCTAACTAAGGGATCCTAAGCAAACCTACAACCATGATTAACACTCAACACTAGGTTTCAACTTCACAAGGCAAGAAACATGGTCACAAGACCCAAAACAAGTGTAGAGTTCAGCAATCAAAATCTTATAGCATGCTCACACAACACAAGGCATATTTATCTTGATCTAAGTTGTGTTTAGAAACCAAACGTTTTCTATATTTCCAAGGCTCAATCAACCATGTTTGAAAATCACAAATCCTTTAAATTCATTTTAAGCCATTAGCAATTACCAATTTCACTTCCATGCCACAATAGCATGCATTAGTAGTCTTAACTCCTACCAAAGAGTTGAGTGCTAAACATGAACTAATGATTCTAATCCCAATCATAGCATCATCAATAACATAACATATAATTTATAATTTCATTTCAACTTGAAAGCAAACTACATCTACACATTTAATAATTAGATTTAGCAAATCATAAGATTCCATTTCAAATTACAAGACCTTGTCAAACTAAATAAATTATGGTAACTCCATCCCAAATGTGGATAGTTTACATAAGTTTACAAATTTCATTTATGGCTCTTGTACAAATAAAAGCATAGAGTGACTAAAGTTTTTAATTATACATTTCTCAACAATGCATCAATGGAGGTCTCCAACATTAGAATCATCGAGTGAACTCTACACACTCCAAAGCATATCCATTTATCCAACTGGTCAAACAATGATCAACGCCACCCAGTCATGTGGAATCTTGAGGTCTGCGCCTTTATATTGAGAGATAGTTGGTCAGGCAATCATACAAACTCACAAAAAACAATATAGGTGTGATACAAGACCAAGGCTTTCACAACACATTCCATTCTCATACACATTGCAAACATAGCAAAAAAATGGCATATAGGGGCGATGGCATCAACAACCAATAGTACACAAGATAATGGTGACAACCACCAATAACATGTAATGAGTATGATGATTTGCCTATACTCATGCAAAGAGAAATGTGACATCCATCCTACAGCATGCAGTAAGAATGGCATGAATTTCCCATACTCAATTGAAGGAAAGATAATATTACCAACAACATGCGATGAGTATGACAATACACCAAAACTCATGCAAAGAGAATCACATATGCAAATTAGGTACCGACAACTTGACAGTGAATAGGAGAAGACTACTCGACATATCATGTAGACTGTCATCAAGACAGTTTTCAAATCTGCATGGATGTCAAAAGGTTCATAACCATTTTTATCAGGCTTCTCAACAACAGTCAACCAATCCCAATTGAATCAATATGATATCGTTCTCACTATTGTTCATGAACCCATCATAGTGGTTTGATAGTAGGAGTGGCATATCTCTTTATTAAGTTTATTTTAATGTTTGGTTCCTAATCAAATTTTATCTTCTTAGATGTTATCCTCTTCATGCTCTTCATATGGGCATATCCCAATTACGAATGGGGAATAAGCGTCCACTCTACTCTTAACTTTAGAGTACATCTTAACACATAAATGTCAAAATGATTAAGTCTGATACAAAAACAAGGTCAAAAGCCATGACACACGTATTCAAAAGATAGGAAATCGAATTTTAACAAGAATACTTTTTGCCCCACAATAAAAAGGTTTCACATCTTCAAAAATCCAAATTTCACAATTTTTTACCAAAGGGTAAGGGTGATGGTATATTCCTTGATTATGCCATCCAACCCTTGGAGGTGCAATAATAAGGAATGAGGCTAAGAACATGCCTAGGATGATTTTGGTGGAATGGATACCCCTTAGTCCTTGGCTTTGAGTTGAAGAGGTATTAGCTTAGACTCATGCTCTCATAATAGATAGCAAAACGATCTAGGTTTGACATAAAATCCTCCATAAAAAAAAAACTCACATTTTTCACAATTTCAAGAATCATGCAAAATCTCAATTACCAATAATAAATTCTTCAACTTTCTAAAATTTTCAAAACAAAATATCCAGAAAGCAGGAACACCCTATGAGCACATCAAGGAGATCACACTTTTCATGTCACATACACTTTGAAGAAAGTTTTGCTGGAGTAATGACACTATTTTGTATTTTTCAAAAATGAAATCATACAAAATACAAAAAATACAATAAACTAATCTATAGATTCTTGGTCAAATCAAACCCTTTGAATTGAAAATTATATGCAAACACCTAACGTGGGCATGGCCAAAACAATAATCTAAGCATGTGCATAAATTTAAAGAGGAGATTACCTTTTCCCTCAATCACAAAGCAGAAAATCTTTCTTGAGAACCACAAAAGCAACCTTTGCAAACTCTTTCAAGATTCAATCCAACTTTCCAATCTTATAGCAATTCTCAAGCAATCCATAAACAATATCTTTGCAAACAAGAACTCACACAATGGAAGAAGAGAGGAGAGAGAAAAAGTGAGCAACTATTTCTAAAACCCTTTGCTTTTCCCTTTCACTCTAAAAATCTCTAAGCCCCAACATGACTTTTATTCCATTTTATATTCCGACAAGTTATTTCCAAAAAGGATATTTGCAATTAAATATTTTCACAACAGATATTTCATTTTATAGTTTTCTTCAAATGCCTAAAATGTTAATGCCTTTCAACTGACTTATAAAGAAATTTCACTTGACTTGACGAATGTATTTAACTTGAAATAATTTCTTTTAACTTTGTTACATTTCTTTTATAATCTCAATACAAATGCATGACCTTTTCACTAAGGCAAATAATAAACTCTTTCAACTTAAGATGAAGAATATTCCACAAACGCTACAACAAAGCATTTCAAAAATCAATCAATGCAAGTGCAACAAGAGCCAAATAAATGCACACAAAGAAACTGCACACTTTACGAGTTTAGATACAGTACATGGATCCAGAATCAGCACTGATTTGGATCATGGTTTCATAGGTTTACACAAATTCTCATTGCATTCTTTGAATTGAGTGAGATGGAGAAGTTCAAGATAACATATTTACCCAAAGTGTCTGTAATTAGGGAAATCGTGCCTACACACTCAATAAAATATCAAGTGTATTTGCACAACACAAGAATAGCCAAAAGGCAGCATAAAACATCCATATCAAGTGTATTTGCACAAGACAATAATAGCCAAAAGGCAGCATAAAACATCCGATGTGATATAATCTAGTGATACAATATTAATTTACCACATTGACTGAAAACCATCTAAGACTAACATGATCTAGATATCACAAATGCAAAAATCAAAATAAACATATGAATACGTATAGGAAAACAGTGAAGCTGAAACACTACTAGAAAATAAACATATGAAGTCACAATGTATGCATCCCATAATACATAGTCAAATACCTTGATGACAATACAAAACATCATTGATAAATTGTGATACTAAGATCAAAAAGCAAAAGAAAAAAGAAATACAAAGCACACATCCCTGATTGCATTACACAAACCACAAATTGTTGTATAGATGAATGCTTGGAATTACAATGCATAGTAGAAAACATTATACAATAGTATAGAGTGTTAATGTGTGTAGTTTCAGGAGAATAGAGCTTTTATTCCTTCGATGTGTTCGTCAGCAATTAGCTGGAAGTATTACGTCTTCTTCTTTTACCATCTCCAACCTGTGTGTGAGCTGGCAGCAGTTTCTTCTTCGTGGATTTCTTCCTTGTCAAAGTTCATCGATTCATTGTGTATGCGGCTTCTCTTGATGTCGGTTGTGTAACTGACAATACATTTGATGCTTGGCCTTCCGTCTTCCTCCATCGTGAGTTATATCTGGACATGTTATTCTATTTCATGGGTTGGATACATGCCAAAGTGTGTGAAGTTCGAGACATTCAATATTCTTATGTTTTTGCTGATCTTTGGTGAAATAGTTCTGGATTTTGCTGATCATTATATGCTGCTGCAATCTTGCAATCATCTTCAGTCAGTCTGATTCTACTTTTGTATTTCAGGAGTTGAATGAAGTCTCAGGAAAAGATATGATTATTCATGTTCAGTCGTGATTATCTCTGTGTGAAGCTTTGATCTCATATCATCTTGTAATCTTCATTTTATGTTTTAAGTATTATCAATCATCGTTAGATGATTGACTATTCAACTTGAAAGCTATGTATTCAATTTGAGCATTCAATAAATAATTTCTTTGTGTGGCTGGGTTTTTCACCCTCAGGTGGAGGGTTTACCCAGGATAATTGTTGTGTATCTTGTTCTCATAAGTTTTTCTAGTTGCTGTTATCTGAATTTTTAGCTTTCTGGTTCTATTTTTAACATAGAGAATGATGCTTTTATTGCACATGCCATGCTCAATATAATACTGAATAATACAGTGAGGAACTAGTATAAAATAGTGCCATTATTCTCATGGTGGTAAAATTGAAGGACAAAGGTTCGTTGGTTAATCTATCATACAAATGAGACTCAGACTTGCCTCAGATTCAGCAAGCATGTTTTGGGCTTGGACTTGGATTCGATGAAAGAAATTGGCAAACACTTGACAAAGTGAAAAACCCAAGAATTTCAGAGGATTTTAAGGATTTAAAACTTGTTTCATGCACCCTTAATTAAATAAACCTTAAAGACACAATGACATCGTCAAATAGAAGCTAATTTGTGCACAATTATACATCTATCACATAAGTATAAACACAAATTGTAGCTGAAGGAAATAGCGCACTTAGATTTATAAATATTGTCAATTGTATACAAAGCTCATAGAATATGAAATCCATGACATCAGAAGTTCCAAACAAATATCAAAACAATAACTAGAATTCTATAACTCAGAGGAGCCTGCATCCTTCCTACAAAGGCGTCTAAGATAGGTTTTGGATGATATAGCAGCCATAATATTTTTTTAACTATGAATATGTTTAGATTCGCAACAAGGGATATGATGCAAGAGCATCCGGGTCCATAGGCAATCCTGCATCACCCAAAAAAATATTTTATTTTGATTTTCAATTAAGGCTAGGCGATTAAAAATAAATGCAAGCATTTATAGGTCTCCATGTACTTAGGAAAGTGCCCAAGTGGTTGAAATTATTTAATATTTGTGGCTTATGTTCAATGGAAATTGTATTTTTCAAGAAGGGACACGTTTTGCTATCATTTATAATGCTAAAATCATTAAAATACCCTTCTTGACGTGGGAACAAGGAAGGGGAAGAGTCATGCACTCATATTTATTGAATGGCTACATAAAAAAAGGGAAAAGACACCTTTTTAGGCACCCACTTTGGAAAATTGAAATGACACCTTTTAGGAGCCCTCTTGGGGAAGTTGAAAGGTCATCTATTGACTATGTGTTGCTTTTATTGATAGCCATGTATTGTTCATCAAGAGGGGTAGCGGGATTTGCAAGAGGCATAAGCATGCTATAAAAGGGAGGCTTGGGCTAGAGGTTATTCATTCGGAGTTTAGTTCTTCACTTCATAGATAAAGAGTAGTAAGGGGTGTAGAAGAATAGCTTGTAGCCCCATCTTGCAAAGTTTTAAAGCTGAAGTGGCTAATGTTTTGTAACTGAATAATGTGTATTTCATTTTATTGAAATAGAAGAGCATGTGTGAATTTCATTTCATTAAGAAATAGAGGGCAAGTTATTTCTTGCAATTTTTTGATTTATTCTCTTTGTTATGCTATGTATGAATGTTGGGTGGAGTGACCCT
This sequence comes from Cryptomeria japonica, assembly GCF_030272615.1. Lineage (NCBI taxonomy): Eukaryota > Viridiplantae > Streptophyta > Pinopsida > Cupressales > Cupressaceae > Cryptomeria > Cryptomeria japonica. Next base: position 373,964,557 of record NC_081406.1, on the reverse strand, counting down.
CATAAGGTGTAAGAGAGCATGTGTTTTTAGTATGTTAGGGGAGTCCTCGTCATTAGGATATGTATTATGTAGATTTTTATCATCATGATTCATCATTGGCCTATTTCTTGCTTAGACTTATAGAGAGATAGGTCCAGATCTTGGGGGAGAGAGGAGAGAGTGAGATAGTGAGAGTAGATAGAGGAAGAGTTATAGGGAGAGAGATAGGTCTAGAGTTCAGGGGAGATAGAGAGAGCGAGAGAATGCTGATAGGAGCCTACTGATTATTGAAATTTGATTGTTTGAAAATTTATAAGATCTAAAACCTAGAATTTTCATTATAACTCCTAGAGATCTGAAACCTCTCTAAAACATCCTACCAATATATACATGAAATATAACTTATACTCAAGGTAGCAAGGAAACGTCTCCGTGATCACATGGTACGGGTCTCTATTATGGGTTAGCATATTAAGTACCAGAGGCACCTAAGGGTTCGCTGGTGCGTTTGGGAGATGTGGGTGGGAGACGTAAGCAAGTTTCCCGATGTATCCTGATTGGAAAAAGTGCAAAACCCTAAAATGCGACTTTTTTGTGCGTCAAAACAATGCTGTAGGTAAAACCAAACATGTCTTGAGCCATTTCTACGTTGCGCGAAGGGTTTTGTAGGCGAAAAACGTGGAAGCCATTTTCTACGCGCAAGGGTTTGATTCATTTTTTTACGAGCAGGCAAGGGTCCGATTCAAGCCACACGATTTTGGATTTGTTTTGTGTAGAAAAATAGGTATTTATATTTTAATATCGTTTTACCGTTTACGTTTTCAGATTTATTGCTAGTGTTATCATTAAAACAGATTGGAATTTCTGATTTTGCATTTTAAATTATTTCTTGGGATTTTTTTCATAGTATATTATAAACTGTGAAAAAAATTGCAGAAAATAATAAACTATGAAAAAAATCGCAGAAAATAATTTAAAATGCAAAATGTTTTTCACAGTATATTAATTGTGAATGTTCGATGGTTGATAATTAACCATTGAACATTCACAGTTTATATATTGTGAAAAATTAAAATAAAAAATACCATTGCATAAAAAAAATTAAAATTTAAAATGCAAAATTTTAAAATTTGTTTTAATTTTAAAATTTTAATTTAATAATTAATTAATTTGTAATAACTAATATTAAATAGACTAATAGTTTATATTTTTAGTTTTAATACTTAATATTTATATTTTATAATTATAATATTTTTGAATCTCTCATTTAAACATTTTCTATTTCAAATTTTTAACAATTTTACCAGTTTTATTATTTATAATTTTATTATTTCAGAATTTTGAATTTTGAATTTCGATAATACTTCTAGTTCTGATTTAATTTTTTTATAGACTCAGTAGTCAACACTATAATTTTTTTACCAATTTATCAGAAATTTCTATTCCAAAAATTACTATACTATATAATAATTTCTGGTAAATTAGTAAAAAAAAATTATATACTCAAACTTGCTAATACATGTTTATTGGGCACAATCAAACTTATAAATTAAACATTGAATCTAATATTCGTTTTTAAATTTTTTTGTTCAGTTTCAAAATGTCTGGTGGAGGAAGACAGGGGTTCTACCCACTATTGAAATATGTCAACCATGTTCCAAGGTCGAAAGGATTAGGTGTAACAACCACTTTCAAATGTAAACTTTGTCCATTGACATGGAGAGGTACCTACATGAGGGTGAGGGCTCATTTCCTTCACTTGCCATGTAACGGTGTTGAAGGTTCTACCCATTATTGAAATATGTCAACCATGTTCCAAGGTCGAAAGGATGAGGTGGAATAACCACTATCAAATGTAAACTTTGTCCATTGACATGGAGAGGTACCTACATGAGGGTGAGGGCTCATTTCCTTCACTTGCCATGTAACGGTGTTGAAGGTTGTACAAATGAGTCTGAACGATATGATGCTGTGAGAGAACAAGAAAGGGTTGATGGGAAAGTTTCTATTCTAAGCTTTCATGCTTCAACAGTAGGGGCAACTACTGCAACTTATAGTCATAATATAGAGTCAGAGGTGGATGTGACTTCTAGAGATGTAACAACTGAATAGGCTCACAAAAGTCCACACATTGGCAGCTCAAACCCCATTGGAAGATTGTTTGATGTGCAAGGTCGAGAAGCAGTTGATGCAGCAATTGGATGATTCTTTTATGCAAATGGAATACCATTTAATGTTGCTCACTCACCATTCTATCAAGAGATGGTCCATGCTATCAATAATGCACTAGTAGGCTATAAACCACCTGGGTATGAAAAGCTTCACACTACTCTAGTTGATAAAGAAAAAACTTGATTAGAGGAACAAATTGCACCATTGAAAAGAGTGTGGACTCAAGGAGGATGTAGTATTGTGATGGATGGGTGGACAAATGATAGGAATTGTCCACTACTTAATATCATGGTAACATGCAACAAAGGGCCTTATTTTTTGAAGGCAATAGATTGTTCGGGGCAAGAAAAAAATGTAAAATTTCTTCATAACCAACTATGTGACAGCATTGAGGAGTTGGGGGCATCACATGCAGTCCAAGTTGTTACTGATGCTGCCCTTGTTTGTAAAGCAACAGGCATGTTGGTGCAAAATAGGTACAAACAGATATTTTGGACACCATGTTGTGTGCATTCATTGAATAATGCACTCAAAGATATTGGCAAGTTCCAATGGATTTCAGATCTTATAGAGAAGGGCATAAAGATACAAATGTTCATATGTAACCATCACCACTCACAAGCCATTTATCGTAAATTTGCCAAGGTGGAACTTCTCAAACTTGCTGATACACGTTTTTCTTCTTCATTCTTCTTGACCGCCTTTGTGAAGTCAAATCAGCTTTGTGTTCCACGGTTGTTAGTGATGCATGGGCAGCTTGGAAACAATCTACATTAGATATTGCAGTTGAGGTGAGAGGTATGGTCCTTGATGAGCTGATGTTAAGTTTGTTGTGGACTTTATTAAGCCCATATGTGAGGTGATCAGATTTGCAGATTCAAACAAGGCATGTTTGGGAGAGGTTTATGAAGCAATAGATTCCATGTGTAAAAGAGTAAAGAAGGTAAGAGATGCGAAAGATATTTCTCTATATCCTTTGATAGAGGAAAAGCTACATGGAAGGTGGAACAAACTTAACACTTCTCTTCATTGTGCTACCTATGCCCTTAATCCTAAATGGTATGATATAGAAGTGACTAAAAAGAGGGCTCCACAGGATAGAGAGGTAATGAAGGGATTTTGGGCTGTGGTTAAAAAGATTTATGGCTGCGGTGAGGAAGCTTCAGTTATGAGGACTCAATGGAATAAGTTTTCACGTGGGCAAGGTGATTTTGCTTCCATGGAAGCTATATATGATATGAAAGTAAAGAAAGACCCTATAGAGTGGTGGTGGAACCATGGAGGTGAAACCCCTGGACTACAATCATTTGTAATACGATTGCTCTCACAAGTAGCCAACTCTTCATCTTGTGAGAGAAATTGGAGTACTTATGGGTTCATTCATTCACTAAAGAGGAACCAATTAGAATCAAAAAAAGCAGAGAACTTGATGTACATTCATAGCTCACTTTGTCTTCTCTGTCGTGTAAATCCTGGATATAATGAGGGTCCTTCAACTAAATGGGATCAAATTTCACCTGATGGAGAAGTTGCAGCCATTGTGGATGAAGTGGTTGAAGTAGATGGACTAGTTGATTTACTCCTTGTTATTCTACCATCAGATGAACTTGAATTTTAGAGTGATTACTATTTGGAGAGCCTCATAGCTGAGGACCTTGATATGGATGATCATGACAAAGAAGAGTAGATGATAGATATAAGATTTTTTATTTTTGTTTTCAGTTTTTATTTTTTGTATCATCTTGCTGCTTATGAAGCTATTTTCAATATGTAATCACTATTCAGTTTGAAACTTTGACACAATGATTGTATGACATTTTAATTTGATCCATTTCACATTTATGTACCTAAACTTCGAAGTTAATGTTAATTCTTGTTTTGAAAGTTCAATGTCATTATATTTTCAGATTTTCTATAAATTATTAAATTATATATAAAAAAAAAATTGACGTCTCCAAGTACCCTCGTCTCCTATTTTGAAAAAATAGTTGTATTGGTACCAGTACTAGTCTCTGACGTTTCCAAATACCCCTGTACCCATGCAACCTTGCTTATACTTAAATGTTATATTTCATGTATATATTGTGATGAAGAGAATGAGACTGACTTGAAGACAAAGATGGGGAGTTTAATGTTATATTTCATGTATATTCTAGGGTAAACCAAAAAAGGATTTAAATTTTGAGAGTTAAAGAAAAAAATGGCCAAGTCTCACCAAGACTTGCCAAGTCTGGGTGAGTCTAGCAAAAAATCGGCAGAGTTCGAGTCCAAGCCCGAGAAACTTGCTAGCCATGCCTCACCTTGTGACTCGTCGAGTACTTGCAAGTCTTGGCAAGTCTCGTTTCTATAAGATACAATTGTTGGTCTACGTGCTTATAACATCCGCGTAACACACACTTAAAGACAATAAGTGATAACAACATACAAACTTTGGTACAAAATAGTCATTAACAATTACATAAATGGTCTACAGTGGGTAGATTTAAAGACATGATCAAGAACATATTGGATGAGACTATTGGGGGAGTCAACATAGATGGATTAACATTCATGACAACATGATAGGATAGGTAACTGAAGGGCACACAATATACTGAGAAGGGGGGGGTGGGGTGAATCAATATATACAAATTCTCAACTTCAAAAATCAACTCAACATTACCAGCAATTCCAGATCTTACTTTTTCATTAAAACCACTAAAAAAATGTTAAACATAAACACACATGCACAAGAGAGAACACTAGATATATGTGGAAACCCAAAAGGGAAAAACCATGGTCAGAATACCCTCACAAATAAATATGAAAATTACAATTGTTTATGGACACCAACCCACTAGAGATACCAATCCCCTTGCAATGAATTTACAGGCACCAATTTACCAGAGACACCAATCCTCTCAACCCAGAATACATTAGATGAATTGCGGACCTTCAAGGCTGAATGCTCAACTCCTATCTGTTTTGATCATCATTAGAACTCCCTTTTGTAGTGCATAAAACAGCACAAAATGCTACTCACAACATACCCCACAAATTCACACATCAATCATGTCTAACAAATATTGCATCAATGCACACCCAAGGATTGAACCTAGAACAACTATATATATATATGTGTGTGGTACAATGACAATTACATTCACATGTCGGCCTAAGAAGAGATTATTGCATTTGCAAGTCGGCCACAAGCATAACCCTTAATCAAACATAAAATAGGCCAAGTCCAAAAGCCCACACATTACTTCAGAAGAAAGAAAACACTACGTGGTTCCTAACATAGCCCCATCAAGTCCCAACTGTCATCCACACGCTATCTCTGGCGGGTACATGCTACACTCCTCTGGCACATCAAGTTGGAACACCAACCCAATCGGCCAACTTGCACAATGACCACTCAATCACTTTCTAACTTTCTATCCATTAAACATCAATTCCGAAAACTTTGGAATATAATGAAACATGTGTAGACATACTCCCCTTTCAAACCATAGGTCATAACTCTTAAGATGGACAAAATTTGGAGCGTAATAAACTGAAAACACACTGTTTGAGGAATAGATGAGGAATAGACCTAGGAATATTCTAGAAATCCTTTCCCTATCACCTCAAACACTAGTGATAGATACAAGATGCTAAACAAACATTTTGCAACATATATCATCAACATGAAACATTACAGTGTTTCTAGATCCTTTAGGAACCTTAACATTGATGACATAATTGATCAGCACCATTGACATCAATGACAACCTTTTTCCAACAATAGCAAATTGCATGGCACTTGCTATGCTGGTTTTCCAGGATGACACTTGCAAGAAAATTGAAAATGATTTGGAATTTTTTATTCCTGAGCACATCTAGGTAGGAGACCAATTGTATCAGTTCAGATATAGTTGAAGGAGTTGATTGAGGAAGGCATCCCATTGGTGCTGTATTACACTAGGTGCATTCATGGACAACTTCATGAAGATGGATGACTCCCATATCTTTGTTGGCCCTTCTGATTTTGTTACCACGGGCCCTGAGCCCTGCCTTTTAAAGTTCACTCTAGTTTTAGGCAATCTGTCTGCTTTAAGGAGTAAATTTAGAGATTCAAGTGTTTTGGAGTGTAATTTCCATTAGCCTGTTTAATTTTGATGAGCTTAGGGTGGTCAATTTCGCCTTTGGCACCAAATGACTCTTTGGCAACAAGGCCTGATTATATAGTTTTACATAGATATAGTATAAATCATAGAAACAATAGTCTGCAAAAAATCGCAATTATACCCGATCAATCCTGAATCCTGGAGCTAGCTGATTTATTCCTCAAAAAAATACCGATTCATGAAAAAATCGTTGACCAATTGTTGACCCAATTTTCAATGATTTTTTGCATTTAAATCACATTTAAATCATGTTAAAACCCCCCAAAAATGGCAAGAAAAGTGAAAAAAATCATTTTAAAAACTTGCAAAACCTTAGGAAAATGCGTGAAATTATTGAATTGCTTAGAAATAGGGTTGATCCAAGATGAAATTAGAGTCAACGTGGAATCAACATTGAAAAAGTTTGTTATTTTGTCCATTTTCGGGGGGTTCATCATTCCCCACACTTAACTTGTTCAAACCCATGAGCTCAGCGACCCAACAAAGGCAGAAAGCTCGTGAGCTCAATGGCCCAACAAGGGTTTGAACCTTGGTGGCTGCCTCACCAATGGAGTGTTTCTATCACAACACTAAACATTTAAAGACATATTTAATATATATAGATATAGATATATGATTTTTAATTTATAATTGATATAGTTAATATTTGCTCAAACAAAGACATTTGATTCATTATGTGAGCAATATATCTAAAGTGCTCCACGAAATAAATATGAATGCCAACAAACAAGCTTACATAGTTGTAATAAAAGAGCCTCCAACACACAATCATTAAAATTTGTCTCTACCTAAAATGGTAGTTGCAAGCTAGGTATTGCCAAACCTAGTGGCTTGCTAATCTTTTACTTCAGCTAAACAAATGCCTTTTGTTGAATTCTACCCCATATAAAAGACTTACCAATTGCCATCAGGGAATATAAAGCATTGCAACTGTGGAATATGATTTGATAAGCTTTCTCAAATATTGGATTACCCCTAGAAAACTCCTTGCCTCAATCACAATGAAAGTCTTGGATCACCTCAAAATCGCTTCCACTTTTAATAAATTCCTAACAATAAGTTGATCTCTGTCTGATAAATTTTGATCTCAGCTACTTCATAGACTTAGCTAATCTTTGATCTCAGACTTAGACAACTAATTGGTGTATTTGGTGACTGCCCTTTTTAAAAAGTTAAATGAATATTTGCCTATGTAATCAGTAGTATGAATATAAAGAACGAAAATCTATTTTCTACAATTCATGGGTTGAACTCTATTTTATTTACTCTCTATATCTCTATGCTATGGAAATGCCCTTAAGTTTTAAAAGAAAGTAGTTTGTGTCTACTTTTCTACAAATTTTTACGATTTTTTAAAATCCAATTTTTTACCCATTTTTTCAAAAAATATTATACTTTTGGTTTGCTGATTTTTTCCCAAAACAATTTTTGTTACTATGTGAGATTTTGCCAAGATCAAGATCTCAATGAAAAGTACAAAATAGAGAGACAATATATAGGACAAGAATAAACTGTATTCTCATCAATAGATAAATGATCAATAGATACATACAATGAATATGAGCCTGTTTATATAGGCAAGGCTATATGGATATGTGAGCACACAAACATGATATGTGGCTCAATAAGAAACAAGGGTAGGCAGGAGAAACAATATAATATTCCACATGAGGTGGATCACACATCGAATGTGGAATGCAACAACAAGATAAGACCACAAAAGGTGGAAATTCTCCTACACACACTATCTCAATGTGGCACAAACATGAATAATTAATTACACCAACACCCCCCCTTAAGTGCAACTTAGGGGAATGCACTTAAGTCTACAATGCAACTAAGCAATGCAAGATGGGTCTCGACTACGAGGCCATGTTAGGTACCCATGTATAAATGCAAATGCATGCAAACCGATGCAATTAAATATCTCATAAAGCAAGGAAAGAGAGAAAAACCCAATGGGAAAAAACTCTCCCCCAAAAGAGAGATGAAAACTATACAAGGGAACTCTCATAGAAGTGCATGAGGAACAAAACCCCATGTGAGGAAAAAGTCCCCCCCCTATGAGAAAAGAAGAGAAGCTAGGTAGCCCCCCCTCAATGTAGAATCAACATCAATGGTAGAAGCTCGAGAATGAATGAAGAAACTGCTCCATGAACGTCGAACAACATTCCTCCCCTTAGGAAGAAACAAAACCAAAGGTGTATCCATGAAGTCTCCCCAATCATGAAGGGAATATGTAGGAAAAAAACTCATGATGAAAGGAATCTCTGAAAACTGCTCAAGTGTCTCCATGTCAACGCTGAAAGATACCCCCTCCAAAGGTGGTGAACTACTCCACACTGCTGAAAAAGGCACTCCAATATCAAAGTAGAACAAGTCTCAAAGACTCACATGTGTCCTCTAAGGATAAAGAGACCTCCAACTGTTGTACATAAGAATCCACAATCATGTCAACCTCAAAAGAATGATCATGTAGAGAATGAACAAGAGGGTCAGAGTGTTCCCTCGCAACAATCGAAGAAGGATCATCTTCATCAAAGAGTAGATGAATATCATCAATGATGTCTCCCAAATCTGCAATGTAGGATTCCACACACAAACCTGCAATGTCTGTCAAGTAATCATCCCATGAAACTGAAGCTGGAAGACGAGATATATCTTGGTGCACTGAATCACAAGAAGGCAAAATTGTCGCACTAGCTGCATCATCAGGTGTAATAGGTGATGTGATAGCAATAGGAGGAGATGAAATGCAAGGCTCAAGAACGGGGTCACATGTGAGAATCCCCAAGTTCAAGTACCCAAAGTTCTCCTCAAAATCCGAATCATCACAAGAAGTGTGATCATCATATGTAGAATCATCATATGTAAAATCATCCTCATCAACAAAATCTGAAAAGGAGTATAACTGAGATGCATGATCAACCACCCCAGTCGCAATGATAGCTCTAGTCTCCAAGTCTCTAATGAAAATTGACTCAGGTGTGAACTCCACAATTCTCTTTGTTGCCCCATGTGTGATTTGATAGATGGAAAGGAGATTGTTTGTCAAGTGTGGTACACACAACACATCATTAAAGGAGTCATCCCCAATGGCGATAGTTCCTTTCCCAATCACATCCATATATGTATGATTGCCCATCAAAATTTGCGACATGGTGCAAGGCTCAAATGTAGAAAACATAGACTGCGAAGATGCCATATGATGGGAAGCCCTTGAATCTAGAAGCCATCTCCCTGAATCATGACTTGTAGTAGCACAAAGAGCTTTTCCTTTTCTTGTCCCAAAAGAGTGTCTTCCCATTTGTTGAAGCCATGAATGCTTGCCCTTTCCCCTTTGAGTGTGAGGAAGTAGAAGTTGATGAATCCTCCTTCTTGTAGGCATTAGGCAAATCAATGTTCTTTTTGAGGATGTGTGTGAGCTCATCAATTTTCTTAGAATGGCAACGATGCTCCTCATGACCAACCTTTTTACAATACGCACAAGTAGGTCTCTCCTTCTTTGGTGAATTGTCCTTCTTGGAAGAGGATGAATCTCCTTGGTGTGGAGAAGGTGGTGCTTTGTCCTTAGGCTTTGATTGCCATTTCTTCTTGTTTGAGTTGTCCTTTCCTTGATTTCCTTTGTTCCCTTGATTTGCCACTAATGCTTGAGACTTAGAAGTCTTAATAATGTCCATGCCTATCAACTTAGTTTGTTCCATCATCAACTTTTCGGTGAAAGCATCAAATGTAGGCATTGTGTAGCTTGCACCCATTGTCATCCTATGGGTTTGGAAACTAGAAACAAATTCTGCATATTCTTGTGGAAGCTTGCCCATCAAATTGAAGATCAATTGAGTATCCTTCTTATCAATGCCACAATCCTTGAGTTGTGCCCTCAACTCTTTTACCTTAGTGACATAATCTTATATAGTATCAAAGTTCTTGGGATCTAACATGGTGAGATCACTATCAATTTGATATCCCCTAATCTCATCAACTTGACCATACAAGTCTTGAAACTTTTGCCAAGCATCCTTAATTAAGGTACATTTCTCAATATGAAAGATTAGATCCTTTGATACATACTTTCTTAAGGTACCAATTGCCATGATATTTTTAGTGAGCCAATCCAAGTGAGCAATAGGATCAGACTTAGGATCAGCGGGAGCAACAATAGTTCCATCAATGTAATGAGTTAATCCTTTTTCCATAAGTTTACTCCATGCATCAATTTTCCAAGTAGCATAATTATGCGAAGTTAAGAGAGGAAACTTAGGAGAACCCATAGCAGTAAAATGGAAAGAACACAAGAGCACAAAAGCACAAGAGACACCCTCCAAAATTCACTCAATCAAAGTAACCCCCCCCCAAAAAAAAAATGATGATTTTGGCACTTTATATGTAGTGCGTGTACAATAGGCCACTTGCAAAAAATGGCAAGGTGGACTTTTGATTTTGTTTTACAACTGCCCCAATAGGCTGAGAACTACAATGCAAAAGACCAGAAAGATAGATCTATGCAATACAAGTGCCAAATTGGCCAAAAAAGACCATATGCTGAAAGTACAATTTCTACTCAAAATCACTGCAGACTGATAGCAAATTATGAAAGTAGACGAAAAATTATGCACTTTCAAAAAAAATGGCACCTGAAAAGGAGTTCACATGAGCCCAAACGGAGTCCCAGAAGTTGCAGAAACGGGGATTGGACAGGTGTAGTCACCAAAAACTGAGATTTTTGAAATATCTATCCATCAAAATCAAAAAATAATGCCACCACGAGAAAGTACACGAACAATTAGCCCATTTAAAAAAAAATTGCACCAAAAAGGGAGCAAAAATGAGCAAGATATGGCCATTTGAAGTTGAACTGCAAAATCAAAAAGCTCAATGGGAGGGGCCTGCAAAATTTTCAAAAAAATGATGACGTCATCAAAGCACTGTCTTAAATTTGACGACTGTATGGCCGTCACGAAAACTTCGCCTCCTTACCTGCGTGGCGTCCGTACGGTACAAACTGATGACGTGACAGGACTGGATGTTGCCAAGTGTGGTACGAACTGTACAGTCAGATGTTGCAGAACACGTGTCGTACGACATGGTGATGTGTCATACGGATTCAGTGACGTGTCGGTTGACGTGGCAAATCACAGTGCGCTGATGTGGCTGTCCAAGTGTCGGCTAACTGTGCACTGACATGGCAGTCAACTGTACTCCACGTGTTGGTTTGTACGCTGACTGTATCCTTGTGCGTGTACTGATGATTAGGACACCAGGTTGCAGGGTTTGTGTGGTGGGGTCCACGTGGCAGTCGGGAGCCCGTGTGGTGAGGGAAGGCCGTCGGAGGTGCAAACGGCGAGGAGGCCAGGCTGTGAGGGAGCCAAGGTGGCAAGTAGGCCGAGGTGGTTGGCGATAGTCGCAGGCAGGTGACGGGAGCACGACCGTTAAGGACCTGCAAGAACCGACAGGAGAGGTAGCCGGGGCGCTGCCGGGCAGAGGAGAAGCGTAGGGGCCCAGTAGCCCAGCAGGTCAAGGACGGTGGTCGGCTCGCGGGAGAAAAGACAGCCGGCGGGGTTGGAAACCGAGTACGGCCCGTGCAAAAAAAAAAAAAAAGTAGAGGTACAATGCCCGGTGGGGTCTGCGGACCCCCCTACAAACGGATTTTTTTTTATTTTTTATTTTTTTTTTAAATAAACTTTTCAGTATTAAAAAACTGCGAAATTTTAAAGAAATATTGAAATAAAATATATTTCGTAGAAAAAATTTAATTTTTTGAAAAAAAAAAAAAATTAAAAAATCCGTACCGTACTGCCTAATAGGCTGAATTTTTTCTCCAAGGCTTCAAATCGCACTTTCACCCAATATAGGCAAATATATAGCCAAAATTCATGGAAACGGCCACCCGGATTCAATGGCGAGGTCAGATTTGGTTTAGGATGTCTCCAAAAGATGCTGCTCCTCAGATCCGAAAATGCAAGCCTCCAACAATGCCTCTCAAAGACAAATCAATGACGCTCTAATGGCTCTGATACCATGTAAGATTTTGCCAAGATCAAGAGCTCAATGAAAAATACAAAATAGAGAGACAAAATATAGGACAAGAATAAACTGTATTCTCATCAATAGATAAATGATCGATAGATACATACAATGAATATGAGCCTGCTTATATAGGCAAGGCTATATGGATATGTGAGCACACAAACATGACATGTGGCTCAATAAGAAACAAGGGTAGGTAGGGATTAGTAGGGGTAGGTAGGAGAAACAATATAATATTCCACATGAGGTGGATCACACATCGAATGTGGAATGCAACAACAAGATAAGACCACAAAAGGTGGAAATTCTCCTACAGACACTATCCCAATGTGGCACAAACAGCCAAGTGTCTCATACCCAAACTATTATGAAATGCATTATCCTAAGTAAACTTAAGTAAGGTGTAATAATATCCAACATGAATAATTAATTACACTAACAACTATGATATAAAGCATTGCAATTGTGGAATATGATTTGATAAGCTTTCTAAAATATTGAATTAGCCCTACAAAACTCCTTGCCTCAATCACAATGAAATTCTTGGAGCACTTCAAAATGGCTTCCACTTTTACTATTTGTCTATTAACTTTTGATTTCAGTTACTTCATAGACTTAGTTAATATTTGATCTCAGACTTAGACAACTATTTGTTGTATTTGGTAACTGCCCTCTTAAAAAGCTAACTGAATATTTGCCTATTTAATCAGTAAGATGAATATAAACAACAATTTTTTTTTTTGTACAATTCATGGGTTAAACTCTATTTTATTTGCTCTTTATATCTTTATACTATGGAAATGTCCTTAATTTATTTAAAAAAATAGTTTTTGTCTCTTTTTCTACAATTTTTTATGTTTTTTTTTAAATCCAATTTTTTCCCCAAACAATTTTTGCTACTATGGTGTAAATATCTTGTTTTGTATTTCTATAATGTTTGTTTATATGCCATTGTGTAAAACTATTTTGTGTCAGCCATCGTAGAAACTTTCCCTTGTGTTTTTATAACATCTGCTCCAGGGACTTGATATAGTTTCGGTGAAAACTGTTTTTACTTGAAGCATTCCGGGCTATAAAATTCTTGAAAATTAGACATATCCATAGAAAATGCAAAATAGTATGGAACAGAGATATCCAGATATGAAAAGAAACTGTGACAGAAAAAAGGCACGGCTTAGAGTGAAGTAATTCATGCTAATATTGGATGATAAGCTTCTCTTTTCAAAGACAATATAAATGTAACAGCCTGACCCTATAACCCACCTTTTGAACCTATATAAACTAGTTAAATGGTTGTTTTCTGTTCCTAAGTCATCTGGCAGAGTACTATTTGGGTGAACCTGAATATTGCTGGGGATCATGGAAACTTTGTGTGACTCAGAAATTCATGCAGACTATGTTTAATTTTCAGGCAGAGCTTGGAATTAGTTTCTACTTTTTTTCTGACATTTCTTTACTTTACCTCTGTATCAATATATTGCTGCAACCCGAGCCATTGAAATTTTAGCAAATAAAGATATTCCATAGTAAAGCTCATGCTAAAATAATTCTAATTGTGCCTCTAACCTTTAGATTTGACATAATTATTTAATCAAAGTTATTTAAAATCTTTATGTATGATAGAACAGTCTGCAGTAATAAGTTATCAATTTAGAGAATCTAATGGTACATCCTAAGGATGAATCATGTGCATGATCTTTTTATCAAAACATGAAAATGTTCAATTAAAAAAATTAGATTTATAGCAGTTGAAATAAATGATTTTCTTCATCCGAGTATCTTCTTTTCAGGTTGTCTTTTGTACTCGTGGAGAATTGAATCCCTGTTTATCTTTTCAAACATTGAAGACATTCCCTAGGGAGGAACTTCTTGGGAAAGTGGTTATGGTGCGGTTTGACTCTAAACTATGTCCCAGGGACAATCAATTTATTTCTGAATACCCCAATGATAATGCTATTAAAACCCTCAAGTATCTTTGCGATTTTGGTGCCAAGGTGGTGATTGCCACTCACTGGTTCATGTCTAAAATCTCAGGAGAAGTTTTTTCAACATGGACTTTGGCAGGTTATTATCTTTCTTTAGTTACTTATTGATATTCTTTTTAAGCATATGATTTTTTTGCATCTTAAGGTCTATGAAATCATATGCTGCATTGCCAAATAGTCACATGACTCAAAATTAGGACAAGCTGAAGAATGGCTTGATTCAGCAATCTGCACAAACTTCCCACAGTGGACTGAATGCCGATTCAGACCAACTAACTTGAAAGTAAAATCAGCTTTGGTCCTTAAATCAATGACTTTGCATCATATTTGGGCAGTGGTAGATCTTGACATCTTTTGAACTGACTTTATTTGGCTCATAAATTCATTTCAGAGTTATCCTTAACATTGAAATTGTTGACAATAATAAATTCTTAATAATTATTATGACAATAATATCTTTATTTATTTTGTTTTTGTCTTGAATTTGTTTTTTTCATTCTCAAGAATTTGTGATTTTACAGATTACCTTTCAATCTCTTTGGGAAAGAAAATAACGGCCATAGAAGGGGTTATTGGAGACAAGGTTGAAAACAGTATAGACAAAATGCAAATCGGGGACATTCTTCTTTTAGGGAACCTTTCACAATATAAAGAGGAAGTGGCAAACTGTAAAGATTTTGCAAGGAATCTCTCAGCCAGAATTGACATTCTTGTTAATGATACATTTTGTGACTCTCACAGAGTTCTTGCATCCACTGTTGGTGTTGCTCGGTTTACTTATGCTAGTATTGCAGGTTTCCACCTTGCAGACATTATGTCTTTGTTGACAGAGACGATAGAGAAACCCAAGCATCCATTCATTGCTATTGTATGTTCTTATTTTCTGACTTTTCTTTGACAATTTATTCTCTACCAAGATTTGTTTTCTTGATGCTATAAAGAAATGGATTGTAAGATAGTCGAAAAATGTTTTCTGTAGAGGATATCTTAGATCATGAAAGTACTTATTTTCAAATATAATGTAAAAAGGTATTTGTTGAAATATATAAACACAGTTTGTAACATTTTTAGTTTCCCATTTCTAGCCTGTCAAAGCTGTGCGAGGACATATATTTATTAAGGCAAATGAAACTAGTGAACACAAGAAACTGCACTTTAAAGTTTAAACAATAATATTATCATATGATTCATAGAATCATAACTATTACTTTCTCAACACGTCTCAAAAAACATCTCTCAAGAACTGTCAGAAAAATGTGTTATGTTTTACTTCTCCATGTCGTGTACTATAGCTAGATATTCTCAAAGTTAGACACCAATATTTCTACCTTATTTGCCTGTGTTTTAGCATGCAGAACAATCTGAGTTTCTGTCTCTTTCTTCTCATAAAATGCTTTATCTCAATTGACCACAACATTCTTTGTGTCAAGGTCATAAAGCTAAGATTTGAATGTTCATTGCAACAAAATTTACACTCCTTATCCTTTTCCTTTGCTCTGTACCTTTTCTGCTTGGGGATATGTGCATTGCTAAGAACTTTGAGATGGTCCATTTGTTGTTTCTCCTGATCATGTTTGTTCTGAAATCTTTCCATTGATATATTTAGTTGGAGATATGTTCTGAAATATTTAACTCATGTTGACAACCTTTGCCTGGAGACTATTGTCAAGTTGCTTTATGTTTAACTTGTACCTGCTCAATATTACAGTTACTTTGCTTTGTGTCACCATTCTACTCTGGGAAGTATGCAACAGTGAACTACCTCTTGATTCCTCAAGCATTACAAATCTTCGTGAAATCATTGGGTAAGGATCACCTCTATGGTCAATTTTTATTTTCTGTCCAGTTTGTTTTCCAACAAACTTTAAATTTCTTACTTCCTGACTTATCTTTTAGGAATTATACCTAAATTTACGTGTAGAGCTGTATGGGTTAAAGCATGACCAGTTCACCTGCTCTATGGGATCCTTTGTCTCAAACTTTTTTCCATACGACTTCCCTGAAATCTGGCTTTTGTAAATATCACCTTCTTTTATATGTGGCAAATCATGTACTACACAACATATGTTCAACAGCAGGAGATTGGAATGACTGATGGCCATACTTCTCATGCTTTAGCACGCTTGTAGGCATTTTATTTGCAATCAATTACTCGTTTTTGACTGAAACTACATTAATTTTGAAAATTCCATCTTCAACATGTTTGGCAAGAAGCTTAAATTTGTATTAATTGTTTTTGATTTAATTAAATTATTTTTCAGAAGTCACTTGTGAGATTTTGTTTTGCAATTTTGCTCCCTGAAGGAAATAATTTCTTGAATGCTGCCATAGATTACATACTCTCTATGTAACTTGGGGAGTTCTTAGTGGGTTAGAGGGTGTTCATGAGGGATTACCATTGTTATCAGACCTGCAACAAGGTGTTTTCAGACTTGTGGCCTCTGTAACAGTCATTATCAGACCTGTAAGTAGCCATTTCTCACCATTTCGGGGTTGACAGGGAGTGGTAGGAGTGTGTGAAGTCAATTGGAGTATCTGGGAAGAGTTCTACATGAGTTTGGAAGGTGATTTTGAAAGAATTCCACTGCTGTTGACCTGCAACAAAGGTATTTTCAGACCTGCAACATCTTATCAGTTATATCTCAGACTTGTCATAGTCCAGACAAATGATTTACCATAATTTCAGCAGGTATGGGGAGTGTTGGAGTTGACACTTTGGATTTTGATCCAGTTTTAGGCCATTTGAGTGTGTGGGTTTGTGATTGGGAGCTAGCTGGGTGATATTCCTTGCTGTTCTGTGCATGACAGCAAGCTTACAGTCTGCTTTCAGACCCACTGTTGCCTTCCAGGATCACCTATTTAAGGTAAATCATCATCATTTCTAGCTGGGTGTTGGTTAATTGCATTATGGTTAACTTTGTGACAGTGAAGTAATTTCTACATTTCTATTATGTTCTGTAATGTCCCCCTTAGTTTTTTTCAATTTTAAACACCACATAGCACCCATTAAGGTTAAGAAAGATAATCACAATACTGTTGAAAGATAACCCTTCCACTTTCTGATCACCAAGAGCCCAATATGGGAAGGTGAGAGCCTACGGTGAATAGGAGATCGTTAGCTCCAATAATCAACTGAAAATACAATGCTGGGCGGCAAGCCAGTCCCTTTCGCTTGTCCAACGGGCAAGAGCAACTTAAAGTAGAATCACTCAACCACTTTTCAGCGGGAGGACAATCATTACAACTCTGCAAAATAGATCACTCTACCACTTATTCAACGGGAGGACAGTTATTACAAACATGGAAATAGATCACTCAACCACTTATTCAGTGGGAGGACAATTATTACAAACATGGAAATAGATCACTCAACTACTTATTCAGTAGGAGGACTATGAAAACTTCTGAAAGTAACAAATAGGCGGCTAGGCCATCCTCTTCCACTTTTCAGTGGGAATATATAATTGAGAAAATGACATAATATTAATATAAATTAAGCAACCCCTTAGATAAATCGTCCATTTTTGCTTTAAGTTATAATTCACTTAAAAGTTTAAAACACCATTTTCATCAAATACTAAACTTGCCAAAACAAGCTCCAAGATTATGGGAGATCAAGCTGAGAGAACTGCCCTTCCAGATATAGCCACTGCACTGAGCTGCAGAAACCTTGCCAAAAATAGCAATGCTGAAAATAGCACTTACTAAAACTAGCATACTGCTAAAAATACTAAGTGCGTCCAAATGCATTTTAACCACATTTTGAGCAGCCATCGCAACTTACTAAAAATAGCTAGTCCGGAAAAGTCTTTAGATTCATTTGCATGTCACACCATCGCGAAGCTCTCAGAAAACCCAAAAAACTCAGAGAAATGAGCTGTCCTCGCTCCCACTTACTAAAAATATTAAGTTTATGAAAGTCCATTGCTTTCTATGCACGTACCATTATTGCGAAGCTTTCTGAAGACCCATAATGAATCTAGAATCAAAACTGTAAAACTCCAACATGCAAGCCACCAAAAATGCTGAGATATCCCCCTAGAAATAGGAAACCCTAATTTTTGCTTCTGACTAGCCTATGGGTCTTTCGAATAGGCTGACGACCAACTGGGTTGATTATTGCTGAGAAGGGGATATTACAGTCCACCCTCTCCAAGTTTGCTTGTCCTCAAGCAACCGCAAGTCTGGATGCTGCAAAATCTCTTCATTCTCCCAAGTAGCATCCTCTATAGGCAAATTCTTCCATTTCACCAAATTCTCCTTGATTGTCCTTATCCTCAAAGAACGTTCTCTGAAATCAATGATTTCCTCTGGAATCAATACCAACTATCCTTCTTCATCCAAGGGAGGTAAGCCTTAAGAGACCACAACATTGTGTCCTGCTAGGTCCCGGAGACAACTGAGAGGGGGGGGGGTGCTGAATCAGTTGTCAAATAAATTCAAACCAAAAACTAATTAACCAATTTAATGCTTAATACCGGTAAACCAGTTAAGTGTGCCGGTAGACAGTGTTAACAGTAAATTGCTATACTGGTAAGGATTAATGCATGAAACATAAACATAAAAGTCATCCACAACACATGACACCAATATTTGTACGTGGAAACCCTGCAAGGGGAAAAACCACGGTGGGAAACCTTACCCACAATCAGATGATACTACTGCAGATAGTAAGTGTACATAAAGGGGTCTACACATGTAGAAAGGCCAACAGCCTAGAGCTCACTGCTCAATCACAAAATGGGAGTCACACTGACTACAGTTGGATGGTTAAATCCAATAAGAATGTACTGCACAAAATAGCATCTTCATATGCTGGATTCAGTACCGGTGTAATGCTGATATGCTTCTACAAAAACCTAATTTCACCTTCAAATGATGTCTTCGTGTATGTCCCTGCTTGATCTCGCATATACCTTCACTTAATTCTTTTTTCGCATTCCACACTTGATCTTACAAATAAGATCTTACATTTATAACATACCCTAAGACCAATTTTAGTAGGTCGGCTCTACAAGATATTACAATAAAAACATTTTACATACAATATAATATCTGATGCAATAACCGATTGAACATATCGGTTTAATGCATTTACAACAATAATAAATCATCTCCATATCGTGCCATGCTGATCTGGAAAAGATAAACCTGCCGGTGTAACCCTAGATAACCTGAACCTATTTGCCGGTAAAAGCAAATATGCAAATATGAATATACCAATGATTATTTCTTCAAAATAGAATGTCCACATGATGTTTTCGACATTACCAAGTGTCTTCCATATCATTCCAGGTACCGGTGAACAATATATCCTGCCGGTGAACCATATACCAGTAACTGTTGCACAATTTACTGCTTGCCGGTGAATGTTGCTGGATCTCCAAAGTAGGTGTTGACATCAATGACAAAACCATACCAAAATACCAACATGTCCAAGTGCCTTCTTGAGGCGAAACATGTGGACAACATTGTGAACCTTGCTACTCGCTGGTAGCTCCAACTCATAGGCCACTACACCAACTCTCTTGATGACTCTAAACGGCCCATAGAAACGTGACTTGAGTTTCTCTGCTCCATTCTTCTTGAGAGTAGATTGTTTGAAAGGCTGAAGCCTAAGATAGACCATGTCTCCAACCTCAAATGTGCGCTCTATATGCTGTTGATCAGCATACAACTTCTACCAATTTTGTGCAATCTGGAGGTTATTCTTCAGAGCCTTCAAAATATCCTAACACTGCTGCACCACATCCTTGTTGGAATCAAGGAACACTGAGAGGGGGGGGGGGGGGTGAATTAATGTTCTGCAATTTTTGACTTTATTAACCTGATCTTTCAACCACTTAATGTAAATGAAGGAAAGTAAAGTGCAAAAACACAAAACCAAGATCAACAACACCATAGCACCAACATTTTTATGTGGAAACCTGGTTAAGAGAAAAACCACGATGGGATTCAAACCCACAATATTAATATAATCTGTTAGAAGTATAAAAATATTACATAAGGGGAATGCACATGCATTCAGGCACACTGTCTAGAGCTCACTGCTCAATTACAAGTAAGGGCTACAACCTCGGAAGGCTCACTGCCTTACAAAATGATTATAAATGATACAAGAGGGTTTGAACTATTGAATAGCATCAACAAATGCTTGAGTATAGTTCCGGTTAAGTACAAAACACATGATCACACTCTGCTTTGTTTTGATATTCTGCATTATGCCGGAGCACAAATCTTTCAACTGCGCACGTGAAACTGTGCACACTCGCTCATACACACTTTCCACACCACCATTGACATACCAAATGATCATATCAATCGGTCTTATATATCCGCAACATCAAATTGGATCAATTCCATGTCGGCCCAAAAACGCATAACACACAACATGTAACGTGTTACCCGAGTCAGCTCAATCCAATAAAAAACATCATGCGGACCAAAACAAATTGTCCACACACTTCCCAAATATCGACTCACCAACCTTGAACACACAAACAATTACCAAAATCACTCCGCACAATCCGCACAACGAATCTTCACATGTTACTGCTGATGAACACTGTTCTAATGAGAAACATGTCTACCGGATCTTCCAATTTACCCAAAACGTATCACTGGAGGCCACAAACCTGGAATAATGCATATCACACAACCACAATGCTTCTCCGAGATCTGCAACATAAAATACGCAGAACAAATGAATCGCTAACCAAATGCTGTACACTCTGCCAGATGACCTGTTCTTCTCACCGGACCTCAATCAATCTTCCGATATGAATGAATCATGAACCGCAGATTCGATATCTGACACAAGTTGCCATCAATGACAACATCTGACCATCAATACAGTGTCTCTTGCCAACAATCCTTTGCTTGGGGGGCCTTGCTATCACCAAACATCAAATCAACAAAGCTAGGGGCCTCGTAACCATAGAGTGCCATGAAAGGAGACACTCTGATGGACATGTGGAAGGAAGAGTTATAGCAATACTCTCCGAAATGAAATAGCAATACTCTCCCAAATGAAGCCATCTTACCCAAGCCTTCTGCTACTCTAAAACATATTTTTTGAAATAGCCCTCCAACCATTTGTTCACAATCTGTGTTGGCCCAATTAAGTAACAAACATCAACAACCATACTAAAAATCCCGAGACAACTGAAATCAATGCCATGTAACATATCATGCCAAGGCAACTCTTTAAAATCCACATCAGCAAATTCATTGACAATCATGATTTTGGGTAAAAGAAAGAATAATCTACTCATCCATAAAACATAAACCCAAGCATCACTTCTCATGATGTCCTCAAAATGAAGAAGATCATTCGTTTTTACTACTCTAAAATCTACCAACCAAGGAATGCCTCTACTGTCACCAATCTAAATCATATCACCAACCCTTAACCTCCATGTCTCAAGGGAAGAAACTCGAGTACCCCAACAAGCCAAACTCATTGTAGTCAACCCCAACAAGCCATGATCATCGTAGCAATGGTCTTATAAGCAATCTTGCAAATTCGCTCTCAATTAGGATCACATGAAGTAAAGTTCACTCCGTGATCCATGCAGCCGAAGTTCGCTCTAAATGTCATGCACATGACGTTCTCTCCAATTTGGGTGCACATGAAGTTTGCTCTATTTCTCATGTACATGAAGTTCGCTCCAACTTGCATGCACTTGAAGTTACTTTCAAATCTCGCCTTTCATCTTCTTAACTCAAAATCACTCTTTTCCAAGCATCAAATCGGCTCAAGGCAAACAATCCCACATCTTCTCTTGGGAAATAAGGAAAATTCGCTCCATGATCCATGCACTTAAAGTTCACTCTTAAATACATGCACTTGAAGTTCTCTCCTGTGGCCATGTACATGAAGTTCGTCCTAATTTGGGTGCACATGAAGTGAATTTCAAGTCAAAATTGAACTCGTTCTCAATCATTTTTATTGCTTCATTGACTCAAATCTTGGGTTTTTTTATTTATTCATTCATGGAAACATGTCAAACTTCACCTCATAGAAGGCCTAAAAGGAAAATTCACTCTTATCAAAGAGCACATGAAGTTGAAATTCGCTCCTGAAGAGGAGCACTTGGAAGTGGCTTTCAAATCAACATCATGTTCACCATTTTCACTCATGATAACTCAAAACATTCTAATTTGCACTCAAACAAGGTTTCTAAGGCAAATTCGCTCCAAAAGTGATGCACATGAAGTGGATTGAAACTTGGCACTTAGTGTTTGCTCACTCACCCTCCATTCTATTCATTCAAGCTTGTTGAAACTAGGCTCCTGGGGCACTCTAGAAACAATTTCGCTCTCAACTAAGGTCATTTGAAATGAATTCTGCTCCTTGAGGAGCACTTGAAGTTTTTTTGCCCTCAGCCTTGAGCACTGGAAGTAACTTGAAAATGTACTCTTAAGTTGCATCTCACTACTTCATGCCTTAGTTTATGCCTCTATATACTATAAGACCTCAGAACTCACCTCATGGATATGATTTCTCCTTCAACCTGAGGCAATAAGAGTGAAATTCGCCTTGAGAGAGGGGCACTTGAAGTTGCCTACATACTTGACCCGATTGATGTTTCCTTGCATTGCTTGATTGGGCTTGATCTTGAAGAGTTCCTCCATTATATCTCTTTCTCTTTATGTTCATTTTGACCTCATTTTACTCCCAAAAGAAGAGCTATCCTCCTGACTCCCGGCCCCTCGACCAACTATACCTCTTCAATGCAAAGGCTAATAGCTAAGGACTCTAACACTATCCTAAAAAGAAGAAAAAGTGGGGGTCCCCATTTGCGATGGGGCAATGTGTGAATACCTCAGAACACGTACCTTGGCAGCATGTAAGGTTGGCCTTCAAAGAATCCAACTCTCATGTAAGTGAAAGTTGGGAACTGCAGAAACAAGCAACCATACTTATTCACCTTCTTCCAGGCTACCTTTGAGACTCTTCTATTCTTGAGAGTCTTATCAAAGAGACACATGAAGTGTCCAAAAAACTCATCGTGCACTCTTCTATGATGAATCCTGCTGGGCCTAAGAGTCAGTTGATCGTAATATTTCCATACAGGCACCAACGATCTATCACCCTTGGGGAAAGACTAGGAAATTGTCTGAGTGATGCTGCAATATACACCAAGTATGAATTCATATAAAAAGGTGAGGGTATTGGGAACTTGCAACAGCTGCTCACATAAGTTATCGCTGATAATTTCTCCCCAGAAAATGTGAGATTGTCCTTTCCTCATGACCACAATGTACTTATACATCTATATCTCAAAAATATTAGAATGCCTCAAACCCATGATCCTGCTAAGAAGTGTGATCATGTCTGTAATATCCCCCTTAATTTTTTCCCAATTTTTTCCACAATTACATTCTACACAACACTTGTTATGGTTAGGAAATGAAAACCAAATGCTGCTGAAAGTAACCCTTTCACTTTCTGATCACCGAGAGCCCAATCTGGGAGGGTGAGAGCATACAGTGTCAAGGGGATCGTTAGATGCCAATAACTGAAAATGATTACAATCTTTGCGCGGCAAGCCAACCCCTTCCACTTATATAGCGGGATATCGAAAAACTATGCAATCACCTGACGGTAAACCAACCAAGGACAAGCCAAAGAACTGAAGAATGCAATCACTCAACCGCTTGTGCAGTGGGAGGACTAGAAATATAAATTAATAGCAACTCCACCGCTTATTCAGTGGGAGGAGAAAATTACAAACTTAAGATAGGCGGCCAAGCCAACCTCTTCCACTTATGCAGTGGGAACCAATTAAGCAATCTGAAAGATAGCTGTTAGTACTACTAACCAGCTTTACAAATTCATTACAAGATTTTTGAATATAAGAAATATTACTAATCTAAGATAGGCGGCTAAGCTAGCCTCTTCCACTTATGCAGTGGGATAGCAGAAAGCCAAAATGTTGCTGTTAGTACTACTAACCAGCATTACAATAAATATGAAATTTGATAACCAAGTGCTGATTATGAGCTGACAACTGCAACAACACCTCCAATCATCATCTAACCACCCAATCTACTCACACTCTCAAAAGCACACCCAATGACCAACTTTCGAAAATCTGATATTTATGACAGCAAGCTGGAAATGCATAGCCAACAACACCTAAACACACCAAAATGCTCCTAACTCTTTCAAAACCCACTCAAATCACCCAACAACACACCCAAACTGATAAATAGAATAGAGCGACTAAGAACCAATAGGAAAACGGCAGCAATATAACCCCAAACACACAACACGCATCCCAATGCACTACCTAACAAAAATGTCTAAGCTGGAAAGTTTGATTTGCAATTAAAATTTGGAAACTCAATACTAGGAGCTATAAACTTACCAATCTCATCGTTGGGAGCATAGAAATCTTTAGAGACAATACCCAGAATCAACAGAAGCCCGCACAGGAAACTAGGAGTGAAAATCCGCTTCAGCCATAACGCCAACCAACAACCAGGAAAACACACAACTCACAGCAAAAACATAAAACCAACTGAATCATCCATTCCCAATGAACTCTATCTATTCCTTTGAGTGAGAAATAGTCTCTCCGCAGCTAGGTGCTATATCTCAAGCACGAAATTGGCGTAGGCTAGGAAGCTCGCAACTTCGAAGCACAAATTTGGCACCATTCCAGCAGCACTTAGTTATACAAATTTTCATGGATACCAAATGAGAGCCCAAGGCTTGTATTTATAACTTTTTGCCAGCCAAATTCAAATTCAAATGCTCTCCAAATGCGCCCAAACCAAATGCCATTCCATTTCATCCACATTTGGCATTGCATTTCATTTCATTTCCTTGCACAAGTTCGCCCAACTCACATTCACCCAAAATCGCCCTTTTTAATAAATATAAGTGTCATAAAATAAAGCGTAAAGTGGGCGCCCAACTATGACTTCCAAATAAAAAATATTACTAAGTCAATATACTTAGAAAATTGCCCCATTTGCCTTGAGTTATAATTTAATTATTAACACCATGACAACCCCCTTGAAGTCATATGCAAATTTTGCCCAAATAGACTTTAGGATAAAATTAATAATTTCTCCCCTCCTAAGTCGTCCATCTGTAAAATAATCAAATATTAATACCTCATGCCTAAGGTATTAATATATTAAAAATACCTTCTCCTCAAATATTGATTATTGCCAAATTGAGCGGGAGACTGAAGTGCTGGAAATCACCAAAACTGAACTGAGTTGGAGCTCTAAATTGAACTGCTAAAAATAGTCATCTGAGTGAATACAAGATCCTGCCAAAATCATACTGCAAGAAATAGCCACTGAGCTGAGTTGCAGGATCCCAGCCAAAAATAGCACTGCCAAAAATAGTACTTACTATAAATAGCATACTGCTAAAAATAGTAAGTGTTTCCAAAGTGATTTTAACCACATTTTGAGCAGCTGCCAAACTTACTAAAAATAGTAAGTCCTGAAAAGGTCCTCAGATTGGTTTGCATG
Organism: Cryptomeria japonica; assembly: GCF_030272615.1. Taxonomy (NCBI): domain Eukaryota; kingdom Viridiplantae; phylum Streptophyta; class Pinopsida; order Cupressales; family Cupressaceae; genus Cryptomeria; species Cryptomeria japonica. Next base: position 373,938,747 of record NC_081406.1, on the reverse strand, counting down.
TTATACCATTGCAGAGCTCTCAGAAAACCCAGAAAAACCCAGAGAACTCAACTGCTTCTGCCTCCACTTACTAAAAATAGTAAGTTGGTCAAACTCCATAACTTGCTATGCATGTACCCTCACTGCGAAACTTTCTGAAAACCCAAAAGGAATCCAGAATCCAAACTGGCAAATTCCAACATGTAAGCCTTCGAAACTGCAAAAACATCCTCCTAGAGGTAGGAAACCCTAATTTCTGCTTCCGAATAGCCTACGGGTCTCCGGAATAGGCTAACGGCCCCCAAAACAAACTAGAGCGGAAAAAGGGACATTACAATGTCACCCACTTCTTCAATGAAATCAGATCTATACAACTTAGGGCATCTCGAGAAGCGGGAGTTTTCAGCCACTTAGCATTAATGTGTCTGATACAATCTGATCTCCTCTGATTGTAGTGATCCAAGGCGCTCTTCATAGTTATATCAGCATACTTAGGAGATGCAGGTACTCTGAAGATTTTATCTATTGTCTTTGCATCTAATCTTATAACTACATTCCTGTCCTCATCTCTAATTGTTCTTGTTTCTTGATCAAAATGAAAAGCACACGCGAGAACAAATTCAGGTTTTAAGGCAGCTACTGGAAATGAAGACACTAGATGGATATGACTATTCAGGAGCAGCTGTATCCTATGTGTTGGCGAACACTCTGTTCTTTCCAAAAACTCGGACATGTCAACGTGTTTGATCTCTGTATCTCAGATCTCATCAATAAGAGAGACCACCTGTGTGGGAGCAACCTCATTCTGGTACTTATCATATTTGTATTTCATCTTCTTGTTTGGAGGTGAAGATGGCTCTCCTGACATCGAACAAGAATCTGCAACACTGAGATGAAAACTTAAGAGGGTAAGAACATCTTCAGCTGCAATAGATAATTCCATAGTCTTCAAACTTTGAAACCAATGTTCATACGAGAACTTGGGAAGTGTAAAACTGCTTGGAATAATTCAACAATCTTTATAGATGATCTTGGATAGTAATGAAGGGGGAAAATCGGATCTCATGAAGGTCTTTGCAAGTGGAAACCTTTCACTTTTCGCACTTTTGTAGTCAGATCTCCAAGACCCGACTGCAAGTGCAAAAGTGGAGACTTGGAATAAGGAAAGCAATGAAATGGAAGGTTTGAAACCTGAGTAATATGATTTGGCCAAATAAAGGAGAAGTAAACATGCTAGCACTTGCAGTTGGGTCTTTGAGTCCCGATTGCAAGTGAGCATTTACTTGTAATTTCAAAATCTATAATGACATGCCATAGATTCGAATTCTACTTTCAAAAAAGCAAGAAAAAGCAAAAAAGCAAAAAACAAAAAGCAAGCCAAAAAGGCTTCTTCCTGGAATGGGCCCAAACTGTCAAAAACAAAACTTTCTAAATTTAGAAAAAAACAAAAAAGCAGAAATTCCTAAAAATAGAAAGTTGTCAGAAATGACCCAAAGGAATTGCAATCCTCGTCCTTCAGACCTTCTAAGCATTTTTACAATGTTCAAACACTGATTTGACCATGAATTCTCTATTTGGGTCGGGATGATTTCTCAAAAACTCTAACTCATTGTATAAAGACTGGTGATTAGTAGTTGTGACGCCAAAGAAAAACCCTTAAAAACAAAAACAAGGGGGTCCCCATCTGCAATGGGGTGATGTGTGAAAAGGGTCACAACACCGCCCAACTTTAATCACTATTTAAGGCTGCGATTTAGTTTTCAAAACGTTGTTATTTATATGTATTTCGCCCTAGTTTTAGGTGGGGCATGACACCTTGGCTGTAATAAAGGGGTCAAAGAGTAGCACTTCTTAGCTATCAACAAAACATTGCAAACTAGTGAGGAGCCACCCATTCTAGCAAACACACCCACTTGTAAGCTCAGGAAAACCACATTTCACCACAAAAAACCAAAAGTAAGGAATAGAGGCAGTAGTGAAAAATGCCACATTGAGTTCTCTTTTGATATATTGATAGGCACGAGTACTTTAATGGTGTTTTGACTATTGGTGTTGGAAATAAGCCACACTTGGACCGACGATGGACTGGTCCAAGAGGGGCCAGTAGCTCAGTGGTAGAGCACTCCAGCAACGTATGGAAGGTCCTAGGTTCGAGTCCTAGCTGGTCCATGTCTCAACATGGTATCAGAGCCAGGTCTAGGCTAGGAGCCCCAAGCACACGAGAGGTGTGGCTTAAGGGGGGGTGTTGGTGTTGGAAATAAGCCACACTTGGACCGATGATGGACTGGTCCAAGAGGGGCCAGTAGCTCAGTGGTAGAGCACTTCAGCAACGTATGGAAGGTCCTAGGTTCGAGTCCTAGCTGGTCCATGTCTCAACATTGAGAACAATATTGTGTAGCCTATTAGACACTACCAATTCTCTTCAACAAGATCACTCATATATACAAGATTCACTTCACATGGATGACTGCTTACAAGACATGCTTTGTTTGTTTGTAGAATTTAATCTTCAAGTTCTTGTAGACACTGTTGTTACACTCAAGCATCTAATATGGGTACTTTTTAGGAGATATAATATGGTCATTTGAACCTTCAAGTCCTTTCATTGACTAAGGTTCTAGAGACATGTTGCCATTCCATCTCCTTCATCTCTTAGTGCTTCTAGTTAGTCTAGTGTTGCTACATCCATGACTTTCAATGATTATTTGCAACATGATCGTGTTCATTATCTTCTGGATACAACTTCTTGAGATGAGTACTTGATAGGTATATTAGGCTTTTTTAGAGAGTCCCATCTTGCAAATTTGGGGATAGCCTTGAGGACATTATTATTATTATTATTTTTGATGAAAGTTCCATCATAGCTGTTGTCTCATCATCTTTGACTCTTGTTCTACATTTTTTTGTTAGGATCTAGATTGTTGCTTTCTTTAGGTAGACTTGGTACTCCAAATTTGATGGTGGCACCTCGTGGCATCAACATAGGTTAATGCACTTTTTCAAAATATTCTTAAACCTTGTAATATTCTTCTATTTTTCTTATTTATGAAAATGTGTAATAAGTAAGAAATACAAAACAATAGTTATGGAACTTCATTAATCATCAAATGTCATTGTTATGCCAAAGATCTAAAACTCATAGATGTAGATGCAATGTATTTTGGAAAACCTTTTTTATTTTAAATTCAATAGAAACCCCAAACTACATCAATAATAATCAGCAGTAGTAAATACTAAAAATAATTTTGGAAACCCTTCAACATCAAATGCTATTTCTATTATTGCAGTAATTTGAATATTGATAGATATTGATGCAAGGTACAACGATAACCTTAACATATTATTGATAAAACCAAAAATATTATTTATCATAAATATTGAAATAAGTACTCATCACAATAATTGGGCAGAGTTACCCGGGGACGCATCCCCGACTTGAAAACCCCCGTCCCCATCTTTGGGATGTTTCGGGGACTTGGGGACGGCCAAGGGACGTTTCCCCCCGTCCCCAAATTGCCCTGTTTTTTGAGGGGATGTCCCCAAAACGGGGGGATGCCTGCCCTAGCTCTGGGGACGTCCGTACGTCCCGGGGACGGCGGGGATGGCCCCAATCCGTCCCAGGGACGGCCAGACGTCCCCCATTCTAAGGCCCTTAAAAAATATTAAAAAAATTTAAAAAGTTGTATTTTCAATTTTTTTTAAAATTTTTCTAATATAGGCCCCTTATTAATTCAAATTGTTATTAAAAATAAAAAAAATTAAAAGATAACATTAATTAAATTTTAAATTTATTAATTTAATTCATAATTTTGACAATGAAACTATATGGCAGCAGTGTAGCCTTTGGGCATTTTGACACAGAGATTAGAAAATCGCCAAACTCGGCGAGTCAATAGAAAAATAACACCCAATGCCTTTATTAAAGTAAAAGTTTTTTTGGCCTCGCGGGGCGCTGCCCCTCGACCTTGCCCTGTATCGCGACAGGGAGCACGCAAGGGGCACTGCCCCTTGACCCCACCTTGGGGGCGCTGGCCCCAAACCCCCGTTGAAAAATATGGGGGGAAATTGCGTCGATCGAAGTAGGGAAAATTTAACCTCCGAGTCTATTGATATGCATATTGACAATGTGAATGAATTGAAATTCTGATTTATGAATGCATAATTGCATATTGTGTATTGAGTATTAACAATGTTGTATGTTCAAAATTTACATTCTAAAATGTTTTCAACTTTTCATGGTATCATACACATGCTATATCCATGTTTTATTGTTTTCATATGAATATAATGTATGTATGCATGCTTTATCCATGTTTTCATATGAACATTTAGAATTCTGAAAATTTCCTATATATTTTAAATTTTTCCTATATTTTATATAGCCGTCCCCTTTGCCGTCCCCCGCCGTCCCCAAATTTGGCAAAAAAATTTGTCGTCCCGGAAACACGTCCCCTGCCATCCCCTGCCGTCCCCGTCCCAGAAACTCGGGGTAACTTTGTAATTGGGCACTGTAGTGTCATTGTAACAAATTGAAAACTAAAACTAAATTATGAACTTCTAACACAAATGTGATTCCTAAATGAAACTGCTGTTAGAATATGAAGTCAATTCCAGTGTTATTCCAACAGTGATGAATAGTTAGGAGTGGGCAAGGCACTAGTGTAATTCCAGCAGTGACAAATAGTCATCATGGGGTACCACAATAGTGCTTTAGGCTTCTGCTCGGTGCAGTTGTTTGAAGGACCTAGCTTCAAAACGAAGGCTGAAGGTCGGGGGTTGTAGGGGGGCTGGCTGTAACTCCCCTGCCATGTTGAAGGCATTCAAATTTTTTGGGACTTACTATTTTTAGCCTTTTCAACATTTGTCTAGCATGTAGTTGCACGAGTCTTTTGTTCTATTTTTGGAAAGTTGTCTTCAATTAGGACTCTGCAACTTGGATGTAAAATGCTACGAGAAGTCATGTTTTCTTGACACTTTTGAAGATTGTTGTAACTGTGAAGATTCCTAAGAAATAATATGAAAGATCTTTGCCGTAGGTTTTTTCCTAGAATACTTTTACTAGGTTTTTCCATGTAAATCTCTGTGTTTATCATTTATTGCTTTGTCTATATAATTCTGAACTGTATATTTTCACAACCGCCTCAAAGAACAAGTGGGTTTTTGTCCTCCAAATTCTTGTACACCAAAGGTTTTCATTTGTTGATGAGAAGATGGACACAAGTGCTCAAGATTTTAAAGTGATTTGATTACAAAAACATGGATGATCCCTCTGATCCATTTGCCTTGCTTTTATAAATTCCTTTTGGGCCCCCTTAAACTTGAATTTTCTTTTCCCTTGTAAAATATCCTCCAAAAGTGTTTAAAAGAAGTTTTTAATTTAAAAATTGCATAAGGCCTTTTTGTCTCCTAAGCGACTTCTAGAGACATTATACATTTTGAATGGAAAGATATCTTGCATACACCTTTTTGTTTGTTTCATCATAAGGGGAGAAATGTTGTTCACTGATCATGGGTTTCATTTAGCATCTACCATTGATGCAATATACTATTCTTATGGAGGGCTCCATGGTCTCTCTTATTTTCCTTTCTTTGGGGGATAGTTTTGTCCATGGGTTTCTCCTTTTTATAGCATCATTTTGTACATGGGTACCTAAAATGGCTACAAATTTGTTGGGACTCATCTATCTCTCTTGTCTAATCGCCTAAACTTTGCCATTTGGGGGGGGGTAGGTTGGTGCATATTTATTTTCTTGCATTTAGTTAATTACTTTATTACATATTTGCACCTAGGATAGGATAAGCTTACATAGGTAGGTTGCATTTGTACATGCAACTAGTGTTTTTCTTCTTTGGTGGAGTTGTACTACACATGTGAGTACATCTCCTAATATCCCATGTTGGTTGTACATTTATCATATCCATGCTCATCTCATGTACTCTTGTAACTAGTCTCATTTTGTATATTTACATTGATAAAATAAAATTACTCTCATTTAGGGTTTCTTGTACTTTCATTGAAGCCCTTTGATCTTGGCTAGCTATCTCTATAGACAAATCTTTAAATGATGACCATCCTAGGTAGGATGAGGCACATCTAAAGATGCAGTGCTAGTACAAGATATTACGACCTTTGATGTGCGAGGTTGAGGCATGGGAATCATGGCATAAGTGGGTGAGGGAACGACCTAGGTGTTTGACTTGAGGAATCTAGGATGGGCAAGATGAAGCTCATTTCACTTGATTCACAATAATCCTTTGTAATTAGTGATTTTTTAAATAGATAATTTATAGGCTTTATCATTGAAGATGGCTGAGACTGCCTTCCTTTATCGACAAATGGTGCACTTTGAAAAAAAAGAGGTATTGTTAATTTGTTTTAAGCTTTTATAGTTGATTTTTGGTCTCATGAATGTCATGTATTTCTTATAGAGAACAACTACTAGGAGAATCTTCATAACGTGCTTAGGCTTTTTGGAACATACTCTTTTATCAATTTGTTTTGCTGATAATTGGATTTAATTCTGATGCACTTATTTGTAGAACACAGGTTTACTATTGAGAGGGGCGATGTGAGTCAGTAGTAAATAAATCTTTAATGTTGTTTATCTTTCAAAGCTTTTGTAAACTTTAAACTTTTTATATCTGAATGCTAAAAGACAAACATTGAACTGAAAATGAATCAACACAAGACAATAAGGTCAGTGCACAGGGAAATACGTGGAAACCCAATGTGGGAAAAACCATGGTGAGAAACACTACAGGATTGACTGTCCTAATCCAGCCTCACAATCAAAATGATTACAATCATAGTTGGACTACTTGCCACTCGGCTCGACTTGCCAAGCCCTTGGGAAAAAAACTCGACAACTTAAAAACACGCTTAAATTTAATTAAAAATGTTTTTTTTTGCAAAATTTAATGAGAAGATGCATCCAATGAGTCAATAAATGGTAACACAAAAGAAACAAGCTGATTCTAGATATATTTAAATGCAAAGTGTCTACAAAATCGCATCCTCATGAGGAATGTTGATGGCTGGAAGCCTGAAAGAAATATAGTAAATAGTTTTTGTAAAACCAAAAGTAAATACATCATTAAAAATTACAATTACAACTTCCTCTTCCCAACTCTAGCAAAAACTTGGGGAGAGGTAGAACTAGAGGGTCTAGTCCTAGAAGTTTGCAGTGGGCGTGACTGTGCCTCCTCGCTCGGTATGGCTGGCTCATCCTCCATCCTGGATGAAGCTATGTCTCCACCTGCTTCTGGCACTGGCAATGAATCCTCATCCTCTTCCACTTCCTCATCAATGTCATCTAGCCCAAATCTACCCCCCTCCTCCTCCGTAGCTCGCCTCTTCAAATCAGTGATGTCAGTGTCGGAAAACAATGGAGGCTGCTCCTATGATGTCCAATCACTATAAGGATCTATTTCATACAAGTCAATTGGACCACCTTCTACTTCCTCTACCTTCCTTACGCGCAATCGAAGATTATATTGCACGAAGACAAGGTCATTGAGGCATTTCCTGTGCTAACTTGCTCCTCTTCTTCATGTGGATTGCTTCAAACAAGCTCCAATTGTGCTCACAATTGGATGAACTGCAAGGCTGACATAAGATTTTGAGGGCAAATTTTTTGAGATGTGGGGTGTTTCCACCCCAATTTTGCAACCAAGCATCTGCAAAATAAATAAAATGGAAAAGCTAGAAAGCAAAGAAAAAAGAGAAAACATAATTTATCAATCATTTTAGATCCCAAAATCCAAATGGCAAATGTTATACCTGGGGTTTGAGTGGTTGTTCCTCTCTTAGCCTCTCTGAAGAGAATAGCTTACCCCTTACTCCCTCATAATTTTGGAGCTCACTCACAATGAGGTCTCTCTCCTCAACATCGGGTACCATCCTCTCAATGCATGTACTGAGGTCCTCCATGACCTCTCCATTCGGATTTGAGTAAGAACCTTGAACCTAAAACGAAGGTTGAGGAAGTACCCTGCTGCATGAATGGGTTGGTGGAGTTGATTGTTCCACCTCCAATCAACAATTTCCCAACTGGGATCAAATTGGAGTCTATCCCCCTTGTAGTAATTTTTGATAGACTCCTTGGCCCTATCCATGAGCTCATAAAGATATCCCATTGGGGTTTTATCCCCATCCACCAAGCGGAGAACTCAAACCAAGGGCTCTGACACCTACAATTGAAAAATACAAATTACAAAAAGATTACTTAATGAAGTTACAAATTAGTAATGAGAGACTTGAATCAAGAATAATAAAAAATTAAAGTTTTGAAGTTACCTTCACAATCTCTACAACCCTTTGTGCAAATTGGTTGTCGAAAACTATGCATGTGATAGCCTCTCCTTTAGGCTTTTTTGAATAAGGTGAGTTAAGTCATTCTCCACTCACAAACATTTGTTTCAAAGAAGTCAATGCAACAAGAAGGCTTTGCAACGTCAAGAAAATCGTTGCAAACCTCGTGACACCAACTCTCACCAAATCTTTCCCTTGGGTGTGCTGTCTCATCAAATTTAGGACCCAAGGGTGATTGTAAATATATTTGGTGATCCTCCTTGCATCTTCCACAACTGGAGTCACCCACTCAAGTTTTCCTATGTCCTCCAAAAGAAGGTCAAGGACATGTGCTGCACAAGGTGTCCAAAAAAGAGTGGGGTCTCTTGGAGGATTCTTCCTGCAAAAGAAGTTATTCTTAAGAAAGACGCAACCAAGTAAAACAAAGCCACAACAAATGAAAATATTGCTAATGCCTAAAGGTGATAATTCAAAAGGATTCTACTTGTTGACACATATGGTGCTGCATTATCTGTGATGATTTGCACCACATTCTCTATCCCCACCTCCATGACAACATGCTCCAACATTCCAGCCAATGTTTCTGCATTTTTCACCTTGTTGTATGCATCAACAGATTTCAAGAACACTACATTGTCCTTGCAAGCAACCAAAAAATTGATGATGGTGCGGTTCTTGCCATCTGTCCACCCATCAGAAGGAATGGTGCAACCATAATTTGCCCATTCAATTTTTTGTTCCTCCATCACTTTTCTTGCCCTAGGAACTACATTTGTGAGCAACCTGCAAGAGCAAAGTGAAATTAGGTAATTAAAAATGAAATCAAGTGGACTATGTAGTAATTTACTATCCTCCCACTCAAATCCTTGCGAGAAGGGGTCTTGTACCCCTTTCCTGCAACTGTCATAGTGGTCACCAAATTCAGCCAATAAGGATTGTCTGCCACATTGAACGGAATGTTATTGAATTACAAAAAATCAGCTGCTGCAATGTCGGTTTTCTCATGTGCCTCCCTATTCCATTGTAATGTCCCCTTCTCAATGATTTGCATTCAGTGGTCGATTGGCCTATTCCGTAGATCCTTAGGCTATTTTGAAAGGAGAATTAGGGTTTCCAACTTTTGTGGAGTTTTACATGAGCTTTTTAGGGTTTGTCAAGAGGGAATTCTTCAGTTCTGCTTATGGTTTCCTTCTGGGTTTTCCATGAACTCCAGGGTGGCATAACATGCATTTAATTCTTTGGTGAAGTGAGAACTTACTATTTTTAGTAAGTTAAGGTTTGGCTGTTTGGATGATGCAGTTCTTCTGAGCTTTCCAAGCTCTTTATCTGGGTGTGAAGATCATGTTTTTCGGAGCAGTTATTGTTGACTTACCTATTTTTAGTAAGTGGCTGTGTTGAGCTTTTCTATTTTTAGCAGTCTCCGACAGGGTCCTGATTCAGCACAGTTCAGTGGTCTTCATCGCACAATTTCATCCTTGATTTTGGTGTTGATCAGTATTGGAGTTATAAGTTATTTAATTAAATATTATTTCCTTATCCTAAGGTTTAATATTTAATTATTTTTATTACTGATTATTTGTATTGTGGGCAATTGAGGGGAAAATATTTATCTGCCATCTATATTGTTATTTTCCTAAGTCAGTGGCGTTAAAAAGGAGGCATATTTCATGTGCTAACTTCATTTCTATATTGCAAGTCTTCACCAAGGAAAAATATCTAACTTCTTGCCTAGGAAGGGGACGCCAAACACATGAGGCGTGATGGAGTGAAATGCAATTTGATTTTGGGGGGAATTTCGGTGAAGTTGAATTTTAATTTGGAGAGGGAAAGTGTTATAAATAAGAGCCTTGGGATCTCATTTGGAGCATCTTGAAAATCGCATCGTTATGCTGTCGGTTTGACGATTGAATTCTAAGCTTCGAAGCGAGCCTTCCTAGCTAAGTGCAGTTTTTTACTTGCAAGACAGTACCTAGCTGTTTTCCATGTTCTTTCAATGGTATTTGCGAGTCTGTTGAAGTGTGGGATTACTAGCTTGTTGTGGTTTGAGTTTTTGCTAAGTTTCCAAGTTGTTGGGGACGTCATGGCTGAAGCATACTTCCGTTCATAAGTCTTTGTGTGATCTCCTGTTGCTTCTGAGTATTGGCTCTTTGGTTTTCTATGTTCCAGGCGTTGGCTTCTGTAAGTTTCCAGCTCTAAACTTTGAGTATTCAATTTTATTTTGCACATTGAACTTCCCAGCCTAGGCACCATTCTTTGGGTGAGCTTTTGGAAGCAAGTTGTCGTGATTTGGATTTATAGAGGCCACTTTTCTGCTTGTACTAATTCATTTTTGATGTATTAGCAGTTTGGGAGTGTTATGTGTGAGTTGTGAGTGAGTTTTATGCATTTTAGTGTGTCCTGGTGTTGCTGGTTGTGCACTTCTGGCTTTCTCAGCTTGTTGTCATAAATTACAGATTTCCAGAAGTTGGCTTTTGGGTGTTCTTTTTGACGTGTGAGCAGATTAGTTGATTTGGGAGTGATTTGGGTGAGTTTGGAGAGAGATAGGAGTATTTCATGGCTTCTCGAAGTTGCTGGTCTGCGTGTTATTGATCCTAGAATTTCATAATTTCACGTTGAAGGGCCTTTTGGGAAGTTAGCAATTGTTTGGAGATATTTATCCGCTTGGACTGCATTACTTCTCTATTCTATCTCTCTATTTCTATATTCTAAGGTTAAGTAGTAGTACTACTAACCATTTCTGGAGTGTTGCTTGCCCACTGCATAGGTGGAAGAGGCTGGCCATGCCGCCTCTCTTTGTTTGTAATAATGTCCTCCCACTGAATAAGCGGTGGAGTTGATAGTAATTTTCATTTTTGTCCTCCCGCTACATAAGAAGTTATTGTGTTCAGTTTCTTGTTGTTTTCCTTGGCTCCAAGAAGTTTAGTTTCTATCTTGTTGTATAAGCAGAAGGGGCTGGCTTGCCTCCCGTGCATTGTAGTTTTCAGTTGGTTTTTGGTGCTAACGGTCCCCGGAACACCGTATGCTCTCACCCTCCCAGATTGGGCTCTCGGTGAACAAAAGGTGGAAGGGTTCCCTTCAGTTGCTTTGGATTGTTCCTCTAACCTTAACGCGTTATTGTGTTTGATCTGTTAATCTTATTGCAAAAATAAATAAATAAATTTAAGGGGGATATTACAACCATCTAGTGGCCTTTAATGATGGTTGTGCTCCAGGTGTTTTCTTGGGCACAAAATAATCACCTATGGACCCTGATTGTGATGATGCAACAATGCCAAGTACTCTACTAGAGGAAGCAGAAGTGATGGGCGAGGTGGTGGTGGGTTTGCGGATACGTGGGCCACGCCGAGAGCCCACTATGCCCTCAAGTGCTTCTTGTTCCTCTTCAATGTCAATAGAAATACTTTGAGATTCAGCTATGGCTGATCTCATGGCTAGCTTTTCCCTCTCCCTTTGCAATTTCTTCTCTTCCCTAGTTGCAAGTAGGACATTCATTTGTATTTTTATTTCTTCATTGGTCCCAGGGCATGCTCTAGCATCATGCCTGTCTATTCCTGCAAGGTGGTATTTGAGGTAGTTGATGCCTCCATGAAGTATTTTCTCATACTTTATCCATATAACTGACCCAGGATCGGGTCCCTCATAGGCATACCTCCCTGCCCCATTTCTAGCAGCTTTAGGACGGGTGCCTATATATCCAGATGGGCATGGATCTAGTGGCCATTCCTCCCTTGCCATGATTAATGCTTACTTAACCTACACATACAAAGTGAAAAAAAAGTTTAACATTTTAGTTAAACAATTTAGCAAATTATCTACATTAGTTTAAATAAATTTAGACATCATTCAAAGTTTAAAAAAAAAAAATATTAGGGTTTGATTTTTTTTTTTGAAAACTAGAGATTCTTCAAAAAAATTGTGAAAAATTCAACAAAACTTGTCAAATCTAGTGTTAAATATTGTGCAAATAACTCAGAAAGGATTAAGACTACGTAGGAATGATTTCTAATTCATCTAAATACAACAAAAAATAAACAAATTGTTTTAAAAAAGCATAGAAAAAAATAAAAAAACTAACCTGGGAATCTGATTTTCCTTGAAAAATCACCTCAAATCCCCTTCAAATCCACTTGAAATGAGCAAGAATAGCTTGAAACCTCCCTGCTGGTCACTCTCCCCCCTTCTCATCAAAAAACCCAACTCAAAAAATGAAATGGCATGAACTTTTGACATTTTTTTCTTTTGTGTTGGCGCGACCGAGTTTTGGCCAAAAACTCGCCAAAAACTCAGCAGGCGAGTAGAAGTGGTAAATATTCGCTTGGCCCAAAAACCCGGCGAGTAGTTCATCTATGATTACAATAATTTTAGGGCACCAACCCAAGGTGTCACCCAACACCTTCTACTTCAAAAGCACCAACATTTTCAGTTACAATTTTATCAAAATGAGCACCAACTCATAATGCATAGAGAACCAACTTCCAGTACACTTACAGAATTTAGAACAACTTTGTGTAAATATATGCACCCTTTGACAAACTGAAACTATGTTTAAATCTGAAAAGTACAATACCAATGATAGAAAGAACATAATCTTTCTAAGGTCTGAAATCCACAGCAAAACTAAGCGTCTGAAACAAATGTTTTGCTGAGATAATTTGAAGACAATATGCTTTGAATCAACAATCAAACTTTGAATCTGAATATCAACAATCAAATCTATATAACACTGTCAATCTGTTACAGGATTCAAATCTGACTGTAGAACAGCAATTTCTTCCTTTTAAACCCTCAAAGATGAATTAAAAAAACATATAAATCACTGAATAAGTGTCTGCAACAAAGTTTTACCTCAACACCAATAATGAATCACAGCACATATACCTTCACAGTCATGTGTATCGTTCCTCTTGAACACGTCTTTCATTTACGAATACGCAGACCTTCTCATGATTCTCAACGATGTATCAATACCTTGTTTACTGATTGTTTGTCTCCGATCTTAAAAAATAGATGAACTCGTACAGAAGCATTTAAAGTTTTCTTCTTCACATCAATATCACAACACTTTTATGTAACAGGCAACTCTCATAAATATTCGTTGACACTCTTATCAATAATGATTAATACTTAATTAGCTCAATCTCAAACAACACCACAACCTGTGTATATATATTATCTTCCTTCTTGCGGAGTCTTCTTAAGGAAGTTGAAGACCATTCTAAAGTTAGTTTATGGTTACTCATAACCAAGTAACTGAGAGTAACTGTTATTTTGAACTCCTCTTAATACATAATAAGGTAACACGAATTAGTTATCAGTTATCGGGTTATCTTATAAAAGATTATTGTGACTTCTATCTTTATGATTTAATATCATTTGCCGTGAAAGATTACTCTTCTTGTGAATGCGAAACTTCTTCTCTTCATGCCCAATTCATCAGAGCGACCACTGTTTAACAGAATTCTCTTCAAATGTCGAGCCACAGAGGTAACATATATTATGTGCTCATATTTATTATCATAATTACTGGCATTTGAATCTGACCACTCTACATCTGTGTCCAGGTTTAATATAGTTGTGACTTTACATTCACCACGTTCCAGATTATTCAAAATCTGGTCAATATGTATTCAAAATATATGTAAAAGAAAACACATTGACATCAATGACAAATATGCTAACATTATTAAAAGACTATATACTATATAGTGTAACACATATCTCAGTATATGCTGTTCGATACCATTTTAATGGTTTTCTTCAAATATTACTGGTTTATGTTGCAATTATGTCATAGACTAGAAATACATGTTGGGATAATCATATTATTTGTTTGCAAATTCACTTTTAGTCGTGAAAGATGAATCTCAAAGTTATGGATGAAAGATGATTTTGTATTGGATTCATGCCGAGTGCAGTGCCTTGCTTGTATGAAGTTCAAATTCTCCATTTACTTTTGCATGCAAGATGATTTAGGTCAGTTGTGCCTACCTTAATGCATTGTGTTGCTCAATTCATTCTTAGAGCCTCAATTTGTCATTGTTAAATTTCTTAAAAATGTGGTTGCTCTTCATTCTTATTCAGGTTGGCGGAGCTAAAATTATGGAGAAAATTTCTGTTATTCGATCTCTTCTTCATAAATGTGATACAGTTGCATTTATAGGAACAATGTCTTTCACATTTTTGAGTGCTCTAGGGTTGTCCATTTCTCCATGTTTTGTGGAGAAGCATGCTCAAGAACAGGGTTTGGAATTATTGGACATTGCAAAACAAAGAAGTGTTAGAGTGCTTCTTCCTAAAGACTTTTGGTGTACAAATGCTGCTCATTCTTATGAACATATACAAGTTTTTGAAGCTGAATGTATCCCAGAAGGTAAGACATACAATACTAAAATATAGTTTAGTATTGATCTATGGCAATGCCTACACACCAGCATTTCGTCTATGGATGCTATCTAGCTCTAGAGTTATAATGTTATCATGCTTGGACTTTAGGAAATCATGGAAAATGAGTAATTTTTTCAAATTCAACAGTTTTTCTTTTCCTTTTTTTCTTAATATTTGCCTTGTTTTCATAATCTTTACCTCAATTGCATTTAATCTTGTTAAATTGTTTCTTCACTTGTATTTCTTTGTAATAGGAGAATAAAATTCTATATGTCAATTTAGTGCATTTGGTGAGCCTCATCATTGCATCTTCTTTGTAATCACCACTTCTCAGTAGTCTTGTTAGTTCTCTTTAGTGATTGCTTGTTACCTGTTTACAGTTTGCTTATTAGAGAATCCAAAATTTTCTTTGTGCTCTTGTATTTTTGGCCTTTATTTATGTTAAAAATAATTGAATGTCAAAATCCACTACTACATGACATCGAAAATTACTGTTACCTGAGTATAATAACAAAAGGTTATTGTTGGATGACTGCCAAATAAGAGATCATGCCCTGATTCATTGACTGGCCATATCATTTCTTTATTCTTTCTTCTATTGAAGAGCTCAAAGACTCTTTCCTTTTTGTACAATGTGAGAATAGAAGTCTTCACCAGCCAAGAACTAAACTTCTTCACATTAATTTTGAGAGTGTATATAGCTTTTCAGTTTATAACTAATCCTTTAAACAATAACTAATAATAAACAAAAGGTTAGAATTCCTCTATTATTTCAGGAAATAAAGCCATTTTTCTAACTTTAGTTGCAACAAGTGACATAAGAACACCAATAGAGTCATTAACGCAATTGTGTTATCAGCTTGTGTGTAAGGCTCAACAACATCTTACAATGCATTTGGTATGTCAATCTTTTTGAATCTATCTACCATGTTTCTAGTTTTGTATGTTGAAGCTTTCCTCGTTGACATAAATTTGCTTAAACCTTTGGCTTGAATTCGACTATGTTGATTCTACTCCTTAATAGAGGAATTGATTCTCTCATTGAACCTTGATGCCACTTAAATCAATAAATGTGTGTCTTCCACAATTATGACTGACAAAGAATAGAATTATGAAACATTTTTATGCCCCACATCATGAATATGAGGATTCATCATAGAACCAATGATACACTCCGAATTAACTATGGCTACAAGATAATATAGTTGAATAGCATATTTGAATACTTTTGAAGCTTTAAGCCTGTGCAACTATGTTCAATCCCACCAAATCGAAATAGCCTTACATCCTTCCAAATCATCAAATCTATGTAAGCCCTTTTATTCATTTGTCTTTATTATGAAAGTGATGCAGAAATATACTTCTAATCTCATGTTTCTCTTAATCTGTGTTATTCTACACTCTTCTACACAACTTTGGGATTCATTTTCAGCATGCCCTTGCCTATGCATGCTCAACCTTGTTATGTATGGACTGCAAAACAAACTCAGGATCTCTCAACTAGATGGAATTTCCATTGGCTTGCTAGGCTGTCTTTTGAAAGAGTCATTCTCATCTCATTCCGATAGCCAAATGAGAAATGCAGTAAGAATGACAAATGCTGCTACACTAACCTGCATGGGTACCGTAAATGTTATATTCTAGAATCTGGACATTCAATGCCTTGCTTAGGAATGTGAAAATCATAGTGAAAAGTTTAAGGAACTATTTCCACAAATTTCTTAAATACGCTTATTCAAAACTTCCTAATTTCTCTATTATTTTTTGTGATGTTCACTAATCTAGGAAACAAGATATGTGGGGGGTTGAGGAATTCTATCAAATTGTTCATGTGCCTTGTCTATGCTTCAACATTTTGCATACATTTTGATTTTCTGTTAGAGAATTTCCAACTATAATATTAGACTAAAAATCCCCATACCATTATGTTTTGATGGATGGCTCTACATTGTTCTAGAATTTCATCTAACATGCCACAAGTGGTAGGATGCTGGAAAAGACTGAGGAACTCGGCTTTACACCTACTATTTGCATTTGTTTAGAAGTTTTGGAAACATGTTCAATGAATCCATTTTATGTATATCCTATAGTCATTGTGTTCCATGAGGCTTGTTGTGACGTTTTCACACATCGCCCCATTGCAAATGGGGACCCCCTCACTTTTCACTTTTTAGGGTAGATGTTTCACTTAGGTTGTCTTAGTTTAGTAGTAGTTTCCCAGTTTTAGCCTTTTCTTATGAGAGGGTGTCATGTCAAAATGCTGAAAAGGATGTTAAAATGTTAAAATAATCCTTGGTGTCAAGTTGCCTCAGAGTTTTGATTTATTCTTGCTAAGTGTTGAGTTTCAATTTTGCCTCAAAGTGTGACCGAAAATTAATAAAATGTTGCAAATTGGTGAGATTTTCTATGCATAGGTGCTAAGAGTCCCTGTAGGAGTTGTTTTCCCGCTCCTAGGAGGTGAATTAAGTAAAAAATGCACAAAGTCCCGATGGACTCCTATTTTTCCCCACTCAAATCCAGTTAAAATGATGTAAGTACCGATGTGAAATGATGAAATTTGGTAAGTTTGGGCATTTTTAGTTCGGAAATCATCATAGTCCCGATGGAAAACATTTTCTCCCATGAAATTAAGGCCTAAAAATGAGTTGTCCGGATGGAGGACGTTTTTCCATTGAGTTTTGAAAGCATAAATGGACTTTGTCCTAATGGACAATGATTTTCCATTGCATATTTTGAGGAAAAAGGTTGATTTTAATGATAAAATGGTCTCAATCCCGATGAGGTGTGTTTTTCCCCTCATGGACCGACTTTTTGGGGAAAATACCGATGGATTAGGATTCTCCACCACAGTTATCTTGATGGACCATGTTTTTCCACTGGAATAAAAATTGGCTAAGTATGGTACCACAATGTGTCACGATGAGGTGCGAATTTCCCCAAGGATGAAAATAAAGGATGCAGAGTTAAGTGTGGACAAAATTATCTTGTCCTCATGAGGTGCGTTTTTCCCTTAAACAAATTGATGAAGTTTTGGCAAGTTTTATGTGTCCAGATAGGGTTTGTTTTTCCCGAAGGATCAAATGTGTGGACAAGATGAATAAATGAATGAATTTTAGTTGTCTTGATGGGGGTCATTTTTCCCCAAGTTGAATTGTTTTTGGGCCAAAGTAAGTGAATTAATGTGATTTTAAGTGACCTGATGGGCCACGTTTTTCCCCAAATACCTTATGTGATGAGTTATGAAGGATTTTAATGCAACTTTTGTCCCAATATCGATTGATTCTTCCTAGGTGGCATAAATTTAATGCAAGTGAAAGATTTTAAATGATAGGTGTGCCCAAATTTAGTTATTTTTGCCTTGTTACAATTATTTAATGATCAACAATAATTATTTAAAGACAAATATGTGATCCCAAGGCAAATCGATTTTCCACTAGGTTATTATAAAGCAAGTTTTTTATCCCACATTGCTTGTGTGGTGAAATAACAAGACAAAAACATGAATAACTATGCCCAGCCAGCAATATAATATTATTATATTTGCCTTGATGTGACAGTTGGAAGCATGATTGAAGGCAGATTGAAATCATAGCTGGGTGATTTTTGTCTAAGTGTCATTTTGACACCATTATTGAAGGAGAATTTCCAGACTTATTGCACATTGGAGGGCATCATTGGTGACTTTGGCGATTTTTATGCTTGGCGCCACCATAGCTGGGAACCACGATTTTGTGTGTGGCTGATTGCCTCACATTTTGGGGGCAATTTGTGGATATTTTACTTGGTGCCATTGTTGGGTTTGACTGTGATTTTATCCAAGTGTTTGCTGGGCTCTATTGTTTGAGAGTTTGGACACCATTGTTGGTCCGGGACTGAGACATTGATTTGCAGGTTTGAAGTATCAATCTGTCAGTCCAATTTTTAAATGTGCAAAATTTTAAAGTTTTGGTGTTTGCATTTCTATGTGTGATAGTTCCCAGTTAAAAATTTGTCATCGCATCCTCAAATGCTAAGTCTCCTATCATTCTAGAGTAGGATACACATGTGTGGTCACTAAGGGTTGATTCTCAAAATATGGTCAGTGAGAGTCAAGAAAGACAAATTTATTGTGTGTAAGAATGTCATCTTTATTAGTGGCAATTGTGGGAGTCAAATGACGAAATTTACACATACTTTTAAGATAATTGTAATAGCGTTTAAAGACAGTGATAATGCAATTTGATCATGTTAAGGAGTTATAGTGGGGTGTATAGAGACTTCTAATTAGACTATCCTCCAAAGGACGGTTATGAAGGGATAATTAATTTTATGGGTGTCTTTTTCGAAGTTTTGAAAACCCGCCAAAAGGCCAATAAGAAAAATGAAATACTCATAGTTGCAAGAAATTGGCAAATATATTTAAAATTGGTAACTCACTCCAAAGTTCTGAAACAGAAGCAAATTAAATTCGCATCGGTCTTTTGTGTGACTTAACAAAGTTACTGATAGAGAGGTGGAGAAATTTAAATCAAGTTATGTGAGTATTATCGACAACTTCATCAACTGCTCAAAATGACTGACAAACTTCTATATTGATCTCTCAACGCCAATACAAATACATTGACCGGTCATCTTGCATAGTTGCAAGAACAATCCCAATTTCTGATGAAGTTAGAGATACGAATGTAAAGGATTATTAAACTCTTTATCAACAAAGTTAGTATCGGTGAATTGTTCAGCTCCCCAAAGTTACCAAAAGTTCAATTCATTAACATCATCGACAAGTTGTTTCAGTTTTGAAAGAGCCCTATAAGGATGCCAAAAGTCCACTATCGACAACTTGCGACACTTTCACAAATGGCCGATAAGCTAAAGATCAATTCAACGCTAAGTCACTCCATCATCCACATTTATCGACAATTTAGCTTGTTCTTTCTCATCGGCGAGTTGTGGCTTTTGTCCAAGTCACTGAAAGAGTTTGAATGATTCTTTTCGGCAAGTTGTGGTGTTTTCAAAAATTTCCGATGAAGTTATAGACCGGATGTAAGGAATCACTAAATCCGTCCAAGTTGTTATCGGTAAGTTGTTTTTGTTCACAAAAACACCAATACATGCATTCATAAGGAGAGCTAGTTATTATAACTAACACAATGTTTTAATCATCTCCACATCATATGTTATCGTTTTTCTTATGCCCGTTCTTTATTATTGACATCGCACCCAAGATGTTTGGCAGAAAATCTCAAATAAATGTGGTCTCCTAAAACGCAATGATTGCAGTTGAACAAAAAAATGGATTAGTTGAAAACTCTTTAGAAAATTTCGAGCAAATATGATTGGGAGGTGTAAAGCCAACTTGACATCCATTCCCAGCTTCTCTCTACACGACGCAATGACGAAAACTATCATCTCATCAAATGAAATGGTTGCAGGATATACGTGAGATATTTATTGAAAACAGTTTTTAAACCTTTACACATGCGACTCAGCCATAAATCGGATTAATGGGAGCTTTGGAACAGGTTATAAACATCCATCAAAGCACGCAAGGTGCTCACAAAGACATGCACACATGTGTGAAAGCTCAAACACAAGGCAAAGGTGCTGTAAGAGATGTCATATCATGGGATATAGACAAAATGGTTTTGTTGAAATTTTCAATCATATACAAGCTACCGATCTTGAATCCATATTCCACATTATTTTTCAGCATACTAATTTTGCCCGACATATGCAAAGTCACAGAAATCGACATCACAAATGAAGGTAGTAAGGACCTCCACCAAATAGATTTGTTGAAAAGGTTGGGGTTTGCGGGTGCAAAGAAACTCATTTTGTGCCTTCCTCATGTGCAAGTCACATGCAAAATGTGGAAGTCTAGATAAGACACATGAACTTTTTTACAGAGTGCCTCAAAGAGATGTCATCGCGTTGACGCGTCTAAAATCACCGAACTTGCGACTTCATCCGGCCAACGCAGAATAGAATAAACTTGCTGAGTATCCTATCCTCTCTTGAGATAAGGAAATCCCTAATGTTGTTTTTTGTTTGATCAAAGGGGACGACCTCAAGGTTTTGATTGTCAGGTCTTGACTACGGGATTGCTCAGTGGTTTGATGTGTTTTTGCTGGAAACACAAGGGGGACTTACGGTGAGATAGGTAATTGTTGGATGAGTTCCCCAAAACTTTAACGGTCTTGCTTATCAGATGGTTTTAGTTGGGTTGATATTGCTTTCAATAGGACTATGGATTCTCTTGGTAAAAAAGGGGAAAAAGGGAAGGATAGGGAGAGAGAGAGAGATACAGAAAACGTGAATTTTAACTAAGATAGCAGATTTAGTAAACAGACGGACACCTCCAAATAACTAAATTAAGCATTACCAACCATTTAAGCACAATACTTGCATCAATCTAGTGCGATCTTCAAAGGAAAATTGGATTTTCATGTTATCAAATACAACATCAGAATTTTGACATTCATTCAGTGACCATTCAAAAACCGAACTAAGCATGTGAAGGGTTCAGATTAACCATGCAGAAGGAAAGACAATCAGCCATTCCCTAATGGTGTGAACAGCGAGGATTCTATCGGATATTTATCTGAAAATGCTATATAAAGGAAAGAAACATGATTGAAAAATTCTAAATTAATGAAGAAGGAGACCATGCACTCACAAGGAAACTTGAAACAGTCTTAACTTTGCATTAAATCCTGTAAATTTTGCCAGAGCTTCAGCAACAATCCATGAACTTCTTACAAAATGAGGGAAAACCAGTCCCTTAAATAGGCTTCAAAAATGGATGAATGGCCAAGATTTAATTTAAATAAGTGGCCCAGATTCATCCATAAAACATGGCTGCCCATACCCATAAATGGGAGGCAAATATCAACAACCACCCCAAAGGGAGTAATAACTACCCAAAAAGGTAATTAGAACATATCCAGAAATAATCCAAAAAGGTGCATACATAAAGTTTTACATTTTAGTTGACTTGGAAGTCAAACATGACCTTTTGGCCAAAACGTGTATTTTCAAGATTTAAAAGGAAAAAACACTTTCTAGGAAAGCACTTTCTCTTTTCCATTTGTAGATTCCTTTTCCAAGAACTCATCTTCACTATGCAAATATTCCTGCCAAAGATCACGACCTGCCGCACGCTCCTCACGAACATACTCCTGGAACCTGATGCATAATTGGAATAGCAGACTGAATGGAGGCATAGGAGGATGATGAATTTTATACTGCATGCCCTCGAGATATTGGTCCACGTGCTTCAAACCATCCTTCCAGCTGGAACGATTACGCTCGAAGCACAACATGTCTGACTGGAATTGACCAGCAAAACTTAGGTCCTTAACGGAATAGGTGATCCTATCCGTCCCTAGTCTTTCTTCCCAGTTTGGCCGTATCACTTTATCGGACAGGGCATTTTGCCATCCCAAGACTAATGATCGAAGGATCATTTTGCCGAGTTCTTGCATGGTGTTCAGAATTGTCTCGCACGCATCGTGTTCTTTATCAATGATTTTTCTTGTGTCATTCTTCATGGTGATAGTCCAGTACCATTCCTTAAGAGTGCTGATGTTATGAGGATCTAGGATGGCGGGTAATGTAGGAATTTGTGCATGGGTCCAGAAGAGAGCTCTCGTGAGGGGAAGAGTAGTGGCAGCCACTTCATGCATTCTAAGGGATCCCCTCTTTACCTCTAATAGCTGGACCAGGGTGGTCTCTCGATGGTGAGCCATCTCTTTTACTTCTCCGAAGATTCGTTCTCCCCTCCCTTTGATGCCTTGTATCCATTCCTTGATGGCCCTTGCAGTGTTCCGTACTCCTCCAAATTCTGTTGTGGTACTCTATGCCAATGCTGTCGGGGAATGTGGGATTCGGAAGCATTGTGTAATGGTCTCAGGAGTTGATCAATGTATCCCTCGGCCTGCTCAGCACGAGCTTGATACATGTCCTTTTCAGCTATTATCTCTTCAAGTTGCCTGAGCATGTTCTGTACTGAATCCTTGAATTCCTCCTTTTCCTGTTCCTTAGTGGCTCGTTTGATGGGGATGGTCGTGATGCTATAATTTGCTAGTGTAATCTGATCTGCTGGCTTGTCTACAGGCGGGGTGGCGATGTGAAGAGTGCGGTTCCTTTGCTCATCTTTGGTCATCCTAGAATATGCCTTGGGCTTTTTCTTCCCCTTGGCTTTAGCTTGATCCATACGTGAGAAGATGTCCTCCAAATCGATAGGGGGTTTGGTGGCGGCCTTGCGCTGGGCTCTGGCAATTAACCATTCCTGAGGTACAGTCTGGGCTAATGCTATAGTTAAATTTCCACTCTGTTCTTTGATGTTTTCAACCGTTTCACCACAAATTTGCAGCTGTTCCGTTACCGGAGGAGTGGAGGAGGTGTCAACCTCTTTGCTTGCAGCAGAGTTTTCTCCTACTTCGCTGAACAATTGTCTGATGCCTTCGTGTGATGGTAGCTCTTCAGTCTTTTCAAGCTCGCGGGTCTCCTCTGTCTTTTGCTCTCCTTCAACGGTAGAGTCATCTTTGGCAGTGTTATGGAGCGGCAGTTCATGGCGACTTTGTTGGGTGGGTTCATGCACTTCGATCCCCTGCATGGATGGAATTTCTCCTTCCTCAATTTGGTTACCCGGCTCGGCTGATTCAATAGCTCTTAGCTCGGCTTCTAACATGCCGGGTGCGGGAGGATCATCAACTCCAAATGCATCGATGCCACTCTGAGAAGGAGGAGCAGGTATATAATCCAACTCTACTACATCGTCGGACGAATTGGGGACCTTTGACGATGAAGTGACCTCTAGCCTCCTAATGGGAATCTTTTCCCTTGTTGTTCTCTTGGACGTCCGAGTCCCTCTGCAAGCCTTAGCCTTCTTCCTCTTCTTAGGTTTCTCAATTTCTTCTCTGGGTGCACTGCAAGTTCCCTTATCTTCAGAAGATTGAGAATCGAGGCTACCCATTAGGTGGTAGGTGAACTGGACTCCTTCATGAATTAGTCGCTCAATCTGCTGATGCAACCATTGGTCTGTATATCTTGCTGGGGCTGCCATGACTGCCTCAAAATCAGTGATCGGGTCCTGTGACCAATCAACGCCCGACAAAAGATGCCTTACCGCCTCAAATTCCTGGACCTGTAGACAATTCCCTAAATCTACGAGTTGTTCTGGGACCCGACAGTATTCAAAGAGTCGCATTTGCTGCACACTCAGCCTAGAATATTCACGCCTTCAGACCTCATAGTCATCAGAGCAGTTTTTCCAATAATCTTCAACTGATTCCTTTGCTCTGTACCGCCTGCCATAGGCTCTCTTTGCCAGATTATCGTGATCAAAGCATTTCCTTGGAAAATGCTCTTGTAGGCCATAGGAAGCCAGCTTTGCGCAGGATTCCTCTGCTAGGGTGGGGGTCTTCAGATGGACATCCTGGTTGCCTATCATCATGGGGAATGTGAATCCAGCCTGCTTGCTGTCTCTGAGTAAGATGCCGGCCGGAGGTGACTGCCTTGCGACCTCCATAAGAACTATCTTGTCAGTTGGGTACCGTGGAAGTCGGAGGGGGGCACCGTCAAAGCCAGCTATCCGGATATAGGAGAACCTTGGGAATTGGATGAACTAGGCCCCGTATCTCTGTACTAAAATAGTAGCTTGCTCTGAGAGCTTTATGTGTAACCCTCCCTGCATAAGCCTGACCAGGCGCATTGTGAAGGCGTCATTGACGCACTCATATTGGCCATCTGCATAAGCTGGGCTGTTCTTTTCTCTCTAAGCTATATCCTGATAGTGAAGCTGTGGGTAACAATCATATACCTTCACCTGACCAGGCCCATTCTTGATTTCTCCTTTCATTATTAAACCTGTCAGTGGCTGGTTCTTGGCGAACATGTAGACCAAATAAGAGGTCATAGTGAAGTACTTTTTGCTCTCGAGTTCAATTAGCTGAGTGTGGATGTTGTCGCTTATAATCTGGGCCCAGTCAAACTTAGACTTCATAGCGAAGATGTGCTCTGTGAAATAAAACATCCACTCTTCAAAGTAGTTGGATTTAGGAAGTCCCATAACCCTGCTGAGCAATGTGACCATGTCCCCATGCTCATTGTGAAAGTCACTTCTTGGGGTCTTTTTCCCAATTCTAACGCTTGGAGGCCTTCTCTCCTTGTACCACTCTTCGTTGATCAGTGTTCTGCATTTGGTAGGATTCATATCATACGCCCCCTGTGCTTCGTCTATAGTCGTGGCCGTGGGATTGTTTGGGAAGGGAATGTCGAATGCGTCGCCAATGGCCTCAGGATTGAAGTTGGCGAGGGTCATATTCTCGAGGAGCACCAATCTGGAACCTGGCTGATAATGCCAGGCAGCCTCTACCACTAACTCATAGTTCTGCACTGCTGAAGGAAATCCCGCAGCTTGGGCGATGCCACTTTCCATCATCTGTCTAGGCCTGCCGTAGGCATTAGGGGAGAAGACTCGGCTCCTGAAATCTTGGATATCGATATGGCCTAGGTCAGTATCACCGACATTGTCCCAGACACTCTGAACTTTTGACTCCCTCAATCCCCCTCTTTGATACTGGTACTTCATCCTTTCGACCTTGCGAGGAATATCTGGCTTAGATGCTCGCAATGTCTCGGCTGTAGTAGGCGTCTTTGATGACTCCGCCGTCAATTTAGGCATTTATCCTGCACAGTCGGGCACGGATTACGAGGCGATATAAAAGAAGTAAGGCGGGTTAGATAGAGAATATGCCAGCATTCAAGGATTAATTCAAAATTTGGATTGGAAACAACGAAATATTGCTAGCTGAGAGCTTGATTGATTTAAAGCAAAATATTTATGAAGCTTTCGACTGTAGGCTTATATTTAAGCATTTTCAGGATCAATTTTCAGAAAAAAAAAATGGACAAGGCTTGAAAATTTTTCCTAAGTTTGAAAATGCAATTTCTAGCTGATCCTTAGGAGCAAATTCTAATTTTGATTGCTTTGCATGACGCTTTAATAATCGGAAAAAATATGCGAATTTTGAAGATCTAAGCACTTTAATCAATTTTGCACAGACGTGCCTCCAATTTGTAAATATTTCAAACGATCAAGAGAGACAAAGCATACTTACCTGATAAAAATGGACGGCGAGCGATTGCCCAACTTGCCGTGCAAAAACGAATGGATAGTTCTGCAAATTTTGAATTCCAACGGTTATCTTTCTAATTCAAATTTTCGCGGCTGCGGTTGGAAAAGAATTTGCAATTCTGAGTTTTAGACTAAGCGATTTTCACCTTAGACGAAATGGCAACCTGAACTTGAATGTTTGGAAGGGTTTATGTCAGCGTTTTACATTGATGCAAATCGCGCGAAATTGGTTCTACCTTTCAAAACCCTACGCGATCCTCTCTCACGCGAACTTCGGTGGTATGGGGGGGTTTTTGCTGACTTTAAACTTCACGCCTCCATCTTCTAAATTGCGAACTTTGCGTTTTATTGCCTATTGCACCCTCTGCGCTGTGATTTTCGGAGAAATGGGAGACTTTGCCAATCTCGAATCCCTTATGCTTGCCTCGCGCACCTCTCCCAAATCGCGAACTTCGGTGATATGGAGGCCCTTTGAAACTTAAACTACGTTTTACCCTGGGGAATTTTGGCGTTTTTATCTTTTTCGGACTTTTTAAACACTTTGGCAATTTCGAACAAACTTCGGACCTCTAGAAGCTTTTGTCAACTTTATTAAATTTCTCATTTTGCCCTTAGGGTCCGAAATTCGGCCCATAAGGCATTTTGGCGACCTTTTAAACTTCGGCCCCAAGGTCCGAAATTCGGCCCTCTAGGCGATTTTGGCAATTTTAGTGAATTTTAAGCAAATTTCGGGCCTTTTGAGGTTTTTGCAAACTTAAAGGCATTTTCGGACCTTATAGAGTTTTTGCAAACTTAAAGTGAATTTCGGACCTCTAGAGGTTTTTGCAAACTTTCTTTTTTTTTGGCATTTCGGCCTTAAGGTCCAAAATTCGGCCCTTTTGGCCATTTTGACAACTTTTAAACTTTTTAAATTTTAACCCCAGGGTCCGAAATTCGGCCCTCTGGGCGATTTTGTCAATTTTTAAAGTTTTCAGAATTTTAACCCTAGAGTCCGAAATTCGGCCCTTTGGGCGATTTCCGCAACTTTTAGCATTTTCGGACCTTAGGCCAATTTTGTCAACTTTTAACTTTTCTCTCATTTTGGCCTGAAAGTCCGAAATTCATCCCTCCTGGGCATTTGGGCGATCTTATCGACCTTGGCATTTTGCAAAGAAATTCGCCCCTCTTTCTACTCCAACTGGCGAAAATTGTTATTCATTCAAATCTCGCAAACTCCGTAAAAACAAACCTCATGCAATCTACCTCATCGCTCTTACGCGAAAAAAGGCAACTTTGGGTCCTCATGCGACCTTCAGACGCGCTGTTCTTTGCTTGGCGGGCTTCGCCAACCTCTATCATCTTACGCCTATTCAAGGCGGTTTCACAATTTTGAACAATCTCTTTGGAATTTGTGTCCGAGGGCTAGACTAGCCTAATGGAACCATTGGCTTCTCTTCTTTCAACATCATCACTTCACGGAGCAGTCGCGGCCCGCTCGAAAGGACGCGAGACACTCTGCGCGAAACTCAACAGGGCGAAGACGAAAGGCTCAAAAAAGGGAAGGGGGACCCTGTCGGCGACAGGGAGCGTGTGCAACGCACAACACATCGGAATAAAATGAAATGATTGTAGAATGTGCACCAAATGAATTTCGCAAGGAAGGTCTCGAAATCTTTGAATTAATGAAGCACCTTCAAACACATCCTAGCATTATAAATTTTGTTTTCAAGGGTTGCAGTTGACCTTCATGCCCACGATAGCTATCTTCAATACATCACTATGATGGTTGTGTGGACATCCATCTTATGCATGTGTCATGGCTTACAATTATTGCAAGATATGCTCAAAATTGATGTTTTGAAAAGGCTTTAGAAGCTTTCACGTACATGTATGAAAAACGTGGAAGCATAACCAAGGCATGCTACATGAAAAACGTGGAAGAATTCATTTGCCAAAATATTATCACAAGTTTGGTTGTCCATTGAGCATAACAAGTGACCAAAGAAAACATTTTTTTAATAGAACAATTACGAGAAGACATAAAAGGATCTAGATTGGTTGCATGGTCTTGCAACAAGCAATAGGTTCTTTCTCTTTCTACTATAGAGGTAGATAATTAAGGAGCTATGAATATTGCCTAGGAGATTTCTTGCATTTGCCAACTTCTAGGAGAGATTGATATTGTTTGGTCTAGGCCTACTAGTTTCCTATGTGACAATCAAGGAGCTACTTAGGTAGCTCATAATCTAGCGGCCCATGCTAGGACCAAACATATTGAGATTCACTAGCACTTCGCTAGGCAATGCATTTAGGAGGTGATGATCAATCTCTAGTATTTCCAAACAAAGGATTAGGTGGTAGGCACCTTCTCTACACTAAGTTTGTTCAATTGCAAGAGATGTTCCATTTTCAAGATGATGCTAGCAAAGGGAAACATTAGGTGATGAATCTTGCATATCTTAGGTTTTCACTCCAAGTTAGGATGTAGGGGGGTATTTTGGAATATGAAATCTCACTTATTAGGCTCAATTTGAATGATCGGTTGTAGCTGGTTCATTTGGATAACATAAGTCAGCCTTAAGAGAATTGAGTGTTCCCTCCTAAGAGGCCTATTTAAGTAAAGCATCTTTGCCTTCTTACTCTGTCATTCATTCAAGTGACGTTCTTCAATTCTAGTGTTGTTTGGCATCTTTAAAAATTGTCAATATTTCCATTTATTGCACTTTTGATCATAGTTACAAGACTCAGACTCGGCAAGCTGATTTTTGATTTGGCGCTCAGACTCGGCAAAAACTTGGCAAATTGAAAAACCCAAGAAATTCAAAGATTTTTAAGGATTTAAAACTTGTTTCATGCAACCTTTAATAAATAAACCTTAAAGACACAATAATCTCATCAAATATAAGCTACTTTGAACACACACATGTTTACATTGGTCACATAAGTATAAACACAAATTTTAGGCTTGAGTTGAAGGAAATAAGCTAAACTAAATAACACATTAGAAATATAAATAGTGTAAAATGTCTACAAAATTCATTGAATATGAAATCCATGGCATGAAAAGTTCAAAACATATATCAACATAAAAGCTAGAGCCTAGAAGTCTAAGGCTCAAAGGAGCCAATAAATTAGTGATCACTTGACCTTGCAACTGTCCTATGTGTGCGCCTAAGATAGGTGCTGTAATGTTCTGTAGCCATGATATCTGCCTTTGTCTTAGGCTCAGGCTCAGCCTCAATGAAATCAACATCCTCATCCACGTCATCCTCAAACTCGGGGTCCTCCAATGGGTCTCTTTGTGCTCTAGCCTCCTTTGCCATCACTATTGCCTCTGCCTCTTGATCCACCTGATCAACCCATTCCAAGTCTTCATCGTTGAAGACAAGATCATCAACCTCAATGTTCCACTCTGCCTATGGATCAACCTCCTCTAAAGTGATAGGAGATGTGTCAGTGCCCAAGATCTGTATGTGATGGAGGCGAAGGTTGTAATGAACATACACAAGATCATTCAACCTTTGCACTGCCAACCTATTGCACTTTTTGGAGTGAATATGCTCAAATATGCTCCAATTGCACTCGCATCTTGAAGCACTACATGGATGGCTCAAGATACGAACTGCAACCTTCTGTAGATTTGGCACCTTATTGCCAAGCATCTCCCATCATGCATTTGAAATGAAAAATAATAAAGTCATTTCTATTCTATAACTTTGAGTTTATGATAATGGTAATAGAATCATAGATAAAAAAGTTTAAGATTTAAATTTTAAACTATGCCTTGAATAGATTTTTACCTAGCATCATTTGTGTCCGGTTATGTTTGCATATGTCTCGTGAGAAGAAGTCTCGTTGAGCATTCCTAAACGTGTCTATCTCACGGACTATGTGTCTTCAATTGATGAATCAGGTGACATTCGCTCTACAACTTTGTAGAGCACACTCCACACCTTTTCATCGGCCTTGAAATTTGGGCAAAATTGGAATGCTGGATTAAGGTAGTAGGCAACTGCA
Organism: Cryptomeria japonica; assembly: GCF_030272615.1. Lineage (NCBI taxonomy): Eukaryota > Viridiplantae > Streptophyta > Pinopsida > Cupressales > Cupressaceae > Cryptomeria > Cryptomeria japonica. The sequence goes on along the minus strand of NC_081406.1, from coordinate 373,908,958 downwards.
TGTATAGGCCTGTGAAGCAGATTGTGCCATCGTCGATCAACGACCTCCCATATGGGACCATACTTGGCCCGATTCCCTGAATAAATGGCTCTAATGGCCTCCTTCACCTCGTCCATGCCCTCATAAATGTAGCCCATTGCAGGCTTCTCTCCATCAACAACTCATAGGAGAACAACAAGAGGCTCTATGAATTGTGATCACAAGTTGAAACATTAAGATTTAAGTTTTAAGTTTTACATAAACAAATTTGAATAAAAATAAGGAAATGAAATGGAAATGAGAACAAAAATATAATAGATAATTACTTGCACAATCTCCTTGGCCGGTTGCCAAAAGCTATGCTCATCAAATACTTGATTAGCTGTCTCAATCCCTGTAGTGGTCTTTGCATATGATAATGCAGTCCAGTTCTCACTTACAAACATGCGTTTCAATCCAACTTTGGACTAAAGCAAGGATTATAATGTGATAAAATTTGTTGCAAATCGGGTAATTCCTGGGTGAGCCAACTCTTTCTTATTTGTGGAATTTCTCATAAGGCTAAGAACCTAGGTATGATTATATATGTATTTACAAATATTCCTTCCAGTCTCTACACATGTTTGCCTAGATCCTCCAATATGAGGGCAATGTAGTGAGTAGCACAAGGGGTCCAAAACAAGGTGGGGTGCCTCTCCATAAGAAGTTTACCTGAAGCAATATAATTTGCTGCATTATCTGTCACTATTTGCACCACATTCTCCTCACCCACCTCCTCCAACACTTCCTCCAACACCCCACAGAGATACTCAACATTTTTTATATTCCCTAAAGCATCAATTCACTTCAAAAACACTGTGCTACCTAAGAGAGAAAAAAAACGATTTAGTGAAATAAAAATTAAAAAACTTAATCACTAAATCAATAATAAATATACTTTACAAAATACAAAGTACAATTACTTGATGAGGAGACAAGAAAATTCAGTAGCGTTCTATTTTTTTTGTCGGCCCAACCATCAGTCATGATGGTGCAACCCTTCCTCCTCCATATGTCACATTGTTCGACAATTTTGGTTTTAACATCAACCACCTTTTGACTCAAAATAGGACCTTTTATCTCCTCATTGTTAGGGGCTTTGAACCCCTAACCACAAACAGTAATGGCATCTACCATAATTTGCCAATATGGAGACCTAAAACAAATTAAATAAATGGAATAAGTATTTACTATTAACTATTAAGTTTTACTTGTAACTTTAAAAATTAAAATAATCAATGTGGCATACTCTTAAATTCTCAATTTCTTAAAAGAAAAAAAATTAAGACAGAGAAATCAAAATAATAATGAATACCTCACTGCATGAAATGGAATGTTGTTGTTGAACCAAAAATCTCCAATTGCAATTTTCGTAGCATCATGCTTCTCCTTATTCCAACCCATGCTCTCAAGCGATGGTTGGGCACTTGGAGTCATGCTTGGAACAAAAAGTGAATCTAATGTGGATTTATTTTTCGAGTCCGAGACCCAATGCTCACACTCGCACTGCCACTACTTCCAGATGCAAGAAATGGAGGCCGGGGATTTGAAGAAGTCTCCACCAATGTTTGCCATTTCTTCCATTTTCTTCCTTTTTAATTCTTTTTTCTCTTCAAATTCCTCTATTTGAGATTGCACTTCACGTATAGCCTCGGGGGGTACTATTTTGCATAATTTGGCATCATGGCATTCTATTTGTGCAATGTGATATTTCAGCCAGTTAATACCTCCCCCATTATATTTTGTTTTGCAATGAATACATGTTACTTCTCCTTTTTTGATCTGGGGATGCCATCTTTCCAAGCCTTATCCTTTCTAACTGGGGTTGTCTTTGAGGCACCACTTCTACTACCGGAAGGCTGAGACATTATGCTGCAATATATTACAAATGAAAAAAATTAGCATAATGTCTCTTATTCTAATTAAGTTAAAAATTAAAAATAAATAATAGAAAGAGAAAACAAAACTAGGGTTTCAACTTTCATATTTTTTTCCATCAATATAGAATAAAAAGAAAAGAAAAGAAACCAAATGTACAAAAAAATGGAAATATGTAAGTAAGAAAATTAAAAAACAACAAAAAAATGTAACTTACCTCTTTAAATTTGCTCCAAAATTGAAGAAATGCACCTTCAAATTTGTAGAGACCTCTTCTAAAACCTTCTCGAACTCTTTTAAATGCTTGAATGCAAGCTACTAACTTGCACAAACAATCAACAATTGCAATCTCTTCTTCAATCTATCTGCTAGTTTGCTCTTTAGTGCTTCTATTTTTTTGCTCAAATCCCTCTTTTTCTCTACTCCTTGTGTTTGCAAACAAAAAAAATGACTTTTTAGGGTAAGAGAGAAAACATATTCACCTTTTATTCCACTTAAAACAAAGACTTTTTTTTTTCGCTTTTTTAATGTTGCTAGCGCGATAGATTCTTGGGCTCGAGACCCGGCGAGTCTACTGAGTTTGACACACTTGGCGAGTCTTTGTAGATTGTGACCCGCCTCGGGACATGCCGAGTCTGAGCCAGACTCAGTGAGTCTTGTAACTCTGCTTTTGATGGTGTTTTGCTTTCTCGCTTTGAGTAGATGGTTGTAGGGCTAATAGCTAGTAGATTTTTGGGATTGGAGTATTTTGTGCAATTATGCTTAAGCCTTACAATTATCTGTGAAATTGATAATTCTCATTTGAACTTTTAAAAATTTGTAACATGTTCTACTTTGGTGGGGAATTGACCTCTTTCTTTCATGTTTTTATTTGTAATTTTGTTGGACAATTGAAATTGTATTTTGATCTTATATACTTGTCTTTAAAGGTTGGAGGCCTATTGAAATTGGACCAGATTCGTTGAATGAAATTTCTTTTGTGCTCAAGGAATGTAAGGTGTTGTATGCTACCTATTATGTTTTGAATATTCTACTCATGCAAAACAATCAAGATGCCATATTACAGATTCTTTTCATTGGTTTATCAAATCAAATTCCTTTTAGTTAAATCTATATGCTTTTAAGTTTGAGAACATCTCCATCTTGCTTGAAACCTCCAAATTTAAAATCATAACTAATTGTAATATTCCTCTTTATTTTTTTTTATTTTTTTAGCAATAAGAGTTACAAGCAAACACCATAACCCGTTAAGCTTAGAGAAATAATCCAAACTGCTGAAAGGGAACCCTTCCACCTTTTGTTCACCGAGAGCCTAATCTGGGAGGGTGAGAGCATACGGTGTTCCGGGGATCTTTAGCACCATAAATTAAACTGAAATAACAATGCACGGGCGGCAAGCCAACCCCTTCTGCTTATCCAGTAGGATAGAAACCAAACTCTTGGCGGTAAAACAGCCAAGGGAAATAATAAGAAACTGAAACTCAATCACTCTACCGCATATTTCAGCGGGAGGACAATTGCATAAAACTTATCACTCTGTGATAACCCCCATGATATCACCTGATGCAAATTATTAAATAATGTTAATATCCTAAAGAGGAAATAAATCATTAAATATTGTTAATTAAATAAGGTTAATATAAATAAATGATTAAAATATTAATCTATTTAATATATAAAATAATAAAGAAAAATATTATTAAATGTCAATGTATTTAATATAAAAAAATAATAAAGGAAATATATTTAATATTTAATAATAAAAAAAGTATTATTTAATATTAAATATATTTACAATGTCAATATTTAATATATGTCAATGTAATAGTTAGTATATTTAAAACATCAAATATTCAAAATATAATAAAGCCCCCCCCCGCACAATGTAATATTAACATATATTAAAACTATTAACTAGACCCCCCCCACCGCACGATTACCCCCACACAAAGAGATGCGACGGTAATTGCAGCAATTACCATCGCACCCCTTCATGCGGAAGGGGACCCGTGGAGGGGTACATCCCTTCACGGGGTATAAAGGGGAAAGCAGCAGCACGCAGTAGAGAGGAAAAACATGGGGAAAAAGGAAGGAGGACTGCTACGTGGTTGGAGAGAAGTTCTGGAAGCTACGGCAACAGGTAAGTCAGGAGGGAATATGATATTAGATATGTTAATAAATATGAATGATAAAACATGTTATTATGTATGTGAATGAATATAAATTAAATACTTAATACATATGTTGGTGAATATGGTAATGAACAAGTTTAATACATATGTTAGTGAAAATAGTAATGAATAGTTTGGTATTATATATACTAATGAATATGAATGATGAACATGATATTACATATGTTGAGGAATATAAATAATGAATACCTTAATACGTATATTAATGAATATAGTAATGAACGGTCTAATACATATGTTAAGGAATATAGTAATGAACAAGTTGAATACATATGCTAATGAAAGGTTCTTAGGTGTTAATGAATATGTATGAACACAAGTAATAAATACATATCAATGAATAGTAGGAATATATGTTAAGAAATAAATGTGAATATTGGTTAATGAACATTTTTATGAATATATGTTAGGGAATACATGTTAAATCAGGAATATGTAAATGTGGATTATGGAATGGAAAATAGTAATAAAATGCAAAAATGTATTATAAATGTGATTACATGTTGAAGGCTATAGGGAGGAAACTCCCTTATTCTAAGGGAGGGATTATGATAATCCCTAAGACAGTATATATACTGAATATCTATATGCATATTTATGGCTTGGTTGACTAAGTTCATCCAAGAAGAGACGGATCTGGCCGGTCCCCTCTGAGGACTTGGATGATGAGATGCATCATCCAAGGCAAGGAATTGACATAGGGTCTTCCTTGGATGGCTTGGGTGATAGGAATCGAATTAACCTTTGATCTCCTACATGGCTTGACAGAAATCGAATTAACCTTCGATTTCTTGGATGGCTTGGGTGTAAGAAATTACACCCAAGACAGGAATTGAATTAACCTTTGATTTCCTGGATGGCTTGGATGTAAGAAATTACATCCAAGACAGGAATCGGATTCACCTTCGATTTCCTGGATGGCTTGGAACCAAGATGGGTTCCAAGAAGGCGAGCTTCACGATCGCCTAAGGACATATCTCCGTATGGCATTTGTATCCTTTTTTATTAGATGAGAATTGTGATTATGTTAATTAAGTATTTTAAATTGCAAGTTAGATTAGTTATATATATATATATATATATATATATATATATATTTGTTGTATTCTAACAATCTGTTTTGCAGGACAATGATCTCTAACTAGTGGGAACATTACAGTGGTATCAGAGCATAATCCTGCCAACCTATGGGAAGGGTTCTTAGTTTATGATCACATATCAGTGAAAGAAAGGAGCGAAAGCAATGGCCGATCAATTGGCCAAACAACTTCAGACTTTCATGGAGCAAACCAATGAGAAATTCGAAAGAATGAGTCAATTAATCCTCCAAAGTACAAACAACAACAATAGAGATATGCCAAACCCTAGAAGAGAGACACACTCTAATCACGCCGATAACGAACGATCTCCTCAAAGTTCTAGACAAACAATTCCCGAATTTCTTCCTAGAGAGGAACATGTGAGGGAGGAAGAGGAACCAACCACACTTGGGGTGGAAGAAATCGCCAAAATTTATGCTAGATTAGAGCCAGAAGTTCAGAGGGTGGTGTCCTTCAGGGACCTCTGTGAGTCCAAGACTAGTGAAGGTAGAAGGAGAAAACCTATGGATAATGACCTCAAAGCTAAAGTCAACAAAATGTCCCTACTATGTTTTGATGGGTCAGGGAAGGATGTCGCCCAAGCTTGGGTACAAAAACTAGACACATACCTTTCATACAGCCCCATGACCGAAGTAGATGCTATAAAATTTTCCATACTACATTTAACTGGAGCAGCCCATAATTGGTGGCATAACGATCTCATTACCCTAGGACACAAAAATGTCTCCACCTACAATGAGTTTACCCAAAAGCTCATCAGCCGATTCGACCAGAAAGACTCCGAATGGTACTTCCAAGAGTTAACACACCTTAAGCAATTAGGAACCATTGAAGACTATATAGACCAATTCCAAAACCTATCAGTGATGGTCCCTGACCTATCTTAGAGAAGGCTTACTTACATGTTTTTAGAGAAGGCTTAATAGTTAGTATATTTAAAACATCAAATATTCAAAATATAATAAAGCCCTCCCCCCCCGCCGCACAATGTAATATTAACATATATTAAAACTATTAACTAGACCCCCCGCCACCCCACGATTACCCCCGCACAAAGAGATGCGACGGCTGCGATTACCATTGCACCCCTTCATGCGGAAGGGGACCCCTGGAGGGGTACATCCCTTCACGGGGTATAAAGGGGAAAGCAGCAACACGTAGTAGAGAGGAAAAACACAGGGAAAAAGGAAGGAGGACTGCTACGTGGTTGGAGAGAAGTTCTGGAAGCTACGGCAGTAGGTAAGTAAGGAGGGAATATGGTATTAGATATGTTAATAAATATGAATGATAAAACATGTTATTATGTATGTGAATGAATATAAATTAAATACTTAATACATATGTTGGTGAATATGGTAATGAACAAGTTTAATACATATGTTAGTGAAAATAGTAATGAACAGTTTGGTAATATATATACTAATGAATATGAATGATGAACATGATATTACATATGTTGAGGAATATAAATAATGAATACCTTAATACGTATATTAATGAATATAGTAATGAACGGTCTAATACATATGTTAAGGAATATAGTAATGAACAAGTTGAATACATATGTTAATGAAAGGTTCTTAGGTGTTAATGAATATGTATGAACATAAGTAATAAATACATATCAATGAATAGTAGGAATATATGTTAAGAAATAAATGTGAATATGGTTAATGAACATTTTTATGAATATATGTTAGGGAATACATGTTAAATCAGGAATATGTAAATGTGGATTATGGAATGGAAAATAGTAATAAAATGCAAAAATGTATTATAAATGTGATTACATGTTGAAGGCTATAGGGAGGAAACTCCCTTAGTCTAAGGGAGAGATTATGATAATCCCTAAGACAATATATATACTGAATATCTATATGCATATTTATGGCTTGGTTGACTAAGTTCATCCAAGAAGAGACGGATCTGGCCGGTCCCCTCTAAGGACTTGGATGATGAGATGCATCATCCAAGGCAAGGAATTGACATAGGGTCTTCCTTGGATGGTTTGGGTGTAAGAAATTACACCCAAGACAGGAATCGAATTAACCTTCGATCTCCTACATGGCTTGGGTGTAAGAAATTACAGCCAAGACAGGAATCGAATTAACCTTCGATTTCCTGGATGGCTTGGGTGCAAGACAGGAATCGAATTAACCTTTGATTTTAAAGATGGCTTGGATGTAATTCTTACATCCAAGACAGAAATCGAATTCACCTTCGATTTCCTGGATGGCTTGGAACCAAGATGGGTTCCAAGAAGGCAAGCTTCACGACCGCCTAAGGACATATCTCTGTATGGCATTTGTATCCTTTTTTATTAGATGAGAATTGTGATTATGTTAATTAAGTATTTTAAATTGCAAGTAAGATTAGTTATATATATATATATATTTGTTGTATTCTAACAATCTGTTTTGCTAGACAGTGATCTCTAACTAGTGGGGACAATACACACTCGACCACTTATTCAGTGGGAGGACTGAGTACATAAACTGAATTACAAAGCAAGAAGGTGGCTAAGCCAGCCTCTTCCACTTATGCAGTGGGAATTACAAATAAGAACAGCAAGAATGATTGATCAGTACTACTGAACAATCTTACAAAATAAAGATATGAGATAAGATAAGAAGCTTAATGCTGATCTCAAACAATCCACTATCAAAATCACACCACACTTGAACACTACTGCTGTTCTAATTCTGCAAGCTAGAAAACACACTATCTAGCCACTACCGGAAACACCAAAAAACTCATAACTTTCTCAAAACTAACCGGAATCACACCAAATGAAATGCAAATGACTAATATAACATAAGCAACCAATCCAATACCTCAAACTCGCAACTTGGAAGCCCCAAATGTGTTGCACGCATCCCAAGGTAAGTATGAAAATGGCGCTACAGAAGCAAACTTCGATTTGCAACCAAAAATTGTAATATCCCTTGCCCAAACTGACTGATTTTGGCTCAAGGAATATTGTCAAACACTTTGTATGCTGTCTTTCTCTATTCTGATTTTTGTATTTCAGATTGTTTGATACACTTTGAAAGTTGCCAAGAAATTTAGGAAGTTCACAAATGATGTTGACAATACCTCTTACAATGAACTAGTATGCGAGTGCAATTCCTTTTGGTATTTTCAATGCATATACATGAAAACTAGATATGGAATGCATACCTACAGCCAACTGACATTTCGAAAAACAACTGGCATGCAACTATTATGCTCATCATATATGCTATTAAAAGGACATTTCATCAAACAAATGGTATGCAACATATATCTTCTTTATTGAATTCATTCCTAAGTACAATGCTGCTATGGATTTTCCAAGACTAATTGGCTTACAAAAAGACTACAGCAATGCCAAATCTGATTCTAAGTTATCACATACAACAGCAAAATTATATGCCTAAGATTTCAATACTAACTACTAATAGTTGCAAGAGGAACCTGATAATAGTGATGCTCAATGATGGAGATGAAAATTGCAATCAGAATCAAGCACAAATACTGTAGTGCGGCACTGTTCACGTGCACTGTTCATGCACACTGTTCACGGATACTGTTCATGCGCACTGTTCATGCATACTGTAGCAGCAAGAACAAACTTTAAAAAGAACGATTACTAATGGCTGCCAATGAATCTTCAGGTCTGCACTCGATAGTCCTCAATATTCTTCAAACCCTTTTTGTTATTCCTTTACTTTAAGCACAAATAGAACTCCAAAGTGAAGCTCTCTTGAAATGCCAAATTCAGTGGATATTTCACCACCTCAAATGGTTGCAACACTGAAGAATTGACGCTCTCCAATGGCTAACTGAAATCAGAAACCCTTGGCTTCTTCTCCCAATTTCATATCAAATGCAATTGACAATAATCCGATGATAAGAAAGAACCTCTCATGTTAATTTATTCTTTCCTTGTAGGAGCTCACTTACTTTTCTTCCCAATGTGGGATAAAAGATTTTCTTATATTTGCACCTTATAATATTAAAGTGACTTTATTATTATAAGTTACTTTATAACTTTATAATAACATTAAAATATTTAAATAAATCAATTAAGTCACTTAAACTTTAATATCTCTTGAAATACTTGTCAGATTGCTATGCCGTTTGAAATAGGAATCTCTCCTCATAATTTCTCATGTGACCAAACACACTTTCTAAAAATAGAAAGGGTCCATCTCTATTACCCCTGACTTACTATACATAGTAAGTATGGCAAATGGAGTCCAAATGATATCGAACAAGGGCCAATTCCCTGAATGTTGGAGAAGAATCAATCCTCAGAAGACCCTCTAACCACCCACATTAGCCTACGAGGGTCCAATTATAGGCTAATCATTGGCTAGCATGATGTCACTAGCTAGAAGGGGACATCACAAAAATTGTGATGACCACCAAAAGCCACGCCAAGATAGGAGAAAGATTGTCTTCCCAATATGCTTCCAAAGAGCCGATACCCAGAACGATGCAATCACTTGGTCAAGAGATATGAGCAAACTATGGTTTCAGCAACTTCGTGACCAACAAGAAGGAAATACCCCAAAATCCACACAAAACTCTCCACAATTTGCAGAACACTCACGAACAACACTCGAATTACAGGAACACAGCTAGGTACTATCTTCCAAGTACGAAACTGAGACTTAGCTAGGAAGCCACACTTCGAAGCTCAGATTTTCAATCGCCAAACTGGCAGCATAACAATGCAATTTCATAAGATATCCAAATGGGAGGCCAAGCACCTGTATTTATAGTTTTTTCTTCCTCTGAAATTCAAATGTAAATGCTCCCAAATTCACCTCACCAATTTACATTTCATTTCACTCTCACATGGCATCCAAATGTCATTTCATTTCATTTCCCAAGGTGGGCGCCCAAGTTGCATTTTTAACCAATAATTCAACAAGTTCGAGCTTGCCTAAGTCTTCAATAATAACTTAATGCATTCTTCAAATTTCAACGCCCAAATTAGGAAAATATAACATTGATATTAGATAAAAATATGTCTTTTCCTTAGTCGCCCAATATATCATTAATCAGTAATAAAATAATTAAATATTAAACCTTAGGATAAGGAAATAATAATTAATTAAATCACTTATGATTCCAATACTGATTATCAACAAAATGTAATGCCCCGCTAGGAAACCCCGAAGGGATTAAGCCATAACACAAGAATAGAGTGCAATAATTTTTTTTTTTTTTTTTTTTTTAAAGATACACCACATAAGATACAACAAGATATCAAAGATTCAGAATTACATAGCGGAAGACACCAACTAACACCTAAAGAGTTTCCCAACGAGATTACTTAAATTTCACAATTCACTTAACTCACACAATTAGTCCAATAAGCTAATTATCGTAATAACGAGATAATTCATAATCAGGATAATTTCTTTCAGAAGATGGAAACATAAATCACAAGCAAAGATTCATCCATTAAGATCTATTCATAATCTTCATTCAAGCTTTTCATTAAAATACAAGCCATACATCTAATATTCTAACACACTTGAATTTCATCATAAACATATGAGATCTTTTCAAGCATACTTATTTTCCTTAACAACAACTGACTATATTCCATTACTCTAAGTTTCATTCTTTCATACTCCAATTTATTGCATTTTAAAAGACGATTACATACATGCAGCTACGATAAATCTCATCTCAACCACTTATGCATTCAATCAAAATGGCATTCAAGAAAGACTGCATAAAGCATTTAAAGTTAATTCCATCTTATCCACTTATACATTCTAACATAAGCTATCCATACATGATAAATTGAATAAGGGAAACATAAGGGAATAACATCACATAACACCATAATGATCTCGGAGTTCACCCCTAAAGGGCTACATCTCCGGGTCTGCTCAACTGCAAGACCCCTCTGATAATTAATAAAGTTAAGAGTACGAGAGGTTACACCATTTACAATCCTGCCATCAAGGCGAAACATAAACAATATACAAGCGACCGCATCGGTCAATTAAAACATAAACGATCCTTGAAGAGAAAAGGATCCAGCTGAACATAATCAAAGCTAATACAAAGGTCCAGGAGAGCATCCACAACACTGAGCCATCACCACCCAAGGTCTAACATGAAATCGATACTCACAAGGGCAGAGACAAAAGGACGACCCACAAAGGTACTCCTAATAGGACAAAACGACAACACACTAGCGAACGTAGGGACAAGTGTCATCACACAACTTGGTACGGTTACCATGGCAGGTCTTCATAGGTCCCGGTCCCATACATTGGGTTACCCTGGCAACCTAATCCGAGCCTCCGGCCCATCCAAGCCTCGTGTGGACCCACACATCCTCTCGTGAAGACAAGGATGATGGTTTGCCATTTCAGGCCTTCTCACAGCATGTCGAGTCTATGTTAGCACTCGTCCCATGTGTGAGGCACATTATCTTACTTAGAGATTACATTCTAATCTACTGTTAGGTTATCACTTATTAGACTCACTTTCGACAGGTTACCTAGCAGCCACTTTGGGCGCGGCCCCCAATCGAAGGCCACTTTCCCATACGACACTAGACTATACTCAGACGAACTCAAAACCCAAGGAATACACATGGTCAGACGAACGGAGTTCAAGAAGGAGGAAGCATCCCTCATTTGGTCAAACACGAATCGTCATTCGACACCTACACAAAGGATATGACCAACTATGACACTACCACAAAACAACAGTCAACTCGAAATCGAGGACTGAAACAGGTACCCAAATCAACCATACGACAGGGTCCTATCAAACAAGCACGACTTGCCATTACATAAGCAAAAGCGAATACAAGAATTAAACTCGCATAGGGAAAATTCAGCAGATACAATCTTTCCCGAATTGATCTAAGCATTAAAAGTCGATCAAGGTTTCTACATGATCTATAATAGATTGCAGTTATCTACCTCATTTAGATACAGGTTGTCCTTGGTCTTCTAACTCTCTAAGGTTCATTGCATCGAACATACAAAAATACGCCATAACGAGTTCTTTAACCAATTTCACAAGAATATAATTTAAACAACCATTAACCAATTAATTAAGATATTTAATCTTCAATTAAAACATCATTGACGTACTGGTTCAAAACCACCTCTACAGTTTCATATTTTTCAAGCCCAGATGCACTATACGGATCACGGAAATATAAATATATAAGGGAATCCAAATGTAAATAATCATTTCCAAAATCCAAATACTACTTCCTTACGCACGTATAGAAGAGTCCAAAATTAACTGTTAATTAATGAGTATATTTATCAATCCATGATAAAAAAAATATACACAATTAATAACTAATAGTGCACAATCACCCAGTTAATTATTAGTTAATATATAATTATTAATCTTTGTTAATAAAATATATTTTACCAATAATTAATGCATTGCACATATTTCAAATTAAATATCGATTAGTTTATACATATATATAAATTAATTTCCATTAATATTATATATATATAAAAAATAATAATTAATTGAAAACTTTATTTTAAACCAAAAATACTTTTAATTTAATAAATTTATTTTTTTTTTAACTAAAAAAAATAATAAAAAAAAATGCAAATTAAAAGGGGGGGGGTTTCCACGTGGTCCCCCTTGGAAAGCTCACGCAGCCCCCAAGGGAATGCGTTGCTTCCCAAGGGAGCACGCAGCATTCCCCTAAGGGAGCGCTGCTGTTCCCAAAGGGAAGCACGCAGCTCCCTTGGGGTGCGCTGCTATCCCAATGGGATACGCGGCTCCCATTAAAATATATATTTTTTTTATAATTCTCTTTTTTAAAAAAAAAAAACATTTGCTGTAAGTAAAATACATACACAGCAAAAAAAGACAGTCTCACAGAGACTGAAATAAAATAATTTTTTTTTTTTTTTATTCTTCCATTGAAATTTTAAAATACCCAGATCAGGAAAGGGAAAAATTTCTCCAAAACCAACAGCATATTGGCCTAATAAGATTGATTAACATTCATATATCAACCAACAGGCAGATATTTCTGATTTAAAACTTGAATGAGAAGGCATTAACTTAGAATTTTAACAAATTTCATTGAAAAACAACCATTCTCAAGTTTATTTTTTTTAATTTTAAAAACAACCAGAGCAACTATAATCCAAAATTGAAATGGAAATAGAACAAGAAGGGATTGGATGGGAATTACAAACACAACGATATCATTTTTCCCCAATAGCTGAGATTTTTATTTTTTTAATCTCCACAAACAGATTTCCTCAAAATCCAAAACAATTTCTGATAAACAAAGAACCAAAATATAAACCAGAATCTTACCTCTTATAGCAATCCTGGAAAAGATTTAGTGAGGAGCCCAACCTGCAGGCTCAGGAAATTTCTCCTCCTCCAAAACCCCCAATTTTTCATCCAAAATGTTTTCCCAAAAAATCCATCCCCAAAATTTTCCAAAAGTCTAGGTTATAAGGAAGAGTTGACCAAAATTCCATTTTTGGAATTAAAATTTTTATTAAAAAAATAATTCTCAAAATTAATTCTTTTCTAACTATATCAATGAATTGAATTGCTTTTCCTATTTAAAATTGATTTTCTCACTCAACTGAAATTTAACCTTTCAAATTTAAAAAGCCAACAGAATACAATTAAATCTATTGCACATAAATACAAAACTTTCTTTTCAACAGCATATCCAAAATGCATTTAATATTTAAATTAACTATTTAATTGAACTTGCTCCCAATTTAAAACGAGCAATCCAAAATCAACGATAATCGCATAACGAAATCCCGATTAATTTAGTCCATTAATCTTCAATGCACAAACACATATATAATCAAAATAATTACTAAGGACTAATTAATCAATTTATCCATACACACCAAGCACGCAAATCGAGAAGGTCAACCAAACAGACGACTCGCAAACCCGAACAAAAAGGGATTACCGATGACTACTGACGATGCTCACTTGAGCACGACTAGGGTCAACTAGGGTCTTACGACCACCTAATCCAACTCTAAGGATTAAAGAGGTACACTCAAACCTGCAAATCCAAGTGAAGACGAACCTCGCACTCATGCGGCATTGTACCTGAAATCTCCTGCAACCAAAAGTCATACATGCATACGTATGTAAACTTAATGAAAGCGTTAGCCCGATATTAATACCACGAAATAGGAACACTAAACAACTTGCATACAACTAGTGTGAAAACCACATCAACAGCTGTGCATTAAATCAAACATCTGACTATAATCCTTGTATTAAGATAAACTAACCAAGATTAGAAATTGATTAGGGCAGGGGTACTACACAAAATCCAGGATGAAGCTGAGCAATGAAGACCACTAAAATGCTAAAAATAGAATTGCTCAATACTGCCACTTACTAAAAATAGTAAGTCATGAAATACTCCTTTGAAAAACATGATCTTCGCACCCGAAGAAAGAGCTTGGAAAGCTCAGTAAGACAACATCATCAAAACAGCCAGACCCTAACTTACTAAAAGTAGTAAGTTCTCACTTCACCAAAGAATCAAATGCATGTTATACCACCCTGGAGCTCATGAAAAACCCAGAAGGAAACCATAGACAAAACTGAAGAATTCCTTCCTGGTAAACCCTAAAAAGCTCGTGCAGAACTCCACAAAATTAGGAAACCCTAATTCTCCTTTCCAAATAGCCTATGGGTCTCCGAAATAGGCCAATGGACCACTGAACTAATCACTGCGGAGAAGGGGACATTACAATCCGCCCTTCTCAAAATTGCTTGTCCTCAAGCAATGCCATCAGAACTCCCAAAATTCTTAAACTGATCCACACCAAAGCAAGTACGATCCCAGGGTCCCATGCTCGTCTGAAGAAGAACCCACCATGCCAATACTGCGCCACTCTAATCACATCAGTGAAAACATCACGCCAAAACTGCACTAACCTCCCTTGTAACTCCAAAATGTTACCATCCATGATGCTCAAATTGAAAAATCTTGAAGGACTGACATCAGTATCGTGCAGCATCTCATGCCCATAAAGCTCTGAGTAATCAATATCAACAATGCCACTATCTATCACACGCCTGGGCAATAGGAAATAAAGCCTACACAACTCACAATCAAACTCCACAACATATCTCCCCAAGGTGTCAAGCGGAGCCATGACTGTAAATGTGGCTTCCCCAAATCTTCCTGCAAAGATGAAAACAATCCTTTGCAAGAGCTCAACAACCCCATTCCCATGGCTCCACATGAATCTACTAGGCCTCAATTGAATTATTCTGATACAACCATGGAGACTTCTGAAATCTCTTATAGTTCCTACTTCAAGCACCTCAGAATGATGAACCATAGAAAGCAAAGGTTTGATGTCCTAATCATAAGTAGAAGAGAGGGCATAAGAATAACCACTAGTTAGAGCTTGAACACTTCCCATATATAGATACTGATTGGCCCAACTCGCCATACCTCTCATTTGAGACCATAAATCCGTCCTGCCAGGAGACTGTGAAGTCTAAAAAAAAATACACCAGCAGCCCACCAAGTCTGAAATGATTGACTTGAGATCTGATTTCAGGGAAATCAGCATCCAAGAAGATGAACAATTGCTGCAACATAGGAAATTGTCATCCAAGACAACACATCTGCTCACGTCCAAGGTTGGAAATATCTTCTCTAGTGACTCCAACTTTGCATGGAACCATCCTTTCCTCAGAATATCTTCCCAATCCACTAGTTGATGAGTAAAAGGAACCATCAAATGGCTGGTAAAGAAGGGAACACCACCATCAAGTCTGAAAATTTGTTCCTTATCCCTCCAAAGATCCTTCTTTCCACATGTAATAAGCTCCATCAGACCATGTTGATGATCTCGAGCATGGACACCCAACCGACAGTGATCTTCAACATATTGAAAATAAAACTCCAAACATCCCCAAGTGCTAGTAAGAACCAAGAGCATACTTAAGAAATTGATGTCTCCTCCAGCAACCCCTTGAAGCCTAACCATGAAAGCTTCAACAACATTGGAGTATGGAACAAGTGTTGCCCTCAAATCCAACTCCCAAAATGGACTAGTATGAGCCTTATTATTATTCAACCCAATAAATGGGTTATTAAGTATGCAATCACCACGTTCTGGTCCTTTCTCCCCTACTCTGTGAGTAACAAATCTGAAATCTTCACTCCTTGCTGCTGCAATGAAACCTTGGACGACTTCTAAACTTGTTTAGACAACATCTTGATTCCAAAGATGTTGAAATCATCCAGCACAAAGAGAGGGTTTTCAAGAACTTGGAAGCCATCCCTTTCTTCTTGCTCACTTCCATCTCGCCGGTCCAAATCTGCACATGCAACCTTTGTTTTTCTTGTGAAGTTCTCAAGATCAAACTCTTCTTGAAGACTATCAAGCTCACCAATAACTTGCTTGATTTCTTCAGATCTTTGTGCATTCTCTTGCTCCCTGAAAAGTTTGAAATCAACAAACTGGTCTTCTAACTCCATTAGAGCCAATTGAGTATTTCCTAACATGTCCTTTGTTGACTCAAGCTCAAGAGTAAGCTCTTCAACTTTCCTCTGTTCCCCTTGGAATGCACTAGTGGTCTTCCTTGCAAGTTCGAAGCCATAATCTTGATCTTTAATCAAGTGTATGTAATCTGATTTCAATATTTCCAAAGAGTCTTTGATAAGTTGCAGATCAGGGAGAGTAACTTCATCCTTAACCCCTTTCTGTCTCTCATCCATTTGAGCCTTCCAATAGAGTTCTTCAATCAAACTATGTGTGTGATCAAATTGGGATAGAGCTTGCATTTCTTTTTCAACAGACACCTTGAATTGACCATCCCACTCATAAGAATGCAGAGATGGTGTACTACTGATAGGCAACAAGAAAAAATCAGAACTTTGTTCCTTGCAATCGTTGCCCCCATAGCTGCTCCAAGATTCTCATCTAACTCCACCAACTAGCTGCAATTGCTTAATACCATGAAGAGGATCAGATTCTACTAAATCTTCAACTTTTTGATTATTACCAACTTCATGAATAGGTGAATCAGATTTGCATTTTAGAACCTCTTTAAACTTTCCATCATCAAAAACCATATGGTCCTCTAACTCTACAACACAATCTATTTTTTGAGCTTCATCAGGATCAAAGGGAAATTCATCCCACACAGGTTCCTTGTCATCGCTAGGTGCCATCATACTTGGATCCCAAGTGCTAAAGTGCTGGTTACTTTGTTTAGTTAAAAAGTGCTCACCATAGCTCCAAGTATCATCCAACTTAGATCTTGAATCTTCTCTTAATTTCCACACATTGCTATTCTCACCAAGAGCAATGCTAGAAACAAGTGATGTTTCATCTTCCCACTCAAATAGTGGATTGTCTTATGTTTTCACTTTACCCATCTCAAACAATGGGTTATCAACGATCTGAAAAGTATTTCCTTTTTCCAACTTAGACCAACAATCCTGCTGTCCTAAATCTGAAAATTCCAATTTAGGACATTGCTCAAAGACTTTCGGAATTTGGTCAAGCTCATTCTTCAAACTACGAGTCTCAACCCCATTATTCTGAAATGCAATTTCTGATTGGTCCTCTAAATTTGCCCTTTGAATGTCATCATTTTGGCATATTTTAAACTCACAAAATAGGACAGCCTCTTGGTCATTAGGAACTTCATCATTAGCTGCAATATTTTCAGCTTCATAACATGAATCTCCATCCAACAATCTATTAACCTTTTCCTCTTGTTTAACATCTTCAATTTTCATCTGCTCTTCCTCTAGAAGCACATGAGTGCATTCAACACTGTCACTAGCTCCATAAAAAACATTAAGAGATTCATCATGCACAACCTCAAATATTGTTTTTTCTTCTTCTTGAATGACAACTTCATCAATGGTAGGTGCATGCATCACCAAAGAGTCTTCATGAAGCACTGTCTCAAAGATAGGTGTCAAAACACCAACTCCATCATTTGTCTTTGTATTAAAGATATTGTTTTCAGACTCTTCCTTTTGTTTGGATTTTGCAAGAACCTTCACGAACCCCATTTTAATATCTGGATCCTTCATCAAATTAATCAATCCTTGCATTAACTCACAAATAGACTTATCTGTAGTATACATTCTTCCAAACTCTGATATGCAACAAAAAACCACGACCCAACAGGATGGCAGGGAGAACTTGTGCTCTGATCAATTTGAACACACACAGGCTGGTAGGAAAACCAGCTCTGATACCATTGTAATATTCCTCATAATTTTTTAATTTTTTTTAGCAATAAGAATTAGAAGCAAACACCATAACCCGTTAAGGTTAGAGAAATAATCCAAACTGCTGAAAGGGAACCCTTCCACCTTTTGTTCACCGAGAGCCCAATCTGGAAGGGTGAGAGCATACGGTGTTCCGGGGATCGTTAGCACCATAAATCAAACTGAAATTACAATGCACGGGCGGCAAGCCAGCCCCTTCTGCTTATCTGACACGATAGAAACCGAACTCTTGGTGGTAAACCAGCCAAGGGAAATAACAAGAAACTGAAACTCGATCACTCTACCGCATAATTCAGCGGGAGGGCATTACATTAAGCTATGAATTATGTCTTGCTGATTGAATGATTAGTGTGTTTGATAGTGTTGAGAAAAGTGAAAAGCAGTGATGCATGAAAGGAGCTTTCAAAGGGACAAAGAGATGATTTCTTTCTCAAAGACAAATCTCAATGCAAAGGACAGATTTGAAAGTATGAGATAACAATGTTCTCACAAATGACAGTTGAAGACCTATAGCATAGTCTAAATGGTAGGGTAGAGATTGAATAAGAACACTTTTCAAAACCCTCAAGTATAGATAACAATGGTGGAGGCTATAGGAATTTGAAAATTGTGTCAATAACCTCATAAAGAAAGTCAAACGAATAGACATGAAGATGGCAAAACAGAGGTTTACATAGTTGGTGAATATGCAAAGATGAAAGCATCATAAAGGATGACACATGGCAAACCTGTCCTAGGACTTTTCAAATGCCTCGAAAGGATTTTAATAACTTTAAAACTATTTGTCACATGCCCTAAAAGTGTGTGAAAGGAAGTTGCAGCAGTTAAGAAGAGGTGGACATTAGTTACGTTGCTTTCCAAGCATCTAGGGCAATTTGATGACTTGTTCAAGTAGTTGAGCAGATTTTGGAGGCATTTTGACCTAAAATGAGCCATTTGAGAGCATCTAGGAGCTGATTGAGGGGCATCACAAGGAAGGAGACTTTTCTTCATTATTCCACCATTATGGAGCACTTTTGAGGCCTCAAATGTAGGGACACATCAGTTGGACGCCCAAGGAGATTTTGACCAAGTAAATTGATATAACTGTTGGTGCCCGAAAACTGGTTTACACTACAGGAGGCAGAAACCAAGTTGATTCCTCAAAATACCTATGGAAAGCCACTTCCAACTATCAATATCCTTTAGGCTTGGACCAACTGCGACAAGGATTTGCAAATCGTTCTGCACTTTGGGCTCTGCAAGACCCAAGAGGGTGATCCCTTAGCCAATTTGTGATCTCTGCGCCATATTCACAAATTATGCATAAAACAAAGCAGATAATCTCATGTAAAGGCTCGACAGAAAGGGAGAATGCTCAAGAATGGCAAATTCCTCAATGATCCTCAACCAATTGGAGCATGAGATGGTTATGTGCACTTAGCAACATACATGAAAATAAAATATATTCTGATATTCAACCAATTATAGCAAGTTGCTGGTGATTTTGAATAGAAAATTGACACTAAAGACAGTTATGAGCCACAATCAGTGCCTTACTCCATTGGGTACATGAATTCGTATGACATAAAATGAATTTTGACAGAATTTATCTAACAACATATAGATCTAAGATAGTATTGCCTTGCAATGTATCACATTTGCAACCCCAACTACTTATCAAAATCCTTGCAATATCCCTACCACTCTGCAATTCTACTCAAGCATTTAATTGGCCCCTTAGACCAAAGCATGAACAAAAAATACATACACCACAACAGTGCAATGAATGAGAAAATCCTTGATGTTATTCTTTCAAAATATGGTAAAATAATACATTGGAGAGATATGGATTTGAATTATATTTCTATTGAATAAACCAGCTATCTCTGTCAAAACACAATTTACATTTAACTCCTTCAAGAACCTGCAAAAAACCAGACACAAGACTCTTTCTATTTTCTCTACAAACAACTTTACAATTTGCTCGTTTCACCTAGACTTTGCTATTGGAACTAGAAATTCGGAACACTAAAGGGACCAAAATCGGAACCCTGTCTCATAGCCCTGAATTCCCTTTTATAGAAAACAAGGGAGCTAACAAGCTTCAGGACAGAGGAGACACCTGTCATCTAAAAATGATCACATACAACTGCATTTTGTTACAAAAATGTTCCATCCTTAATAAAGATATAACCAATATCAAAATCTACGGTCGCTTCTTTAAAACTCATGATGTATTTGTTGGTTGAAAATTTTGTACACTTGGGGAAATATACAAAATTATGGTTTCAACCACAGCACACGAGTAAAAAACTCTCCTAATTAAGGGAAGGCTCCCCCTATCTAACTAAAACTGAAATAAAAACAGGATGGTACAACAGTCTTCCTTCTTTCTTTAAGAAAGACAATATCCTTTTTTCTTCACAGAAAAGGATAGCGATTGAATATGAACAGGAATAACCACTTTTTAAGTAAAATGAGAGAAAGGAAATGAAGTTTCCTGAAAGCGCAAAGACTTCCGTCACTTCCTTCGGGATGGGACAACAATATCAAGCTCAAAGACTTGACTATTGGAAGTCCTATCTACCCTTTGCTATACTAAATTTCACAATGAATAAAAGACGACAGCACAAAGACTGGAATAATTTATTCTTTTAACGCAAAGACAAGAACTAATGCAAGCTCAAAGACTTGCTGCTATTTCTTATCAAACAGTAATTTTTCCTCAAGAATAGACGCAAGCTCAAAGACTTGCTGCTCCTTCCAGAGATTTTCCTATTTTAATTAATCTTCTCTACTTGCAGTTCAAAGACTTCAAATCAGATTGGACTAAGCTCCTTTAGAAACACTTTGCATAGAACAAATAAAAAGAATGAAACTCAAACTTGTAGCTCAAAGACTCAAAACTTGAGTAATCTTTCTTTATTATTCTTCAAAACCTTCAATTCACATACATAAGCTCAAAGACTTCTTGCTGTAAATTTGGCAGAGTTTTTGCTTGCTTTTCCAAAAGATAAAGATTACAAAGGACCCTCTCTTCTATTTATAGGAGAGGAGCCTTGAGAAAAAGATGGGAGGATCTTAACTAACTTGAGAAATTCCCTCAACCACCAAGACCTATTCAACAGCTAATTATGACTTCATTAACTAACTAAGACTTATTCCAACTACAGTCCTAATTGGACACAACTTGTAGTTGCCTTACAAGTAATTACAAAAATGTAAGTGATGACAACTTGCAATTACAAAAATGCAAGTGATGACAACTTGCCGAAAGGGAAACTACAATTCTGAAATTACAATTTTTTAAAAAATTTACAAGTGCTAAAAACACTTAAGTTGCAACTCTTGAAGATACGAATAAATTGAACTTCTGAATAACTTTCTGCAATTCATTAGGATCTGGTTCATGAGTGTTCATAGCTACCACCCTAGTTTTTACGATGAGGAACTCTTGGAGAACAAATCTCTTGTTCTCAAATCACTCATTGAAGAACATCCAAGGTTCAAAAACATTGGAATGTTCCAATCCCATCATACGGCTAAGAAGAGTAATAGTATCACCGATCTCATTCTTGAAATCAGACTGATATAACTTTGCCCATCTGGTAAGCGCAGTGCGAGGTTCATGAATCCATTTGTTGATATGACGCTTACAGTCTTTCTCCTTTTTGGCAAAGTATTCAGCTGCACTTTGCTTGGAGATCTCTATATAAATGGTTTCGGAAGGTATTTTAAAAACCCTCTCTATAGCTTCTGCATCCAGGCGAATGATCACTTCCCCATCATCATTTCTAATGACTCGTGACTCTTTGTCAAAATGATGAGCACATGCTAGAATAAATTCTGGTTCCAGGGCAGCAACTGGAAAGGATGCGGCATGATGGATATGGCTGTCCAGCAACCGTTGCATATCCCCCTCCTTCGGATCTTCAATCCTTTGTATGAATTCGGACATGTCAACATGCCCTATCTCAGTATCCTTGATATGATCAAGGGAGGAGGAGATCTGTGACTGCGGAACTTCATTCTGGTATTTATCATACCTGTATTTCATCTTTTTTGGAGTGGGAGATGATGATACATCTGTCATCTGGAAACAACCGGGAATGCTGCAATGTAAATCCATGAGTATCAAGGCAACATCAAAGTCAGTATCTTTAGACATTTTCACTCCTCCAAATGAGAAAGTTCAACTTTCATATTTTGGCTTTGTGAGAGGAGATATAAGGGGTGGAAAAATAAGCTTTTGACTTATTTCGGGTTTTGAAAAATGTTTCGCAAGTACACAAGAGGGAAGTACAAACGTGCAATCGGATTTTAAATTTCGAATGCAATTATACTTGCGAAACACGAAGCATGATTAAATGGAAGGAGAATGAATTTTCAGTTTGAAAATTGGGAAGAACGCATTTGCAATGGGTTTTTAAATCCAAATGCAAACTTATTTTCAAACTGAAAATCGAAGGAATGGACGGAAAAAGGTATTTAGGCATGCAAGAAATGACGAAGATGATAAGTACGGATGAGGGAATTGGAAGCGGATAAGTAAAAATGAATTTCGGGAAGATCACTTGGAACTTTGTCGTGCCAAAATGGGAAGGACTTTCGACTTGCAATCCGGATTTCAAAACCCGAAATTGGGAAGAACTTGATTTTTCCGTCATTGAAACTTGATTTTTGGACTAAGAAGGTTAAGTCTTTGTCCAAAAAGGAAAGAACACATCTTGAGGTAGAACTTTTCACACTTGCAAATTTCTTTGCAAATTGGGAAGAACATATTTGGAAGAACACATCTTTCTTGTTTTGAAACTTGATTTTTGGACTAAAGAAGGTTAAGTCTTTGTCCAAAGAGGGAAGAACACATATTTTCCTTTTACTTGCAATCGGGTTTTTAAAACCCGAATGCAAGTAAAGAAGGAGAATTTTCAATGGGGAAGAACAACTTTTTCTTTACAAATTTCTTTGTAAAATGGGGAATTTCCTCTCATAAACCCAATACGAACATGAACAAAAACCAAAACTTAAACAAGGAAATTGCAAGGAAAGAAACAAAAGAGAAATATAAAAATAAAAATTACCTTGCAAAGATGAGGAGAGATCCAAGCTTGTGGAGTCAACCAAACATAGAAGATGAAACTCTTTAAATAGAAATTAAACAGAGGAAGAAACTTAGCCACGCATGGTGACCAAAGAAAAACCGATTCGCTATAAAAATGCCATGAAAAATGCCAAGGAAGTAATTCAAAAATGATTCGATTCATCATTACATACAAGAGAAAGCAAAAATGATTTAGAATTGAAAGCATACCTTGAACAAAAAAGGTGCGAAACTTGCAAAAAACGTGACTGGTTTTTAGGGCGTTTTTGCAAATCGATTCCCCAAAATGCGCACAAAACGGTTTGAATGCAGCTTGAAATCCAACGCATTAATGATTAAATCAAAAACGCCTTAGGTAAGAGCAGATTCGAACCTCCAAACCGTGGCAAATGGCACAAATGCATGATTCAGAAAAAAAAACGTTGAAGAAGACAAATGGCGAAAATCAGTTTGATAGATGCGTAGAACAAGGGTTTGAATTCTTCAAAGTTGCAGCAAATCCGCCTTTGGAAGGAATCCCTATCTTTCTTCCAAAAAATTCGAACCCAAATCAATTTGCAAAGGCATGGGAGAAATTTCGGGTTTTAGAAATGGAAATACAAGTTTTAAAAATGTTCATATTTTTGCCTCTAAGGCAAATTTCGGGTTTTAGAAAAGGAAATACAAGTAAAATTACTTGTAATAGGGAAATAGAATTCCCTTTACAAGTGATTTTACTTAAAACATGTAAAGGGATTTTAAAATACCATTTACAAGTTCTATTTAAAAATAAAAAATAATTTTAAGTCATAAAAACATGTAAAGGGGTTTTAAAAACCCATTTACAAGTTTTACAAAATACTTTAAGTCATTCTACTAGTAAAGGGGGTTTTAAAACCCTTTTTACCAGTTTCCAAAAACTTGTAATTGGAGAAAAATTCCCCTACAAGACCAAAAGCTTCAAGGGGGTTTTGAAAAACAAATTACCAGTTACTAGTAATTATCGAAAAATTCCCCTACATTGAAGCAAAAACATAGCAAACGGACTCGAAACACGACGAAATTCGAAACGTAGCTTGGGGATGGATCAACAATCGATCCAGTCCAAGGATGGGACGAATTTCTACCTCGGGAAGCGTGCCACAGAGTAAAAATTTTCATTTTTTAATAAAAATTTCCTTGTGATAGTCCAATTTTTGAAATCAAAAATTGAGGACAACAGTATTTTACCGTCATCGTTGTTGTTCTGGTTCAAAATGATATCCGCCACTAGAAGACAAAACCAGTTATATCAAACTGTTTACAACCCTTATTCATTATTCAGATACATCCTACTCCATCCATTGTATTCTTCATCATATGGCCATTCAGAACTCATGACCTCATCAACTTTAGCTCTGTATGGAGTGTATTTAACGGCTACTTGATTTGCCTCTCTTTCAAAAGATTCAAAAAATGACCCCATGGCAATTATTTTGTCCATGCTATCCTCCAACATATCCATGTTCAGCCCTTCACATATTAACTCTACTTGGGTACTGTTGTGACGTTTTCACACATCACCCCATTGCAAATGGGGACCCTTGCTTTTTGCTTTCTAGGGTTTGTTTTCTAGGTCTTTTAGGGTTTTGTCAGTTAGCCTTTGCATTTTGAGTGTCGCCAAGGGGATCACCTCGATAGCAGGTTCTGCTTGAGTTAGGTCAAGTTGGTAAGTGATGAAGTCTGAAAGTCTTGATCCTGAAATTTGGCAAAGTCTGGAATGTCCTGATCCTGAAATTTGACTAAGTCTGGAAATTGAAAAACCTCCAAAAACTAGATTTTGCAATATAGCTCCTGGAGGTCTGAAACCACTCTCAAATATCCTGAAAGTATATATGGAATATAACTTACTTCTTTGTTATACTTAAATGTTATATTCCATAAAATTATCCTGACAGAGAGTTCAAAAGGTCAAATTTCGCTCTTGACCATTCCTGAGGGTCCAAAGTGAATTTCGCTCCTGACCCTCTCAGGAGGTCCAAAGCGAATCTCGTTCCTGACCCTTGCTGAGGGCCCACAACGAGATTTTGATTTGCTTCATTTTGCAATGAAAAGAGACCAAGTTTTGATCATAAATGGAAAATAAATGACTTTCTCCACCTGCTTGAAGAAGTTTTGACTAGAAATGATGAAGGACTTTGTTGAAAACAGAAAAATCGCTCCTGACCCTCAGAGAGGGCCCACAGCGAGAAATCTTATAAGGGTCATTGCTAGCCTTATTTGGTCGATTTGAGAAGTCAAGAGCATGATGAAGGATAGAATGAGCATAATGAGGTATCTAGACTTGATCAAAGATGATAAATTGAAGGAGTTTTGCCTAGGAAAGGTAAAATCGCTCCTGACCCTCAGAGAGGGCCCACAGCGAAAAATCGCTCTTGACCCTTAGAGAGGGCCAGAGCAAAATTATTGAAAATCCTCATTTTACCTTGCAACAACAAAGCGAGTTTGGATGAGATGGATGAAGGAAGAACATTGCCAAGTGAT
Organism: Cryptomeria japonica; assembly: GCF_030272615.1. Classification (NCBI taxonomy): domain Eukaryota; kingdom Viridiplantae; phylum Streptophyta; class Pinopsida; order Cupressales; family Cupressaceae; genus Cryptomeria; species Cryptomeria japonica. The sequence goes on along the minus strand of NC_081406.1, from coordinate 373,882,909 downwards.
GAATGAAGTTTCAATGAAAAATGGTGGATAATCAAGCTTAAAATCAAAAAGTCGCTCCTGACCTTCAGAGAGGGCCCATAGCGATTTTTCAGGATCCTCTCCTTTGTTTGAGGAATTGAGACCAAATCTTGTGTGGATAGGAAGAAGAGATGATATTTTATGTCTTGGAAGCAATTTGGAATCCAAAAGATGAAGGATTAAGAGCAAGATTGAAAAATCGCTCCTGACCTTCACTGAAGGTCCAGGGCGAAATTGGTGATATCCTTCATTTTTACATTATTGAGCGTTGATATTCCTTAAAATCCTCAAAATTGCTCACTTCGAAGCCTTTGGAAAGATTAAATCAAATTCACATTAAATTAAAGGCATGTTAATTTAATAAATTAATTTTGTACCTTGAAATAATCAAAATAAGCATCTTAGAGGTATTAAAATTAATTTAAATAAATTAAAAATTTACAAGTTGAGCACTCAAATACATTTATTTGCTTTTACAAGCAAGTCAGCCTTCTTTTGAGGAGGATTTTATTTCATTTTCATTTCCCTTTTGGCAAGTCGGCCTTGGAGAGAAGAGAGGTGAGCACTCTATATATTGGAGGGGTTTGTTTCATATTTCAAATCATTCATTCATCCTTTTTCAAGTGCAAAGTTGAAATGCGAATTGGAGGAGCCAAATCTGGCTAGAGTGGAGCGAATTTCTACGAAGTGTTGAAGATCAAAGAGGGTGGAGTCTATTCTTTTTGAAGCTAGAGGAGGCGCAATTCATCCAAGGGAGAATTTTGATTTAAATTTTGCCTAGCAAAATCCATTTTTTACATCATTTCTTAGAGTTTAATACTCAAGAGGAGGTATGGCAAAATCATCTTGACACCCTTGTTCAAGGTTTGATTTTTAGACACATTTGTTTTGGAAAATCTAAGTATTGCAGGGTTAATTAGGAAATGATAACTCAAGATTTATCATGAAGTTTCCTAATTAAAATCTTAAATCTTCCTTTTAAGTTTAATTTCTAGACTTCAAGATATATTACTAATTTTGAAATGTTGTGTAGGTATCAAGATGGCGACTCCAAAGCCCGGAGGATCTACAAGTTGGCAGGTTTTCATCAGAGACGATCAAGCAAGGATAAGGGCGACCTCCTCCAGTCTAGCATCGACAAGACGGCCTTCTTCGGTCAAGCATCATCATGACTAACCTCTTCCAATCCAGCGTTCCAAGGCGAGGTACATCATCACCCTGCACATCAAAGACAAAAGAAGTCAGAGCAAGGGTTCGTTGAAGGAGCAGATAGTTCCAGAAGAGTTAATTAAAGCTAGCTTCTCAGCAACGTCAAGTTGAATATCCACCAAATTACGAGTGTCAAACGAGGTGGCATCCTAGTCATCACTCCTCCAATTAGATTGATCCACCTCAGCATGTCCAGATTCAATGTACCTAACTTATAGGAGGTGGCACAAACTTCGATGTACCTACCCCAGCTATCCATTGGTCGAATTTTCCAGAAAAGACATGTGTCCTTAAAATGTAATTTTATCATTGGTCAAGCATTAAATGTTATGTAATGGTTGTAACAAACCCTAATTAGGGTTTTCATTGTTGAATCTTGGCCATTGATTTCAAATTCATCTGAGCCATCGAATTGTATTGTGGGCACTATATAAGCCCCGACTCTTCATTTTGTAAAGGGAGTTAGAAAGGAGAAGATAGATAGAGAGTAGTTAGAAGGTGAATAGTCAGTTGATAGAGTAGCAATTAGAGTAGAATAGGAGGACAAGGCAAGAAATTGTTGCCATTGATTGTAAACAAACTCCATTTTCATTGAAGTAATGGTGAAGTGTGTTGTTTCTTGCAATATGCATGGTTTCTTGTTGAATCTTCAATTCTAGATGGTAGATGATTAGATCGAATGAAGGAAATTGTTGAATGCACCTGTGTGGAATCCGTTTAATCCATACCACTAGCCTCTTACTGATTGTAAGGACGCCTTGTGTGGTCAACTGGAATGAAATGAGCTTAATCATAAGTTGTTACACGTTTATTGTTTCATGCATTTTCTTGAATGGTGATCATTGTCAGATGGTGTACGATTTAAACATATCGGAAGCATCCCTTAGAAGATCGCACTGAGTTGGTGTTGAATTGTTTAGCCTGATGGTGAGACCCAGCCCAGTAGGAATCCACCTAGTCATTCATCCATCTTCTCACATTCTAGGTAGTGGAGAAGACTTCCTGAACCTTGTATCTTTTGCCATTTGTTTGTCTTCCAGTTAGTAGGACTTGTGATTCCAGCAAATCAGACGTTCAGTCATTGAGTGTAAGTCCCCTTGTGATTCCAGCAAATCACATCATACCACAGAGAGCTTATCCACACGTAGAGATCCTACAACGAAGAACCTTGAAGTCACCCTGATTGATCCTTTTCGCGATATCTTCAGCATTCAGAGGCTTTACTCAAGAGAGGATGTAATGTCCCCTTCTCAGTGATGTGCATTCAGTGGTCCATTGGCCTATTCCGAAGACTCGTAGGCTATTTGGAAAGGAGAATTAGGGTTTCCTATTTTCTAGGAGGATTCTTTTGTGTTTTCAGGGCGTATATGTGGGAGTTTGACAGTTTGGATTCTGGATTCCTTCTGGGTTTTTAGAGAGCTTCAAGATGGTTCGACATGCATCTGCATCGAGTGACTTTTTCCTGACGTACTATTTTTAGTAAGTGCGACGGTTGCTCAGAATGTGGTTAAAATCACTTTGGAAACACACACTATTTTTAGCAGTATGCTATTTTTAGTAAGTACTATTTTTAGCAGGATGTCAGCTTGCCTGTTCAGATGGCTATTTCCGGCAAGTCAGTTTGAGCAGTTGGTCTTCCAGCATTTTTTGGTGCTATTCTTGGCAAGGATTCTGCAGCTCAGCTTAGATGACTATTTTTGGTAGTTTAGTTCAGAGCCCCAACTCAGTTTAGGTTTGGTGATTTCCAGCACTTCAGTCTCCGACTCAATTTGGCAATAATCAATATTTGAGGAGAAGGTATTTTAATATATTATACCTTAGGCATGAGGTATTAATATTTGATTATTTTATGGATGGACGACTTAGGAAGGGAGAAAATATTAATTTTATCCTAAGTCTATTTGGGCGAAAATTGCATATGACTTCAAGGGGGTCATCATGGTGTTAATAAGTAATTTTTAACTGAAGGCAAATGGGCGATTTTCTAAGTATATTGCCTTAGTAATATTTTTTATTTGGAAGTCATAGTTGGGCGCCCACTTTACACTTTATTTTATGACACTTATATTTATTAAAAAGGGCGAACTTGTGCAAGGAAATGAAATGAAATGCAATGCTAAATGTGGATGAAATGGAATGGCATTTGGTTTGGGCGTATTTGGAGTGCATTTGAATTTGAATTTGGTTGGCAAAAAGTTACAAATAAGTGACTTGGGCTCTCATTTTGGGTATCTTGAAAATTTGTAATGTTATGCTGCCGGTTTGGCGACAGAACTTGAGGCTTCGGAGTGCGTCTCCCTAGTGCTACCCGGTTTCGTACTTGAAATACAGTACCTAGTTGTGCATTGTATTCTCCTACATTCTCAGAGTTTACCATAGACATTTTTGGTGTTGACGTGATTCTGGAGACTCGCTGGTTTTGCCTGTGGCTGAAGCATATTTTCGATCACACCTCTTTGCTGAAGCGACTGCCGGTTATGGGTATCAGCTCTATCTTCCTTCCTCGCACTGGCGATAAACTTTGTAAGTTTATAGCATGTTTGTTTGAGTTTTGAATTTATTATGCCAAATCGAAATTCTTAGGCTAGGCGTGGGTTTTCTGTGTTGCATTGGGATGCATGCAAAATAAATAAGGGTTTGTTTGGGGTGTGGTTTTGATTGGTTGTCATTGCTTATGATGTACGGTGGATTTGAGACTGGTTTGAGTTGATTTGGATGTAAAATGAGGGAGTTATGAGTATTTTGGTATTTCTATAGGCTGCTGGTTTGTACTTTCAGCCTGCAAACTGGTTGTAACAGAAATTTATATCCTTATTGTAGAAATCTGCATTACTCTCCTTCTTTCATCTCTATTATTGTAAGGTTAGGTAGTAGTACTACTAACCAGTTCTATCTTTGTAACTCTCATCCCACTGAATAAGTGGAAGAGGCTGGCTTGCCGCCTAGTATTCAGCAAATTTGTAATTTTCAGTCCTCCCACTGAATAAGTGGTCGAGTGATAAGTTAATGCTATGGTCCTCCCGCTGAAATATGCAGTGGAGTGATTGTTTAATGTAATGTCCTCCCGCTGAAATATGCGGTAGAGTGATTGTTTAATGTAATGTCCTCCCGCTGAAATACGCGGTAGAGTGATTGTACTTCAATTCCTTGTGGTTTCTCCTTGGTCGGTTTACCGCCAAGAGTTTGGTTTCTATCCTGCTGGATAAGCAGAAGGGGCTGGCTTGCCGCCCATGCATTGTAATTTTCAGTTTGATTATTGCTGCTGACGATCCCCGGAACACCGTATGCTCTCACCCTCCCAGTCTGGGCTCTCGGTGAACAAAAGGTGGAAGGGTTCCCTTTCAGTTGTTTTGGTTTATTCCTCTAACCTTAATGGGTTAATTGTTGTGGATGAATTGTTATTGGTCTAAAAAAATAAAATAAAAATTAGTGGGATATTACAGAGGATAAGGTACCCTTGGGTATTTTATTCTGTGTTTGATAGTGTACAAAATACACGTCAACAGAATTGGCGCTAGAAGGAGGGCTTGAACAGTTGGACTTCGAAATTTTATCAATTTATGTTTGTAGGAGTTATCTTAAAGACTTTTTTACCCTCCTCCACGCTCAACAGAATTGAAGCAGAAGAAAGGTGAGCGAATACGAACTCTTGAATCCAAGGAAGATCAGTGGAAAGCCTATTCTCAAACACTCGATGGAAGTGATACAAAGAAGGAAGGTGATCGCTGGATCGGCAGTTGGACTTACGCAAGAAGGAATCAAGCTGGAACCAATTGAACGTTCAAGTTGAATCTGAGATATTCAAGATCTCTCTTATTCCAAAAAATCCAAAAAAAGTGAAAAATAGAAAATCCAAAAAAATCAAAAAATCAAAAAATCAAAAAAAGAAAAGATTTCTCAATGGAGCGGCAACAGTTTCACGAGGAGCAACAAGTTGATTTTCCTGAACTTTGGTGGAGATTAGATACAGAGAGCTTATCCACACATAGAGATCCTACAACGAAGAACCTTGAAGTCACCCTGATTGATCCTTTTCGCGATATCTTCAGCATTCAGAGGCTTTACTCAAGAGAGGATAAGGTACCCTTGGGTATTTTATTCTGTGTTTGATAGTGTACAAAATACACGTCAACAGGTACTGATGACTCTCTCTGCCTACTCCTTCCAAAATTGTAGAGGCTTGACTGCCCCATCTTCATCCTCAATATATGGCAAAAGAGTTTCATTCAACTCACTGAAATTTCTCATCAGCTCCCTTACGTTTCTTTCTATATTTTCTGGCAAAATTTGGGCCTCTTGCATTGATTTTACTAACAAATATGTTGGTTGGAGTGCATGTGGCCTCTCAGCATGATACTTGGAAGCCATAGACATTATTCTGAGCTCATTTTCCCTTTGCAACCATTTCGTGAACAAAGGGATTGCCCCTTCTTTATCATCATCAAATTTCTGAATAGCATTAAATAATAAAGAATACAAGGCATGAATGCTATTAAGTCTACTATCAACCTATTCATTTAAATGAGTTAGCACTGTGCTAACTATCTCCTTTTGCTGCCTGGCTGATTGATCTTCTGATTCCTTCGACTTATTTTCTAATTCAACAATCTTCTCCAAGAGCTGAGATTGAGTTGGATCAGTAGATCTAGTGGCTTTAGGCTCGTCATCATCATATGGGACCAATGATATATTGGAGATACCATCATTGATGTCAGGTTGAACTACTTCTTCTGATGTCCCTGTAAGTGCAGAAAATGAGAGCTTTATCTGTCCTTGCTCAAGGAGTTGCACTCTCGTTTGCAACTCTACACACTACATTGTAATCATTGAAAAGTTTGTCAAATTTTCTCATTAACTCTGCCTTTCCAAGGCTTCTCTTTTTGAAGTTTCATGAGCCAATTTAGCAACATAAACATTCAACTTTGTAGCCTCTACACTTGATGTGTCAGATGCTCTCTTTACAATAAGGCCTCCCCTTAAGTTGGAATTTATGTCGTTAATATTAGGCTTTCTAGGTCCTTCCTCTAATGCCCATATCGCCAAGGTTGCATAATCATCTATAAAATCTGATCCTTTCAATGCCAACCTTGCTTCCTCCTCTGAACTGAATTGCTGGCCCTTTGATTTCCTAATTGCATCAAAGGCCACTGCATCTGCTATGTCCCATTCTGGTAAAATTAGAACTCCAACCTGACTTACAATCATCTGCCATCATCTGCAGTGATTCTCTTGAACTTTTCCATCATCTCACTCTTAACTTCTTCCTGATTCACATGTTCAGACCTATCTGGCCTCTGAGCTTTTCTCTCATCAGTTCTCTTCTTAAATTCTTCAATTTTCATCTTCCACACTAATTGCAAAAAGGCCAGGCTTCTCACAAAAGTATCATCCTTAAGAAACTTATCACATGCCTCCTTCCTTGCATCCCTGGAAGCTCTACCCTGAATATCTAAAGGAGTGAGGTCCAACTCCAAATTAGGGGGCAAAGGAGGAATACCAATTTGCATCTCTGCACTTGTTGCTACAAGCGTATCTTCCTCCATTTGTTCTTCATCCTGCCTTACGGGTGAAAAGGGCACAGGTGGTGGCGAAGGACTTCTATTTGAGTCTTCAAGATCAATGATCTTGACCATAGTTTTAAAACTCGTGGACTCGCCACGGACTCGCCACGGACTCGCCACGGACTCGCGAGTCCATGGGAGCCACGAGTCGACTCGCCAGGACTCGCCGAGTCCTGGCGAGTCCATCTGAAAGACTCGCGAGTCTTGTGCAAGGACTCGCGCGAGTCTTTTGCATGGACTCGCGAGTCTTTCAGATGGACTCGTGCGACCTAGAGAAAATGTCATGCAAGCTTTAAAATTGAGTTTAACATGTGAAAAAATTAGGTCTCTCCGTCAGGATTCATATATGGAATATAACATTTAAGTATAAGTGACATTTCCTTTTATCTTTCTTCTTTCTTATACTTTAAGTTATATTCCATATATACTGTCAGGATGTTTGAGAGTGGTTTCGGACCTCCAGGAGTTATAATGCAAAATCTAGTTTTTGGAGGATTCTTCAATTTTCCAGACTTAGTCAGATTTCAGGATCAGGAAGACATTCCAGACTTAGCCAAATTTCAGGGCATTTGAAGATCAAGATGACATTCCAGACTTTAAGTTATATTCCATATATACTGTCAGGATGTTTGAGAGTGGTTTCGAACCTCCAGGAGTTATAATGCAAAATCTAGTTTTTGGAGGATTCTTCAATTTTCCAGACTTAGTCAAATTTTAGGATCTTTCGGCGATGCCCCTTGACCCCAACTTGGGGGCGTTGCCCCGAAACCCCCGTCGAAAAATATGGGGGGAAATTGCGCCGATGGAAGTAGGGAAAATTTAACCTCCGAGTCTGATTAGGCTCCATATAAAAGCATAATTAGCATTGAAGAAATCTTGGTATTATACATTTTAGAGTTGAAAGTTTGAAACTATGAGTATGTGACATGTGTAATGTTTCAATTATGGCTCTTATGTTCTCTAAATGCATTAATTTCTTTATGTTTTTTTGTAAAACTACGGTTTTTTTTTTTGCCGAGTCCTTGCCGAGTCTTTCACGAGTCTTTCACGAGTCCGAGTCCGAGTCCAAATTTTTGGTTTGCCGAGTCCGTGGCGAGTCCGAGTTTTTCAACTATGATCTTGACTCCTTTAAAAGGCTTGATTTGCACCTTTGGGGAAGGCTTTGTCTTCATTATCCTTTTACCTTTTCTCCTCACTAATCCTCTACTGTCGCTGCTGCTCTCTTCTTCATCACTTGTTTCTTCTCTTGCTCTCTTTTGAGAAGACTCATAAACCGGTCTCTTTTCTGTCATGCCATCTGTTCTTTGAGGCAAAGGAGGTCATGAGCCTGACTGTTGCATCCTCTTTTGATGAATCAAAACTAATTCATCCACAGTGATGGGTGCTGGACGATGTACATCTCTTCTTTCAACTTGTCGGTCATGAACCTCTTCAAGTTTGGCCTTATTCTCCTTCAATGCAAGCTTCAATTCATCAAAATTGTTCATATCAAAATCGACTTTAGCACAAAATGGAGTAAAATCTTTTGTTGGATCATAGCTTGGATCCATTTTTTGAATTGTAGCCCATAACTTTCTGAAAATTATCCATTTCTCTTTCCTCCAATCCTGAGTCATGGAATCAAACTCATTTCTAATTATATCCTCATGAAAGTTATGCTCATGAGGCAATAGACCTCCTTTTATTCTTGTCTTGAAAATGTTGTAAAACCCCTCCGGGTCACTGTGTCTAGCTATGCTAACCCCTAAATGATATGGTGCAAAGAATTTGTCAAAATGCTCCTATCCTCCTTTCAGAATCACAAAATATGGGATGATAGTATAATCAGGGAAAATTATTCCTTTGCCTTTTTCCTTTAATTCCTTATTATGGATGTACCCTATTTGCCATATTACTTCAGCAAAACCCATACTCAAAGGAACATTAAAAGGCAATACATGTGGCTGACTAGAAAAACCATAGATTCTAATAACAGTGCGAACAGGATAAGGGATGAAATCCCCCCAATTGTGCTCAATCCTCACAAGTGACAACCTCTCTTTAGGCCTTACAAAATCATGCAGCTCCTTGGGGATCCTTGGTGGGTTCACTGTCAACCTTTGTCTCAACCTAGAAGCAAAGTTTGAAATTTTGATCAAACCCTACATTTAAATTTTTTTTTTTTTTAACAAACTCACCTTAGTTTTTTTGAAAAAAATGTACAATGAGAATGAATTCACAATAAAGAATGGATGTATTAATTTTTTTTTGTATTTGTAATGTCTTGTGACTTTTATTGCAGCAACCTTCACTTTCTTATTTGCCTCAAGTTTCACAAAACTATCGTATGATGTCTTCTTCTAGACCCGCAATTAGAAAGGACCCTGCTTGGAAACTTCATGAAGATTTTCTAGGGCAAAAAAAGGGGCAGACAAAATGTATGTTTTGGAAAACAATATTCGATGGAGGCATTTATAGATTGAAATACCATATTGTTGGTGTGTGTGGGCATGATGCCGACCCATGCATTGAAGCAACGACTGAGGCCATATGTGAGTGCTATGTAATGGTTGAAGCAATTGAAAACAAAAAGAAGCAAAAGGATGATCTCGCTGCCATTGGAAGTGGGACAGCTTTAGGTTGTGTTGGAGGGCCTTCTTCCATGCCTCCATATCGTCCCACTCACCATGCTACTGCTAGTGCTAGTGCTTCTTCTCCAGTTGCCACTACACATGTTCCTAGCATTGCCAATGGTAGTGGGAGTGTTAGCATTGGACCTAGAATTCGTAAATCTAGGTTGGATACCTTCTTTGTGCCTCGCACTACTCCTGGGTCTCAACAGTTGCTTGAGAGCATGGGTTGGAACAAGGAGGTCCATGATGCCGCCAAAATGGCAGTTGGTAGGTTTTGGGTCTACGACAGTGTTCCATTCTTTAGAGCCAGGTGAATGTTTTATGTTTGATTGTTTTAATTTTTATACTTTGATTCTTCGTTTTATTTTTTCTCGTATATACTACATAGTACATACTTTACTTATCTCATTTAATTTATTTGTGACAGGTCTCCTTATTGGCAAGAAATGGTTGATGCCCTTACCATATGTGGGGCAGGGTTCAAAGCCCCTTCTGAGTCTGATTTGAGGGGACCCATTTTGACTCAATTGGTGAATGATGTGAAGAAGGAACTAGGTGAACAAAGCTAGATATGGAGCACTAAAGGTTGCACCATCATGACTGATGGTTGGACGGATAGGAGAAATAGAACTCTCCTTAATTTTCTTGTTTCTTCAGCAGGCGATTGATTAATTTTAGTTTCATTTAGTCATTAATTTTTTATTTTTCATTTAATGATTTATTGAATGATCATTGATCTTGCTTTATTTTTTTATTTCAGTGGGCACCGTTTTCATCTAGTCCATTGATGCCTCCGCCCATTGCAAGAATGCCACCTAGCTATGTGAGCAGATAGAGGAGGTGATTGTTGAGGTGGGTGAGGAAAATGTGGTACAGGTGGTGACTGTTAACGCAACAAATTATGTTGTTGCAGGTAAACTTTTGATTACAAACTAGTTTTGTTTGCAAATTAATTACTATTTTGTAACTTCATTAATTACAATGCAACAAATTATGTTGCTGCAGGTAGACTATTGATGGAGAGGCACCCATCTATAGTTTGGACTCCGTGTGCTGCCCATTGCATTGACCTCATGTTGGAGGATATTGGAAAACTCCCATGGGTCAAGAGATGTGTAGAAAGGGCGAGAAATGTGTGCAAAATTGTATATAATTATTCATGGGTGTTGGCTCTTATGAGACAATACACAGAGCAGAAGGAGTTATCTCGTCTAGGAATCACAAGATTTGCCACAAACGTCATCACATTGCAGTCCATGCTTCGCTATAAGTCGGCCTTGAGACGTATGATTGTTGGTGAGGAGTGGTCTTCCTCATCCTATGCTGCCACCCCTGCAAGGAAAGATATGGCAGACTGCATTTTTTATGAGCGAGACTTTTGGATCCCTTGTGATGAGTTAGTGAAGGTAAATTTTTTATAAATTCTACAATTTAACTTTTTGTTTTATAACTTATTCATCATATTCTCTTATTTGCTCATTTTTCTAAATTACACAATATTTTGTTCCAAGTTGCGGATGGAGAATAGCCCACAATGGGCTACATATATGAGGGCATGGATAGCGCGAAGGAGGGCATCAAATCCGTCTATGAAGGAGATGAGAGCAAGTATGGTCCCATTTGGGAGATCATTGATAGGAGATGGCATCATCAGCTTCATAGGCCCATCCATGTAGTAGCCTATTTTCTGAATCCGGCATTCCATTTTATCCCTACTTTCAAGGCTGATGTGGAGGTCCTTAATGGGCTATACTCAATCATGGAGAACATAGTTTTAAAACTCGTGGACTCGCCACGGACTTGTGAGTCCATGGGAGCCACGAGTTGAAAGACTCGCGAATCTTTTGCATGGACTCGCGTGACCCAGAAAAAAAATTCATGCAAGCTTTAAAATTGAGTTTAACATGTGAAAAAATTTGGTCTCTCCGTCAGGATTCATATATGGAATATAACATTTAAGTATAACCTTCTTTCTTATACTTTAAGTTATATTCCATATATACTGTCAGGATGTTTGAGAGTGGTTTCGGACCTCCAGGAGTTATAATGCAAAATCTAGTTTTTGGAGGATTCTTCAATTTCCAGACTTAGTCAAATTTCAGGATCCTTCGGCGATGCCCCTTGACCCCAACTTGGGGGCGCTGCCCCCAAACCCCCGTCGAAAAATATAGGGGGAAATTGCGCCGATGGAAGTAGGGAAAATTTAACCTCTGAGTCTGATTAGGCTCCATATAAAAGCATAATTAGCATTGAAGAAATCTTGGTATTATATATTTTAGAGTTGAAAGTTTGAAACTATGAGTATGTGACATGTGTAATGTTTCAATTATGGCTCTTATGTTCTCTAAATGCATTAATTTCTTTATGTTTTTTTGTAAAACTGCGCTTTTTTTTTTGCCGAGTCCATGCCGAGTCTTTCACGAGTCTTTCACGAGTCCGAGTTCGAGTCCAAATTTTTGGTTTGCCGAGTCCGTGGCGAGTCCGAGTTTTTCAACTATGATGGAGAAGATGGCCGCTGCTAGTTCTACTTAGACAAAGCTTATTCGAGAGCTACAGTTGTTCTCAAATGCACAAGGGGAGACCTTCTCTCGTCCTATCGCCAAAGAAAGTAGGACAACTATGATGCCAGGTAAAATAAATTGTAAGGTTTAATTTTAGTTTTATTGTATATTGTTAAATGAGTTTATGAGTGAGACTGGTTATATTTATTTTTCTCATTTCAAACTCAGATGATTGGTGGAGCTTTTTTGGCCCAATGACACCAAAACTTCAGAAGTTGGCCATTCGCATCTTGAGCCAACCATGCAGCACATCTGGTTGTGAGCGCAATTGGAGTATGTTTGAGCACATACACTCCAAGAGGTGCAATAGATTATCCGTGGACAAGATGAATGATCTCGTCTTTGTTCACTACAACCTTCGCTTGAGAATGAGAAAGAATGCATTAGCTGACATCTCTCTTATCATTCTAGATGAGGTTGATCCTGATGCAGAGTGGGCCACTGAGACAGATCCTACGGCTGTCTTTAGTGATGATGACACTGATTGGATCGACTAGGTAGATATAGAGGTTGGGGCTGTGTTGACGTGTATTTTGTACACAATCATACACAAAATAAAATACCAATAGGCATCTTATCCTCTCTTGAGAAAATAGTCTCTAACTGCTGAAGATTCGCGTAAAGGATCAGTTAGGTAGACTCCAAGGTTCTTTGATGTAGGGTCTCTACGTGTGGACAAGCTCTAGTGGTATGATGTGATTTGCTGGGATCACAAGGGGACTTACATATGATGATTGAACTTCCGATCTGCTTTGCTGGACACAGGCTCTTACTGACTTAAATTAAAAAAAAATGGAAAAAGGATGGGGGGGGAAGAGAGGATCTAATCCTAACACTAAGAATGTAGGAGCAATGATTGATTTTTGATGAAACTCTAACTAAGTCTTGTTTTGACATCAATGGAACATCTACACAAGGCTAGTGCGATCTTCTATGGGAAGCTTTATGATGTTCAAATCATCACCGCAGGCATAGATACCATCCAAGTTGATGCATATCAATGAAGAGGCGACAAATTGAAATTGAGCTTGAGCCGAACGATTCCAGTTGACTACACAAGGCAAGTCTGCAATCAACAAACTGCTAGTAGTATGGATATACGAATTCCACCATCAATCAATCACATTTCCTCCATTCATCTAATCATCTACCATCTAAGATTGAAGACTCAACAAGAAACCATGCAAATTGCAAGAAAACGACATATTTCATCATTACTTCAATGAAAATGGAGTTTGTTTACAATCAATGGCAACAATTTCTTGCCTTGTCCTCCTATTCTACTCTAATTGCTATTCTATCAATTTCTAAATACTCTCTACCTACTAAATGCCTTCAACTATTTACAACTCTCTCTAATCATCCTTTACAAATGAAATGTTTGGGCTTATATAGTGCCCACAATACAATTTGATGGCTTAGATCAATTCAAGATCAATGGCCAAGATTCAACAATGAAAAACCCTAATTAGGGTTTGTTACAACCATTACATAACATTTAATGCTTGACCAATGAAATAATTGTATTGCTTGGACACATGTCCCTTTTAGAAAAATTGACCAATGGATAGCCAGGGTAGGTACATCGGAGTTTGTGCCACCTTCCATGAGTTAAGTACATTGAATCTGGTCATGTTGAGGTGGAACACACTGACTGGAGAAATGATGACTAGGACGCCACCTCATCTAACACTTGTAACTTGGTAGATATTCATCTTGATGTTGTTGAGAAACTTGCTTTAATTAATTCCTCTGGATCTATTTTGCTTCTTCAACGAGCCCTTGTTCTAACTCCTTGCGTCCTTGATGTGCAGGAAGATGATGTACCTCGCCTTGGAACGCTGGATTGAAAGAGGTCGCCCATGTCCTGGCTAAGACCGTCCTGGCGAAGACCGTCCTTGATTCGGCTTGATTTTCCTTGATGAGATCTCCATTTGATGCCTACACAACATTTCAAAATTAGTAACATGATTTTGCAATACATAACATAAATTAGAGAGCAAATTTTAGGAAACTTAATGATAAGTCCTTTATTAATCATTTCCTAAAAACGACTGAGCTAAGGCAAAACAAAATTTCAAAATTCAAAATTAAGGCAATGACGATCAAAATTCGAAATTAAAACAAGAGATCTTGCCATACCTTACTTAAGAGCTAACTCTAGAATGCAAAATGAATAAAATTGCCTAGGCAAAATTGAAATTCGATAGTCTTGATGTGATCTTCAAAAGAACGTTCCTCTTATCACCTTCGCCACCCCTCAAGTCTTGGACGTGATCTCTAATGCCTTGGCAAATTCGCTCAAATGGAAACTTCAAGTTCGCACCACCTTGCTTTGAAATAAAATTCGCCCCTTTGAATACAACTTCGCACTTCTCCCTTTGATCGCATTTGAATGATAAAATGGTGATGTAAAAATGAAATCTTTCACCCCCCTTATATAAGCGCTTACACCATCAATTCATTGAGGCCGACTTGGTAAAAATAAAGCAATTATAAACGATTTTTTAATAAATAAGAAAGGCCGACCTTCATAAAACAATAAAATACCAAGCGCTCTATAATAATTAATTAATTTGCCATCGTTTTTAATTAATGAACTTCGATTTTTTTTACAAGGCAAAATAATTAATTAATATTTAAATGCAATATTTAAATGCTAATAAATTGAGTTTCAAAGCATATCGAATTTTAGCATTTAAAAATAAATTCAAACGTATTTGTTTGAGCGCCAAATTTTGAAGATGAAGGATACGTACCTCATCGCCCTGGTCCTTGACTGAGGGACAGGAGCGAAGTTCATCATTATGTGCTTGTTCTTGTTTTTACCAACTTGCAATCATCTTCATTACGTGAAATGATGTCCTTTCGACCCTCTTGGTTGCTCGAAACTTGTTTGCCTTTTGAAATTTACGCCATTATAGAGATATCGCTCTGGTCCCTTCCTGAGGGACAGGAGCGATCTGGGTCTTAGAGTGTAAATCTCTTCATTGTGATGACCTTTAAGTGCTTGTGCTCGATGAAGATGTCTTGAAATGTCCTTGCCACCCTCGTTCCTTGTCTTAGAAGGTCTTGAACTTGGAGGAACGGCCTTGAACCACTGTATCGCCCTGGTCCCTTGGAGAGGGACAGGAGCGATCCATCCCTTGTGGCCTTCATTCCACTTTGTCAGGTCCCAAATTTATATTCAACGGACTCGTCATGCTCTACCCCATTCATCCATGCCTTGATATCGTCTGCAACTTGGCAAGAAAATCAATTATAACAAAAATCGCTCTGGTCCCTTCCTGAGGGACAGGAGCGAACTAGGCATTTTGGGTCCTTGCTGACGTTTCAAAATCTTCAATTTGTCTTCAATGAGTTCATTTCATCGTCTTCCTTGCCATCAAACACAAACTTGCCTTGATCTTTGCCTGAATTTTGTCCTATGAAGAATATCGCTCTGGTCCTTCAGGGAGGGACAGGAGCGAATTTGACCCTCTAGGCAAAAACTTCATCATTTCATTGTTTTTGATCAAGTCTGGATGCTCTATCATGCTCATTTCGTCCTTCACCATGCCTTTGATGTCTCAATTCGTCCAAACACGGTCAGGAATGGCTCAAATAAGTATTTTAGCTCTGGTCCCTTGGTGAGGGACATGAGCGATTCACCTTGGTCCCTTGGAGAGGGACAGTAGCGGTTTTCGCTCTGGACCCTTGGAGAAGGACACGAGCGAAATTTGACTTTTCGCACTCTCAATCAGGTCAATTTTAATGGAATATAACATTTAAGTATAAGTGACATTTCCTTCTATGTTTCTTCTTTCTTATACTTTAAGTTATATTCCATATATACTTTCAGGATGTTTGAGAGTGGTTTCAGACCTCCAGGAGTTATATTGCAAAATCTAGTTTTCGGAGGTTTTTCAGTTTCCAGACTTAGTCAAATTTCAGGATCAGGACATTTCAGACTTAGCCAAAATTCAGGATCAGGACCTTACTCAAGCCGGACTTGTTATCCTGTTGATCTCCCCGACAGCGCTTCAAGTTATATTCATTTGATAAAATGCACCTCTTTGGACCTTTTCACATCGTCAAGACGTTAAAATCTTGCAAGGACAAAGCAAAATTGGATTTGTAGCTCCGGTCCTTCACTGAGGGACAGGAGCGATTTTTCCCCCTGGAGGCATTTCTGTGCTCATGAAAATCTTCAATTTATATTCAATGGAAAGATCTCGCCTTTCTCCATCACTTCCAATTCGTAATTCATCTTGACCCTGCAGGAATAGTAAAATATTTGAAAACGAGTTCCCGTCCCTCACTGAGGGACAGGAGCGATTTTGCTCCTACAGGCCAAAATAACATGATTTTACACATTTTAACACTTCACAAGGCGAAAACAAATCATTTGAAATGCCTAGGATCAAAAATCAAAAATGTCAAAATTTGGTCAAAAATATTCAATTGGACAAAAATTCACATTTCATCTTCAACACTTAGACAAATTTAAGCTCTGCATCAACATTCCAATTGAAAATTAGACCATTCTGGCGAATTCATTGCATTCAAAATTTGCATTCTAGAAAAGGAAATTCAAAAAGCTCCCAAAACCGACTGGATTCAAATCAAAACCCTAAAAAGCAAAGCGAAAACGAGCAAAAAACATGGGTCCCCATTTGCAATGGGGCGATGTGTGAAAACGTCACAACAGGCTGTAGCCATGGCAGAGGAGTGGAGAGCACGAGCAGAGACAGGAGATTTAGAGGCAAATACTGATAGTGACATAGATGTTCCTGATGTTGGTGAGCATGGCATGGTGTCACGGGGAGCGACTATGGTTGCTGAATCATCCAGGACCTACCTTAGACGCCTTCGCAGGGGGCCGGGGCCAGAGGGTGCATGCTCCTCTGAGCCATAGGCTTGTAGTTGTATTTACCTTTGGTATTTGTATGGAACATTTGATGATGATCATATGATGGCATGGATTTTTTATTCCATGATTTTTGTAATATTGTATACATTTGACAATATTTATATATCTATGTTTGTTATTTCCTTCAGCTACAATTTGCGTTTATGCTTATGTGATTGATGTATACTTGTGTATGTAATCAAATGAGCCGAGTTTGATGATGTTATTGTCTTTAAGGTGTAGTCAATAAAAGGGTGCATGAAACAAGTTTTAAATCTTTAAAAATCTCTAAATTTCTTGAGTTTTTCACTTTTTCGAGTCCAGTCGAGTCTAACTCCGAGTCTCGAGTCCGAGTCCGAGTCGGCCTTGTCGAGTCCAAGCCAAGTCCGAGTCCCGTTTCTTTGTGCCAAACACTACGATTTGAATGTAATGCAAAATGTGGCCAAAACGTGAGCCAAAAAGGGATTCAAAAACATCTCCATGAATGTAATACGTGTTTGCCAAAACCATTTTCTCAAAAAACGTGACAACTACCAACGATTTCTAGTAGCATAGAAAGAATGTGGGACGGATCCAAGGGAATAATGCCACAAAAATCGGATTAGTGAGAGTAAAAATGCAGATCGGGTTTTTCCTCTCCAATTACAAGCAAATGTGCCCTTGAAAGATGCAATCGGTTTTTTAAAACCCCTTTACAAGTTTTAAATTGCATTATTTTTCCTTCTCTTGAGCAATTTCGGGTTTCTAGGGAAGAAGAGCAAAAAGAAATAACAAAACAACTTGTAATAAGGAAATAAAATCCCCATTACAAGTTTAAAAAAAACATAAAGGAACATAAAGACTTGTAATAGGGAAACAATCCTCATTCAAGTCTAAAACAACACAACATAAATAAAAAAAACTTTTAATAGGGAAATAAAATCCCTATTACAACTAAAAGCAACACATAAAAACTTGTAATAGGGAAATAAAATCCCTATTACAACTAAAAGGAATAAAAACATAAAAACTTGTAACAGGGAAATAAAATTCCCATTACAAGTAAACATAAGACATTAAAAACACTTTAAAAACTTAAAAAGACTTTTAATAGAGAAATAAAATCCCTATTACAACTTAAAAGCATAAAGTAGGAACTTTTATGAGAACTGACAAGTTCTCATTAAACTTGTAATTTTAAATTCACTTGCAATTTGTCTAAAAAGTTCCTACAACAACTTAAAAGACAAAAAGGGAAAAGGGAAAATAAAAAGCAAGTTACAAGTTACAAGTTTTAAATAAAGCGCACTTCTAATTGTTAGAAAAAAACCCTGCAACACAAAAGCATAAAGGAAACTCATAACTTGCAATAGAAAGAAAATTTCCCACCTGCAGTCAGGAAGAAAAAACCCGAAATTGAAAGAAAGACATAGCAAACGAACTCGAAACGTGATGAAATTTGAAACATGAATCGAGGATGGACCAAAGATCATTCCAATTCACTGAGGAGCAAATTTTTTTGCCTCGGGAAGCATTCCTTATGAGTAAAATCTCCAATTTGCAGTGGCTGCTCTGAAACCTAAAATTGAACAAAAGGCTATGAAAACCAAAACTCACCAAAACCTGGAAAATGATGGCAAAGACACCTCCCAATGATTTGATACTAACAAATGTGAGTTTTGCACCTGATAAAATGTGCCTTGGAGACATAGATGACACATTTCGAGCAAAAATTTGTAGGGGTTTCACATTTTTGAAAATCCAAAATTGAGGACAACACAAGTTTTAGCATTTCAAATTTCAATTCATTTCCTTTCAAAGAAAGAACATCAACAAACCGTACATTTTTTTAGAAGGAAGTTACAAACCCTACATTTTGTTTTGGAACAAATCCTATATTATTTTTTGACACCAAACCGTACATTTTTTTTGTATTAGCTTAATAATTATAAATGACAATTCACAAATGTTCATTTTTTTTTAATTATGTGTTATTGCAGCAGCCTTGAAGTTTTCAAATCTTTTTTTTCACAATGCCTACTACTAAAACTTATTTAGAAAGGACCCAACTTGGAACATGCTGAAATTTTTCCCAGGCAAAAAAGGAGAGCCAAACTGTAAATATTGCAAAATAATTTTTCATGGAGGAATTAATAGATTGAAATACCATCTTGCCCACATATCTGGACATGATGTTGTGTTTTGTTGGAAGTCACTTTTTGAGGCTCTTTGTGAGGTTCAACCGTGCAAGTGCAATTAGAAACATCTGAAATGCAAAAGGAATCAAGAAAAGGCAAAGGGAGGAGTTTTTCGAGCATTGGTAGTGCTGGAGAGGTCTCTTCCATGCCTCCATTTCGTCCCAGTGCTAGTGCTTACGCTAGTGTTGGTGCTAATGCTCACACTAGTGTTGGTGCTACTACTAGTGGAGTATTAGCATTGGTCCTAGAGTTCGTAAATCTAGGATGGATTTATGTTTTGTGCCACACACTACTACTCTTGGTGCCCAACCGTCGCTTGAGAGCATGAGTTGGAACAAGGAGTTACATGATGCAGCTAGACGTGTAATTGGAGACTTTTGGTACTATTGCACCATTGCATTCCATGTAGCTAGGTAATTCTTTTAAAATTTATAGTTTGATTATTTGTCTCATGAATTTTTATATTTAGATGTATGTCGAATTCAAATTTAAAGTTAAACTCTCCATTTTGCAATACTTATTTGATTTGTTTGTGACATGTGTTAGGTCTCCTTATTGGCAAAATATGGTTGATGCCATAACTATTTGTGAGGTGGGGTTCAAGGCCCCTAGTGAAGATGACTTAAAGGGCCCAATTTCGACACAAATGGTGGCTAATGTAAAAGCCATGTTTGGTATGGAGTGAAGGTTTGCACCATCATGACCGATGGTTGGACCAATAGAAGAAATAGGACGCTGCTGAATTTTCTTGTTTTTTCCACAAGTGATTGATCATTGTACTTCCCTCAATGCATTGAATAATTTGAATTATGATTCAGTGGTTAATATTTTTAATTTATGATTTATTGAATCATTGATTTTGCTTCTTTTTTAGGTGGCACCATGTTCATCAAGTCAATTGATGCTTTAGGACATACAAAAAATGTCACATACCTTTGTGAGGCTATAGAGGAAGTCATACTTGAAGTGGGCGAGGAGAATGTAGTTCAAGTGGAGATTGATAATGCACCCAACATTATTTTGGTCTCCATGTGCTGCCCATTGCCTTGACCTCATATTGGAGGATCTTGGGAAGCTTCCATGGATCAAAACATGTGTGGTTGCGGCCGAAAATATTTGCAAATCACACATAGGTTCTTAGCCTTATGTGGCAATACACGGGGTAGAGGGAGCTGGCTCGTCCTTGTATTACTAGATTTGCTACTAGTTTCATCACATTACAATCCTTGATTAGGTCAAAGACAGCTTTGAGGCGTATGTTTGTTGGTGAGGAGTGGACTTCCTCATCATATGCTACGACCACTGCAGGGATTGATTTGGCAAATTCCATTTTTGTGGAGCCAAACTTTTGGGTACCTTGTGTAGAGATGGTGAAGGTAAAATTTAATTCTACATTATGTTTTAATTTTTATTCATATTTTTCTTTTATTTGCTTATTTTCATTCACACTTAAGTTAATGGCTCACAATATTTGCAGTTCATCGAGTTGTTGGTAGTTCTCCTAGAGTTGCTAATGGGGAGAAGCTTGCAATGGGCTACATATATAAGGGCATGGATAGGGCCAAGGAGGCCATTAGATTAGTCTATGAGGGAGTTGAGGGTAAGTATTGTCTCATTTGGGAGATCATTGATAGGATAAGGCACCTCCAACTTCACAAGCCTGTTGCCGGGAATAATCATTATGTTATGTTGTCATATTTTGTTTATGTTGTCGTCGGTAATAATGAGTTACGACAGTCAGTTAGTTAGTCGTCCCGAAGGGCAGTTGGACGCGACGGTTGGTCGCACCCCTTCGGGTATTATATATTGCATACCTTTCCTTCTTAGTATCATCATGATAGTTGTGTTTGATGTAATGTTATAAGCACTTGATGTACATGGACTGTTGAATTAATACAGAGACTGGTTATTTAATATATTTCCATTATGTTCTGTGCATTTACTGTCTGCATTTAATCGTTTACCCGTATGAGGCAAACATTTGGCGCCGTTGCCTAGACGTACTCGGGAACGGAAGATGCGGATGGCGCACGGACACGATGGGCCTACCCATTGGTGAGATAAACCCAGAGGCCGACGACGCGCAAACCGAGCTCTACAACGGAGAAGACACTGCGACGAGGGAATTTTCAATTCTGCTCCAGGTAGCCATCGAGACATACGTCCGACGAGAGGCCACGGAGGCGGAAATCCCACCAAGTGCCATGTGGACAGTGCTGGAGGTTAGCCCGACAGTAAATCGGTTGATGAACCATCTTCCCCGGTTGCTTGCACAGGCATCGTTGGCACAACAAGCTCGCCTGAAGGAGATTGCCCAGGAAGAGCGACGCCAACAGATCCTTCAATAGTACGAAGATAGCAGTCGACGGGAAGCGGAACGGGATGGCACCAGGCCAGGAAGGAATCGAACCTTGAACCTTATATATTCAAATAAAAGTGTCATTGACACGAGTTGTATCTGACGAAATGAATTAATAAAGACGCGTTTTGGTTTATGTATTGTGAATTATGGAAATGTACGGCAATTAATGCCCAACCTATTGAATAAAGATAGAAATAAAAAAGCAGAAACGGACGAGTGGGAGGCCGCGTAGAGGGCCTTAATTCTAGAACAAGTAGAACGTAGACAGAGGTTGAGGCAACTTGCCGAAGGACGACCTACCGAAGGGAACCAAGGAGGTGTCATGGAGGGTGCAGAAGCCGAGGGAAATTTCTACGCGTTGCCAGAACATCGTAGGGTGCGGAGCCACGAAGAGTTTCTGGAGGAAACAAGGTTACAGTGGAATCTAGTTGAAGAGACTCGGGATCAGTTTAGAAACTTATCCCTTATGCCGCGAAGTGAGGATCACCAGAGGGAGCCAGGAGTGGGTGCGGGTGAGAATGGAGGGGAGGACAACCGTACAGTTGCAGGTGCCACACACAGTAGGCAAAGCACCGTACCTCCAGTCACCCACGCAAGACACACCACCGGCGCCGGAGGGAGCGACGCACAGACGCAACCACAACCACCTCCAGGAAGACGACCCCCCTCGATGGCGGGCAAACAAAAGTTGCCTAAATTCAATGGAGATGGCAACGATGACCCCGTACGACACTGTCGTACATGTGAGACAATATGGTCAGCCAACGGGGTAGTTGACAAAGCGGATTGGCTGGTGCAGTTCCCTGCCACCCTGAGAGGAGTAGCCATTGATTGGTACTCTGATGTGGACAAAACAAAGGTGGGAACATGGGATGACCTACTGAAAGCTTTTGAGAAGGAGTTTCGACTCCTTCTAGATGATAATGAGATCGTGGCGGAGATACTAAGTACAAAGCAGGGAAAGCACGAAACAATGCGAACATACAGCCGACGATTAAAGGAATTACTGGGGAAGATGGAGAACCAGTCGGCTGATGGACTAAAGAAGAGATGGTTCGTGGAAGGGTTGCAGTAATCCTTGCGGAGGAAGATGAAAATTGTACCGCCCACCTCATAGGATGACGCATACAATCGTGCGATGGACTTGGAAAGTGAAGACAAAACATCGCGGAAGAAAAAGGACAAGTCCTCAGGAGAAGAGGAGTCCTCGGGAGAAAGCAGTAGTGACAAATCATCAAGTAAGAAGGTGCAAGCGCTTCAAAAGGATATGCACCGTATGTTGAAGGAATTTAAGAACATGAAAGGAAGCACGAGCAAAAACGAAGACGTGTGGTGCACTCATTGTAAGGAAGAAGGTCACACAAAGGGCATCTACCCGAAGAGGGCATTTTGTGAAATTTGCCAAGTGATGGGACACTCCATCAAGGAATGCCCATACAACATGAAAACTCGAAGTAAGCAAATGAGCCAAGTGTTGTTCACTGAGCAAGCCACAACATCCGCACTAGCGGGTACGACCCAGCAAACCAACACAACAACATCATCTTGAGGTTACCGGGACAACAGACGCGGTGACGGAAGGAATAACAACAATAACAATAACGGAAGCTGTATCCAGTATGACGCCAAGGGTCGGCCAATGATCCAATGTAGGGCCTGTAATCATTGGGGGCACTTCACCCGTGATTGCATGAAGGAAGCCACCCCTCAGCACCTCTGTCGATGGTGTGGGCCAAGCGACCATGAGGACGCAAATTGCCCAAAGGCAGGGGTTAATCTCCTCAACATTGAGAAGGCTGAGAAGACTGGTGAGAAAGAAGTACTGGCGATCACCCGCGCTCAGACGAAAAAGGCCACTTATCCTGACCCCCGTACGGAGAAGGAGAGATTACGGGAGGCAAAGGCCAATATTGGACGTGAGATGACGGCCGAACGACGGAACAACAAGGTGGTGAGTACATCATCCCGTACGGAAGCTGAAAATAACATCATTGGGCAAGTATTGCAGATGGAAGTACCTATAAGGGTAAAGGACCTTCTAGAAACAATGCCATAGCTAAGAACCACCATTTTTAGTTCCATACAAACCACTGCTTAGGCAACTTTGCATGCCACACGAGCAGAAGTTCCGGTCAGCCCCTCTGCTGACCCAATGTTGTTGGCCTTAAATAGTGGTCAGCATCCTGTTGTAGTAGAGATGGGAATTCTCGGGGCTATCCTCAAGGACACCATCGTGGATGGAGGTTCGAGGGTGAATGTACTGCCAGAGGATACGTGAAGAAGCTGGGGAAGCCAACACTATGGCCACCCACGTTCAACTTGGTAGGTGCAAACCAACACGGCATCAAGCCACTCGGCACCCTGATGGCCCAGCCGGTCACCATCAGCACACAACCCTTCATACTAGATTTTGTGGTAATCCCACTCAAGAAGAAGGGGTACGACGCCATCTTAGGCAGAGGGTGGATGGTTACAGCAAAGGTGAACCACGACTGGAAAAAGAACACCTTTTCTATGGAGAAAGGGGGGCGGAAGTACACCATTGATTTGAGGACCCAGGTTGTCAGCGAGGAACTGGCATCATCTTCGGAATCGGAGGGTGAAGGAAAAGGCGACCTGAGGGACGAAGGACGGGGCTGCAAGGAGCCCAAAGACGAAGGGATTCTCAAACTAGGAGAGTGCTCCGAGGATGAGACGGGGTCATTGAACGGGCTCTTCCACTGGCAGATGGAGGATTACGAAATGTTCCAAAGCTACAGGCTCGAAGTAGAGGAACCAGAGCAAGCAACAGAGGAGGTGTACTTGCTGGAATACAGAGAATATTGGAAGGGAGATGCCCCAAGCCTCGGTGACATAGATAATCCTAAGATCATTTGTGTCGGCAACGATTGGAACCCTGTGTGGAAGGCCGCAGCCTTCAAAATCTTTATTATTCTTCTTCTTGTTATGTACGGGAAGGAGACCGTGGTCCCTGTAGAATTTGTGGTTCCAGGTCTTCGAATGGCCATTGAAAATAGACTTGCCACCAACGGATCCAAATTGAAACCCTACCACGAGAAGCGCGCAGGGGACCTGAGAGGCCGGAAGGACACTCGAGAGTCCGGAGGAGAACCCGATAGGATGGAAGGGGACCTGAGAGGCTGGGCAGGCGACTCGAGAGGCATGGGAACGAAGTGGGAGACTCTCGAGCGAGGCAAACCAAGAAAGGGCGATCCCAGAGGCACGAAACTCGAGCTGAATCTGGACACTTAAAAAAAAACAAAAAAAAAACAAAGGGACAAAAGAAAAAAAAGAAAAAAAGAAGAGAACCACGGTGGAATCACCGTACAGTGGGACCACCGGCGTTGGAACCACCGTGCGGTGGCAACACCGACGATGGGGCCATCGGCGGTGGAACCACAATGTGATGGCAACACCGGCGGTGGGACCACCGTGCGGTGGATACCACGCAAGAAATAAAACACGCAGCAGCCCCAAACGCACAGGCACACAAACATGCACTCCGCCCAACAACACAACGCACAAGCACAGGAAGGCATACGTAGCCATACACAGCCATCCAGGAGGTAGTTAAGCGTTCGGCGTGCAAAAGGGGGCCCGTACAGTGTGTATGGTAGACGGTTGGTCGTGTATTCCGTATGGGGTGATCCGTACTGGGAGGTTGTATGGCTGGGGTGCCATCGGGGACATTACAGGAAAAATAAACAAAAAAAAACGACGACGATCAGATTGAAAAATCATTCGATGACATTTGGAGCCAGGACGCTGAAAATATTAGAGTGGTGAAGAAGGGTTTTGACATCTTAAAATATCACAGAAATGATGCGTGCCATGGACTTTCGTGTGGTTCTGATGCTGCCCCCGGACCCCGCTAGGGGAGTTGCCCCTCGACCCCGCTGGGGGCACTGCCCCCGGACCCCGCTAGGGGAGTTGCCCCTCGACCCCGCTGGGGGCACTGCCCCCAGACCCCCAGTTTATTTTTGAGTTGCAATACACTTTTTGGAGTTGGGCGAAGGGCATCAGAGAAGTCATGATAAGTGTTGGGTTGTCCCATACTGTGAGAAAGAAGCCTGCAGCTAAGCATTGGCGGGGAAGTCATAAGCCGTAGAGGGAGACGAATTTGGAGGTTGCGAAAAAACAGAGTTTGAGGGAAGGCATTGCAAGAACGCGAAGTCATACAGCACCAGAGAGTTATTCAGTTCAGTTATCAGCCTTTGGGGAGTGTGATGGAGGATTTGAGGTGTCTCCTAGTCTTTGTGCCAGAAGGTTGTGGCCACTTCCAGGCATGAATGGTACGCTTTGAGGAACTCAGAGTATGTCTCGGCTGGACGTGAGGTTGCCTTGGTGGATGCACAGAGGGCTCGGGAGGAGCTGACCACCAGGTTGGAGGCAGTACTAGCGTGAGACTTAGCTCAGCGTACCCAGGAGGTTGGATGCCAAGAGGGCAGCGCGGGTGGCTATCGAGGACAAATTGGCTAGGGAGACAGTATCATTTGAGTAGCAGTTGATGGAGGCTGAGACTGAAAAGCATGTTTTGTAGACAAGTTTGGTTTAGGCATAGGAGGACTGTGATGTCAAAGGAAGCACTAATGGTGAAATCCGCACTTGAGCACCGGATGGTAGCAGAAAAGGGTTTTCAGGCGAGGATGCAGCAGGTGTATGAGTTTCACGCTCGACTAGCGTTCGCAGTTCCTGCAGTTCTCTACCTTGGTTTTGTTTAATGTCATCTCTATTTTGTATTAAGTCGTCCGGAGATGACTTCTTTTCTTGGGGGGGATGATGTTGCCAGGAATAATCATTATGTTATGTTGCAATATTTTGTTTATGTTGTCGTCGGTAATAATGAATTACGACAGTCAGTTAGTTAGTCGTCCCGAAGGGCAGTTGGACGCGACGGTTGGTCGCACCCCTTCGGGTATTATATATTGCATACCGTTCCTTCTTAGTATCATCATGATAGTTGTGTCTGAAGTAATGTTATAAGCACTTGATGTACATGGACTGTTGAATTAATACAGAGACTGGTTATTTAATATATTTCCATTATGTTCTGTGCATTTACTGTCTGCATTTAATCATTTACCTGTATGAGGCAAACAAAGCCCCTCCATGCAGCCACTCATTTCCTCAATCTGATATTTTAATTCTGCTTTGATTTCAAAGTGGATGAGGAGGTTCTTAATGGGCTCTACTTAGTGATAGAGTGGATGTCACTTGGTGATACCAACCATATGGTCCATGAGATAGAGGCCGTTTCTAATGCATAAGGAGAGCTCTTTTCTTGTCAAATGTGCAAAGGTAATCAAACGAAATTGCAGCTAGGTAAAAATATATTTAAGGGCTTAATTTAGGTTTAAAAATGTAAGAAATTTTTCCTCTTTCTATATTATTAATAAATTTTGAAACTTGAAACTTGAAGTTGGAAATGAGATTGATTTTTTTTTCTTTTTCTCATCTTAGATAGATGGTGGAAAATATTTGGTGCTAAAACACCAAATTTTCAAACGATAGTTATTCACATATTGAGCCAACCATGTAGTTCTTTGGGTTTTGAGTGCAATTGGAGTATGTTTAAGCACATACACTCCAAGAGGTACAATAGACTATCTGTGGAGAGGTCGAATGATCTAGTCTATGTTCATTACAACCCTTGTCTTTGACATAGACATGTTTTGGAGCATTACTCCACCCTAATCACACTAGAGGAGATCGATTTAGAATCTGAGTGGATCACTGAGGCTATGGATCCTGTCTTTAGTGACAAGTACCTTGATTGGGTTGACCAAGTAGATAGAGAGGGTGAGGCTATACCCATGGCAGAGGAGGATAGAGAATGGGCAGACATAGGCACAACTGATGTTAGTGAGGGTGGCATGGAGTCACAAGCAGAGATCATGGCCATTGCATCATCCAAGACCTACCTTAGATGCATTCATAGGAGCGATGCAGGCTCATCTGAGCTATAGAATTGTAGTTATTGTTTTGATATTTGTTTGGAACATTTGATGTCATTTTTGAGTTTTGTATAGATTTGGCAATATTTATATATCTAAATATGTAATTTCCTTGAGATACAATTTGCATTTATACTTGTGATCGATGTATATTTGTGTATGTGATCAAATTAGCTTCTATTTGATGACGTTCTTCTGTCTTTAAGGTTTATTTAATAAAGGGTGCATGAAAAAAGTTTAAATTTCTTGGGTTTTTCACTTTGCCGAGTTTGCGTTGAGTTTTTTTGCCGAGTCCCAAGTCTCGAGTTGAGTCACCTTCGCCAAGTCCGAGTCTTGTAACTATGTGTTCTACTGTTAATGATAAAGCATAGCTTGAAATGAAAAGACCACAATGATATAATATTAGATAGAAAAGATGCTGCTACATTCAGATTACAAAGATGTTTTTATAGAAAGATCTGATTTAGAAAAATGCAGAGGTAGAGGACCTAATTTTTTGACCTTTATTTGCATAAATGGACTGTCACAGTAGACATTACATTGTTCTTATATCTCTGAATAATTATGGAAAAGTTTAGAGCCACTTGCAAGTGTTTGAAGTGGTCCAGGAACCTTCTAAAACTAGAAATGATCAAGAAGAACATCCACAACCTTGTTTGGAACTAATTGGAGCCTGTTTGAAGACTAAAAATCACACAACTAACTAGGAAACTCAACACCTTCAATCTGAAAGTGTTTGACTTGAATAAACAACAATAATCTTCATTGACTTTGCCCAAAATGGTCTTCAAAACCTTACACTTAGGATTGGATGAATCTGTAGAACTATACTTATTCCACGACCAACCATGTACTGTCCCCTTAAAAAAGTCTAGCCGAGTCATGAATGAAGAGTTTGCAACCCAAAGTCAAATCATACCTCCTCCTTTATTACTAACAACATTAATTAATTATTTAATCAGTTCTTGACCGGATGTATTTCTCTCGGTAGAATTAGTAATGAAGAATGGCAGCACCATTTCTTAATTTACTTAGACATCTATTATTATTCAAGTCAACTTGGCAACATTGGATGATATCTCCGTATTCTACTTTGGGTGATGACAAAGGAATAGCATGTCAATACCTTAATGGGCAACTATTACATCTTATCTTCTTTGTTTATTATTTTGCAATCTATATCTGGTCTTGAAGATACATCTAACTTTACAAGAAATGAACAATGGATTCTTCCTAATTTGAGAATATTATTTTATTGCTTTGAACTCCATGTTTTTCCCAACTTCTACAACTAAGGCGAATTATATTCATTGGATAATATTCTTCCTAGTCTTGCACCCCAAAAGCTTTTCTTTAACTCCCACGAATTGCAAGTGTTTACGGCAAATCAAGACAATATTGCCTCCTTTGATAGTCAATTTAGAAACTCTAATCGTATTTGAGACGTCAACCCCTTGGTCACTGAATACTCAAGTACCCATTGCTAATGATAAATGATATTTGATTTTAGCATGATTGCAACAATTCATATATTGATTGCTAATGACAAAAGTGTGTTTGTGAATGCATGTGCACAAGCAATATATTGTTAGCATAATTATGGAACCAGCTCCAATATAAGGGAATGGAATATATGACATTTCTACTAAACTCTTAAGATGAGAAGCTGAATATGACCATGACCCAACCTAAAGTAGATAGACAATGTTTGACATTCACCACTGGCATTGTATTATCATATTACTCACCAATTTTTCATGAATCAAACTCGCCATCTCTATACCTTGTAATAATAAGGGTGTTAGAATAATTAGGAATTTGGCATGATAATAGCTATATTATACTGTTATCAGCTTTCTCCAGGATCAAACCTAACCCTCGTATTGTACAGAGGTAAAGTATCATCTTGCCGTAGGGTTGAAACCAGCTTTGTTACAACGATAAGAATAAAGTACATCCCAATCTATAAGATTAGTATTGACTCTCTTCTATTGTGGAAGTAAGTGGTCACTTCATCTCACAATAGAGGAACTTACAAGCATCAGACATAAATCTTGTCCATACAATTATATATATGAAGTATTCCAATTTGAAAGTAAACAGGAATTCAGTTTCTTGCATATTTCTACTTTTTCTAGCTAATATATTTCTGTCAAATATGGCTTTATTAATTTAGTTACAAATATATTAAAACAACAATAGCATATTATTAACTACATCAAAGCTAGATAAAATTTAGAATTAAGTTCTCTTAAAAAACTATTCACATTGTAGGTTTTTGAATTTGTTCATTGACCTATTTCTTCTTTCGCCTTTTATACTTAATATTTGTTTTCTAATACTTATGGGCCATGACAATATTTTTCCTGCAGAAAAAGTACTTCCTTTGAATTTATTATTTATTGTATTTTTACAGTCTTATTATCCATTTCAGTAATTTATATGCATTAGTTCTTTGATTTCAATTTCAACAACCCATCATAGGCAGATCGGTCACAGTGTGGGTTTACAGTTCCTCTCTCTCTCTCTCTCTCTCTCTCTATATATATATATATATATATATATATATATATTTGGCTATCCCTGTGTGCCACAGTTTGTTTGCATGCTTAGCTTGTCATTGTAGATTTCATTTGAAAAGCTGTTTCAACATCCTGTACGTTAATCAACTGGAATTATTATATGTTTCGCTTCATATATATTTCCTGACTTCCGCAAGGACATGAATTTGATTGCATTACAATATTGAGACTTCAAAATAAAGCCTGTGAAAAAGAAACTGAAAAAGGTTTTAAACAGTTTACTGGTGGTCATCCATTATTTTGTGGCTGACTCATCTATATGTATAAAAAAGTATATGGAGCCTTCTAAACTTGATTTGGACATTATGAGGTACATTCCCTAGTAAAAGACGTTAATACAAAATCATTGAAATGTTTGAGTTCTATTGTACTATCTTTAATAGGTGCAACTGTGGTAGCAGTTATTCAGCTGCATTACTAGCAAGATATTGTATAAGATTTTGCTTAAGGTTGCATGCCTTAACACTGAGGAAAAGAAAACATTGAAAATTTTGGAATCTTTCTATTTTTCTTAGCTTTGACAGGAACTTGTGTATATCCCACTCACTGATCCCTAGTCTATCTTATAAATAATTACAGACAACCCTCTGGATTGGTCCTGTCACAGTCTGGCCTTCACAGAATCAGTACCACGTGTCACTACATTTCATGAGATTTTTGAGTCAACTTAAAGCAAGTGGATGTACCATTATCGTTATTGGGAAGGAAGCTTACAATTTTCTCAAAGAAGCATCATGTTTGTCTTTAGTTCATCCAATTTTTAAACATGGGGCTGCTGTCTTGGAATTTTTGAAAGGAAATACGCTTGCTGGAGTTGCAGCTCTAGATCGTGTATGTTTCCTCATCATTTTTTCTTCCATATATTGTTGCTAATTACATTAATGTGATTTACGGCATCTTAAAACATTGAGTGTCAGGAAAACAATGTATTTTGGTATTTAGATCTAAATTATTGACAAGTGATATTAAAGTCAATGTGTTTTTGTTTTCCTCTAAGAAGTTCAATAAAGTTTTACAATTGTGACTGATGTTCAATGATGGATATCCAAGAACTCAACTGCTATTTTTTGTAAATGTTGTTAGCAAAAAGGACTTTGTACTGCACTGTCCAGTTTTTTGTTTTCAGTTTTGCTGCAAGATTAGGCTCAAGCAGGCTTGGGCAGCCACTGTAACAATTCAATACATTTTAATGGGATTCAACTTGGGTTGTGTTGGACTCTTATGGTATTGTGAATGTAATGTGGAAAGCTCACAATACAATTCCATTGCATTGATCTCTGCCATCCTCATATCTCTGATGCTGACTTGTGCAGCATTGTATCTAATACTCTTCATTGTATTGATTGTCCATATCTTCCAATTGCGTATTGTTGTGCGTTATTCACACCCCACCCCATTTTAGATAGAGGCCCCCCGTTTCAGTTTGGTCTGTCTCCAGGAAGAAGGAGAGCTCTACAAATGAAATTTGTTTCTTTTTACAGTCTCCTAATCTGCCGAAATTGCCCCCCGACTCCTATAGTCGCCATCAACCCGAATTTGCAAAACAGTCAAAACCCCAAGTTTCACAAAATGGCACAAACTTGCCTGTAATCCTGACTTTACCTAGCAGAAGGAAACAAAACAATTGGATTTTAAAAAATCGTAAAAATTTGAAAATAGACACAAACTACAGTTTTTTTAAAACTTAAGGGCATTTCCATAGCATAGAGATATAGAGAGTAAATAAAATAGAGTTTAACCCATGAATTGTAGAAAATAGATTTTGTTGTTTATATTCAGATTGCTGATTACATAGGCAAATATTCATTTAACTTACCTTCATTGTGATTGAGACAAGGAGTTTAACCCATGAATCGTAGAAAATAGATATTTGTTGTTTATATTCATATTGCTGATTACATAGGCAAATATTCATTTAACTTTTTAAAATGACAGTCACCAAATACACCAAATAGTTGTCTAAGTCTGAGATCAAAGATTAGCTAATTGTATGAACTAGCTGAGATCAAAATTTATCAGATAGAGATCCAACAATCATTAGGAATTTAGTAAAAGTGGAAGCCATTTTGAAGTGATCCAAGACTTTCATTGTGATTGAGGCAAGGAGTTTTCTAGGGGTAGTTCAATATTTGAGAAAGCTTATCAAATCATATTCCATAGTTGCAATGCTTTATATTCCCTGATGGCAATTGGTAAGTCTTTTATATGGGGTAGAATTCAACAAAAGGCATTTGTTTAGCTAAAGTAAAAGATTAGCAAGTCACGGGTTTTGGTAATACCAAGCTTGCAACTACTATTTTGGCAACACCAGCTTGCAACTACTATTTTAGGTGGAGACAAATTTTAATGATTATGTGTTGGAGGATCTTTTATTACAACTATGTAAGCTTGTTTGTTGTCATTCAAATCTATTTCATGGAGCACTTTGATATATTGCTCACATAATGAATTGTATGTCTTTGTTTGAGGAAAAAATTAACTATATATTTTATAAATAAAAAATCATATATCTATATCTATATATATTAAATATGTCTTTGAATGTTTAGTGTTGTGGTAGAAAAATGTCATGTCCCCTCCTTGATCGTTATATATAGCCTAAATGAGGCAAGTATTACTATTGATTAATATAATGATTAACAAATGATTATTTGAAATTTATTTATTTATTAAATAAATTATTTAATTAATATATATTAATATTTATTTTTGAAATGTGATAAAGTCAATTATTAAAATGATGTTAATATATTAAATAATGTTAATATATTAAAATAAGAAATAAATCATTAGATATTGTTAATTTATGTTAAATAAAAGTTAATATAAATAAATGATTAAAATGTTAATATATTTAATATATAAAATAATAAAGAAAAAGTATTATTAAATTAAAATGTTAATGGAAATAAAACTTTGTATAAACGAAAGTTTAACTATGAAAACAACGACATAGTATAAAGGACACCACGGTGGCCCCCCCCCGCGGGGAGTGGTGGGACGGGGGCTGCGACCATCGTCATGCCCCTTCTTGCGGAAGGGACCCCGTGGTGGGTCGCGACCCTCCCCCACCACGTGGTATAAAGAAGACTTCCATGGAGTAAAGGAGGCGAATAGGAGGGAAGGACGGAAAGTACGGAACTAAAACTATAGTCTTCAATCTGCAGATGACAACCTACATCTACGCACTTCAAACAGCAGGCTGCGGACTGCGAACAGGTAAGAGGTGTTATGGGTCATAGGGTATATATGTGTGTGGACGTGTGTGCCACACACACACATATATTAAGGCATATTTACGAATATATATATTACTCAATATTTACTTATGTGTGTAGCAATAAATATAGGGATGCATGCAGAATATTTATGTATATCTAGGATCAATAAAGAGGATTAAGGAATATGTAAATGTACAAGTAAATTATGGAATGAAAAATGATAATGAATTGTAAAATGTAATATGATTGATGTGACTATATGATGGAGGCTATAGGGGGGAAATTCCCCTAGCCTAATGGAGGGATTATGATAATCCCTGGTAGGTAGTATATACTGAATATCTATATGCATATATGTTATGGCTTGGTTGACAAAGTTCATCCAAGAAGAGACGGATCTGGCCGGTCCTCTCTGGTAGACTTGGATGATGAGATGCATCATCCAAGGCAAGGAATTGATCATATATGATGGTCTTCCTTGGTATGGCTTGGGTGTAAGAAATTACATCCAAGACAGGAATCGAATTAATCTTCGATTTCTTGGTATGGCTTGGGTGTAAGAAATTACATCCAAGACAGGAATCGAATTAACCTTCGATTTCCTGGTATGGCTTGGAACCAAGATGGGTTCCAAGAAGGCGAGCCTCACAGCCGCCTAAGGACATGTCCCAGTACTGCACTCGTATCCTTTTTATTAAATAAGAATTGAGATTAGTGTTAATTAAGTAATTGAAGTTTAATTGCAAGTTAGATTAGTTATATATATATTTGTTGTATTCTAACATTCTGTTTTGCAGGACAGTGATCTCTAACTAGTAGGGACATTACAAAAAAGTCCATTGGTGAGGTAGGCATCAAGGTTCAAACCCCTACTGGGCCACTGAGCTCGTGGGCTTTCTACCTTTGTTGGGTTGTTGAGCTCATGGGTTTGAACAAGTGAAGTGTGTGGAATGATGAATCCCTGGAAAATGGACAAAATAACAAACTTCTTCAACGTTGATTCCACATTGACTTTGATTTTGTCTCAGACCAACCCTATTTCTAAGCAATTCAGTAATTTCACGCGTTTTTTAGGGTTTTGCAAGTTTTTACAATGATTTTTTTTCACTTTTTTGCCATTTTGAGGGTTTTTAACATGATTTAACATGATTTAACATGATTTAAATGCAAAAAAACTTTAAAAATTGGGTCAACTCTTGGTCAAGGATTTTTTCATGAATCGGGATTTTTTCGAGGAATAAATCGGCTAGCTCAAGGATTTAGGATTAATTGGGTATAATCACGATTTTTTGCAGACCATTGCTTCATTGGTCTTGACTACACCAATTCACACAAGAAACTTGAATCATCAATTTAGTATTGGAAAATTAATTAACCCGCAACATGGAATGATTTCAATAACCATTACTCACCAATGTAGAAGTTAGATATAATTGAACCATGTTTGAAGAATCTTCCACATTTTGCTGCCATAAAACATGCAAGTGCTGAAAATCAATCAGCTCATTAACTGATTTTGTCAAAATCAGCATTAACTGTTGGGGCCATAGTTGAACTACGCAACAAAACCAAAAACTTGCCAAGGCTCGAAAAAAAAACTCTACAAAAACTCGGCAAGAAACTCAAGAACTTAAAAAATTGCTTAAATTTAATTAGAAATGCATTTTTTTTTGCAAAATTCAATGAGATGCATCCAATTAGTCAATAAATGAGTACACAAAAGAAACAAGGTGAATCTAGATATATTTAATTGATTTAAATGCAAAGCGGGTACAAAATCACATCCTCGTGAGGAATGGTGATGGTTGGAAGAAAAATAGTTAATAGTTTTTGTAAAACTAAAAGTAAATACATCAATACAATTACATCTTTCTCTTCCCAACTCTAGTAAAAACAAGGGGAGAGGTAGAACTAGAGGGTCTAGTCTTAGAAGTCTGTTGTGCCTGTGCCTCCTCGCTCTGTATGACTGGCTGTGGGTCGACCTCCATCCTATTTGTAGCTTTACCTCTAGCTGCTCCTGGCACTAGCAATGAATTCTCATCCTCCTCATCCTCCTCATCCTCCTCAATGTCATCTAGTGTGAATCCAAATCCATCCCCCTCCTCCATAGCCTACCTCTTCAAATCATAGATGTCATCCTCGATAAACAATGGAGGTTGCTCCTGTGAAGTCCAATCACTATAAGAATCTATATCATCCAAATCAATTGGACCAGTTGGTGTTTCCTCGACCTTCCTTATATGCAATCAAAGATTATATTGCACAAAGAAAAGGTCATTGAGGTGTTTTTGAGCTAACTTGCTCTTGTTCTTCGTGTGGATGGCCTCGAACAAGCTCCAATTGCGCTCACAACTAGATGAACTACAAAGTTGGCATAAGATTCTAAGGGCAATTTTTTTTAGATTTGGGGTATTTCCACCCCAACTTTGCCATCAAGCATCTGCAAAATAAAATATTGAAAAGTTAGAAAGCAAAGTGAAAAGTGAAAACTTATTTTATCAAATTATCAATTACTTTAGTTTCCAAATATTATACCTGGGGTTTGAGTGGTTCTTCCTCTCTTGGCCAACTCTGAAGAGAATAGCTTACTCCTTTCTTCCTCGTAATTTTGGAGTTCGGCCACAACAAGGTCTCTCACCTTAACCTCAGTCATCATCCTTTGAATGCATGTAGTGAGGCCCTCCATGACCTCTCCATTGGGATTTGATTAAGAATCGTCTAACATAAATGAGGGTTGAGGTAGTACCCTGTTGCATGAATGGGTTGGTGGAGCTGATTATTCCATCTCTTATCAATAATTTCCTAGATGGGATCAAATTTGAGTCTACCCCCCTTGTAGTAATTTTTGATATACTCCTTGGCCCTATCCATGGCCTATTAAACATACCCTATTGGGGTTTGATCCCCATCTACCAAGCAGAGAACTCTAACCAAGGGCTCTGACACCTGCAATTGAAAAATACAAATTACAAAGAGATTAATTATTGAAGTTACAAATTAATAATGAGAGATTTGAATCAAGAATAATTAAATATTCAAGTTTTGAAGTTACCTTCACAGTCTTTGTAGCTATTTGTGCAAATAGGTTGTCAAAGACTATGCATGCAACACCCTCTCCTCCAGGCTTCTTTGAATAAGGTGAGTCTATTCATGCTTGACTCACAAACATTTGTTTCAAAGCCGTCAATGCACCAAGAATGCTTTGCAACGTTAAGAAAATTGTTGCAAACCTTGTGACACCCGCTCTTACCAATTCTTTCCCTTGGGTGTGTTCTCTCATCAAGTTTTGAACCCAAGGGTGATTGTAGATATATTTTGTGATCCTCCTTGCATCTTCTACAATTAGTGTCACCCAATCAAGTTTTCTTATGTCCACCAAAAGAAGGTGAAGGACATGTGTTGTACAAGGTGTCCAAAAAAGAGTGGGGTGTCTCTCTTGGAGAATTTTACTTGCTGCCACATATGTTGCATTATTCGTAATTATTTGCACCGCATTGTCAACTCCCACGTCCATGACAATTTGGTCCAACATTAGAGTCAAAGTTTCAACATTTTTCACCTTGTTGGAGTTATCCACTGATTTCAAGAACACCACATTGTTCTTGCAAGCAACCGAAAGATTAATTATGGTGCGGTTTTTGCCATCTGTCCACCCATTGGAAAGAATAGTGCAGCCATATTTTTTCTATCTTTTCTTTGTTCTTCCACCATTTCTCTTTTTCTATCAATTCATTTGTGAGCAACCTACAAGTACAATGTGAAATTAGGTCTTAGCACACAATTTTTATTTAAAAATTAGAAAAATATTTTAAAATGAAATCAAGTAGACTAAGTTACTAAATTCCCACCTAAGTCCTTGCGAGAAGGGGCCTTATATCTTTATCCTGAAATTGTTAATGCGGTAACCAAATTAAGCCAATAAGAATTGTTTGCCACATTGAATGGGATGTTGTTGTACAAAAAGCTAGCACATGCAATGTTTGTTTTCTCATGCACCTCCCTCTTTCATCCAGTTGCCTCTAATGATGGTTGTGCCCCAAGTGTGTTCCTGGGCACAAAATAATTACCTATAGACTATGGCACTGATGGTGATGCAGCAAGTGCTCTACTAGAAGATGCTGAAGTGGTGGCCGAGGTGGTGTTGGGATTGCGGATACATGGACCACGACGAGAGCCCACTATGCCCTAAAGTGCTTCTTCTTCTTCTTCAAGGTCAATTGAAGCACCTTGAGATTTTAGCTGTGGTTGCTCTCATGGCTAGTTTTGCCCTCTCCCTTTGCAACTTTTTCTCTTCCCTAGCTGCAAGCATGGCATTAATGTCTCTTTTTATTTCTTCTGTGGCCCCAGGACATACCGTAGCATCATGTGTCTTGATGCCTGTAAGGTGGTATTTGAGGCAGTTTATGCCTCCATGAAATAATCTTTCACATTTAATGCATATTACCGACCCAAGTTTTGGTCCTTCAAAGGCATACTTCCAAGCCCTATTTCTAGCACCTTTAGGATGAGTGCTGCATATCCAAATGGGCATGCATCTATTGATGGGGTAGATTGTGAAATTGGACCAATTTTATTTGCCATCATACTTCCAAGATCCATCTCTAGCACCTTTAGGATGAGTGCCTACATATCCAAATGGGCATGCATCTACTGATGAGGTAGATCCTGAAGTTGAACCAGTTTTATTTGCCATTATAAAATTATAAATTAATGGTTAACCGTTGTAGCGTCCTAAAATTGCGACACTTGCAATTTCGACCACATTTGGGTCTTCACGATGGCGACGCAACACTGAACCTGAATGGAGACCCCGAAACTTGCTCATGACATCAAAAACTGCATTTCTCAGCACCCTGGCCTGATCCTCCTTGCACCCTGCTGTCCCGGGAGGTGGGACCAGAGCGCCCAGCGCCCTGGTCCCTGGCCCTATTTTGGGCCCGGTCTCCTATGGGACTTCGGGCCTTTTTGTTTGCAAATTGGAAAATAACATTTCCTGGTCGGCCTAAGGTCGGGAAAATCAGTCTTTTAACCCTAATTGACAAGTATATAAACTACATTTTCCTCTCCCATTTGGGTAGATAAAAAAAATGAGGAAGGATAAGTGTACAAGACGTGGAAACGATATTCAAGCATTCAAGCATTCAAGCATTCCTTCAAGCAATTGATCATTCTAAGTCTCCATTCAAGGCTAGGTGTTGCATTCAAGACAAGGATTCAACCATTGAAGAGGAGATCACATACTACAACATACAACATACAACAAACAACAACATCTATACCTTCGCATATAAGGATACAAACATCCTTACAACAAGGTACTAGTACTTGTTTTACATTACAGTCATTTACATTTACAGTACTTCTCATTTCTTGGTTAATTCCAAAACCGGGGTTTGACCTAAGGCAAACCCCTAATCCCTAACCCCCCAATCGTCTTCGCTTTTCTGTGTGTAGGTTGCAGGTACGCGGTTGAAATTGAAGATCTGGAATCCTTGTGCAGAGACGAACAGATCCCCCTTCGTTTCGCGGATTTTTCGGAGGACCGTGTGCACGTCGGGCGCCATCGTCCCGTCAACTTTTGCTCAAATTTGCAGGACAACGCCGTTTTGACATTTTACTGCTAATTCCAGGTCCGCAGCTTCATATCATATCCCTATCTCTATTTATAAGTGAATCTTTCTCACTTTCTATGTATTCCTAGCTTAATCTTTCTATCTACATTCTTTACAAAAGAGGGTATCCTTGATGTCTTAACCCTTGAAACTCATATAGAATCCAATCTTGCATTGCGTGGGATTGGATCTTGTGGGTTTCAACCCCTCTTTTGAATGTAAAGTCCCTCCTAAGTGAAAACCATCAACCCTAGTGACTCTCCCTTCTCTCTCCTCGGAGTTGGGGAGGGGAGAACGACTAGGGTTTGATTTTTCCGCTTTACATTTTGGTGAACCCGACGTGAACATCCTTTCTGATTATTCATAATTAGATCTGAAAATTGGATTCTTTGATTACATTTCCATGTTTGATCTTTTGCAAAATTTTAGAGGTTAATTGCATAAAAACCCTAAATTTTCTTTTTAAGTAATTAAACTTGTGAAATGTTTAATTGTTAATGCTTGTTTCAGATCTGCCCTTCTATTACAAATTATCAATTCATATTTGTGCTTTAATTTTGAGAATTAAGTGGTTAAGTGTCAAAACCCTAATTTTTGAAACTCTCTTGATTCAACCTTTGTCCGACAATTTCACTGATCAAAACACCTCCAAATCGGCTGTAACTTTGGATTCCGCAATAAAATCACAATATCTTTCATCCCTGAAAATTTGGAAAAAAGTTGCGAGGACCGTGTGCACTCCGAGCGCCATCGTCCCCGACATTTTTTCCGAAATTTCGGGAGCGAGATCTTACTGTATTTTTCTGCTAAAATCCAGAATTTTGGCTGATTTTATCAATTTTAACACCTTCAAAATTACAGTCAAAGTTGGTCTAGCGATTGCTTGGATTGAGGCTTCTAATCATTCAAAAATTGTTGAAATTGAAATTTGTGTCAAAATTGTGTTTCTTACAGTCCTAAATCTGAAAAGTGTGGTATCATTCATTCGAAATTTCAGTGATTTATTCAAATTTTTGCAATTTGTGACTTTTGAAATTAAGTGCTTAATTACAACAACTTTGATTTCCGCTTTCAAAATTGAATTTTGCGTGAAATTGAGTCAACCTTCAAATTTCAAAACTTGCATTGCTTTTGGTATTCCCTCTAAAATCATAAAATTCAAAATTTCAGTTTCCCTCTCTTTTTCAAAATTCAAATTTTGCATTTTTCGACAATCTTGGTAGGGTTCAATTTTGAAATTGCAACTTTAATTTGGCCTATCTACAGATCGTAAAATCACTCAATTTTTTCAGGTTAGCTGTAAAATCATCATAACTTTCATCCCTGCAAATTTTGAAAAAAGTTGCGAGGACCGTGTGCACCCCGAGCGCCACGGTCCCGGACATTTTTTCCAAAATTTTGGGAGATTGCCCTGATTGTATTTAACAGCTTAAATCTAGAAGATTGGCTGGTTTTACTGAAATTTGCTACCTCTAAAATTCAGAATCTTCTCTCTCTCTTTAGTGCATGAGTTTTACAACAATAAGCCCTACTTACACTATTCCCGTTAGACGAAGCCTTAGAATTAAGTCTTTCCAAGGTTTAATTACTGAGGAGATGGAACCTAATTTGAATGGTCTTTTTAACGAGGACATGGGTAATTCCTCTAATCCTCTTAATGATGAAGAAGCTCTCCATGAGATTTCTGTAGAACAACTTTCAAAATTGGATAACCAATTTGACGATTTTCGACAGTGGATGTCTCAAGAATACCCTGATAGTCAAGCTCTTCCTTTAATTGAGGGTCT
Organism: Cryptomeria japonica; assembly: GCF_030272615.1. Classification (NCBI taxonomy): domain Eukaryota; kingdom Viridiplantae; phylum Streptophyta; class Pinopsida; order Cupressales; family Cupressaceae; genus Cryptomeria; species Cryptomeria japonica. The sequence goes on along the minus strand of NC_081406.1, from coordinate 373,842,362 downwards.
AAAACGTATGCTTCAAAGTGATAAGAATGGAATTGATATTTTGCGTGGTATTGCACACATTGTGGATTCAAATGTGATGCCTATGAAGAGTTGTGCTGAAACCTTAGGTTATACACAACCTCCTACTCAAGACAATCATTCTATTCCTTTGACGACTCCTATTGCTAGTATACCTACTTTTACATCAAATATAATGACTACTTCAACACAAGACATTCCTCCTATGATCACCAGTCATGGGGGCAATCCCTCTTCTTCAATTAACCCTCTTCCTTCATTCAATCCAACTTCTTCATTCATTCCTTCAATGAGTGTTCCTATTATATCACCACAAATGAACATGACGCAAGGGGGCAATTCATTTAACCATTCCATTCCTCCTTGTAGTGTTCCTCTTGTCCAATCATCTCCTATGACTAACTATCATAGTGTCCCACCACCTTACTCTCTACCTTCTTTCAATAACATAACACCTCCATCACAATCTAACACGTCTAATATGAACTCTTCGACTGAAGCGACCATTAATAATCTTGCACAAACTGTCTCTTCTGTACAGCAACAAATTGCCTCTATGAATCAATCTAAGTTTAGTGTGCCCACATTTGATGTTGCGAGCCCACTTTCTCTTGATATTGTTCGAGCTATTCCCCCTAAACATGTTGAAATTCCGCATTTGGAGCTTTATAATGGTAAGGGTGATCCTCTAACACATGTTAAGACCTTTCAAACAATATGTACTGATTTTGCTTATGACCAAAGGTTGCTTGCAAAACTGTTTACTAGAACATTAAGAGACAAAGCCCTACAATGGTATTGCTCGTTGCCTTCCTATTCTATTACTTCTTTCGAACAACTTGCAAATGCTTTCATTCAACAATTTCAAAACAATATAAGTCCTAAAGTTACTTTGATTGATTTAATGCATTGTAAACAAGGTGTTAAAGAAAAAGTGACTGATTTCATTGGTAGATATAAGCATTTGTATGCTCAAATTTCTTTTCCAGTGCCTGACAATGATATTCAAAGAATCTTTATTTCTAATTTACAAAAAGACATTAGAGAAAAACTCCTGTTTTCTGAGTTTACTTCTTTCCAACAGTTGTGCGCAACTCTTCACAATTATCAACTGACTGTGAGTCAAATGGAACAATCACATCCTATGGCTCCGAGTGATAAGGGTGATAGTAGTCAACAACCATTTGGGAAGTTTAAACCGAACAGAGAGTCCATTAAATTCAAGGAAAACATCATCAACAACAATGTGAATGCAGCATCAGGTGTGTCTCCTATTTCTAAGTTTTTCAGGAAAGAAAGAAAGTTTACTCCTTTGAATGAATCATTGCACAGTATTATGAATAAGTTATTGGAACAAAATGTGCTTACTCTTCCTCCTATAAGGCAAATTGATCCTGCAAAGATTACTTAACCTTATTTTGATAACAAATCTTTTTGTCAATTTCATCGTCAACCTGGGCATGATACTGAAAAATGTTTTGCTTTAAAGGGGAAAATTCAAGATTTGATTGATAATAATACTATCTCTGTTTCTGGTGTGAATGATAAAGGCAATACATCTGTAGCTCCCCCTAACCAAAATCTTCAGATTTTTACTGATCCATTACCTTCTCATACCTCTAATGCGATTGATACTACTGATTCCTCTGTCTCACCTGATGATCTTGTGTCTATGACTCCGAATGTGATTAACTTTGTAGAGCAGCAGAAAATCCCTAAAGAACCTTCCATCACCTTTGATTCTAGTGAAACTATCAGGGCACCTGATGGTCCTTTATATATAGTTGCAAAAGTCAAAAATACACCTTGCCGTGGAGTGCTTATTGATCCTTCTTGCATGGTTAATGTCATTACTGAAGAGTTTCTTTTTACTTTGCAATTGAATCAAGTGATCTATGATGAAACAAATGTGGTTGTGAAACTATTTGATGCATTTTCTTCTCCTGCAATTGGTTCTATTACATTACCTATTGAGGTCCATAACAAATCCCTTGATGTAGACTTTGCTATTATTCCATCATCCGAATAATTTCGTGTGAAGCTAGGCTATCCTTGGCTATCTTCCATGAAAGCTATCGCTTCTCCTATTCACAAGTGTTTGAAATTTCCCCATAATGGTGAAGTTGTTATTGTCAATCATAGTCTCTTTAAACCAGCTGAAAGAACTTCTAGCGTTTCTCTTGATTACTTTTGGCCTAAACAATTCCAATCTCTTCCTCCGCGAAGTGATCATCTTTTCAAATCTTATCAAAAGTGGAAAACAGATATGATCCTATCTCTAAGTGAACCTAGAACACCCAAACTTGATATTCCTATCATTCTTGAGAAGGAGGTTCTTCCTTTGAAAGATAAAACTAATGTCTTTCCTCAAGAAGATTCCCAACCCATCCCTATGGATGTGACTATGCCTATATCTAATAAACTTCCTAAGAGTAGACCTATACCTCCTCGTCATGATGGACTTGGTCTCCTTCCTAAACCAAATATTCCTCCCTTATATGGAGCGGTTCCTCCTCCTTCCTCTTATGGAGAGAAGAGACCTTCCTCTTCTCCTATTGTTCAACCTAAGAGACCATAACCTAAACACCCAAGTGATAAGGATGAGAACATTCCTCCTCCTCACTCTTCGCAACTTCCTACTAAGACTAGACGAAATCGTTCGGCACGTGAACGCCGACGAAAGCGTCGTCTTAGAGCTCAGGCAGCTGCTTTTCAAACTTTGCAATCCCCAAAAACACCTTCAACAAGCATTATTCCATTTTCTCCTCAGCCGACGATTGAGCCGAAATCTCCTAAACATAAGATGCATGATGGTCTTGATCCTGTGCGAGTTAAAGATCCTATTTTTATAAATCTTGATGATGATATAGATGAAAATGTTATTCATGATGAAAATGCTACTTCTCTTGTTCATTCTGATAGTGAATATGAACTTGTTGATATTGATAACCATTTATCTAATGAATTTTCTAAAGCACTTATCCTAGCTCCTAGACAAGAACAACGTGGCTCGGAACATGAACATAGCCCTTGTTTGGATCTTGTGATAGCTCCATCTGCTGTGTTGGATGTTCCTCCTCTAGCGTGTTTCCTGCCTTCCCAAAATATTGATCAGCAAGATCGGGGGGTAGATGACGTGCTAGACTAGTTCATTAGCATAGCAGATTCTCTCCTCCTCTCTTTTGTTACTTCTTCTATATATTATTCTCATTCTTCTATTTGTTGTCCTTAGTGTTGTCTACTTGAGGACGATGCAAAACATTGAGATCTCTTTTGGTCTCTCTCATGTTGACTCAAAAGACACATGTGTTCCCTTCTTCTAGGTGACCTTCCTTGATTGGGGAATGAAGAACAATTATGCATACATACATATGATATACATGAATTATCATACAGCATACTGACCCCGAGGAAAGCGAAGTCACCTTGTGCTTTGTGTTTTGTGTCTATTATCCTTGGGCTTATCTCACACTTGGGGGCTAAATCCTTGTGATAACGTGCTCCTTTCTCATTTCTTATATGTATCACTACCTTAAAGCAATCACCCCCGGTGAGGTGTGTGCGATCGCTTTAACGTAGGGGGGCATACATTCCCTTCATATCTTTTCAAGATACTTGAAAATTTCTTGGCAAATTTAACCTTGCCTTGAAAATTTTTGATATCTTTCTCGCATGACTCATAGTGAGGGAACCTTACTACTGACAGTCATGGTTCTCCCTCGTGATCTTCCCTTTTACTTTGTCAATCGAAGTCGTAAGATCCTTAGTCCACTGGGGGCTTGGTGTATCTTGCCTCCTTGACGTGGTGAAAGTTTTTCAATGTTGTTTCCTTGTACTTTACCGGAAGTATAAGCGTACGCTTATACTCCCGCTAAAGTGGGGGCTAAATGTAGCGTCCTAAAATTGCGACACTTGCAATTTCGACCGCATTTGGGTCTTCACGATGGCGACGCAACACTGAACCTGAATGGAGACCCCGAAACTTGCTCATGACATCAAAAACTGCATTTCTCAGCACCCTGGCCTGATCCTCCTTACACCCTGCTGTCCCGGGAGGTGGGACCAGAGCGCCCAGCGCCCTGGTCCCTGGCCCTATTTTGGGCCCGGTCTCCTATGGGACTTCGGGCCTTTTTGTTTGCAAATTGGAAAATAACATTTCCTGGTCGGCCTAAGGTCGGGAAAATCAGTCTTTTAACCCTAATTGACAAGTATATAAACTACATTTTCCTCTCCCATTTGGGTAGATAAAAAAAAGGAGGAAGGATAAGTGTACAAGACGTGGAAACGATATTCAAGCATTCCTTCAAGCAATTGATCATTCTAAGTCTCCATTCAAGGCTAGGTGTTGCATTCAAGACAAGGATTCAACCATTGAAGAGGAGATCACATACTACAACATACAACATACAACAAACAACAACATCTATACCTTCGCATATAAGGATACAAACATCCTTACAACAAGGTACTAGTACTTGTTTTACATTACAGTCATTTACATTTACAACACTTCTCATTTCTTGGTTAATTCCAAAACCGGGGTTTGACCTAAGGCAAACCCCTAATCCCTAACCCCCCAATCGTCTTCGCTTTTCTGTGTGTAGGTTGCAGGTACGCGGTTGAAATTGAAGATCTGGAATCCTTGTGCAGAGACGAACAGATCCCCCTTCGTTTCGCGGATTTTTCGGAGGACCGTGTGCACGCCGGGCGCCATCGTCCCGTCAACTTTTGCTCAAATTTGCAGGACAACGCCGTCTCGACATTTTACTGCTAATTCCAGGTCCGCAGCTTCATATCATATCCCTATCTCTATTTATAAGTGAATCTTTCTCACTTTCTATGTATTCCTAGCTTAATCTTTCTATCTACATTCTTTACAAAAGAGGGTATCCTTGATGTCTTAACCCTTGAAACTCATATAGAATCCAATCTTGCATTGCGTGGGATTGGATCTTGTGGGTTTCAACCCCTCTTTTGAATGTAAAGTCCCTCCTAAGTGAAAACCATCAACCCTAGTGACTCTCCCTTCTCTCTCCTCGGAGTTGGGGAGGGGAGAACGACTAGGGTTCGATTTTTCCGCTTTACAACCGTTAACCTACACATACAAAGTGAAAAGACAAAGTTAATATTTTAGTTTAAAAATTTAGAAAACTATCTAAATTCATTTAAATAATTTTAGACATCATTGATAGCTAAAAAATAAAAAAACTGTTAGGGTTTGATTTTTTTTGAAAATTTGGAGTTTCTTGAAAAAACAGTGAAAAACTCAATAAAAATTGTCAAAAATGGTGTTAAATCTTGTTCATATGACTCTAAATCAATTTAGACTACTTAGGAAAGGCCATTGTTGATTTTCTATTCATCTAGATGTAACAAAAAAGAAATAAAATGTTTTAAAAAAGCATAGGAAAAAAATTAGAAAGCCTACCTAAGAATCTAATTTGTTTTGAAAACCACTTAAAATCCGCTTCAAATCCGCCTATAATTGGCAAAAATTGATGGAAATCAGATTGGAAATGCTTGGGAGGGTGTTTTTCTTCTTAGCAGCAGATTACAAAACAAAAAATGATGAAATGATGAACATTTTTGACATTATCTTATGTTGCTACGTGGCCGAGTTTTAAACATGGACTTGCCGAAAACTCGCCAAAAGATTGGCGATTTTTTTGGTGAGTTAATGGCGAAATTGATCGCAAGTTTTTGAAAACTCGTCTAGTTTTCGGCGAGTAGTCCATGTATGGTTGGGGCATTATCTACAATGATGAAATATTCTTGTATGCATAGGAGATTTGAGCATGGAAATAATTGAAAGGACTTCTCCTATGACCAAATTACCTTGATTGTTCAACTCCAACCAAAAAATACTACACCACTTGGCTGGAAGTACTTGCCAATCCATTTGTTTGCAAGTAACTAATATCATGTGTTGGCTGATCGGAAGGTGGACCGTAGCTCCAAATCTGAAATATTGTCCAATGCCCTCCATAGAATAGTTCCTTTGTAAAATACATTGCTAGAAGGTCACTAATCAAAATCTTATCATTCTTGATCACATGACTATGCACATCACTCAAACTCAATTTCTTATCTTCATGTGAACCAAGGAACCCATCATGAAAACAATTATTCTGAATCCATTTAGTTCCTTGAAGTCTACAACCCCAATTCCGAGTCATTACGTCAAGAGTAAAAAACTTCACCTAATTCCCATATGCTATAATTATCACCAACTATGACTCTGAAACTAGAAAATGTTTCATCCTTCATTACAAAGAGTGGATTATCGAAAGTGGACTTTACAAACTTGGGAAACTGTTCTAAACCAAAATATGCATTGAGCCTATTGTTGGCGGTAGTTTTGCCAATGTAGAGTAATGTTTTGTTGGTAATAATTGGCAATGTAATGAATAATTGTTCCCGAGTAGTTGGTAGTTGTTGATGGTTGGCACTCTTAACCAACCGCTGAGTAGTATATATTCCTTGATTGTATCGGGAACAAGGAGGATTATAATACCATTGCATATTCTGGAAATAAAGTTATATTCCTTGATTGTATCGGGTTCTTGGGAAAGAATGACAAGTTTCATTTTACATGCAATAGAGAAAATCGGATTTTTATTCTCATATTTGTTGGTTGAAAATTTTGTGCACTTGGGGAAATATACAAAATTGTGGTTTCAACCACAGCATGTGAGTAAAACTCTCCTAATTAAGGGAAGGCTCCCCCTATCTAACTACAACTTTGAAAATAAAATAGGATGGGACAACAATCTTTCTTCTTCCTTCAAGAAAGACAATATCCTTTTCTCTTCACAGAAAAGAATAGCGATTTGATATAAACAATAGTAACCACTTTCAAAATGAAATGAGAGAAAGGAAATGAAGTTTCCTAAAAGCGCAAAGACTTCCGTCACTTTCTTCGGGACGGGACAGCAATATCAAGCTCAAAGACTTGATTATGTGAAGTCCTATCTACCCTTTTCTATACTAATGCTATAAAGAACAAATTATAACAGCTCAAAGACTGAAATATCTTATTCTTTTCTACTAAAAAGAATGGGAAGTAGTATAAGCTCAAAGACTTACAGCTATTTTTCACAAAATCTACTCTTAAATTCTCCTAAGAACAAGTGAAAGCACAAAGACTTGCAACTTTTCTCAACAAAATATTTGTTTTAATCTATATTAACCTCAACTACTTGCAGCACAAAGACTGCAAATCAGATGTGATTAAGCTCTTTAAGGAACACTTGCAAGAAAGATAATATAGAACACAAACTCAAGTATGTAGCACAAAGACTCAAAGCTTCAGCAATTTTCTTCTATTCCTTTCAATTCTTGAATTTACACATGAAAGCTCAAAGACTTCTTTGTTGTAAACTAGGCAGAGTTTTTGCTTGCTTTCCAAAAGATAAAGATTACAATAGACTCCTCAAGTATTTATAGAAGAGGAGCCTTGAGAAAAAGGTGGGAGGATCCTAACTAACTTGAGAGATTCTCTCAACCACCAAGACTTATTCAATAACTAACTAAGACTTATTCCAACTACAGTCCTAATTGAACACAACTTGTAGTTGCCTTACATGTAATTACAAAAGTGCAAGTAATGAGTTAACTTGCGTTTTACAAAACGACTTTTACATGTAACTTGTCAAAATAAAAACTACAACTAAAAATTACAAATATGGAAAAATACAACTAAGTGTTGAAAAACACTTAAGTTGTAGCACGTGAAGACACAAATCCTTCAAACTTTTGGATGATCATTCGTAGTTCATCGGGATCCGGTTCATGGGTGTTCTTGGCAACAACCATGGTCTTCACAATAGTATCATGACATCAAAGGGGCACAGAGCTATTTTTATCCAGGATGGACTGGATTTCATGCAAAAAGATTTGGTGCTTCATCAACATTTGAATTGAAGCGGCCGAGAATTGTTCGCTCCTCCATTCATTATGTATCCTCATCTGTAAATCAGCAAGAACTTCTTCTGGAATCAGCTCTCCATCCTGACTTAATATGTTGCAAGAGGCCTTTTCACAATGAGAGACAACATCTCGGAAAACTTCGCCCCGTAATCTCATTGTATCATCAATCCCCTCAATGAGGGATTTAAGAACAAGGGCCTTATTTTCCATAAGCTCTTCAAATTCTAAGTACATGACCCTGGAAGAGATGATAGCATGCTCCTGTAGAACGCTCAATTGTTGTTGGGGCATGGTACACCAGATTGTCAAACTATCTTCAACACTTTCTAGATTCTTTTTGAAAGTATCGGAAGTTTGATCCAGTTTCTCTTCAACGGTTTCCAACTTAGACATCATCTGAAAAATGTCTTTCATCACTTGTGTACATAGATCATGAAGCTGATCAACCCAAGAATCCAATGCTTGTACCTTCTGAACAACCCTTTCCACTCCACGAATTGATTCTTGGGAACTAGAAGAACCTATGAAGTTACTCCCTTCAGCAGTAGGTTTTGTGATTTTATGAACAACTGCCATAAGTTGTCGATTTTCCTCTTCTAGCTTATCTTTCTTTGCTAGAAGTTCATCACATCGCTGTACCAGTGAAGCTACAGAAAACTGAGCATCATGTTTAATCACCTAATGCATTTTCTTACCCAATTCTATCCTTGTAACTTTGTAATCAGCAACTGACATTTCTTCAAGTGGCTTATCTGCAATGGGTTCAACAATTTCAGCTACCTTCATCTTGTTGCTGTCAACAGTTACTTTGGAGATAGTCTTGGCCTTTTTAGCAACCTTGGATCTGGATTGTTTTAGTTGCTGATAATCAAAGGCATCAGGTGAGATTTCTTGCTTCTTCCTCTTTGGAGTAAAAGAACTAAGCCATGGAGGTAAAGCCATCAATTCTCCTTCAGTAGCAGCTGTAGGCAAAGGAAAAGCAGTTTCTGTTTGAATAACCATGGACATCCTGGGAGGAATATTTGTTTGGATGGCAACCACGGTTTGCTTAGTAACTAATGGGCATGAAGATTGTCTCATGAATTCTTCAAAACCAGAAGTGGAAGTATCAATTTCTGACAGCTGGACACAAGAAGGAATATCTTCAGGAACTTCCTGCACATTCTCTTGTTGATGATCAGGAGGAGGCTCTTATGCCGAAATAGGAATGGCATTTTGAGGAGATTCATCAACAAGCAAGTCAGGAGGAGAAAGGGGCGTCTCAATGGAAACTGGAGGAATAATCTCACGAGACGAGTCGGATGCTGGAGACTTGGGAGCATCATTAGATTGCTGCCCTTCTTCTGGATTATCCAGATCGATCACCTGAACATGAAATCGTGACTTTTCCTTTCCACGAACTGTCGCCTCCTCAGAAGGAAGCACTACTGCCCGACTAAGTCGCAATTTTATCCTTGTGCCCGAAGATGATGCGCCTTCCTTGTTGTCAACCTGAATCTCAGACTTACGTCCAAGAGGCCCCGTAGAATCATCTTCTTTTCCAATCTTGATTTTTATGAGTTTAACAGCATTACTTTTCAGCCAAGCGTTTGTGTTAGCCAAGATAGGCTGAAATCTCTCAAGAATGGATATGCACTCCTTGTGTGACCATTGGATTAAAGGAAGTGGAGTTTCCTCAACCCTTCGTGAAATATATTCAGGATCAAGTACGTGCCCATCGTCAATCATCCCTTGTGGAATATCTACCAAGTTCAAATCAACCACCTGCTCAACAGTGAGCCTGCAGTAATCCATCTTCAGAACCTCGACCTCTGTGCGGAGATCTACCCAGGCATCCTCAATGCGATGCACGTGTACAAAGGATTTTTTGATCTTCTCCTTCATACCCCGGTAATCAAAATCAGCTCTGGACTTAAACCTTTTGAGCTTAATTTCTTGCATTTCAGTCTCCATGGCCTTAGCTTTAACGGATGTGACGAGAATACTGACCAATTTTTAGTGGGTTTGTTGTAGAGATCCCCATTCCAACCTTGTGTCTGGCAGACTGATGAGTGTGGACAGCCATGATTTGTCTTCCCAACTCCATAAGAATGTTCTTATCAGTTGGGTATCTAGGAAGCATATATGGCTGCCCACTATAGCATCCAATTCTCATATAGGTGAAGGTCGGGAATTGTAGATGTAATGCCCCGCCAGGACCCTAAAGGAAAACAACACAACTAGGCAACTAAAGGGTGAAATAATTTTTTTTTTTTAAAGATTAAGTGCATTAAATATAACAATTGCACGTTTAATAACACAACGGAAGTCTGACACATGATTTCCTAAGGGCTACCAACGAAGATTAATTCGTAGATTATATTAACACCATGGTTAATCCAATTGTCCATTTAATTAGGTAAATTAAATGCTTGAGAATAAACCTACACATACATCTAAATTCCATAATGAAAGAATCAAAGTATTCCAATGCATTTACTTATCCATAAACCTTCTATACATAAGATCAAAGCAACTGAATTAACATAAATTCCACTGACATAATATTACAATATCCATAAATACATGGCTTCCAATAATACCACGGATTACAAAGTTACAATGTCAAGGTTACATAAAAGTTTGATACAATGACCACAAGGTCTCAACTGAACAATGATCATGAACAAGAGCTGGTACATGAACCATGAACCAAGAAACACCAGCGAAGCCTTTCCTCGCCTGAAGATACAATCCAGTCAATCCGATGGGAAGTGGCACTACCACCCGACCATGTGATCCCAAAATGGAACCACCCCACCGTGCTAGGAGATAGTAGAAAAGCCTCAAGCAAGCAAAATAAGACAAGTACGAAAGAACTACAAGACCCGGCCCCCATCTTGGGTTATCCTGGTAACCTCTCCCGAACCTCCGGCTCCATCTAAGTCTCATGCGGACCCTACCAATCCTTTCTTGAAGACAAGGTGGTAAGTTTGCCATTCTAGGCCTTCTCGCAACATTATGAGCCCTGTACTAGCACTCACCTATGCACGAGGTACATTATTTTAATTAATATTTAATCTACCCACCCCGTAATCAATTATTAGGTTATCACTTCTTAACTGACTTTCGAGGGGTTATCCTGCCATCCACTTCGAGCGCGGCCCCCGCTTGAAAGCCACTCTCTCTCATAGGACACTAATAGGAAAGGTCTCTTTCTACGAGAACTCTATGGCGAAACAAACAACATATCTAATCCTGACAAACCACAGGTGAAGGATACACAATCACTAACCCAGGATTGACCATTTGGAACAAAACACACAATGGCTCACATCCATGGGGTTATACAACAACACCTGACCAAGGAGATATAACAACATATGACATAACGACAACTCAACTAGAATTGCAACGAAATTAAGCTTGACTGCAAACACCATTTACACAAGATCCTAATACAGGCAATCTTTTCTTTAAACAGTCAAAAGCATAAACAACTTGCAATTAAAGATTTTCCAGAAAATAAGAAAATACAACTATATTAAAACAAAGAAATCAATTTTGTCATTTGTCTAATAAGGTTAAATCAATCACATAAAAATTAATCTCCTAATGTATTTCCAAGCATAAATATAGAATCTAAAATTATAAGCTTTTCTGAAAATAACCAAACTCTGAAATAATTATATATAAATATATAATATAATATAATTATATGAATATATACATACATCGTATATATATCATATACCTATAATCATATTACAAAATATATATATAAACATATGAATTAATTTCCACAGTATTAAAATAATATTAAATAATATAATGCCCATAATAAAAAAAACAACTTATATATAAATATATAAATAAATACATATATATAAATATAATAAATTAATTAACAAAAAACCAAATTACACATCCCTGGCACGAAACCCGAAAGTGCCCATGTCCAAAGTATACATAGGGAAAAGCGAAATTCAATACTCCCTGCTACCCACGGTAGCACGTACTACGGTAGGTAGTGCAGGCTACCCTATGGTAGCATGTACTACTGCGGGTAGCATGTGCTACCGCACGGTAGCCGTACTACCGTTGGTAGATGCTACCTACCCTAATGAGATATATATATATATATATTTATATTTATTTATTTTTTAAAAAGTTTTCAATATAATGAATTTCCATATTCAATAAAAATTATTTTCCAGAATTTAATTAAAACAACTTTTTCCCAGAAAAAATAAATAAAAATTTCCCCATAACTTATAAAACCCAAATAAATTTAATTAAAATTAGATCTATTTCCATAGTAACTAAATAATTACCCAGAAATTACACAAATATTGACAGAACATCCATAGTCAATTATCAAAACTAAACCCCAACCAAAGGGAATATTTTCTCTGGTAAAACCCATTTTCTACCAAATCTTGCAACTTTTAAGCACAGTAAAACATCTTGGCAAAATTTTGCCAGAATAATCCTTCCAAAACTTCACAAAATTTAATCTACAAACACCTAGGAAATAATCTCCTTCCATAAACTAAAATTAATTTCAGGAATAAATTTTAACACACATCATTCAGAAAGAAGAAAGAAATAAAATATTTTTTTTAAAACAAACAATCAAACGAAGCCACCCAACCTGGTATAGCTTTCTTGGAAGAAAATTTGTAGAAGAGAACCAATCCTTCAACAAGCTTCCAAATAAATTTCTCTTCACCTAAATCTCTGACCTGTTTCCTGTGTCCTCTAAAATAAAGACCTATTCCCCTTTTTAAATTAAAATTCTAGGTTGCATATATTTTTCCCCAAAAACCGTAATATTTAATTTTAGTAATAAAAGCAACTTTATTTTCTTTTCTAATTTTCTAACAAAGGATAAGTTAACATGCAATAATTAAAAATCATTTTTCTTTCTTTTCTTTTCTCATGCAAATTAATTAATTTTCTAAATAAAGAAATTAAAGCAATACTTTAATTCTAATTAATTCTTTTATTCATTTATTTATTCTTTTATTCTTTTATTTATTTAAAATTATAGGAAACAATAAATGAAATTAATTTAATTTATTTTTCACTAAAATTTAAATAAAATATATTTCCAATATCATGCAGCTTGCAACTTAATTTAATAATTTCTTTTTAATTAACTAAATTTATAATCTCAATGCATAAAATACATAATTCAAAAATACCAACTATGAGATAACTCTATAAATTTAATTAATTAATTAAATACACTAAAACACACAAACTGAACAAACCTCAAGCAAATACTCATAAAAAGATCAAACGACAAAATACGAAAGCCAAAAAAACTGACAAGACGACCAACTGACGACACTCACATGAATGTAACTGAGTAAAACAGGGTCAACTACTATCTCCTCCACTTCCATCGGACAATATAAGGCACACTCAGACCTGTGAAGCTAGGTGGAGACGATACCCTGTACCTACCCGGTACTTGTACCTGCAATATCTTGCATCACCGAACCACACATGCATATATACAATATAGAAAACACGACATACACACCGATGAAGGAGAATCGCGACGTTCCCTGTCTCACCGGAGTGAGTGAAGGAAAATCGTCCCCTTGAATCCAATACACTCGCAGACACACAACATATGATTACACATTGCATAGATAAAGTAAAGTGTCAGTACATAGCAATAATCCATAAAATACCATAAATCACAAGTACTGAAATACTGCAAATAAATTATGCATCTCATATCCAGATAAAGTATGAAATAATGTCATATAAGTCTGAATAACACATCATGGTAATGTATCCACTGAAAGTAAACAATAATAAAATATGAGACTAATGAGTTCAAACTAGTAGGGGTACTACAGTAGAAACAAGCATCCATACTCACTCACTCTTTCCCATGCCTCATCGGATACCCTTTTGTTCTTCAGAGTTCTGTCAAACTGACACACGAAGTGACCGAAGAATGCATCTTGCACTCTTCTGAAATGTAGTCTGCTGGGTCTCAAAGGCAACTGATCATAATATTCCCAAACTGGTATAAGTGAGCGATCACCCTTGGTAGAAAGACCTGGAAAGTGTCTAAGTGATGCTGCCAAGTATACCAAATATGAATTCATGTAGAAAGTCATGGTGGAAGGGACTGCTGCAAGTTGTTCACACAAGGCATCGCTGATGACTTCTCCCCATGATATATGATGAGACTGCCTTATGAACATGATGAACTGGTACATCCAGGGCTCAAAAACATTAGAATTCTCAAGGCCCATCATCTTGCTGAGAAGGGTTATGGTGTCTCCTATCTCCCATTTGAAATCACAGCGGTACAACTTGGCTCACCTTGAGAAGGAGGCTCGTGGCTCTTGGATCCACCTGTTGATATGTCGTTTACAATCTTTTTCCCTTTTTACATAATACTTAGCTGCACTTTCTTTGGAGATTTCCATGTAAACAGGTGCGGGAGGTATTCTGAAGATCTTCTCAATTGTGTCTGTGTCAAGGCGGATTATTGCTTCGCCATCATCATTTTTGATGATTCTTGTCTCCTTGTCAAAGTGATGAGCGCAAGCGAGAACAAATTCAGGTTCTAGGGCAGCCACCGGGGAAGAAGATGCATGATGGATATGGCTGTCCAACAGCCGCTGCATATTGTTATCTTGTGGATCTTCCACCCTCTTGACAAACTCTGACATATCCACATGCCCTATTTCTGTATCTCTGATACCATCCAAAGGGGAAGAAACTTGGGAAGGTGCAACTTCGTTCTGATACTTGTCATATTTGTACTTCATCTTTTTTGGAATTGGAGATGACGACAAATCTAACATTGATTGAAAACCTGGAATACTGTGATGAAGACTTAAAAGTGTTAAGGCAACATCATATTCAGCTGCAAATAACATTTTTCCTTCTTCAAATGGAAAAAACTTCGACTCTTGAACTTCACGATTTTGTGAGAGAAAGGGGAAATAAATGGAAATGGGAAAATCTTGACTTTGACCAATTTCGGATCTAGGGGAAATTTTTGCAAGTATACAAGTTGGAAAGAACATACATGCAATCGGATTTTTAAAACCCGAATGCAAGTACACTTGTAAATTTGCAAATGGAGAAATGGATGGAAAATGAGAATTAGATTTGCAGAAAATGACAAAAATGGAAAGTACGGAGATGGGTGACATGAATGGATAAAAATGGGAAGATCTAGGAATGTCATTTTCATGAAAATGGGAAGAACTTTTCAACATGTAATCTGGTTTTTAAAACCCGATTTTGAAAGGGAGGGTATTTCACATCATTTCAACTTGGAATTTTAACAAAAAATGGTTAAATTCTTTAACCGTAAGGGAAAAACAAAGATTTCCAGCCAACTTGTAATCGGGATTTAAAATCCCAAATACAAGTAAAGAGGGAAAATGGGGAAGAACAATGCAATTCAAAAATTGCATATTAAGGGGAAAAACTCTCACAAAACCGATTTTTGGGGGATGAACAACATATTTACAAAACTACAACTAGAAAGGAAAACAAAGAAAACAAGAAAATAAGAAAATGAAACAAGAAAAGAAGAAAAATCATACCTTGGTTCAAACTGAAAATGCCTCTCCAAAAGATGATCAATCTTTGTGTTGAAGAAGACAATCCAATAAATAGAGACAATCCAAAATGCCAAACCCTAACCACGTTTTTGCAAAAATGCCTAAAACTGAAAACGTGGCAGCAAATGCATGAAGAATGGATCAAATAAAGCTCCAATCCCCACGTCTAGGTAGGAGAGTTAAAAACGATTTAGAAGATTGAAGATTTATGGCACTTACATGAGGTAAAACGTGGCATTTGAAGAACACGTTTTTTGCTGTTTCAACGCTTTATAACCAGCAAGAATGATTACCACGTGGTATAAAAAAGAGCTTACAAATCCATAAAAATCGCCTTAGGATTCAAAACGACTTCCTCCTAAAATCTCCCCTCAAAAATCGATTGAAACTTTCAACAAATTTGCCTCCAATAGCTAATCGGGTTTTTGGAAAAGAAGTGCAAGTTCAATTTTGCATGAAACAATGAAAATCGGATTTTTGGAGACAAATAACAAGTTTAAAATTTCACTTTTTCAACTATAAGGCAAAAATCGGGATTTTTAGACCAAATAGCAAGTTTAAAATTGTCAAAAATGCACTTTATAGGCAAAATCAGGTTTTTTAGACCAAATAGCAAGTTTAAAATGTCACTTTATTCATTCCAAGGCAAAATCGGGTTTTGCAGAGAGATGTGCAAGTTTAAAACACTTGTAAAGGGAAAATAAAATCCCTACAACAAGTTATAATTCACTTGCACACATGTAATAGGGGTTTAAAATCTCTATTACATGTAAAAATCATTAAAGTAGGGGTTTTAGAAAAGAACTACAAGTTTACTTGTAACTTAACCAAAAAATCCCTATTTTAACTGAAAAAGCCAAAAAACAACAAAAACAACAAAGGGGAAATAAAAAGCAAATTACAAGTTTTTATTTTCCAATAAAGTGCACAGGTAATAAGCTAAAAATTTCCCTACAAAGGCCAAAACAATGGAAATCATTAAAACTTGCAGTTCAAGGAAAATTCTCCACTTGCAGCTAGGGAGAAAAAACCCAAAATTGAAGGAAAGACATAGCAAATGAATCTAGAATGCGACAAAATTCAAAACGTAGTTCGAGGATGGACTGAGGATTAAGCCAGTCCAAGGATTAGTCGAAATTATGCCTCAGGAAGCATGCCAAAGAGTAAGATTTTCATTTTTGCACAAATTTTTTATGTAATGGTCCTTCATTTTTGAAAACAAAAATGAGGACAACAATATTACAAGTTTAAAATTTCACTTTTCTTTCAACAAGGCAAAATCGGGTTTTATAAATCCAATTGCAAGTTTAAAATGCCTCCATTTTCACTTTATGGAGCAAATCGGGTTTTTTAGACACAATAGCAAGTTTAAAATTTCACTTTATTCCATTTCTAAGCAAAATCGGGTTTTTGAGAGAGAAATACAAGTTATAATAAGTTGTAAAGGGAAAATAAAATCCCTATGACAAGTTTTAATAACTCAACACATGCAATAGGGGAATAAAATCCCCATTACAAGCAAAAAACACTAAAATAGGGATTTTACAAAAGAATTATAAGTGACCTTTAAATATGCAATCTAAAATTAACTTGTAACTTATCCAAAAAATCCCTACTATGACTTAAAAAGCCAAAAAGCATCAAGGGGGAAATAAAAAGTAAGTTACAAGTTCTTTTTTCAAAAAGTGCACATGTAATTAGCTAAAAATTTCCCTACAAAGACTAAAACAAAGGAAAACATTAAAACTTGCAATTTAAGGAAAATTTCCCACCTGCATTCAGGGAGAAAAAACCCGAAATTGAAGAAAAGACAAAGCAAACGAACCTAGAATGCGATGAAATTTGAAACGTGGTTCGAGGATGGATTGAGGATTAAGCCAGTCCAAGGGCGAAGCAAAATTTGTCTTGGGTTGCGTTCCGTAGAGTAAAATTTTCATTTTTTGACAAAATTTTTATGGAATGGTCCTTCATTTGTGAAAAAAAAAAATGACAACAACAGAGTTGGAGCTTCTTGAGGGGAGTCGGATTCACAATTTTTTTTATGTATCATGTCTCAAGAAGGCCGTCGGGCAACGCATCACAGTGTCCAAGGATTTGCACCCATCGACGAGGAAGGAAAACTAATTCTGGAGCCGGCAGAGATCATCGAGGTCAGAGAAAAGAGGCTGAGACCACACACAGTCAAGGAGTTCCTTGTGCGTTGGAAGAATCTACCCATCGAGGATGCTACCTGGGAAGGCGAGGAAATTCTGGAGCATCCAAGCCTGCAATTGCTTGAGGGCAAGCAATTTTTGGCCCGGGATGATTGTGATGTCTCCGATATAATTAAATAATAAATTTAATTACTTTATTGTAAGGCCCCAAATTTAATAACAAATCTTTCGGGCCCTTTATTTAATTAGATTAGGCAAGTCTTAGTTTGGTCGTGTCGGCCCGTTTGTAACCCTTCGGGAAGTTTCCCGGAGCCCATATATATGGCCGAGTTAGTCTTTGTCATAGGCACGCGAATTTGGTATTTTTCTCTGATTGTGCGAATTCCTGTTGGACTTCTGTTATCTGCCATTTTAGAGGTGAAAGACCCTCCCTACTTGGTATCCGCAGTTTCGGTGTGAGTAACTCCTCACCCTACTCTGCCTTGCTCTCAGTCCCGGATTGTTGTAATTTGAAGTGCATTAATTTGATTCGTGCAATAACATATAAATCTTCTTGTTCATCGTTTATTTGGCATCATACCTTATTGCAAGTTTCATCAATCCCATATACCAGACTCTGGTCGAATACACCACACGCTGGGCGACAAGTCTTCACTACCGTACGGGCTTCTCACTGTACGGTCTGCACCCTCACCATACGGTCTCACACAGTACTGCCACCACTGTACAACCTTTGCACCGTACATCCTTGCATCGTACAATCTTTGCACCGTATGACCCCCCTCACTCCACCTTACGATATTTGCACCATACAACCCCCTCACACCACCATACGACCACTCCTCTCACCACCGTATGGCCTATTCACCGTACACCGTACGGTCAGGGAACATTACATTACAACTTGGAACCTGTTTTAGTTCTCTAACTCTTATGGTCATTGTAAACTAATCTCAATACAACTTGTTTTAACACTACAATACGAGAGTGATTCTAATTTATATGGTCCTTGTAAATTATTATTGATGCCACTTGTTTTGTCAGTAAAATAGATAGCTGCTAGAAGGTAATGTGTTATTACAAAAGGAAAAAGATAGAGTCGGATAGATGATTAGCCACACAATCAAAAACAAGTCATTTTTGACAATTACTAGATGTACAAGTAGATGATTGATATATGATATATTTTGTCTTAGAGAAAACACTGTTCATTTTAGAACATGATAAGTTATAGATAAAAAATGAAGGATGTTAGTTCACAATATCTTTAGAGACTTGAAAAAATCTCTTTGAGATAATGGATCTGCTATTTTCTTGTTCACACTGCAGGCATACCCTAGGAAGCTTGATTGGAAAGCAATTTTTCGGAATCCCTTGCAACCTTTGGTTGTTGATATTGGAAGTGGTATGCACATATCTCTCAGAATTGATCTGTAATTAATTCAACTAGAATGTGAATCATAGGCATGATTTGTGGTGTACATTGCCTTAAATCATCACGATACAAATCTATGCCATTAAAGATTGAGAGTTTTACTTGAGTGATGTTTAATATTGCAGTTTAATAAAAGTTTCTCATTTGTGATTTGCAATTTTATTCAATTTAAAATGGTCTAATTATTCAAGTATAATGTAGCTTGGACAAGAGAACAATGATCAAATTATAAAAATGATACTTAAAATGTATTCAAACTAGAATGTAGCTTCATATGCTCAAGTTTGCAGTTAGAAGGTTATTGTCAGTTCTTGTGCAGCTTGGATAAGAAAGTTTCAAAGGAAGGTGTGTTGCTGGCACGGGGGAATGTGTTCTATAGAGACTCTATTTGTGAGATGAATCTTAGGGAGGGCTGCTGGATTCCCCCTATTGCCAAAATATTAATATCAGTGGTTTGTGATTTGAGATAACATATTGTGTTATTTGTGAATTACCTGTTGTGTATTGTATGATAATATATTGTTTAATGTTTATGTTTCAGAAGATTAATGTGTGATGTTGTTCCTTATATGTTTCAGAAGATTAATGTGAGATGTTGTTCCTTACAAATGTGTTGAAGTTCTTAAATAAGATTAAAGTTTAGTGATGTTTAACCAATAGTAGACCTCACTTAGTCTGCATAAATTCTGTAGGTAGATCCAAATTCAAAAGCATTGTACATTGTAAATGATCTGCACTAGGGGCTTGGGACCAACAAACTATTTAAAAGAAAATGAATAAAATATTTCCATGTGTGGTAAGGAGAGGAGGTTTTGGATAATATTAAAATTGTCATTGTGTCATATCACTGGGACATGCATTACCTTGCCTGGGTAGGGGCTATATATGCACACTAGGAATTTGGCTGAGAACCTCTGAATCAGAACTGATTATGGAAGTCTTCCAACATCTAAAAACAGGTTCTGCAAGTGACTGGAAGTAATTTATTGGCCCCATTTTTTTAATGTTGGAGAGATCAAGCTTCCATAGTTCATAATGTTCAGAGAAATATCTCAGAAAATAATTGTGTAGAAGGAGATTCATGGGAATTATGGGCCACACTTTGTGACCCATCATCAGAACTACAAAGTACAAACAAATGCTAAACTCTGGAATGCATAACCAATTATATTCTCATGGATGGGTGTAAATATCTTTATTCATCTCTTCTAACAATATTATGTTGTTATGAATAGGTAATGGCCTTTTTGCCTTGAGAATGGCTCGAATGTATGAGCATATGAATTTTCTTGGCCTTGAAATCAACAGCAAGGTATGATTTTAACTATATACTTATACAATTAATATTTTACAGATAATTAACATTTTTTTTCAGAACTGTGAAATAATTAACATTATTCTTACTATGAGCAGCTTGTAGAACGTTCATTAGGCTGTGCTTTGGAGCTCGGATTGATGAATGTGTAAGCAATTCTTTTGCAGTGAATCCCCCTGATAATTTAATTGGATAAAAATTCTTATGATTACTTTATTAATTACTAAACCAAGAGCTCATAAACCAAACTCCCAAGGTAACTGGCTAGAGTGAAAAATGTATAAGATTTCTCATTATGGTGGCAATCACATTGTCTTTTAGCTGCCATGCATGTTCAGTAAGGTGGTTGTCATGATTGCTTATGATTGATCAACGAGGCATACAGGATACTGTAGTAACTAGTTTTATAATTAAGACTTTGGTTCAAGTAATTTTTGGAGACGATACTAATCTGGTACAATTAACAAAACAATTACACAAAATTAACTCATTTCTTTTGGATTGGTGAGTTGAGAGTTTTATTGGACCCTCAGCCTGAAATTAGGCATCAACTGAGCCAGCGGGTGGGACCACAAATGAGGGACCCTATCCTAAACGAAACACGGTAAAGCTAGTGAATGTGGTGGTCCACTAGTGGCTGCTCCACTAAGAAGAGGGTCAACATCTACCCAAGTCTGATAAAGAAAATCAGAATGCTCATGATTTGAGTTCATTCCACAAAACCCATCTGTGACACACAATGCTTGAGTGTCATCTAGAGATGATTCCAAGGTATTATCATTCTCATGATGAAGTGAAGAAATGTGTCTGTTGTCATCAATACACCTGTCATATTCTTCAAGCTTCACAGTACATCACTCTTGGAATTTCCATCCTCAACAGTAGCACATGGGAATCCAGCACTGAGAGTCTCGTCTTCACAAGGTCCTCCATTTACATGAGCAGCAATCTCATAAGAATGAGGAGGTAAACAGCTTCTGTCCAAAATCAGAGTTTTACCCTTCTCCTCTTTGCTTCCTTTGGAAGAATCATCATTAATTGGCCTCGTAGAAGTGGCTACTATTACATTGTTATTTTGAGACATTTCCCCATCAGTTGAAGACACATGAACTTTATTTTCTTTGACCGTCCTTTCATCCATACATTTGTGATTCAGCTCCCACGGACCTCTACAAGAGAAGCATAGACCTTGTTTTCTCAGTTCATTCCTGCTCATAGTATGCTCTTGTCTGAATGTTTTCCCATTATCACTTGTAGGTTGAGAAATTTCCTCCCTTTTCGATTTCCCAAACCTTCTTAGAAATCCCTGTTTTGTTTCCGGATCATTCATCAAAGCTTGCAAGTTCCTTATCAAATCAATAGTGGATTTGTCAAAATCCATCTTCTCTATGTACCTCCCCAACAGGATGGTAGGAAACCGCTCTGATACCACTGTAATATCCCTTGGCCAACTAGGAGTGGAAAAGATGTATTCTAGACCAAGGAATATTGACGAACACTTCATATGCAACCCTCCAACTTGCTGGTCTATTATCTCAGTCTGAAATGTCCTTATTGAGATGACTATAGAAGGTTTCCAAATGCTTGAGAATCAACACTACAATGCATAATTTATCTTTTCAATGCTTAAATGTCACTTTAGACCCTTAATCAATGCATAGTGATGAATTTACAATGCACTTACAGCCAAGAGACAATTTGACAAACATTTGCCATACATCCTCAGACAAAACAAATATAGATGTAATTCCAAACTCCTCACTCCTTATTTCATTTATCCATTCAATAGTCATTTACATAGGCAGCAAATAATCACATATAAGGACTGTTGTAATGACAGTCTGAAGACAAATTTTCAGTCCTAAACTTATCATTCAAAACTGAAAATTACAATGAGTTTGATTAGCGATTGAACTTGGAATGAAGCAATGAAATTACTAGCAATAACCATCCAAAGTAGACTGCCAATGTGCAAGATTATCCTTGGTCCGATGCCGCCCTGCTGCTGCTGTTACAAGTCTGAGAACATAATATAATATGCATTCAAAGCGCCACAAACTCCTCCAAATGATTCGATCTCCAACTTCTAGGATAGTACCTCACTCCTTAGCTGAATTTCTTGATCAAGTAAGGCATTGAATGTTGAAATCGAAGAGGGATCATGGGGACGGATCTGCTACCTTCGGCTCCTTCAAACTAATTATAATAGTCACCAAATCCTCTGTCTAATGATCTTAAATTTATCACCTTAACCCTCACTGCCCTTTCTGTCATGCCCAAACTTTTTGGCAAGGACGGGATAAATTTTCTTTTAAAAGATCACAACTTAGTGACATTAAATGTTGCTAATACGAGACGCACTATCAAGTTTTGTCTTTAACTATGTTTGAGTTAACTTTAATTTCTAACTCAAGTAAGCGAAAATAATATTTAACTTAAATGCGAAATACTAAAATGATTATTTATTATCTCATCAATATTTAATCAATAAATTAATTTAGTCAATTAAATGGCGTGGATAAAAATTACTCTCCAATAACCGTTAATTGTTTTTAGGAACTAATTACATTAGTCCTAGCACTTAGTTTATAAATGTTTATATTTTATTTTAATAATAATTAAAATATGATTACACTAAATCGACATAGGGTCAATTAAATTCATAACGAAAATCGTCCTATAAGGTTTAAACTCCAAAATCTATATCAGATTAAACTACAAAAAATAATAATAAAATATTAACACCATTTTAAAATATACCCTTATGTTTATCAAAAACATATATTTTCCCATGTGTTTATTATAAACATATATATAGATTAAAAACAGTTAATAAAATATTTAATCTAAAATTTGCCCTACCCCTTCATACTTTAAACTATATATATATATATATATATATATATATATATACATATATATACATAAATATGTTTTCTCATTATTAATAAATAACCATGAAAACCCTAAATTTTAAATACTATAATAATGCCCCTTCTTTTTTTATTTCTTTCATTCCTATTTTTTTTTACTTTTCGAATACCCTAACTAATCTCTCATTTCTATTAAATGAGGACTTCTATTAAAATAGATACATTTTCTTTTCAAAGTAATTACAATCCCTTTTACATTGCTGCACTTTAAAATATAAAATACTTCATCCCCAAATCTTTTCTGCAAACAATAAATCCAGCAATCTTCTACTTGTCCTTTTCTTTTCTTCCAAACACCTACAATTAAATCATTGGCTATGACCATGGAGTGCTCACCTCCCAACCTAGGCTAACTAGTAGCCACCCCCGAGCTTGGAGAACCAATCCCTAGACAGGTTACATACATGCAAACACAACAAGCAGGGGAAAACAATCACAAACATAATCCCAACCAAGGCTACACTACACCACACAATGTGATGATTTTACACGGGTGGTAGTGGACCAAATACCCTGAGGAGACTGCAAGTCTGGTAAAACACAAAGCCACCTCATGGCAACAAATATATATCATAAGTATAATAACCCCGCATCCTTATGCCCCCCCAAGGCATTCATGCTTTATTTCCCTCCTTATGACCCCCAAATGCATAAACAAGCCATGCAGCAAGGGTCACATAAATATCCCTTGAGATCACTCTCGTAACGAGAGCCTCTCACTCGAGGGCTGTCAAACTTCTACCACCCACAAGAGCACCCTCTCTCCCAAGAGTAGGAGGTCTTGGTTACTCCCAAAACACAGAGTGCATACAAGAAATAAAAGACATAATGCGTAATAATTTTCACAAATTAAAAAGCAAGAGAACAACATTTTCCACACAAACAATCTTTCCAAAATAACATGCAACATGAAAGAAAACAAGAAGTTAAACCAACCTTGAACTGCCCAAAGGTATGCTAGATCTAGTTGAGGATGAGCAGCCCAATTCCACAATCCTTGTTTCTCTATCCTTAACCAAATTCCTATGCCAAATCTTTTTCTTTTCAAAATTGCATTGTCTCCAAAAATGGAGAGTGGGTGATTACCCGCAAAATCTCACATTCTTGCCTAAGAAGACCTCAGTGAGAGTTCTCACAGGTTTCTAAAATTGAAAATGGAAAAAGTTCAAAAAAGATCAAAAAGGATCTCTCATCAAAAAGGAAAGTTAACTAACCTAGATGATGCCTTCTAAATTCAATTTTCGCACAACTTAGAAAACTCACTTTTTAGGGTGACTAAACAGCCACATGGGAGTTGTCACATGCCTAAAATTACTCCTAACCCTTAGGTATACCTTATGGGCTTTAGTAAACACCTTTAAACTACCCCTTTGAGTCCATTTAATCCCTTTTAAACCCATGTGAAGTTAACTTTCGGGTCAAACCTAAGTTGACCACCCCAAAGATTTTCTACCCAAGGAAAATATAGAACCACATTAAATTATTTGAAAAAGCTATGGTTAAAACAACTCCCTCCAAGAGACAATTCAAAAATCAAGACATAAATCAACACATGTGTCAAGTGACACAATAAAAGCACTTTTACAAAACTACACATGAAATTTTGTCTCTTGTTGGATTTACACAATTTAATAAATTCAATTTAACACACATGCCATATTCACTTTCACAAATAAAATACGATACAAACGGGGTGTTGTCTCTCCAAATAGACAAACCCTGGTTTTACGAACGTACATAGGTCTAGGTTTGGTTCTCCATAATATTTCCATGGTCACATGGATAATTTTCCTGCGCATCTCAATTACACATTAGTAATTTCAAATAACCTCATATAATATAGAACACATGAATAAGAATACACATCAAACACTCTGCATACAAAATACATTTAAACAATTCAATATATCTTACATCCAAATAATCCACATAAACAATTATCATAATCCCCATAATTTTAATCCATACGTAAAACATGCATCCTATTTCTATCATCATAGTAAAGTCCTGCAAATCCAATAATGACATATATCATCTCAAAGTAATCCTATTCTAGAATCATGCATAGAAATGAAGCATCAATATATATCGATGTTATCCAAATCATGAAATCATATAAGTTCCAAATCCATAATGTATAAAAATAAAGCAAGCATAATAGTCTCAACGTGAAAAATAATGAAATGCTAGGATGAGTCGGGGTAGGGCCTCACACCCTCCCCCTCTAGGAATGAACTTCCTCCTGGAGTTCATCAAAAAGATGAGGGTACTGTGATCTCATACGTGCTGCGTTCTCCCATGAAGCTGGAACCTCATCATAGCAATCCCACTGAACCCTAACCTGGTCCAGCTCTCGACCTCGAAGGGCTAGCGTCTGGCGTGCCAAAATGCGAATGGGCTCCAAAGCTAGCTGCCCGTCCGACTCCACCTGCAAGGCATCCCAACCTAAAATATGAGACTCATCATAGATATACTTTCTCAAAACTGATACATGAAACACATCGTGGATGCGTGACAGGCTAGGTGGCAATGCTAAACGGTAGGCAACTGTTCCTATCCTCTTAAGGATCTCAAATGGTCCTACAAAGCGAGGTGTGAGCTTAGAACCCTTTCCGTAACGGATTGGACTCTTATGCGGTCGCACTCTCAAAAAGACTCTGTCTCCAACCAAGTAGCTACGGTCTATCCTCTTCGCATCTGCATATTTCTTCTGTCTATCCTGTGCTTCTCTAAGACGCTGCCTAATCAAATCCACCTGCTGTTCCATATCCCGAACTATCTTAGGACCAATAGCAACTCTGTCCTCTATGTGGTCCCAACTCAACGGTGTCCTACAAGGCCTGCCGTATAATGCCTGATAGGGTGGCATCCCCAAAGAAGTGTGATGTCCATTGTTATAGGCAAACTCAACTAAGGGAAGGTACTCCTCCCATCTGGTTTGATGATCCATGACGTACATGCGAAGCATATCCTCTAACACCTGGATAACCCTCTCTGTCTGACCATCCGTTTCCGAATGATAGGCTGTACTAAAATTGAGCTTGGTGCCCATAGTTGCCTGTAATGCCTTCCAAAAGGAAGAAGTGAAGAGGGAATCCCTGTAAGAAATAATCTTGCGTGGAACGCCATGAAGTCTGACAATGTCTCGCAAGAACACCTGTGTTACTGCTGGTGATGTGAAGGTAGTCCGAACTGGTGAAAAGTGGGCCACTTTGGTCAACTTGTCAACTGTCACCAAGATGGCATCATTGCGACGAGATGACATAGGAAGACCAATGATGAAATCCATGGATATAGTATCCCACTTCCACTCTGGTATAGCATGAGACTGGAGCAACCCACCTGGATGGCGGTGCTCCGCCTTGACTCTCTGACACTCGAGGCATCGGTCTACTAACTCAGCAATGAGCCGTCGCATTCCTGGCCAATGCTATAACTGTCTCAAGTCAGCATGCATCTTCTTAACTCCGAGATGTGTTGCATAAGGAGCTCTATGAGCCTCCGTGACAATGAACTCTCGCAAACCCCTGGAAGAAGGTACATAGATGCGCCCTCTATGGCGTAATAGTCCATCGGACTCCAAGGAATAATCCACATATTTCCCTTCTAGAGTTTCCTGAGATCGTATCACCTGACAAACCTCTAAATACCATCCATCCTCTGGCAACTGCTGCAATATCCGATCTCTCAAATCCGTGCCCATAGATATGGTGTATACCTCGTGACGTCTCCTACTCAAAGCATCTGCAACTACGTTTTCTTTCCCTTTGATGTAGTGAACGTCAAAATCATACTCGCACAAGAACTCCATCCATCTCCTTTGACGTGCATTAAGATTCGGTTGAGTGAATATGTACTGGAGACTCTGATGGTCTGAATGAAGCTCAAAATGATGACCCAAAAGGAAGTGTCTCCACCTCACGAGTGCATGCACTACTGCTGCAAGCTCAAGGTCATGAGTAGGATAATTAAGCTCATGAGTCTTAAGTTTCCTAGACTCAAAAGCTATAGCCCTACCATCCTGCATAAGGACAGCTCCTAAACCCTCTAAGGAAGCATTTGTGCAAACCATGAAGTCAGCTGAGGGATCTGGTACTACAAGGATAGGTGCGCTAGTAAGAGCCCTTTTGAGTTCCTGAAAGGCCCTCTCGCACTTCTCTGTCCACTCAAATTTCTTCCCTTTACGTTGAAGAGAAGTAATAGGGTGTGCGACTCTAGAGAATCCCTCAACAAAGCGTCGGTAATAACCTGCTAAGCCCATGAAGCTCCTGACCTCTGTCACACTGGTTGGCGCTGGCCAATCCATAATAGCTCTGATCTTGGATGGGTCTATTGAGATCCCATCACCGGAAATAACGTGCCCAAGGTACTTGACCTCTGATCAAAAGAAAGCACACTTTGACAAACTGCCAAACAACTGATTGTCCCTCAAACACTGCAAAACCTGTCTCAGGTGCTCCTCATGCTCCTTCTCATTCCGAGAATATATCAATATGTCATCGCGGAACACAATCACAAAACGGTCAAGAAATGTGCGGAATACCCCATTCATGAGGCTCATGAAAACAGCTGGAGCATTCGTAAGATCGAATGGGACCACGGTGAACTCATAGTGGCCATATCTAGTGCGAAATGCGGTCTTGTGGATATCACTTTCCACTATTCTCAACTGATGGTATCCCGACTTCAGATCAATTTTGGAAAATACTTTGGCACCCTGAAGTTGGTCGAATAAATCATCGATCTTGGGCAAGGGATATCGGTTCTTGATGGTTACTTTGTTCAACTGACGATAATCCATGCATAATCGGAGAGATCCGTCTTTCTTCACGAAGATGACTGGTGCACCCCAAGGGGATACGCTAGAACGAATGTGACCCTTCTCTAGGAGTTCCTCAAGCTGCATCTTGAGCTCATTAAGCTCATTTGTGGTCATCCTATAAGGTGCTCTTGAAACTGGCTCAGCTCTTGGTACAAGTTCTATATGAAAGTCAATCTCTCTACGGGGCGGCATTCCAGGTAACTCTGAAGGAAACACGTCTGAATATCCCTTAAGGATAGGATGGTCGTCAATCGATGTTTCCTTTTCGTCATCTTCCTCTCTATCATTGACAGTGATGGCAAATAGCTGACATCCCTTTCCCATGCTCCGCTTAAGCTGCATTGCAAAAATCATACAAAGAGACACGGGTCTCTGAATCCCTGTGATTACTATGGGTGAAACCTGATCATCCTCACACTCGATTTCTTTCTAGCGGCAATCCATCTTGGCTCTGTGGGCATAAAGCCAATCCATGCCAAGTACGATGCCATATGATCCAAGTGGTGTAACTCTAAGGTCTACTAAGGTGGTGGTATTGCCAATCTGAAGCTGACATGCCCTAACCTCTGTTTCCACTGACACTCTAGCCCCTGAAGCTAACTCCACTTCCCAAATGACACATTGTCTAGTTGCCACTAGCCCGCAACGCTCCACAACCAATGGAGATATAAAGGAGTCAGTAGCTCCTGAATCAAATAATATAGATACACTGTTACCTCTGATCATACTTGCAGCCTCAATGACTGTGGCCTGGTGTTTTGCCTGGCGGTTGTCAACTGTTGCAAAGACCCTATGGGACCTGCCCATATCTCCAATTGTAGGCTTTAATGTTGCCATCCTCTGATTCCCTGCTATCTAACCCTGAGGACACTCTCTCGCCATGTGCCCCATGGCTCCACATGTGAAACAAGCACCGCGTGCCTGAAACTGGACGCCCTGAGGCCTAGAAAAAGACTGTCCCTCTGTCCTACTAGAACCACTGTACCCACCCCTGGAGGACTGCTGAGTCTTCACCGGAGGTGTGTAAGGAACCTGAGATCGCTGATCTCGCCTTTGACCCTGAGACTGCCACTGCTTGGGCTTTGCGCCCTGTTGATTCTGCAGAGGCCTCTGCCTTTGGTTCTGTTGTGACTGTTGCAGAGGAGGGGGTTTGGAGAACCCTTGCGTGTTTCTGTTATTTCCCTTCCAATGGGGTTTCTGAAACTCGTATGTCTGGGGTATAGGGTTTCGGTTCTGGAACAAATCCCTTGTATCCTGTGGCCTGACCTGAATCTCCTCTACTATCAAAGCCTTCTCTACGACAACCCGAAGGCTTTTTGGAGTGGACATCCTCACTGGTCCTGCTATGCCGGCATTCAACCCTCTGATAAAATGATTGACGAGAAGCTTCTCGTCTTTCAGGTAGTCCACGTATGGCAAGAGCTCGAAGAATTTGCTCTCGTACTGGGTCACTAAGAGACCCTTCTGCTGGAGGTCATGGAACTCGTCTATCCTACGCTGTCTGTAATGCTCCGACAAGTACCTCTCCTTGAACCTCTCTGTAAAAATCTCCCATGTGAGAGTATTAGCAACTAATCCACACTTGTATTCCTCCTGTCTCCACCATGTGGAGGTCGTTGCTCTCAATAGGTGGACTGCTACATGTGCCTTTAGATTGCTCTCGTAAGAGCGGAATGCAAAGCACCTATCTAGGCTCAAAAGCCAAGCCTCAGCTTCTACCCCGTCGGTAGATCCCCCAAAAGACGGTGGCTGAAGGTGCATAACCTCCCTAATAAGATCCCCTGGCTCCCGACGAGCTCTCTCATAATACACTGGCTCTGCCACTGGAGGTGGTCTTGGTAGGTGCACAGACTCAGGCTCATTCCCACCCTGACTCTCTACGGGATTAGGAGGTGGACTCCTGCTCCGTTCCCTATCTGCCGATTTATGACTCCCTAAGTTCTGATTTCCAACATGATGATCCCCGGCTGGAAACCTATCCTGGACTATACCAATTAGGTTCTGGAGTGCTTCTAAGATGTTTCGGTTTGGGTCAACTGGTTGTTCGGGAGGAGCCTCTGGGTTCACTTCCGGAACCGATTCCTCCCTATCTACCTCTTCGCGTGCTATGCATTCACGCTTAGGACCCCTTCCGCGCTTGCGAGCTTGTCGCGTAGTCGGAGGCATCCTTATGAGAAAATAAAATAAAATAAATTAAATAACTAATTTTTCGGAAAAATATTTAATTAATTAAATTTAAATATCATAGAAAATTAATATAATAAAATTAATTAAATAATTAAAGCGAAACATAATGGAGAAAGGTTCCTAGTGTTGGAAACCTGGCTCTGATACCAAAATGTCATGCCCAAACTTTTTGGCAAGGACGGGATAATTTTTTTTTTAAAAGATTACAACTTAGTGACATTAAATGTTGCTAATACGAGACGCACTATCAAGTTTTGTCTTTAACTATGTTTGAGTTAACTTTAATCTCTAACTCAAGTAAGCAAAAATAATATTCAACTTAAATGCGGAATACTAAAATGATTATTTATTATCTTATCAATATTTAATCAATAAATTAATTTACTCAATTAAATGGCGTGGATAAAAATTACTCTCCAATAACCGTTAATTGTTTTTAGGGACTAATTACATTAGTCCTAGCACTTAGTTTATAAATGTCTATATTTTATTTTAATAATAATTAAAATATGATTACACTAAATCGACATAGGGTCAATTAAATTCATAACGAAAATCGTCCTATAAGGTTTAATCTCCAAAATCTATATCAGATTAAACTACAAAAAATAATAATAAAATATTAAACACCATTTTAAAATATACCCTTATGTTTATCAAAAGCATATATTTTCCCATGTGCTTATTATAAACATATATATAGATTAAAAACACTTAATTAAATATTTAATCTAAAATTTGCCCTACCCCTTCATATTTTAATCTCTCTCTCTCTCTCTCTCTATATATATATATATATATATATACATAAATATGTTTTCTCATTATTAATAAATAACCATGAAAACCCTAAATTTTAAATACTATAATAATGCCCCTTCTTTTTTTATTTCTTTCATTCCTATTTTTTTTTACTTTTCGAATACCCTAACTAATCCCTCATTTCTATTAAATGAGGACTTCTATTAAAATAGATACATTTTCTTTTCAAAGTAATTACAATCCCTTTTACATTGCTGCACTTTAAAATATAAAATATTTCATCCCCAAATCTTTTCTGCAAACAATAAATCCAGCAATCTTCTACTTGTCCTTTTCTTTTCTTCCAAACACCTGCAATTAAATCATTAGCTATGACCATGGAGTGCTCACCTCCCAGCCTAGGCTAACTAGTAGCCACTCCGGAGCTTGGAGAACCAAGCCCTAGACAGGTTAAACACATGCAAACACAACAAGCAGGGGAAAATAATTACAAACATATTCCCAACCAAGGCTACACTGTACCACACAATGTGATGATTTTACATGGGTGGTAGTGGACCAAATACCCTGAGGAGACTGCAAGTCTGGTAAAACACAAAGCCACCTCATGGCAATAAAGATATATCATAAGTATAATAACCCCACATCCTTATGCCCCCCGAAGGCATTCATCCCTTATTTCCCTCCTTATGACCCCCAAATGCATAAACAAGCCATGCAACAAGGGTCACATAAATATCCCTTGAGATCACTCTCGTAACGAGAGCCTCTCACTCGAGGGCTGTCAAACTTCTACCATCCACAAGAGCATTCTCTCTCCCAAGAGTAGGAGGTCTTGGTTACTCCCAAAACACAGAATGCATACAAGAAATAAAAGACATAACGCGTAATAATTTTCACAAATTAAAAAGCAAGAGAACAACTTTTTCCACACAATCTTTCCAAAATAACATGCAACATGAAAGAAAACAAGAAGAAGTTAAACCAACCTTGAACTGCCCAAAGGTATGCTAGATCTAGTTGAGGATGAGCAGCCCAATTCCACAATCCTTGTTTCTCTTTCCTTAGCCAAATTCCTATGCCAAATCTTTTTCTTTTCAAAATTGCATTGTCTCCAAAAATGGAGAGTGGGTGATTACCCACAAAATCTGACATTCTTGCCTAAGAAGACCTCAGTGAGAGTTCTCACAGGTTTCTAAAATTGAAAAAGGAAAAAGTCCGAAAAAGATCAAAAAAGGATCTCTCATCAAAAAAGGAAGTTAACTAACCTAGATGATGCCTTCTAAATTCAATTTTCGCACATCTTAGAAAACTCATTTTTTAAGGTGACTAAACAGCCACATGGGAGTTGTCACATGCCTAAAATTACTCCTAACCCTTAGGTATACCTTATGGGCTTTAGGAAACACCTTTAAACCACCCCTATGAGTCCATTTAATCCCTTTTAAATCCATGTGAAGTTAACTTTCGGGTCAAACCTAAGTTGACCACCCCAAAGATTTTCTGTCCAAGGAAAATATAGAACCACATTAAATTATTTCAAAAAGCTATGGTTAAAACAACTCCCTCCAAGAGACAATTCAAAAATCAAGACATAAATCAACACGTGTCAAGTGACACAATAAAAATACTTTGACATAATTACACATGAAATTTTGTCTCTTGTTGGATTTACACAATTTAATAAATTCAATTTAACACACATGCCACATTCACTTTCACAAATAAAATGCGATACAAACAGGGTGTTGTCTCTCCAAATAGACAAACCCTTGTTTACGAACGTACATAGGTCTAGGTTTGGTTCTCCATAATATTTCTATGGTCACATGGATAATTTTCCTACGCATCTCAATTACACATTAGTAATTTCAAATAACATCATATAATATAAAACACATGAATAAGAATACACATCAAACACTCTGCATACAATATACATTTAAACAATTCAATATATCTTACATCCAAATAATCCACATAAGCAATTATCATAATCCCCAGAATTTTAATCCATACATAAAACATGCATCCTATTTCTATCATCATAGTAAAGTCCTGCAAATCCAATAATGACATATATCATCTCAAAGTAATCCTATTCTAGTATCATGCATAGAAATGAAGCATCAATATATATTGATGTTATCCAAATCATGAAATCATATAAGTTCCAAATCCATAATGTATAAAAATAAAGCAGCTATAATAGTCTCAACATGAAAAATACTGAAATGCTAGGATGAGTCGGGGTAGGGCCTCACACTTTCGATGCATCATATGATGAAGTTTGATAAAGTATGAAAGGCACGGATCTGCAGAAGTTCAACCTCTTCACTGTAATTAAATAGGCACCAAATCTTCCAATAAATCACCTCAGAGACATCGCCTCATCCTTAAATAAATTTAGGAACCAATGTTTATCAAAACCAATGCATGTGGGGAAAGATATAATTCAAATCGTGGAAAACCTTGGTTTGCAACTTTTGATGACAACACAATATATACTCAGATTTGCCTTCAAACTCCTTACTAAAAGTTGCCTAAATGCCAAAGAGATATCGCTGTTTTAATCTCGCTCAAGGATAAGCCTTCAACAAGGTGGTCTCTTCAAGTCTGAAAATCTGAAGCAACACCACAGAAATCTGATATGAAACTTTATGAGCTCAAATAGGAAGACTAAAATATCCTCCTCTCAACTGCAAATTTGTCTTCAAAAGAAGACTTCACAAATTTGGCGCTGATGTATACTTCGTCACGAACCTACTCCCAAAATGAAGAACTAGGGTTTTGTTCAGCCCTTCTATTAAAATCTGCTGAAGGTTTGCGACCTCAGAGATTCAACTAATGCCATGCATCAGCTCATCAATTCCAAATCCAAAATTTTCTCTCTTCTTTTCAATCACCCTCTTCTATTTATCTTTTTTCATAACCCGTCACGAGACACCTTCTAGAGAAGGGTAGGTACACTTTATTTATTTTATTAAGTGACTATTATTATTTTATTTTTATACTTTAGTCACTTTTAATTAAATTAATTAAATATAAAGTCACTTTTTAATAATTAATTTATTTTAATGACTTTATAAGAAATTAATTTAATTAATTTCTCCTCATTACTCCATTTCGGGGACATTACAATTACATCCTTATAAAATCAATTGGCTTCTGTCACGTCCCCTCCTTGATCGTTATATATATACTAAATAAAGCAATTATTATTAATTAATGTAATAATTAACAACAAATGATTATTTAAAATTTATTTATTAATTATATTTATTTTGACTAATATTTATTACTGATAATACTCTTAAAACATTCGAATAAAAAAAAAAAAAAAGATTACGGGGACAAAAAAACCAGTGACAGATCGAATCAGAGCTATTATTAATTACAGGCAGTAACATCCTTGTTCTTGGTGGTATGCATGGGGTGTGCTTAGTATGCATGTTTAATATATGAGACCGATAATGTGCTTAGGCAGAATTTAATAACAATATTAATATAATAGACTGCAAACAGTGGCAAATCAGATCTGACACATGTCAGATCTTTCTGCCTTTACCAGCCACAATATATATTAATAATTAATAAGCAATGGTAGTATTAAGGATTTATACAAAAGATAATTAGCAAATACATAATAATTGGTTATACATAAATAAAGATGCTTTGATCAAAAGAAATATTAATAGCAGATCAATAAAAAAATCAGAAAGAACTCTTAGAAAATAGTCAATAAGAGGAATAATGAGATTAATCGTCTAATGAGGAAAATACATAAGTACTTGTTAATAACTAATAAATTGAAGAATATCAATGTCTAACTTCATGTTTAGTCTCTCAATCAATTTGAGTATATTGAACTAGATTAATTATGTTTATCAGGTAGGGGACATTACAAGTGGTATCAGAGCATAATCCTGCCATCCTGTGGGACAAAACTACAACATTATTCTTTAATATGTGTACTTTTCAAATGAGAAACACTAAATTTATTCATGTATGTTCCTTACCTAGTGGGTATTCACAGGCGTATGGCTCATGTCATACGTATATTCATACAGGTTTCATATGCTTCATGTTCTATGTACTTATGTACACACTTCCTGCTTTAAAGTCTATTGGCGTGAATGCTTATGTATGTGCTTAGTTCCCTACTCGTATTTATGTTCTTTACATGTATACTTCATACTACATGTGTATTCATTTGAAAGCTTCTTTTCCTAAGTAAATAATTGACAATGTAATTCGAATAGTGCCATATTAAATTGAATTCTTAACCTATAGATTGTAGTGATCTAATTCTTCGCCTTTCTCTAACACTTGCAAAGATAGGGAGTGTGTGGGGGAAAGGCTAAGTAAATCGGTCACATGACGAAAATATCCCAAGATGGGTAGCAAACCTTGAGGGAGCCGCATGTAGACTGTGTCATGCACCTTGGCACAGTAAATCTTCCATCTTGTAAGTGTAAGCCATTTAATTAGTAAATAAGACTTTTTGGAAATGTGTTAGTAGCCTAAGTAGATTGAAGTTATAGCCACAGATTATATACTAAGCTCTAGATTGCAACACCATAGCATGATATGACACAGTCATGGAACCAACATCACACGATAATGAATCAACGCAAGAATAGTATGCAGGAATATATCGGATGTAATACAGATGTATATCATATTAATCTCCCCAATATCGCACCCCATCCAATGTGCTACAAGACTACATATAAAGAGCTTTGCGGTTGGTTAGGCCATCAACCATGACACAACTACCCCATAACTATGGCTTAATACTAATGTTTTATTTTAATACATTACCAAAAAGTCTTATTTGCTAATTAGCCGCTTACATCATTCCCCCCAAAAACTCGTCGTCTTCCAGACAACACAAAATAACTAAAAAAGAACTGTCTACTAAGATGGATAAGAGGGCGTCCCTGTTCCTGATGTGGCATGCTCTCGAAATGTCCTTAGGTCTCTTTCAGCTGCTAGTTGTTTCCCCCGAGTTGCTTGAAGGAGCCGAAGTGCATCCCTTCGATCCTTTTCTGAGACGGCCAACTCCTGTTCCTTCCCAACCCGTGTGGACTTTTCCTGTGCCAATTCCTATTCCAGCACCTCTATTCTTTTCTTCAGCGCAACCTCCCTTTCCAAGGATAAGGTGTGTTCTTCTGCCACTTTGCCAGCTCTCCAAGTCATCCTCTCCAACTGCAAAAATGTTGTGCGGAAGATCTGCTCCATGGTGGTGAGGGCATCCATTACCCTCTGATCCCCCGTGTGCTCCCTAAGAATCTACGACACACCCCAATCCACTATCATCTCCAGAGTCTCCTTTTTCGGCCAGCCCTAGGTTCTGAGGTGCTCAGAGAATTCCCTTCCGCATCCTTCTCTCATA
Source organism: Cryptomeria japonica (assembly GCF_030272615.1). Taxonomy (NCBI): domain Eukaryota; kingdom Viridiplantae; phylum Streptophyta; class Pinopsida; order Cupressales; family Cupressaceae; genus Cryptomeria; species Cryptomeria japonica. The sequence goes on along the minus strand of NC_081406.1, from coordinate 373,805,821 downwards.
AATGCCAATAGGGCCTCTGCTGCCCTTACTGCCATATCCATATCTAATCCCTGACCTCATTACTTCTAGCTCTGAGAAGAAATGTTGAGCAACAGCTTCGAACCCCATAGCACCCTCCTTACAGGAAGACGTGCTCCTTTTCCCTTTCTCCTTGTTCTGCAGGGTTTTCCTCCTGTTGGCCGAACCCTAATGATGGTGACGGTGGCGGGATTTCTATGACCATTTGAAATCTCTCCAGCAGACTGTCCGCTTCGGCCTCCATGTCCTTATCCTTTGTTCCCTTCCCCATGTCTCCTATTCTTGGCTCTTTTGTAACCGGATGCATTTCTTGTTCTGTGTTTCCTCCACCCATGGTTGCGGGAGAGTCAGTTATTGGTGCCACTACTAATGCGACAACTCTAGCGGCTTCCACACCCCTTGATGTGTTTATATGGAGAGTGTGGGCCCCTGCACTATGTCTCCTTAGGTCTATCAGTTGGGATGAGGTCCCCGCGACCCCTAGCACCAAGTGTGTCGTGGTGGAAATCTGTGATGGTTTAAAAAGTATCCTTTTCTTCGCTCCCCATCCTAGTACGACTGGTACGCTTCCCATGTGGCTTATTGGCTCCATTTGCGACACCTCTCCTGCGTGCCCCCCTTCCTGTGCCATGCCCATTGGTTCGAATGTTGTGATTTCTGGGCTTGTGCTTTCCTCTTTATCACCTTCTGATCTGTGCATAGTGTGGCTTTGCTCCATACGGAACTCCCCTTGGTCCTCATTAGATGAAGATAAGATATATGTCTCTTCCTCCCTTGTCTCTTCCTCTTCCTCCGAGTTGTTTTCCTCCCCTCCATCCTCCGTGCTCCCTGCAGGGTCTTGCCTTTCTTTCTTCCTGGGTGTCTCCGTGGGCGCTATTGTAAAAGTGTCCAAATATAGGCAATAGTACATAGTAGGCTTGTAAGGCTCCACTTGATTTGTGGCCACAAAAACTCCTCTATGTTCCGGCGCCACCTGGGTCCTCAAAGCTTCCAAGAAGAGGGCAATGATATGATGGGGAATATACAGGGTTTTATGTTTCAGGAGCATAGCCTCCTTTATCCGACTGGAAAGGACTCGACCCCAGTTGTATATTTTGTCATTGCTCAGTCCGTACATGAGGTGTAGCATCCATATGGCAACATCTGATGCTCGGCTTGGTGCTGTTAGCTTACTCTTCAGGACGTCCATGACGCATCTCCATTCTGGTGAGGTGATGTAGGACTTTTTCAAGCCCCTTCTATTATTATTCTGCCAAAAATTGTCCCATTGCTCTTATGTTAGCGTATTACCACAGATGTGTTCTAGTAGCCGCTTCTTCTCTTTTGTAGACATTCTTGCTGATGGTGTCATGGCTGAATCCCCATTACTTGGAATGTTGAAAACCTTCTTGAACTCCTTGGGTGCATAAGAAATGACCACCGTTTGTCCCAAATTGTCAATTACTAATCTATACTTGTCCCGCTCATATCCATGGACCATGGTGCGCAATATGGGTTCAAATTCTTTTAAATTGAAGATAGGCATGAAAATGATTTTATCAACCTCTGCTCTCCTTAATGAATTTTTCAGGGGGTGATCTTCCTTATTACTTTCCCACCACCTTCTGCACTCAGTTCCAGTAACTCCTTCAAATGTGAGGTTCTCCACCATCACCTGTTCTTGTACTTTCTCCTGGCTTTTCTTGCTGGTACCTAGAGTGGCCATTGGTTGCTTGTTGGAAGTATGGGCCTTGTAATTTATGTCGTAACTTCCCGTTCTAGGGTTGTCGTGACTCCCTTTCACCATACTATGCCTTGCTGGCGTACGCTTCTCCTTTATTGTGCGAATGTAGTGGTGGACCCCTTCGTGGCTGTTGAAACAGACACCTTCATCAGTGTCTAAGCTTACCCCTTCATTGCGTACGCATACGCCTTCGCAGTCACCTTGTACACTAAGTATGCTTATGCTGTGACTTAGGCCGTGTACGCCATGGCCTTGTACGCCGTCGCTGTGCTGTACGCCGGTCCCGTGGTGCACGCCATGGCCACGACTTAGGCCTTGTACGTCGCCGCTGTGCTGTACGCTGGTCTCGTGGTGCAAGCCATGGCTAAGGCGTACGCCTTGGCTTTGCGTTGCGTAAGGCGTACGTGTTGTATGCCTATCCTCCACCCTTCGCCTTCGCCTTTCCTTCGAGCTTCTCCCCTGCGTACGCTTCCTCCCGACTTGCACTCCCCGCTCGATCCACACGCCTCCTCTTCCTCGCGTACTCTACGTACAGCCACTCTTCATCTGCCGTTCACTCACGCCGCTTTGCCGTCGTTTGTTGCCAACCTCCACATCGTGCAACCTTCTTACGCCTCGCCCCCTACCTTCGTACGCCTTACTTGCCCTCCTACGCCCTTCCTCTATTTGTTGCGTACGCCATAGATACTTGTTCACTTTAGCCTCCCTTTCTAATATGCCTTCTATTTTTCTTTTAAGATGCACTTTTTAGGCGAATATAATTTTCCCTTTATTATTTTTCCTTATTTTGACTTGGAAGCCTTTCTCCCTTATTATTCTTTGTAATTTTTCCATCATTTGCTCCTTCTTTTTGAATTTTCCTTGTATTTTTCTTTTCATTGTTAGTTTTTCAATTCTCATTTCCTTGCTACTAGTCTTTACTTCTCGATTTTTCTTTTGTCCAAAAATTATTACCCACATACCTAGTTTTTTTAACTCCTGCCTTGTTATATACTCTTGCGGCGGCTCCTCCCTTAGTGTGTCATCATCTCCTTCATCTTGGGGTCCCTCAATCCGTTCTATTATCTCGTCTCATTCCAACAGGTTGATAGCCATAGGATTTCTTCCTCTGTACATTTTAAGCTTCGATTCGTTTACTGGGTCCTTGATAGGATTGTCGTCTAGGTATGATAATTTGATAGCTCCGTTCGTCCCTACCTCCCTTATTTTATAGGGTCCTAGCCATCGGACTCGAAACTTCCCCGGTTGAAGTTCATTGCGGCCATTGTACTTGAGCACCAACTGTCCCGGCGAGAATTCCATCCGTCGCAGATTCTTGTCATGCCAAAATTTCCTTCTTCTCTGGGCTACTTCCGTGGCCCATTGTGCCATTGTCCTATGTTCCTCCATCTGAAGTAATGTAGCCAGCCGCTCCCTTAGGCTCTCTTCGTCTCCTAACCAGTTTTGGAATGCTATTCTCAAGCTCGGTACAGTATACTTTGTTGGCATCACAGCTTCTTGCTCATACATGAGTTGAAATGGAGTATGCCCAGTAGTGGCTTTGGAAGTAGTACGATAGGCCCACAACACAGGTCCAACCTTTCCTCCTAGTTCCTTGTTCTACTCCGCAAGTCTTGTATAGAATGGATACCAATACTTTGTTTGTTGAATCTGCTTGCACATTTGCCCTTGGGTAGTATGAACTTGACAGCGTGTGAAAAATTTTGAATTCTATTGTCATGGTGCGTATCACCTGATTCACAAAATGCACACCCCTATCACTGGTGATTTGTATCGGTATTCCGAACCGAGTTACGATCTGTTCATATAGAAACTTGGCAGTACTGAGTGCTGTGTTGTCCGGGAGAGCTCTGGCCTTGGCCCACTTTGTAAGGTATTCTGTAGCAACGACTATGTATCGGCATCTGTGCACATTGCTTGTACTGAGTGGCCCTACAAAATCTAGCCCCCACCTCTCAAACAACTCCTGCAGTTGGGATGGAAAAAGCGGCATAAAATCTCGTTTGAGTGGCTTACCTGCCCTTTGGCAAGTGTCACAACTTGACACCCATTGACGCGCATCTGCATAGAGTGTAGGCCACCACAACCCTGCTAGCAATATTTTTCTTGCCGTAGCATCTGGGCCCATATGCCCTCCAGCTAGTCCTTCATATGAATCTCTAAGAACCCCAGGAATTTCTTCCTCCAAGACACACCTTCGTAGTATCCCATCAGGGCCCATTTTGTACAAAAGGCCATGGATCAATTGGAAGGTCGTGCTTTTCAGTGCCACCTTCCTTCTTTCACTTGGGGGCATCTCCTTCGGGAACGTTGCTATGGAGAGATATTGTCCAAGCTTCTCGTACCAAGATGGCAAGACTGCTATTTGGAACAAGTGGCCATCTGGAAAATCCTCATTCACTCCCCCTTCTGCCTATTCCCCTAATTTTATTCTTGACAGGTGATCAGCCATTGCATGGCTTTTTCCTAGTCATACCACAATGTTGAAGGTAAATTCCTGAAGTAAGATCAGCCATCGACTTACTCTCCCTTGGATGACCGGTTTATTAACCAGGTGCATGAGTGCCTGGTGATCCACGAAGAAGGTAAAGGGTGTGGCCGGGAGGTAGTGACGGAATTTCTGCACTGCATACACCATCCCTAAGGCCTCTCGTTTTGTGGTGCTATAGTTTCTTTCTGCTTTTGACAATAGACGGGTGGCAAAGTATATAGGGTGATCCAAGCTCGTGGCTCCTGCCTGTGCCAAAGTGGCGCCAATGGCAAAGTTGGAGGCATCTACATGCACATGAAATTTATTGTCCCAATTTGGGTATATTAGGATAGGTGCACTTACAAGTCTGGATTTGAGTTCCCTGAAGATTTCTTCTTGCTCTCTGTGCCATACAAATGGCTCCCCCTTCCTCGTGAGTTTGTCCAGCAGACGGGAGACCTCAGCAAATCCCTTAATGAACCGCCGATGGTACCCCACATGGCCAAGGAAGGATTTTACTCCTGTAACATCCATCGGGCTTTCCATTTCAATGATGACTCTTACCTTATCTGGGTTAGTCTTCAACTCTGCTTTGTAGACTATGTGGCCAGATTTCGTAATCTTCCATCTGCCAGTGGAATAGCCCATTGATAGAACTTGTCTCGTCCTTCGAGCAATTCCCTAAGCGGAGTACTCCCTCTTCGTCAGGTTCCATCTCACCATCCTCCCCCGGTGCATCTTTCTCGGACCCAGAGTCTGAAGCCACTTCCTGACTCACTACTTGGTTCCGTAGATCAATGATATATTTTTTTCCTTTACTTTCGATTGAAAGAGTGTTTTTCTTCCAATAATGATCTGTTTTGGCCATGATGAGCCATCCTTTTCCCAAGAGTGCATCATATCCCTTCCTTTCTAAAGATATAACCATAAAATCCAGAAAGAACTGTTGGGTTCCAATGGTTACCTTTTCTCCCATGAGTGTGCCAATTGGTTTTATTCCATGCTAGTCTACTCCTACCAGGTGGAATGCGGGTGGCCACAGTGTTGGTTTCCCCAAGGCCTTCCATGTCTCTTGCGGTAACACATTTACTGCTGATCCTCCGTCCACAATCGTATTGGTGAGTTTGTAGCCTATGATTTCAATTTCTACTACAACTGGTGTTCTGCCCACACCTACTGTCATCAACATGGGGTTAGTAGCCTCCTTTGAGTGGTTCCTTTCTTCCACTTCCTCCTTGTCGTCTGGCGTCTTTTGCTTCTTCTTGGTCCCCTCTGATGTGATTTGATTATTGACTTGGGTTATGGTTATCCGCAGCTGTGGTAGTGTCTGCAACAAGTCCACTACTCGGACCGGCATGGTGGTTTGTAGTAGCTGCTTCATTATGGTTGCTTCAGAGGCAGCTCGTATGGTGTTGCTGGTTTTGTTGGATAGTGTCTTCTGTCGTTCCTCACTCATTTCCCATTCTACTTCTGTGCCTCCTTCAGTCTTTCCTTTTCTATACCCGGGTCAGGGTATGTTAGTTTCCCTGCATGAGATTGGGTAATGGCCAGAACTTCTGGTTCTGGCCGAGCTACCTCTAGCATGTTCCCACCCTTCTGTCTTGGGCACTCTGCATCCTTGTGGTTGCCTGGCCCACACCATTTGCAGAGTAGCCCTCCTCCTTGTCCAACACCACTCTTGCAGTCCTGTGCAAAATGGCCCCATTCGTTGCACCTTCGGCATTGTATCATTGGTCTGCCTTTTGCATCATATTGGATGCGACCGCGTGGGGTATTATTATTGCTATTGTTGTTACTCCCCCTCCGACTATTCCTATAGCCACCTGGTGAGGCGTCTAAATTTGTGTTCTTTGAGGGTGTAGTTGGTGGTGTTGCCTGCTCTTGCACGTAGAGTACCTGGGCATTCCTTAATGGAATGTCCCAACACTTAGCAGATATTGCAGAAGGCTTTCTTCAGGCAATTGGTTTTTGTGTGCCCTTCCAGTTTGCACTTTGTGCACCAGAGTTCCATGCCCTCCCTACTTTCTTCCTTCTGAGTCCGCATTTCCCGCATCATCCGCCTCATATCCTTCTGGAGTTCTTGTAGCATCCTAGACTCCTCTCTTTCTCCATCACTATTATCTTCGTCACTTGTGCGCTTCTTACCCTTCGACGTCTTGTTCTCGCTTTCAATGTCCATGGGTCTATTGTACGTGTCCATGAAAGTAGATGGAGGTACTACCTTCATCTTTCTTCGCAGGGATGGGTTCAGTCCCTTGATGAACCTTTGCTTCTTCAGACCATCGGCTGGGGTATTGTCCATTTTTCCAATCAATTCTTTCAGCCTGCAGTAGTACGACCTTACCGTGTCACTCTTTCCCTATTTGGTGTTGTATATTTCTGCTATGATCTCGTCATCCTCCCGAAGTAATCGGAACTCCTCCTGAAACGCCTTAGTAAGATTTTTCCAAGTATTTTTTGAAGTGGTAGGCAGGTCCGTGTACCAGTCAATGGCAATTCCACAAAGGGTGGTTGGGAATGCTTTCAGCCAGTAGTAGTCCTCATCATCCTCGCCATTGGCCTACCATATGGTGACGCAAGTTTTATAGTGACGGGTGGGATCCTCTGATCCTACTCCATTGAATCTGGGAAGTTTCTTCTTTTCAGGGTTATGTGCCATCTTTCTCGTACTCCCCGGGTTATTCTGGGGATTGTTAAATGTCTCAGTTGGTGCGGTTGTTTGCTCCCAATTATCACTACTCGCTATTGCCTGGGGGTTGTTGTGACTCCTAGCCCACTCTTGTGTATGTTGCTCAGAACCTTCTGCTAGGCTCCCTCCTTCTTCAACTATCCGATAGAGTTTCAGGCGTCTCTCGAGTTGCTCCTAGATGTGTAGGGATCTCCTCACTATGTCGTCTTGGTTCCCTTCTTGCTCCTCTCGGGATTGTCGTCTTCGATCTTTGTTGAGTATGTTTTGTATTCATTATCGAAACTACGGGGGTGGCGCTGCCGTGTTGTGTCCTTGTGCTCTTCTTCCCTTCAATTCCTTTCTTCGTACAGTTGGAGCACTTGTTGCCTACGTTGCTCCCTTCGTATGTTTTCTCGTTCCTCTTCAAGTTCCAGGAGTACACGTGCCAAGAACCGTGGAAGACTACCCAGGAGATCATGTACCGCTTGGTTCACGTTGAGTTCCGCCCGTACTGTACCAGTCGAGACAAGGCTCAGTTCCGCTTCTCGCTGTACGTACCGGTCCACGAAAACATCCCACGCATGAATCAGGTCTTGTGTCAACTGATCCTCCCTTTTTACTTCGGTATTATCCTCTATGTCACTATCTGTTACAAGAATGCTTTGGTCAAATGGACGGCCCATTATGCTGCCATCCTGCCAGCCTTCCCTCCTGAGACCTCCCGATTCGACTTAGGCAACTATGCCAAAATGTTAGTAGCCTAAGTAGATTGAAGTTATAGCCACAAATTACATACTAATCTCTAGATTGCAACACCATAGCATGATATGACACAGTCATGGAACCAACATCACATGATAATGAATCAACGCAAGAACAATATGCAAGAATATATCAGATGTAATACATATGTATATCATATTAATCACCCCAATATCGCACCCCATCCAATGTGCTACAAGACTACATATAAAGAGCTTTGCGGTTGGTTAGGCCATCAACCGTCACACAACTACCCCATAACTATGGCTTAATACTAATGTTTTATTTTAATACATGACCAAAAAGTCTTATTTGCTAATTAGCCACTTACAAAATGTATTAAAAGAAAACAATAGTTTTAAGTCATAACTAAGGGTTAGTTGTAGGACGGTTGATGGCCTAACCAACCGCAAACTCTTTATATGCAGACTTGTAGCACATTTGAAGGTGCCAAATTGTGGAAATTAATATGATATATCTTTGTGTTGCATATAATACATTATTGCATACTGTTCTGTGATCGATTCATGTTCCATGCCGGTGTCATACTATGCCATGATTGTTGTAATTGAGATCAGTGTTTTGTATGCTTATAATTCAATCCACTTAGGCTACTAACATTTTGGCGCCGTTGCCTAAGTCGAATCCGGAGGTCTCAGGAGTGAAGGCTGGCGGGATGGAAGCATAATGGGTCGTCTATTCGACCAAAGCGATCTTGTAACAGACAATGACGTAGAGGATAATACCGAAGTAACCAGGGAGGATCAGTTGACACAAGACCTAATTCATGCGTGAGACGTTTCTGTGGACCGGTACGTACAACGAGAAGCGGAACTGAGCGCTGTCTCGGTTGGTACGGTACGGGCGGAAGTCAACGTGAACCAGGCGGTACATGATCTCCAGGGTAGTCTTCCAAGGTTGTTGGCACATGTACTCCTGGAACTTGAAGAGGAACGAGAAAACGTGCGAAGGGAGCAATGCAGACAGCAAGTGCTCCAACAGTACGAAGAAAGGAATCAAAGGGAAGAAGAGCACAAGGACACAACACGGCGACGCAACCCCCGTAGTTCCAATAATTAATGCCAAACATACTCAACAAAGATCGAAGATGACAATCTCCAGAGGAGGAAGAAGGGAACCAAGAAGACATAGTGAGGAGATCCTGCGCATTCAGGAGCAACTAGAGAGACGCTTGAAACTCTATCGGATAATTGAAGGAGGGAGCCCGACAGAAGGTTCTGAGCAACATACACAAGAGATGGATAGGAGTCACAACAGCCCGCAGGCAATAGCGGGTAGTGATAATTGGGAGCAAACAACCGCACCAACCGAGTCCTTCAACAATCCCCAGAGTAACCTTGGGAGTACGAGAAAGATGGCACATATCCCTGAAAAGCAAAAACTTCCTAGATTCAATGGAGTAGGATCAGAGGATCCCACCCGTCACTGTAAAACTTGCGTCACCATATGGCAGGCCAATGGCGAGGATGATGAGGACTACTAGCTGAAAGCATTCCCAGCCACCCTCCGTGGAATTGCCATTGACTGGTACACGGACCTGCCCACCACTTCAAAGGATACTTGGAAAAATCTTACTACGGTGTTCTAGGAGGAGTTTCGGTTACTTTGGGACGATGACGAGACCGTAGCAGAAATATACAACATCAAACAGGGCAAGAGTGAGACGGTAAGGTCCTACTACCGCAGGCTGAAAGAATTGATTGGAAAAATGGACAATAACCCAGCCGATGGTGTGAAGAAGCGATGGTTCATCGAGGGACTGAACCCATCCCTGCGGAGAAAGATGAAGGTAGTACCTCCATCTACTTTCATGGACGCGTACAGTAGAGCCATGGACACTGAAAGCGAGAACAAGACGTCGAAGGGTAAGAAGCGCACAAGTGACGAAGATAGTAGTGATGGAGAAAGCGAGGAGTCTCGGACGATACAAGCACTCCGGAAGGATATGAGGCGGGTGATGCGGGAAATGCGGACTCAGAAGGAAGAAAGTAGGGAGGGCATGGAACTCTGGTGCACAGAGTGCAAATTGGAAGGGCACATAGAAACCAACTGCCCGAAGAAAGCCTTCTGCGATATCTGCCAAGTGTTGGGATATTCCATTAAGGAATGCCCCTACAACCTGAAGGCAAGGAGTGCCCAGGTAGTCTACACACAAGAGAAGGCAACACCATCAACTGTACCCTCAAAGAACACAAACTTAGACGCCGCACCAGGTGGCTATAGGAATAGTTAGAGGTGGAGTAACAAAAATAGCAATAATAATACCCCATGCGGTCGCATCCAATATGATGCAAAAGGCAGACCAATGATATAATGCCGAAGGTGCAACGAATGGGGCCATTTTGCACGCGATTGTCAGAGTGGTGTTGGACAAGGAGGAGGGCTACTTTGCAAATGGTGTGGGCTAGGCAACCACGAGGATGTAGAGTGTGCAAGACAACAGGGCGTGAACATGCTAGAGGTAGCTCGGCCAAAACTAGAAGTATTGGCCATTACCCAATCTCATGCAAGGAAACTAACATACCGTGACCCGCGTACAGAAAAGGAAAGGCTGAAGGAGGCACAGAAGGAAGTAGAATGGGAAATGAGTGAGAAATGACGGAAGACAGTATCCAACAAGTCCACCAACACCATACGAGCCGCCTCTGATGCAACCATAATGAAGTAGCTGCTACAAACCACCGTGCCGGTCCGAGTAGTGGACTTGTTGCAGACACTGCCATAGCTGCGGATAGCCATAACCCAAGTGTATAATCAGATCACATCAGAGGGGAGCAGGAAGGAGGAAAAGACGCCATGCGACAAGGAGGACGTGGAAGAAAGGAACCACTAGAAGGAGGCTGCTGACCCTATGTTGATGACAATAGGTGTGGGCAGAACACCAACTGTAGTAGAAATGGAAATCATGGGCTACAAACTCACCAATACGATTGTGGATGGAGGATCAGCAGTAAACGTGTTACCCGAGGAGACATGGAAGGCCTTGGGGAAACCAACACTGTGGCCACCCGCATTCCACCTGGTAGGAGCAGACCAGCATGGAATAAAACCAATCGGCACACTCATGGGACAAAAGGTAACCATTGGAACCCAACAGTTCTTTTTGGATTTTATGGTTATATCTTTAGAAAGGAAGGGATATGATGCACTCTTGGGAAGGGGATGGCTCATTAGGGCCAAAGCAGATCACAATTGGAAGAAAAACACTCTCTCAATTGAAAGTGAAGGGAAAAAATATATCATTGATCTACGGAACCAAGTAGTGAGTCAAGAAGTGGCTTCAGACACTGGGTCCGAGAAAGATACCTTGGAGGAGGATGGTGAGATGGTACTTGACGAAGAGGGAGTACTTTGCTTAGGGAATTTCTTGGAGGATTAGACAAGTTCTATCAATGGGCTATTCCACTGGCAGATGGAGGATTATGAAATATTCCACCCAGAGTGCAATGTGTTGGAGATCCTTGAGATCGAGGAAGACAATATCTACCCGCCCCAATTTACCGAGTACCAGGAAGGGGAGGCACGGGTAGATGGGGCCCCGGTCATCAATTTGGAGAAAATGAGGTCGTACAATATGTGGAAACAAAGGTACGACAAACCAACCTTGGGGAAGAAAAGGACCCAAAAGTAATACTAGTGGGGGATGATTGGGACCCCGTACTAAAGGCAGCAACATTTAAAATATTCCTCGAATATAAAGATGTGTTCGCTTGGACATATAAGGATTTGAAAGGGGTACCTCCAAAATTATGCGAACATTGCATACCATTGATATTAGGGGCCAGGCCGGTACGGAAACGCCCCACCGCATGAACAAGAATTATGCGGCTAAGGTGCAAGAGGAAATAGAAAAGATGTTAGAGGCTGAAATCATATTCCGGGTACAAACCAGTGAATGGGTCTCACCCATTGTGATTTCGCTCAAGAAAGAAGGGAATCAGATCCGTATCTGTATAGACTTCAGATTTTTAAATGCTGTAACTATCAAGGATCCGTTCCCGATACCTTTCACTGATAGTATACTAGAAGAAGTGGCGGGGCACGAAATTTATCCTTCATGGATGGCTTTTCGGGCTACAACCAGATCAGCATAGCAGAAGAAGACAAGTTGAAAACCACATTTATTGTGGAGGATGGAGTTTACGCGTACAATCGGATGCCATTTGGATTGTGCAATGCCCCGGCCACATTCCAGAGGATCATACTGCATATCTTCGACAAGATAGCAACTGGAAATTTTAAAGCATTCCTTGATGATTGGTTAGTATACAGCGAGAAGAAGGATCATTTGAAAATATTGGGGGAATGCATGGAAAGGTGCCGTCGAGCATGACTTGCCCTCAATTCGAAGAAATGTCGGTTTCTTGTTCCACAAGGAAGGTTACTTGGCCACATAGTCTGCAAAGCAAGGTTGAAGACTGACCCAGATAAGGTAAGAGTTATCATTGAAATGGAAAGCCCGATGGATGTTACAGTAGTAAAATCCTTCCTTGGCCATGTGGGGTACTATCGGTGGTTCATTAAGGGATTTGCTGAGGTCTCCCGTCCGCTGGAAAAACTCACAAGGAAGGGGGAGCCATTTGTGTGGCATAGAGAGCAAGAAGAAATTTTCAGGGAATTCAAATCCAGACTTGTAAGTGCACCTATCCTAATATACCCAAATTGGGACAATAAATTTCATGTGCATGTAGATGCCTCCAACTTTGCCATTGGCGCCACTTTGGCACAGGCAGGAGCCACGGGCTTGGATCACCCTATATACTTTGCCACCCGCCTATTGTCAAAAGCAGAAAGAAACTATAACACCACAAAATGAGAGGCCTTAGGGATGGTGTATGCAGTGCAGAAATTCCGTCACTACCTCCTGGCCACACCTTTACCTTTTCGTGGATCACCAGGCACTCATGTACCTGGTTAATAAACCGGTCATCCAAGGGAGAGTAAGTCGATGGCTGATCTTACTTCAGGAATTTACCTTCAACATTGTGGTACGACTAGGAAAAAGCCATGTAATGGCTGACCACCTCTCAAGAATAAAATCAGGAGAACAGGCAGCAGGGGGAGTGAATGAGGATTTTCCAGATGGCCACTTGTTCCAAATAGCAGTCTTGCCATCTTGGTACGAGAAGCTTGGACAATATCTCTCCACAACAACGTTCCCAAAGGAGATGTCCCCAGGCGAAAGAAGGAAGCAGGCACTGAAAATCACGACGGTCCAATTGATCCATGGGCTTTTATACAAAATGGGCCCTGATGCGATACTACGAAGGTGTGTCTTGGAGGAAGAAATTCCTGGGGTTCTTAGGGAATCACATGAAGGACTAGCGGGAGGGCATATGGGCCCAGATGCTACAGCAAGAAAAATATTGCTAGCAGTGTTGTGGTGGCCTACAGTCTATGCAGATGCACGGGAATGGGTGTCAAGTTGTGACACTTGCCAAAGGGCAGGTAAGCCACTCAAACGAGATTTTATGCCTCTTTTTCCATCCCAACCTCAGGAGTTGTTCGAGAGGTGGGGGTTAGATTTTGTAGGGCCACTCAAGACAAGCAATGTGCACAGATGCCGATACATAGTCGTGGCTACAGAATACCTTACAAAGTGGGCCGAGGCCAGAGCTCTCCCGATAACACAACACTCAGTACAACCAAGTTTCTATATGAACAAATCGTAACTCGGTTTGGAATACCCATACAAATCACCAGTGATAGGGGTGTACATTATGTGAATCAAGTGATACACACCATGACAGTGGAATTCAGAATTTTTCACACGCTGTCAAGTCCGTACTACTTGTTGTGACCTTCACACATCGCCCCATTGCAAATGGGGACCCTCTCTTTTCCTGCTTTCTAGGGTTTTGTTAGTGTCCTATGACCTTTTGCTGCAGTTTTACCAAGCCTTGTCCAGTTCAGAGCATTTCAGGCCCTGATGATTGAAAGTTAGTTTTTGCAAGTTATGTGATTCCGAAATGCGAACACCACCAGAGTGGTTAGAGAGGCCAAAGGACGAAGATCGCAATTGATTTGGACAAATTTGGACAACTTTCTATTTTTAGAAAGTTTGCTTTTTTGCTTTTTCCTATTTTTTAGGAAGTTTCGTTTTTGGCATTTTTAGCCCGATCCCCGATATGGCTATTTTTAGAAAGTTTTCCCTATTTTTTAGGGATGTTTTCTTTTTGCTTTTTCGGGATGCAAACCTAGGGTTTACACTTGCACCACTGACCAGCTTCGACTGGAACTCAAAAATTCCAAGTTTTGACCTAAAAGGCCAAATCCCTAGATTTTAGGGGGCGTGATCCATCAGATGATCCACCTAGGCATGGATTTCAAATTTCAAGTTAATCCGGTTAAATTTGATTAAGTTGTGAAATTTTGAATTTTTTCTAAGAAATTTGGCTGTCTGGAATGTCATCCTGATCCTGAAATTTGACTAAGTTTGGAAAATTGGAGAATCCTCCAAAAACTAGATTTTGCATTATAAGTCCTAGAGACCTGAAACCACTCTCAAACATCTTGACAATATATATGAAATATAACTTAAAGTATAAGTGGTATTTCAATATGTCACCACTTATACTTAAATGTTATATTTCATATATAGTCCGCCCTCTTCAGAGCCTCCAAAAGTCTGCCTTGAAGAGCAAAGGTCTAGAAGTCCGCCCATGTTGGAGATGTCTAAAAGTCCGCCATGTTGGGAGGTAGACCAAAAGTCCGCCATGTTGAGAGGTGTCTAAAGTCCGCCATGCATGTTGGAGAGGCTATGAAGAGGGAGCATAGAACTCCGCCCTCAAGGAGACCTTCCTAAAGTCCGCCTTGAGAGGCTTCAAAACTCCGCCATGTCTTGTGGACTCTCCAAAGTCTGCCCAAACTTGTTGGTGAAGATGGTAAGGACATCAAAACTCCGCCCAAGCATGTCAATTGGTGGTCATGCCTCTTAAACTCCGCCCTATGCCTTGTGGAGTGAGAAAAGAAGATGTGCGAGCCTTGTGCAAACTCCGCCCTACCCTAGCAACATGATGGAGAGGTCTAGAAGTCCGCCTATGAGGAGCAACCTCCAAAGTCCGCCATACGTTGGGAAGATTTTTGAAGAGCAACCTCCAAATTCCGCCCAAGGTCTTCAAAGTGGTGGGAGCCTAGCCTAAAGTCCGCCACACATGTTAGGGAGAGCCATGAGGTAAGCCTCCAAAGTCTGCCATGTCTTAGGACTCTCTAAACTCCGCCATGTGGGAACCAAGTCCAAAGTCCGCCCAAGGTAAGGAGACTCACCAAAACTCCACCCATGGTGCTGGTCATCCAAAACTCCGCCCAAGGTACTACTGAGTGAATGGTCTTTAAACTCCGCCCTATCCTAGCACCTTGGTGGCCAACACTTGAAACTCCGCCCTATCCTACCATGTTGGTGGCCAACCCTTCAAAGTCCGCCATGTTTTGGAAGAGGCCATGATGGCCAACACTCTAAAGTCCGCCATGTGTGTGGGGTGCCCAAGGGGTGAAGTCCAAAGTCCGCCCTATGTTGGAGACCATCAAAACTCCGCCCTACCCTAGCAAAATGATGCAAAGGTCTAGAAGTCCGCCCATGTTGGAGATGTCTTAGAAGTCCGCCTAGGGGCTGTGTTCCAAAGTCCGCCCTATGCCTTAGCCAAAAATTCGCCTTAATTGAGCTTTGCTCAAAGTCCGCCCTCCATGTTGAAGGGACCCTTCAAAACTCCGCCCAAGGAAGTAGATGCTAAGTATGATGTTGAAGAGCCTTCTCAAATTCCGCCATGCCTTGGAGAGGTAAGGAAAGTCCACCCAAGTTTGAGGAAGATGAAGGTAAGCCTCCAAAAGTCCGCCTACACATAAAAGTCAAATAGAATCAACGAAAATACAAAGTGATGTCATGAAAATCCTTCCAGATTTTGAACTTAAATCCAAAATAGAAAGTTTTCAAAAGGAGAATATTGGAAGCTTGATAAGGATTTCGAACTTAAATCCAAAATGGAAAGTTTTTTTTAAGAGAATATTGGAAGATTAATAAATATTTCGAACTTATAGCCAAATTGGAAACTTTTGGAAGATATTTTCTTCGAATTTGGAAACATGACAACACTTTCCAAAAGAATGAACTTAAAATTGGAAACATGATTTGGAAGATTTTAAGGGTTTCTGATTGAGGATTGTAAACTTCATTTCTACACCAAGAAGTTTGAAAATATTAAGGAGAGCATAGTAAAATACTTTCAGTTTGGAGTTCATCTGGAGAAAGTTTTGGATATTGCTGGAAGTTGGATAAACTTTTTTGACAAAAGTTTCACCGATTTTTGGAGAAAGACAACTAGTATAAGGACGAATTATTGAATCTCTCCTGAATTTTTGAGTATTTTTGAAGGTGAAATTAAATTCATGATGCAGATTTTTGTATTTTTTGAGTTTTTCCAGAGTTTGAGAAATGATTTTTAGTGCATTTGTTCGAATTTCTAAGGGAGGAAAATCATTTTTTTGGCTAAGTATAAGAAATTTTCGGAGTTATAACACTTGGTGTTGGATTGTGATCACAGTTATCTTGAAGGTTGGAGAATTTACATGTGAAAATCCCATTCTCATGGCTAAATATGAAAATGAAGTGAAATTTTCCAAACACTTAGCCGTTTGCAGCCTCGATTTTCTTTAATCCAAGATAGATTTCTAACTTATTTTCCTTTGGTTTTATAGGTCGCAGGAGGAAATAGAAGCGGGATCATCATAGAGATTGCAGTTGGAGTTTCAAGCCAAACGAAAGATTGAGGACAAGTTCACAGGCAAGGTTCATCCAGGCATGAAGATAGCCAAAATTTGGCTGAGTATGGGAAATGTTTCACAAAGAAAATTCCAATTTCCTCAATTATGATGAAGGCATGTCAGGGTATCGAGAAGAAGGACATGATCACAGCAAATGCCTGAACAACTTGATCCCATCATTTCATATTTGCAAGGGGTTACCCAGAGCTTTTTAACCCTCCTCCCATGCAACATAAATTGGCAGCTAAAGGCAGGATCCTCATAGAAAACACAAATGGAGTTTCGAGCTAAGTTCAGAATTGAAGACAGGACCACGAGCAAGGTTCGTCCAAGTATAGAGAGGGCCAAAATTTGGCTAAGTATGAGAAAAACTTCACGAGGGGATTTCTTCTCCAAATTCGAGGCACTTGAAAGAATCTCAAGGCATCAAGAAAGAAAAGTTCTCAGACTTGGTGAAAATATGGAAAAGTTAGATAAACTTCCAACTTCTTGAAGGATTTCATCTCCTGAAGGAATTAAAAAGACAAGCTCCCAAGCAAAATCAAATGGTGACAAGAAGGAATCAAATTTCCATACTTAGACAATTTCTTGACACAAACTGGAGAATTCAAGGTAGACATCCAACACGTTGAGGTGGCGCCTCGTCATTTTCCAACCAATCAGATCGCTCCAAGTCAGCATGTCCAGGTTCGATGAACCTGACTTATCCAGAAGCTTCTAGAAGGGCACACTTCACAATGCAACAACCTTCTATTTTCATTGATGGTTCATATTTAGCAAGAAGGACAAGTGTCCCAAATGTAATTGGTCGAGGGTAGTTAGTTTTGGGAAACCCTAATTAGGGTTTATAGCTTTCAATCTAGGCCCTTGATCACTGTTCGATCTCGGTCGTTCATTTATTTTTGAAAACTATATAAGGCTATCTCCTCTCATTTGGAGGGGGTGAGGTTTTTGATGTATTGTTGCTTAAGGTCATTTCCAGATAATATATTGCATGTGCGCTGCTTTGTAATCTCTATTATTTGAATGATTTGCATGGTTTCAATTGCCTCAACACTTAGGTAGAATTAACTTAGATTTGCTTTCATTGTTGTTAATTTGAATGAAGGATTTGATAAGTGTCAATTGATGGTGTATCTCCGCTCATACTTTTGGTGTATGGATGATTTCCATCTCATCGTGCAAAGTTAGTCTGAGCCCATCCCCTGTGCATCCCAACATCTCAATCATAAGCACAACCCATTGAAGATTGCACCGGCCTTGTGTAGTTGTCCCTAGTGTGGCGAAGTAAGGTTTGGTTTCTCGAGAGCACTCAGTTGATACCGTCTCCAGAGTTCGCAGGTTTAGATTAGCCTTCTCAAACCCTATCTCTTTTTCCCTTTCTTTTGAAAGTCTAAATCCCAGAACATCCTCCAAAAAAAAAAAGAGCCTAAAATTGCCAAATCCATCTAAGTTCAGCAGTTCAAGATACTTGTCAATGTAAGTCCCCCTTGAAATTTCAGCATACACTACCCAAGAAGCTATTCTACTAAAGTCGTTTGTTCGCACATATAGACCTTGGAATCAGTAGTGATTTTTCAGGAGAGGATAGAATGCCTTCGGGTATCCTATCCTAATGTTTGGTAGATGATAAAACAAACACCAACACTCCCAAGGGCGAATGGGCAAGCAGAGTCAACAAACAAAGTATTGGTATCCATTCTATACAAGACTTGCGGAGTAGAACAAGGGGACTGAGAGGAAAGGTTGGGTGTTGTGTTGTGGGCCTATCGTACTACTTACAAAGGCACTACTGGGCATACTCCATTTCAACTCATATATGGGTAGGAGGCTGTGATGCCAGTAGAGTATACTGTATGCAGCTTGAGGATAGCAGTCCATAACCGATTAGGAGACGAGGAGAGTCTAAAGGAGAGACTAGCTACATTACTTAAAATGGATGAACGTCGTACAATGGCACAATGGGCCACGAAAGTAGTAGAAAGAAGAAGAAAATTCTGGCATGACAAACATCTACTATGGGTGAAGTTCTCGCCGGGACAGCTAGTACTCAAGTATAACGGTTGGAATGAACTACGACCTGGGAAGTTTCGAATCCGATGGCTAGGACCCTATAAAATAAGGGAGGTAGGGACAAATGAAGCTATAAAATTGTCAGCCCTGGATGACAATCCTATCAGGGACCCGGTGAATAGATCAAAACTCAAAATTTACAAGGAAAGAAAGCATGTTGCTATCAATATGTTGGGGTACAACTTGACAATATGTCGGAGTAATGAAAACGAAAGTGATCCTAAATTACAAAAGCTAGGTACGTGGGCCCAAAATTTTTCTAGAAATAAGCAAAAAATTAAAAAGAGAATGGTAATCAAAAAAATACGAATGAAAAAAGAAGGGAAAAAGAAAATAGAAAAAATAAAAAATCTAGTCGAAGCAATATGGCCTAAGTATTTTCAAAAGGAAGGCAACGAGGAGGAAAAAATCAAAAAGCGAAAACTAGAAGACAAAAATCAAAGAAAAAAGGGTTGGATGCATTTTAAAAAGAAAAGTAAAGGCGTGAAGAGAGCCCATGAAGGGGAAAGGCGCGCGAGGGGAAGTGTGCGAGTGAGGCAGGCATATGCTGAAATTATAACTGCCGCGAAGAGAGACTTCAAACGCGTAGGGGAAGCAAGCCAAAGGGAGTGTAGGGAGGTGTACGCGCAGGGTCCGCAAATCGAAGAAACCAGGCGGAGGTGCACGTCACGGAGGTGTATGCCCAAGCGGTGTACGCTGCGGAGGTGTATGCCCAGGCAGAGGTGTACACAACGGAGGTGGTGTACGTGGAAGGAGGCCAGGGAGAGGTGTACGCAGCGGAAGGGATACACAGAGGGGAAACCAAAGGAGGGGGTCGTGCCAAGGCGTACAAGGAAGTGGCAGACAGAGGAAGCCCTGCGAAGGTGTATGTGGGAGGAAGCTAGGCGGAGGTGTAGGCAGTGGAGAGCATACACATAGAAAGCAAAGGGAGTGGTGTGAAGGTGGAAGCGATGTATGCAAGGGGAGGCGTATGTAGACACAAAGCAATTCTACAAGGAGCGTGGATGACGGGGCATAACTTCGCATACAAGGAGAGTGCATACGAACAAGGAAGCGGAGGTGGCAGCAAGCGCAAGGAAAACACAAGTAGAATGTTCACACAAAAGAAGGTGTGGACACCTAAAGGAGGGACGCCAGAGAGTTGAAGACAGAAGAGCGAGGAGACATGGTGAGAGGCAGCCTTGGAGACCCTAAAAAGGGTAGTTACGAGATAAGTTACAAAGTCGGTACTTCCAACAACAAACAGACAGGTATAACGAACATGGCCACTCCCAAGACCAGCAAGAAAAGCCAGGAGAAAACGCAAGAACCAATGACTGTAGAGAACCTGACATTTGAAGGAGTTACTGGAGCCGAATGTAGAAGGTGGTGGGGAAGCAATGAGGACGAGCACCCCTTGAAAATTGCATTACGAAGAGCGGAGGTGGACAAAATCATTTTCATGCCTATCTTCAATCTAAAAGAATTTGAGCCCATATTGCGAGCCATGTCCATGGATATGAGTAGCGCAAGCATAGATCAATGATTGACTATTTGGGACAGACGGTGGTCATTTCTTATGTGCCCAAGGAGTTCAAAAAGGTTTTTGGCGTCCCAAGTAATGGGGATTCAACGAAGAAACCATCTGCCAGAATGCCTACAGAAGAAAAGAAGAGGCTGCTGGAGCACATATGTGGCAATACGCTAACAGAAGAACAATGGGGTAGTTTGTGGCAGAACAATAATAGAAGAGGCCTGAAAAAGTCATACATCACTTCATCAGAATGGAGATGCGTGATGGACGTCCTGAAGAGAAAGCTGACCGTGGCAAGCCGAGCATCAGATGTTGCCATATGGATGCTACGCCTTATGTACGGACTGAGCAACGACAAAATATACAACTGGGGTCGGGTCCTATCCAGTCGGGTAAAAGAGGCTATGCTCCTGAAGCATAAAACATTGTATGTGCCACACCATATCATTGCCCTCTTCTTGGAAGCATTGAGAACGCAGGTGGCACTGGAACATAGAGGGGATTTTGTGGCCGCGAATTGGGTGGAGCCCTACAAACCAGCCATGTACCACTGGCTACACTTGGACACTTTTGCAGTAGTACACATGGAAGCACTCGGGAAGAGGACAAGACAAGAACCATCAGGCATGGAGGTTATGGAGGTTGGAGTGGAAGAAGAAGACAACTCCCAGGAAGAGGAGGAGAAAGAGGAAGAAACAAGCGAGGAGGCACTTATAGTGTCCTCATCTTCATTAGACGAGGACGAAGGGGAGTTCCGCTTTGAGCGGAACCAAACCATCCTGGAGAGGGAAGAGAGAGAAGAGAGTGAACAGGAAAGGAATGCAGAAGTCACAGGTATGGCACAGACAGAGGAAGGAGCGAGACTGTAGGAGGCAGTAGGCACATCAGTGGCACCTGGATGGGGAGCAAAGAAAAGAATACTTTTTAGGCCACCACAGATTCCGACCACGGCACAGCTGGTGCCAAGGCCGCCACAGGGTCCGTCCACGACACACTTGGTGCCAGGATTCCAGGGAGCCTCATCGCAATCCAGACTAATGGATTTACAGCGACATAATGCAGGGGCCCACACCCTCCATATAAACACACCAAGGGGTGTGGAAGCAGCGAGAGCCATAGCATTGGTGGGTACACCACTAACTGACCCAGTTAGCAATCCAACCATGGGCAGAGGGGACACAAGAGAAACACATCAGGAAAAGGATATGGAGGGTGAAGCAGAAACACATCAAACACATCCAGGAGACTCACATTCAGGAGAGGAAAAAGATATGGAGGCGGAAGCTGACAGCGTACTGGCTAGGTTCCTAGCTGGATATAGAGGTGCCACCACCCTCACCATCGTTGGGGTTCGGCCAACAGGAGGAGAGCCCGAGGACTGGAGAAACTGGGAAAGGGCACAACACGTCTTCACCAGAAGAGGGTGCCAGAGGGTTTGAAGTGGCTACGCAACAATTTTTTTCAGAGTTGGAAGTAATGAGGACATCTACACAGAGGATGATAGATCATTCTCGAGGATCAGATGTGGGTGCTATAGTGAAGGCAGTGGAAACCCTAATGGCATTTATGACAGAGGGCTGTGAAAGGGAGTTCTCTGAGATGATGAGAAACCAAGGTTGGCCTGACAAGGAGACTTTGGAGATGATAGCAAACTGGGGGGTGCCACAGATTCTTAGAGGGCATACAGGAGATCAGGAAGTGATGGGGACACTCACTACCATGGAGCGGACCTTCCGTACTACATTTTTACATCTCCAAGGGGTGACATGGAAAGCTAGCAAAATGGAAGGAGAACACGCCTTATCCCTGCAGCGAGAGATTGAGCTGAAGGAAAGAATCAAAGCTCTGGAACGAGAAGTGGCACAAGAAAGAACCACCCAGCTGGGAAAGGAACATGAGTTGACTGCCATTGAGAAGGACCGAATGGATGCCCTCAGGCTTATTAAAGCAACCCGGGGAAAACAACTCGCTGCTGAAAGAGATCTGAGGACCCTCCGAGAGTGTGCCACATCAGAAACAGGGACGCCCTCTTGTCCCTCTCAGTAGATAGTTTTTGTTCTGTTCTTTTGTGTTGTCTGGAAGACGACAAGTTTGGGGGGGGGATGATGTAAGCCGGTTAATTAGTAAATAAGACTTTTTGGAAATGTATTAAAAGAAAACAATAGTTTAAGTCATAACTAAGGGTTAGTTGTAGGATGGTTCATGGCCTAACCAACCGCAAACTCTTTATATGCAGACTTGTAGCACATTTGAAGGTGCCAGATTGTGGAAATTAATATGATATATCTCTGTGTTGCATATAATACATTATTGCTTACTGTTATGTGATCGATTCATGTTCCATGCCTGTGTCGTACTATGCCATGATTGTTGTAATTCAAATCAGTGTTATGTATGCTTATAATTCAATCCACTTAGGCTACTAACAGTAAGGTTAAGCAAAATAGGGAAGAGGAGTTTCATATAATCTATGGGAAGTAAATCAAACAACAAATTAATATTATGTTATGATATGTTGCTCTACTTTTGATTGATTTAGAGTAGTTCCAAAGATATGAATTGATTGGCAAACGTTGATCAATCCAATATGCTTTAAACTACATGCTTACTCTTAAGTGTAATCTTCATATGTGTACTTGTGTTTGCCTCACACTTGTTTACCCCATGCGGGCATTTCTCATGTATGCTTATCGAGCTGCTTATGGCATCATGTGGAGCATGTATGGGCATTGAATCCATTCAGGCATGTGAAGAGAACACCACATTCAAGAATCCAGCGACTTCATTAATTTGGGCATTGTAGAATCAATATACAATTAGTTAGCCTTTTCCAGGTGCACAAATGTTGTATTCAATATCACTGCATATTTTATTGCAATGAACACTATTTTGTATGTAAATGGTGGTGTTATGTTGGAACGAAGGCTACATATTGAAACAGCAATGTTGTGTCATCACTTATGATTTCTATTTCTGTCAATACAAAAATATGGACAAGCAGCAGAAGTCTTAACCATGCATTTAGATCAATCTTACAAAGATTGTGAGGCATCTACAAAGGAGTGCAAGAGTCTCTTGGTGGGTGATGTAGAGATTATGATTGATAAACCATATGAAGGTATGACTCCTATTGGTGTTCCCTTGGTTGATCACAAAGTTGAAGGTAATGCCAACATGGATCAGCGCCTTAGAGATATTGTGAACATAAGTTCCCCTGATGTAGAGAATGAGACTGACATGGGTAAGGATGGTGTGGATTCTTTGGGTGATCACAATGCATTTTCTTTTCTGATAGTTGATTCCAATGATGACACAACTCCTACACATGAAGATAAATCAGAACAAAGGCTTTGGGTTTGGGAAGATTTGCAAGACCATTTGATGGTAACCGATGACAAGATAGCTCAAGCGATGTCAAGAATTGATTCTACTCATAGTTACCTGGAAGGCCTCATTTGGATAGCCCAATAGGAGGAACGACATAAAGGTATGAATCATGGCATTTCTCATACACATTTGCAGTCACTTAAGGAAGCATTGAAGCTGATTAAGGAAGATTACTTGTATATGCTCAAATATAGAGACGCAGCGATTAGCTTGGTAAAGGAAAAAGATACGGGAAATTGTAGACTTTTTCCTTCAATTTAGTATGTCTCATTCCTTGCATAAATCAGAAATTGTATCCCCTATAGCAGCCCCTCCTAGGATGCAAAATGACAATGTGAGTTGAATAGAGGTTGAACAAGATTATGAAAGGATTGAAGAGTCTCACAAGGAAATTGTCATGTCCCCACTCTAGCTCAGTCTAGCAGAGACATGTGAGTCAGCTTATTATGGGGTCTTGTAGGCTGACAGGGTTGGACAGAGACCCGGTATGGTTATTCAGTGTTGGAGACTTGGTATTCTAGCAGTTATTGATCAGTTGGGAGACATTCCTTGTTTTTAGGAGGCAGTTCCTACTTTTTAGGAGGTTTGATCATGCCCAAGGTTGGGTCTCCATGAGATGCCTCTTTGGGTTCAGTTTCAGAGAGATTGGGCTTGTTTCCTAAATTTTAGGAGCATCCCTAGATTTTAGGGATGAGACTACCAGTGAATCCTTGATTTCCGACTTCAGTCACAGACAGGTGACAGGATGATTTTAGGGTTTGTAATGTCAGTTGGGCATTTTATGGCTATTTGGGTTATATTTTTAATATTTCCTAAGTTAGCGTTTAATAATTAAATAAGGCTAAGTTGTTAGCCATTTTGGAGTAATAAGGGGATTTTTGGCCTCATCTGGATGCACACCCTATTGTGTGATAGCTTGTTGGAAAGATCTTGAAATTCTTTAAATCTTTCTCTTTGGTCTCAGGGCAATTCAGTGAGCGGATTTCTGTCTATGAGGAAAAAGGTCATTTTCTAGTAACATGACCACTTTAAAATAAGAAATTATAACATTTCCACTAGACCATGCCACTTGGAGACAATTAGGGTTCGATTTGCAATTGAGAGGGGTTATAAGGGGATAGGAGCTTCATTCTATCATCATCTTTGGCATATTTGACAACTTGTATGAATTTGCTCTGGAGAGCGATTTCTAGACTGGGACGCAAACCCCAGGATTAGGATTGGCTGGGACGTAGCCCTCAGCAATCTTTGGCACCGGACTTATAAGGCATTGTGTGTGGTGATTAAGGACAGAGGCATCAATTCTCAGTAGGGTTTCAGCGTGGCCTACCATCTTTCCAGTGGAGACGTGGTTCATTGCAGCTGGAGGAATGCCATTTGCAGCAAATACACCACGTGGTGTATAGGGTATTGCTTGTATTCACTTCCAGTGTATGTGGGGTTGGAGAACATTCTTCATCTTCCAGTTTGACTTTGAATTTGTATGAGAGCTTGGGAAATACATTGGATTCATTGTTTGGCTTTGTAATTCAGACAAATCTGCCTGGTACGATTTGCAATAATTCTGACTTTTGCTGTATACCTCATTTATTTCAGTATTGCTTCATATTTGCTGTTATCTATTCCTTCCTATGCTATTAAACAATCAAAAACACAAAAACAAACAACCCTTTCTGCACTTCTGTCTAGTTCTGTAAGAAAAACTTAAATAAACAGGAAAACAAAATTAAAAATAAAAAAATTACAGCAGGTTAACAGCAAAGATCTATCAGGGATCTTTCAGTGGTATCAGAGCCATGTATTCTGCCAGCCTGTGGGGTTAATCAGACTTTATTTCTATGCATTCGGGTAGAGCGGATATAAATAGGTATTACACACGCAGAAGAGCTCAGTACGAGCGTGAGTTTGGGATAGAACAGAATCCAGTCATGGCTGAGGAACAGGTGGGCGACAGAAGAAATCAGGATGAGGAAGAGAGAGAGATGATGAGGACTCTTATCACTACTCAGCCCAGGATCGTCCAGGCATTAGATAGGTTACAAGATACCTTGGATCGTTTGGATATGGATGGACACAGAGGTAGGCGTGGTAGGTCACCTTCAGTGGCTGGTAGTCACCGCAGCCATCAGTCCCAATCTTCAGTTGGGAGTTCCCATCATTCCAGTAGGAGGCACCGCCATCGTACACCTACTACGAATAGGCCATTGCTTCCTCAGTTCATACCAGGTGAACAACTAGCACAAGTGGAACCACCGGAGGTTGGGTTCCAGGAGTCAGTTTTAGCAGCCACAGCTGAGTGGAGAGCTCTACCCCCTGAGGTTAGGGACGTTTTCCCTCTTCCCCAGTATTGTGCACAGCGTAGAGATACAACCAGGTTCAGGGGAGAGCGTGGTAATAGACCACACCAGCAGCAGCAGAATTATGATTTGAATAGAGCTACTGGGAAGATTACATTGGCCCCATATAATGGCACAGGAGACACTAGCGCACGAGCGTGGGTCCACAAGCTGGACATATATCTTTCATTGAGGCCCATGCTTGAGCGTGAGGCTATTCAGTTTGCTGTATTGCATTTAGAGGGGATTGCCTATGATTGGTGGCACCATGGATTGGTCACCCAGGATCACACCTTAGTTCACTCCTATACTGAGTTCACTGAGCGTCTCATTGCACGGTTTGACCGTAAGGATACAGAACTTTATTACAGGGAGTTGGCTCACCTTAGACAAACCGGTCATGCAGAAGCCTATATTAATGAGTTCCAACGTATTGCAGTGATGGTACCGGATATGCCCCAGAGACGTAGTGTGATGTTGTTCACTGAGGGCTTGCAGGATAGGCTAAAGGGACTAGTGCGTGCTTTCCAACCAGCAACTCTTAAGGAGGCTATTGAGGTGACATTGAGACTAGATACTGTTCCCAGTTCTTATCAGGCAGATAAGAAACCATTTAGAGATTCACGGCCTGCACAGAAGGCCAATACGTCCCAGAACAAAGAAGGGACTTCAGCGAAAACCCCTTGGATGAATCAGGAAACGAGGAATGAATTGAGGAGGAAAAAGTTATGTTTTTCCTGCAAGGAACCTTGGGAACCAGGACACCGTTGCATGGGTAAAGGAAAGGTTCATTTGATTGAGGTGACTTCTGAGTTAGGAGATGAGGAGGTTCTTGATACTGATATTGAGGAGGATACAGAGGATGTTGAGCAGGTTCAGACACAGTTGGAGCTAGACATCCCTGAGCCGTTGGCGTCAGCCAAAGTAGCTATGGCTACTCTCTCCAGTTATCCTAAGTTTCATGCCTTCCGGTTGAAAGGTACACTTAAGGGTAAGCGGGTCACCAGCTTGGTAGACACAGGTGCTACGCATAACTTTATTGATCAGAAATTAGTTGAGAGGCGTGGCTTGCAGTATGAGGAGTTTGGTGGTTTTGGAGTGAAGGTGGCAGATGGTGCAGTTTTGGGTTGCACCAAACGGATTCCACAGCTTAGTATTCAGATGGGGAATTATACTTTGACTGATGATTTTTATGTGCTTCCTATAGAGGATTATGATGTGGTTTTGGGCATGCAGTGGTTACAGGGTATTGGGCGTTACATTATTGATCACCAACGTATGCAGTTGGAGTTTCTGTCTGGAGGGAAGAAAGTGATTTTGAGGGCAGCTTCAGATGGTGGACCTAGGGAAGTGACTTCTCGCAGGATGGAGACTATCCTCAGGCATAATGATGTACTCTGGGCTACGCATTGTTTGGTTAAGTCCAAAACACCCACACCCCAGGATGGCCGTGTGTTTCATGTGGACATTCAGTCAGTGATGGATCGCCATGGTAGAGTATTTGGTGATATACCTCCTGGAGTGCCACCAGATAGAGGTTTTGAGCATGGTATAGAGTTGGAGGAGGGAGCAAAGCCAGTGATTACTACCCCATATCGTCATCCTAGAGCTTATAAGGATGAAATTGAGAAGACAATTCATGAACTATTAGATATGGGTTTCATTCGACCGAGTTCTAGCCCGTTTGCTTCTTCCGTAGTGTTGGTTAAGAAGAAGGATGGGACTCTACGGATGTGTATTGATTATAGAGCCTTGAACAAGAAGACAATAAAAAACAGATATCCTATTCCGCGCATAGATGAGTTGTTGGATGAGTTACATGGGGCTGTCTATTTCTCTAAGATTGATCTTCGTTCAGGCTACCATCAGATTCGTGTACGCACTGAGGATGTACACAAGACTGCTTTCCGTTGTCACTATGGGCATTATGAGTTCCTGGTAATGCCTTTTGGCCTTACCAATGCACCAGCTACTTTCCAGTCCTGTATGAACCATATCTTCAACAAGCAGTTGAGGAAGTCGGTTCTAGTGTTCTTTGATGATATATTGATTTACAGTTGTACTTGGGAGGATCATCTCAGACATCTTGAGGAGGTACTTGGCATAATGGAGGATCAGTCTCTATTTGCTAAGCTTTCCAAATGTGAGTTTGGATTGAGGGAGGTGTTATATTTGGGACATGTGATCAGTGCTGATGGAGTGAAGGTGCATGAGGAGAAGATTCAGGCAATTCAGAATTGGCCCGTCCCTCAGAACATTACGGAGTTACGTGGATTCCTTGGATTGTGTGCTTATTATAGGAGATTTGTGAAGGGGTTCTCTCAGTTGGCGGCACCTTTGACAGATCTTACAAAAAAGGGGGCCTTCAGATGGACAGAACAAGCGCAGGGGGTCTTTGATAGACTCAAGGAGGTGATGAGCACTTGTCCTGTCTTGGCACTACCTGATTTCTCGCAGCCCTTTGTTCTAGAGTGTGATGCCTCAGGATTTGGTATAGGAGCCGTGTTGATGCAGAACAAACATCCCATTGCCTATGAGAGCAGAAAGTTGCAAAATAACGAGAGGTTGTACTCTACCTACGACAAGGAAATGTTGGCTATCATGCATGCGTTAGCCAAATTCAAACAGTATCTTGTTGGCAGCAAATTTGTGGTAAGAACTGATCACAACAGTCTGAAATACTTCCTAAATCAAACAGAGCTTAATGATAGACAACAAAAATGGATTAGCAAAATTCAGGCTTATGACTTCGATATCGAATTCATAAAGGGGAAGAATAATACTGTGGTTGATGCACTCTCTAGGAAACCTTCATTGGCTGCCCTTTGCTCATTGAGCGAGATTTCAGCAGATTGGAAGGCTCAACTCTTAGTTGAGTATTCCAAGGATCAGCATGCTTGTGAGATCATGGATGGTTTGATAGTGGATGACAGATATAGTGTGGTAGATGATATTATCTACTACAAGGGTAGGGTTTATCTTGTTCCGAGTTCTCAGTTGAAGGAACAAATTTTGCATGCTCTCCATGATACTCCTACAGCAGGACATCCAGGATATGGTAAGACTTACAGGGCGGTTCGTGAGAGATTCTCTTGGAAGGGTCTCAAAGATGATGTTTTACGCCATGTCCGTGAGTGTATGACTTGTCAGCAGAACAAGTCGGAGCATACCTACCCAGCGGGGTTGTTGCAACCCTTACCTATACCGGAACAGAAGTGGACAGGGATCTCAATGGATTTCATTACAGGTCTTCCTCGGGTTCAGGGGAAAGATTGTATTTATGTTGTTGTGGATAGGCTAACAAAGTATGCCCACTTCTTTCCCATTGCACTGGATTTCACAGCATCACAGGTGGCTGAGTTATTTTTCAGGGAGGTATTTAGACTCCATGGTCTTCCCAAGACCATTGTGAGTGACAGGGACAGCAGGTTCATGAGTTCCTTTTGGCAGGAACTTTTCAGGCTTACAGGCACTGAGTTGACACCTAGTACTAGTTACCACCCTCAAACTGATGGACAGACCGAGATAGTCAACAAGTGGGTTGAGGGATATTTGCGTAACTATGTGTCAGGGCAACAAAAAGCATGGGTACGCTGGTTGTATTTGGGCGAGTATTGTTATAATACCACTCACCATATGTCCATTGGCATGACGCCTTTCAGAGCTCTCTATGGATATGAGGCATTATCTTTCACTGATTTGGCAATTAGTGATAGTAGAGTTCCTTTGGCTCAGGGTTGGTTACAGGAGAACCAGGATGTCATGAGATCTCTCAGGGAGAATTTACAGCAGGCCCAAAATCAGCAAAAGATGTACGCAGACAGGCACAGGATTGAGAGAGCATTTGAGGTGGATGATATGGTCTTTCTGCGCTTACAACCATATCGGCAGAGCACCCTAAAAAGGGGGGGAGCTGAGAAGCTCAAACCACGTTTTTATGGTCCATACAGGGTACTCAGGCGAGTGGGAGAGGTTGCATATGAGGTTGAGTTACCACCTGGCAGCAGGATTCATAATGTATTTCATGTATCTTGCCTGAAAAAGGCCCTTGGACAGCATATTACAGTTTCACCCGAGTTACCTCCTATGGATGAGGAGGGTAAATTGATTTTGGTTCCTGATGAGATTCTTGAGGTGAGGGAACGACGGCTGAGAAGCCGGGTGATTCGAGAGTATTTGGTTCGATGGAGAGATCTTCCCATAGAGGATGCCACTTGGGAAGGTGAGAGCATTTTACAGCATCCAGCATTACAGTTGCTTGTGGGCAAGCATCTCCGAGAGGGGAGGACTGTCATGTCCCCACTCTAGCTCAGTCTAGCAGAGACATGTGAGTCAGCTTATTATGGGGTCTTGTAGGCTGACAGGGTTGGACAGAGACCCGGTATGGTTATTCAGTGTTGGAGACTTGGTATTCTAGCAGTTATTGATCAGTTGGGAGACATTCCTTGTTTTTAGGAGGCAGTTCCTACTTTTTAGGAGGTTTGATCATGCCCAAGGTTGGGTCTCCATGAGATGCCTCTTTGGGTTCAGTTTCAGAGAGATTGGGCTTGTTTCCTAAATTTTAGGAGCATCCCTAGATTTTAGGGATGAGACTACCAGTGAATCCTTGATTTCCGACTTCAGTCACAGACAGGTGACAGGATGATTTTAGGGTTTGTAATGTCAGTTGGGCATTTTATGGCTATTTGGGTTATATTTTTAATATTTCCTAAGTTAGCGTTTAATAATTAAATAAGGCTAAGTTGTTAGCCATTTTGGAGTAATAAGGGGATTTTTGGCCTCATCTGGATGCACACCCTATTGTGTGATAGCTCGTTGGAAAGATCTTGAAATTCTTTAAATCTTTCTCTTTGGTCTCAGGGCAATTCAGTGAGCGGATTTCTGTCTATGAGGAAAAAGGTCATTTTCTAGTAACATGACCACTTTAAAATAAGAAATTATAACATTTCCACTAGACCATGCCACTTGGAGACAATTAGGGTTCGATTTGCAATTGAGAGGGGTTATAAGGGGATAGGAGCTTCATTCTATCATCATCTTTGGCATATTTGACAACTTGTATGAATTTGCTCTGGAGAGCAATTTCTAGACTGGGACGCAAACCCCAGGATTAGGATTGGCTGGGACGTAGCCCTCAGCAATCTTTGGCACCGGACTTATAAGGCATTGTGTGTGGTGATTAAGGACAGAGGCATCAATTCTCAGTAGGGTTTCAGCGTGGCCTACCATCTTTCCAGTGGAGACGTGGTTCATTGCAGCTGGAGGAATGCCATTTGCAGCAAATACACCACGTGGTGTATAGGGTATTGCTTGTATTCACTTCCAGTGTATGTGGGGTTGGAGAACATTCTTCATCTTCCAGTTTGACTTTGAATTTGTATGAGAGCTTGGGAAATACATTGGATTCATTGTTTGGCTTTGTAATTCAGACAAATCTGCCTGGTACGATTTGCAATAATTCTGACTTTTGCTGTATACCTCATTTATTTCAGTATTGCTTCATATTTGCTGTTATCTATTCCTTCCTATGCTATTAAACAATCAAAAACACAAAAACAAACAACCCTTTCTGCACTTCTGTCTAGTTCTGTAAGAAAAACTTAAATAAACAGGAAAACAAAATTAAAAATAAAAAAATTACAGCAGGTTAACAGCAAAGATCTATCAGGGATCTTTCAGAAATACCTTGCAGCCTTGTATCATCAATTGAAGAAGAATTATTTGAGACACTACCACCTCTAATTACATGGGAAGGACATGAATCAAGTCAAGATTTGGTCATGTTTGATGATTCCAGCAGAAGCAAAGAATGGGATTTGAAAGGTCTGATTTGGGACAACGATAGTCTACATCCTCCTTCTCTAGATATTGTAGCTCTTACTCCAGGGAAAACTACAGTCGCTCTTGAGAATACTCATGAAGACAAGGCTACAAGTGTTGGTCATGAAATTTTCAATGACGATGCACTTAAAGAAGTTAAAAATATGAGTCAAACGCAGGACAATAATTCTGATTTGAATGACAGCAGTTATACTTCTTCCCTTTTTCTAGAGGTAAAAACTTGTTTACAGAAGGCGGATAGCGATATGGAATCTTCCTATGATGATACCCAAATTGTGTGTGATAACTATGGGGAATATAAGGTGGATTCAAGCCACAATGGGTTGGAAATATCTTGTTATTCCGAGGAAGATCTCATGGGTAGGGACACAAAAGTTGAAATCTGTCATAACTTTAAGTTTGAGAACAGCAGTAATATACTTCACCTTTTTCGTAATGTTGCCACTAATAATCTTGAAGAAAGTCAAGGCACAGTTTCTACTGTTGATGGACTACAAGAGGCAAGTATGGTACATGGTAATTTTGATGATGTCTCTTGTCATAGGAATGAGTTAATATGTTTTGATACAGATGATATAGAACATTGCCAAAGTTTAAAAGAAGCTTGGTTACATAGAGCTACACAAGCAAAGTTGCTTTCTGTCCAAGCAAGATAACACATCCAAAGAGTCAAAGAACATTGCAAACGGCTAGATGATGCAAGGAAACAAAGAGAATCATCCGTTAGGTCTTTATTTCTTCCAAGCGACCTTATGTGATATTCCAAGGCCTTATGTGGTATTTTTTTTATTAAAGTGGCCATCTAGATGGGATATTCCAAGGCCCTATGTGATATTTTTTTTTGCATTGGTAAACTTGGGCTCTTAGCTTGGTCAATCCTAGAGAGATCACCTATGGTGGGGCAGATCTCTTCCCATCGGTTTTATTGTTGAGACCACTAATAGGAGGCCTTAGTTCACATGATATTATTGTCATGTTCAAATCGGTGAGCTCAATGGCCCAACAAAGGCACACAACCTACAAGCATGACTATCCAGCAAAGGCACACATCTTGCAAGCACATTAGCCCAATGAAAGCACACAACCTTTGAGCACAATGTCCAGGCAAAATTTGAACCTTGGTGACCACAACAACAATGTTGTGACTTAACCACTACACTATTCACCTATCGACTAGCCTTATATTATATTTTATTAAAAATTGTTTGTGGACACTTTTGGAGAAGGAAAAGAAAATTCAGATTGATGGGGCTAAAAAGAAATTTATAAAAGAAAGGAAATTCAAATCATCCATTTTTTATGAACTCAAAACCCCCTTTTATCAGATAGCTTGAGGGCTTGTGTTCATCTATTTGTCCTAAGGATGAAAATATTTGGAGTGCAGACACTCGGAGGATGAAAACCTACTCAATTTTTAGGCAAGAATAAAAGTTATATAGTTGAAGAATTAATTTCATCTCACAAGAAATCGAGCACATTAAGTCACTAACTCTCAAGAATTATTTTGGATCTTGGTATTATAGAATTGCCACTTGGGAAGAGTGAGGCTGTTGAACTTGCCTTGCTTGATGACAAGCAATGTTGGGAAGGGCAGACTGTCATGTCCCCTTTCCCAATCAAATTAATTGGGAACCAAATTCTTTATTTATGGGATAAGGGGATAATGATAGGAAAATAATTTAATAATAATATTCTAGTCATCAAAGTAACTTTATTTCAAAACATTGTGAATGAGAACTTAACTATTACGATTATTTTATTAAAGTGGTGGTCTAAATGGGATTTTATAAGGCCTTTTGTAATATTTTTTTTAAAAGTGTCTTTGACCACTTTTGGAGACAAAAAGAAATTCAAATTAAAGGGGCCAAAAAGGGAACTTATAAAAGGAAAAAAGGTGACTTAATTAAACTAATTAAGTAAAATTACCTTTTACTCTAACAGATAGCTTGAGCGTTATGTTCATCTGTTTATCTTAAAGATGAAAATCCTTGGTGTGAAGAGATTTGGAGGAAAAAAATCCTCTCGGTTTCCATGCAAGAGTAGAGAATGAAATCTCTCCTATTATTTGACGTGGTTTCACCTCGGAATCACAATTGAGCTGAGAAGATTGCAGCGTGTTTCTAGTTTCCAGTTGGTGTGTAAGTTTTGTGTGTTAGCATTATAATGTGTGGTGTTGTCATTTGATAGAAGTTTATGGTGGATTTGTGTGTGAGGCGTTCATCATTTTCTATAAAGGTTTTACTAGTAAATATTGGAATTAGATGCTGCTATTTAGTATTTCATAAGCATTGCATAGATAGGAACCACAAAAGTTTGTAGAGTTCATTAATTTTTTTAAAAAGGGCATTATGCATCTCCTATCCAATCAAAATCCACTTGCCTCTATATATTCATTGTCTTGCTTGAGTTTGGTCTTCCTTGATAGCAAATTGAACACTCAAACATGCCTGAATGATATTTGAAGATCCCCTTCATTGCAACCCAATGTTGTTTGTTCAAATTGGATATATACTTGCTTAGGACTTCTATTGTTTTGGTAATGTCTGATTTAGTGCAGACCATAGTATACATAAGACTACCAAATTGCACTTGAATACGGGATATGGCTCATGTCCTCTATCTCATCCGGTGTTGAACAACACTACTCAACTAAAAGCTTTGTTTCCATATAAATAAGAACACTCACTACTTTGTAAGGTCCCCTTTCAGACAACCCTGGGAAATAGTTAATTTTTCAAACATGTGCAAGTTGAAATGACGCACATATATTAAAGGTATATGCCAAACCCTACTGAAAATTTATGCTGATCAGCAATATGGCAATTACAAAACTTGTGTCAATCAAAGTACACAACCATGAACAATGGATTTGTTGATGTGTTTTTTATGACATCATCTAACACAGAATAAAGTTGCCTAAACGGTCACTTCACTCTCTCTTGAACAAAGTCACATTGTATGCCAAGATTGCAAAAAGATCAAATGGCTAACTCCAAGGTTCCTTCATACTCGGACGTGACTCAATTGGCAGATGTGATTACTGGTAATCCAAGGGGCCTTTTGCTTGGATCATCCTTTCACTTTTTTGTTGTGTCTGGAACTCCATCATCAGATATCGCATTTCTGCGATGCTTCTGCTTCGAACAAACTAAAATGAACTGAAAATAAAGGGGAAAAGGGTTTAGAAGGATCTAAATCTACTCCTAAGGGCAGTGATATCAACAGTTAATGCTTCGGTGGACAAATTCCAAATAAACCAAGCTCTGCTTTGCCAAGATTAACTACAACTCTGGAAGATCTGGTGCAATCTTTTGAGGATGTTGAAGGATATTCACAT
This sequence comes from Cryptomeria japonica, assembly GCF_030272615.1. Classification (NCBI taxonomy): domain Eukaryota; kingdom Viridiplantae; phylum Streptophyta; class Pinopsida; order Cupressales; family Cupressaceae; genus Cryptomeria; species Cryptomeria japonica. The sequence continues at coordinate 373,770,915 of NC_081406.1, read as the reverse complement.
TGAGAAAGTGCACTTGAATATCCAACACGGCACAATCCAAGCACCTATCACAATCGAACTTAGCACAAATTTCGGGTTTAGGCTAACTTTACACTACAACTTACTATCAACAAGATGCAAAAAGTATGAACCATGGAAATTCATCAAACACCATTACATTCTCTATTGAAATCAAAGTACTTTATCTAACAACTGAGAAAATAAAATTCTACTCTAAGTGAGGAAGGTGAAACCATGCAAGCTTTGAAAACATAACTTAAGTGGACACCATCAAAGAACAATGTTTCACTGTTATTATCTCAAAACTTATCGCAACAATTTCATACAAGTCTCCCTCCTCTTACAAATGAGGGGGGTCACCCCTTTATATAGGCCTCAAGTAGCCATGATAACATGCAAACCTTAATTAGGGTTTCACCCTAGAGGATTCCCCCACTCAAGATGCAACAAGGTGGGAATCAGCAATTAATAACCCATCATGCCCTTATACAATTAATTCAAAAGAACCCAAAATAGCATCCATTGCGCATTAAATGCACCACCTCTTTCAAATTCACCCAACATTCGTTGAATATTCATCCATGCAAAAATCACCCCATTATGTCATAAATGCTCCATCATTTCCACATGCGGTGGTTGCATGCAAAAGGAATCTGCCATAAATTCAACATGCAATGATCGGGTCGCCATTTGGTCAAACATTCCGGTAATGAATGCGCCACCCTATTGCCATGTGTTCAATAGATTCTCACCATGCAAGTGGACCCTGTCGTCATATATCCGCTCCTACATATTTGGAATTGTTGGAGAGAGAAAATTCGATTCAGGAAGAATTTTCTTGAAGTCTCTTCAACTTTCCTTGCTTGAAGAAGGTTTTTCATCAATTTTTCACCATCTCCTATTTTTTAGGGATTTTCCACAAATTAGGGTTTCAAGTCCAGGAGAGAGAGAATTCTCTCACGAATCCAAATCTACCATCATTTTGAAATTCGGATGATTCTTGATGCCCAAAAATGGATTTTTTCAATTTTTTTCTTAGGGGCGAAATTTCTTGTTTAGTTCATCCTTGATTCCTTCCTTGCCTTAGAAATTTTATCTTTAATTCATCCTTGGGTGTGATTTCTTCCTTGCTTGGAATTTCGTCCCGAAGGAAGGAATTTCCAGCACTTAGTCAATTTTTTGCCTTTCTTGGAATTCTATCTCGAAGGAAGGAATTTCCAACACTTAGCCAAATTTTCACCTTTTCCAAGAATTTTGTCGTGAAGGCAGGAATTTCCAACACTTAGTCAACTTTTCTACTTTCCTGGGCAAGATTTTGAGTTGTCCAAGGAATTCATGCATTTTACTATCTTCCGTGACTTCTTGACTTTGGCGCCCTCCTGAGGAGTAGGGCGGCATTTTGCTAGGAGGAAGGAACTTTGACGTTTTTATGAATTCCATGACGGAGTAGTTTTGGTGCCCTTTGACTTCATAGGGCGGCATTTTGGGTTGGAGATGGAATTCCCTCCGTTTCTTGATTTCCAAGTAACCTTCATTTTGGCGCCCTTCACCCTTGCCTAGGTGGATTTCCATGCTTGTGGAGGAATTTGATGTTTTCTACCAATTCAGGACATATATATATATGAAATATAACATTCTTATACTTTAAGTTATATTGCATATGTATTGACAGGATGTTTGAGAGTGGTTTCAGATCTCTAGGAACTATAATGCAAATTCTAGGTTTTGGAAGATCTTTTAAATTTTCAGACAGTCAAATTCCAGGCCATTTCCGGATCAGAATGACATTTGTGGATTGATGTGAATTTCCAGACTTAGATGATTTTTTCGAGCTTTCCATTCATGGACTGGTTCCCATACTTAACCAAATTTTGATCACACTTGTCTACCTTTTGACTCTTCCGGATTTAGAAATGATCTTCAGGAACATTCAGTCTTCAGCGTCTTCAGGGTTGTTTAGTTTTCAGTGTTTTCCTGTGAAGAACCTGCCAAAAATAGATTTTCCCAAATAGTAAGTGTTTCAAAATGTTAGGGTTTGGACAAAATAGGTCAGGAAAGCACTTACTAAAAATAGTAAGTTTGATTTTTGGCAAAATGAAGACATGCTGGGACTCAGTAAAATCCCTAAAAAATAGGAACTTTCTAAAAATAGAAATTTGCTCCGTTTTCGCTCAAATTTTACTGGGAGGTTCTTCGAAGAGTCCTGATTCCAGTTCTGCATTCAATTTTTTCAAAACCCTAACAGAACCCCTAAAATCTAGGTCTAAGGACAAAACCCTAAAATTGACGAAACAAGCCCTAGACTTCACCAAATTCACTCAAACGAAAAGTAGACTTAAACAAATTGACCCCAAAAACTTGCAAAGCAGAGAAACATAAGAGACTGCTGCGAAATGACCCAAGAACAAAGCCAAAAGACCCCAAAGTCCTAAAAAGTAGAGGGGTCCCCATTTGCAATGGGGCGATGTGTGAAAACGTCACAATAGGATCCAACATCCTCAAGCTGATATAAACTTTGGAAAACCCTCAAAATACAAAGTAACGAAGAATAACAGCAGATCTAAATTATTTATGTTTAGTATGACTCTTGGTAAATCTTACATGCCAAAATATTCAAGTGTGACAGGAAATCTATAGCTTATATTAACATGAACAGCAGATATATCACTAGGACAATTTTTATGCTCAGATCTTATCTATGTAGAGCTGAATAAGGGTGATTTTTTTCTAGGTGGAAAAGCTGATGCTTCAAGTTGGTTTTTGAAATTTATGCCTTATTCTAATTTTTCAGATTTGATTAGTAAACACCAACTAGTATTTGTATTTCATCCAAAAGTTTTACTGTCTCACTTAATCCTAGATAATTTAAGCATAATAATTAAAAAAGATAATATAAAATATGGAGAAAATTACAACAATTGAACATGATAACGTTTTTAAGATATTGAAAATACCAAAGTTTTGCCTAAGCTATTAGGCATGAATTTTTCCCATTTGATCCTTTTTTATTGATGAGTTCTTTTTAAATGGGAATTTAAATGTATAATTGGAATACAAATTTAAATAAGTTAAGGATGGCATGGTTCTGTAATCTTCCCAATCTACACCTAGGGCAACCAAGGCACTTTCAATTTCTTGAAATAAATTACTGACAGTATTGACGATTTGCAATGATTACATTGTTTCACATCTATTATTCTTATAGTTATTTATAGTATGTTGGTTAACCTGTTCTCATTATTTTATCGTTTTACACGATACTCTTCACTAGTATTGACCCGTTTTGTAAACTCAGACGTCAATTTTGAGTCCTGGTAATGAATTTCATTCTTTTCTTATTAGTAATGCTTTATTTACTTATGCAGTCTTTTAGTAATTGTTGAAGAAATTGTTCTGTATCAGGTATTTTGTCTCTACCAATGCCACAACATCATTTTGTTCGATAATTTCTAGCTACCCAGGAGCATTGTATCTTGTTTCTATACAAGTAAGACTTCTTATCTCACAATTTAAATGCCATATATGTACCTGCATTTTATTTATTCCACTGCAAATGTGAAATATTTATAAATTCAAAATCTACAGAATTCACAGACTACTGGAATCTCACTGACTGACTCACCTCTGCTGTTTCAAACATTATATGGAACAAAAATAAATCATATAGGTTTTATATTGTTAAATTCATAAATTTTAGCACAAGATTCACTATCTGAACACAAAGAGAGCATATGGAATGGAACACACCTGCTGTTCACCATTCCTGGGGAATATGTTGATATATTGGTTTTTATTTGTGCAAGTGAAGCCACCAACTTGGTGATAAAACTCTTTTCCATGCTCCTGCCTCAAGACACATAAAAGATCTACAAGTTAAGCATAAACCTTCATCAGCTCAGTAACTCTCAGGAATGTCACTCCTTTGGAGGCTGTAGAATATTTTCATTTCCCACTTGCTTGTTACTAAGTGGTTAGTTGCATGGAAATCCAATAGTCTACAGAATACTTCTTAGCTTCTTGATTTGAAGGAACCATCTCAGATTGCTGCCTCTATATTCTACTTAATGTGATGATAATTAAAAAACTTAAAACACATTTCTCACACAACTTCCCTTTGAGGTCACCAACCATCCCTTTGCAATCATATTTTCAACCTACCATCCTAAGTGTTTCTAGATTATGCCATCTTCCAATGCAAATTTCAGTAGGAGCAGTCTGTGGATTCTAGAGGCTTCCTCTTTGAGTATTAAATGAGGAGGACTATTGATAAGTTGACAAATCTCTGAAGGTGAATTAATTTTTCCCCATCTCATTTAAACAATGTAATTTGCTTTCATAGGGCATTTATTTGATGGCCTTAGTTGGCATTTATGCAATAATGAACTTGAATTAGATTTCTATCCATCTCCATATAGGCATATCTTCAATTAAGAAGACTGATCAGCCCAAGAAAAGCTATAGTTGACAGTGAACATCTTGGAAGCTATCCTTCTGCCTCTTTCTGAATATCTTTACTGTCACTTAATTTTAATTACTTGTTTTTGGTCCCATATAATGGAATGATTACCACCTACTCAATATAGGCTAGATTTTGAGTCTTCTGAATTGCATTATCTAAGGCCTTGAATACCATTGAGAAACCTGTGATTGGTGAAATCCCATACATTGCTTGCTAAAAGGAAATTGATGCCGATTTTGCCTGTATCCACAAACAAACAAAGAATCCCATGTTCAAGAAATTAATACATCAAAAGTCACCTGTCAGTCATGCAGAAATGATAGATAGAAGCCTGTTATGTTCCCCTCCATAATGTCTTTGCTAAGATAGATTCCCTAAATGGAACTTTCAAAAAATTATGTTTCACTTTACATAGCCACTGCCTAATCCAAATCATTTTTGACATATACCTCTGTTTTTTGACAAAGTTGTTGTTTATGGGCATTTTATACTCACAACAAGTATGGGAACATAGTTTCAATAATGAAATTAACTTCATCTCATTTTATGCTTTTAAAACAAAAACCCTTGCACACTTTGCCAGCCTCCCGTATATGTTTCATTCACCGATTCAATAATTAGAGACTTAAACACATATGTAGTCCAAAAGAAAAGAAGGAAATATATTAAAATGAACAATTTTGACTATCATTTGAAATAAAAGAAAGAACTGAAAGAAGGATAAAAGGTTCTAGAAGAAAAGGAGATGCTTTAAACGATCATTCAATTCCAAAGTGAAATCTATAAATATTTCAATAGAATTTCACATTAACCTCCTTTTAGCAAAAATAATACTACATAGTTTAGTTAAAAGTGGTGTAATGTTTAGTGGATATTCTGAGTTTTAATCTTCAATAAAATGTCTAAGATAACCCCATATAATATGCATCACCAAAATTGCTACGGCACATATTAAAACTTAACACCAATCAATCCATGATAGTCTATCTCCTATGTCATCTTTTACCTTTTGATCTATTTTTTTATAAAGATTCTGGAAAATGGTATCAATAACTACTAATATGTATTCAAACATAATATGTTTTTTTCCAACCCCTTCAAATCAGGTGGAAAACAAAATAAATAGTCTTAGGTGGGTCATGTCATACCAATAGCTTTATAATTGTAAAATAATATTACAATAAACAAGGAATTATTATAAAAGTAAATTCAAGAGGAAAGCACAATTTTTCCTCTAGTTGACTACTAACATGTAATGTCCCCATTTCGGTCCATTCCAACATTCTTTGTAATGTATCCAATTTCGGCCATTCCTGCATCTATGGTAGTTTTGATTTTCTTGGAGGGGGAGATCCTTATCAATTTGAAGTCCGGGTTTTGGCATTGAGTTATGGGGATTGTATTGATTTTGTTTGTCTTTAGAGAGTAATTTGGTCATTTTTACTGTGCTCCAAATTTTTTGGAGGAATATGCTATTTTTTGAAAGCATCTCTTTTTAGTAAGTCAGGATTCTGGTGAACTCTTGAGTATGTCGATGCTTTCAGATTTCACTTTTAGATTGATTTTGCATATTTCATACACTTGGTTGTCTGGGGAATAATTAATAAATTAAATAATTAAATTTTAAGGTTGTACACAAAGTATATTAAAAGACAAATTAATGATTTATAAAGTGACTTAGTGTCGGAAATGTTAAATATTCAAATAAAGTCACCTTTTGGAGCAATAAGGATTATTATTATTAGAAAGTGATTTTAAATTGTAATTTCTGCAAAATAGTTGGGAAGATTATAAAAGAGAGCTGAGGAGGCTCATTTGAGCATTCTATAGATTGTTTTTTTCTCTTTGGAGATTTGAATTTGTGATCAAATTCCTTCTAATGGGATGAAAACCCCAATGGATGTGTGTCGGACGAAAATCCAAAAGGCTGAAATTGTGGACAAAAACCCTCACCCTTCATTAGAGCGGTTCCAACAGGGATCAACAGTGTGTTGAAGATTTTGAAAATGGGCACAAACAACCTCATTTTGTTTGTGCAAAAAATATTTTGCAGGTGGATCCACTCAGGTTTCACACTTGGTTTTAAAAGTTTGAAGGATTTTGAATTCTGTTAAATCTTGTGAACAAGACAAATTTCTAAGTTATAGATAATTGAAGAATTTAAAGAGTTTTCCAAGAAGAAATGGGATGCCTTGTGTGGGTGTAATGTCCCCATTTTTGCACCCCCCTTAGTGCGAGTGTTTTTAGCATGGCAGTGGTTCCCGTAGGCTAATACAGTGGATAGGGAACCCATCCAAGGACTGGTGGACCTTGCAGGGGGTTTTGTTTGGTGTTTTAGGAGCTCAGAGCTGACTTCCTATTTTTTAGGAGGTATTGCTATTTTTAGGCGTCACCAGTTGGCCCATCTGTTGTCAATTTTAGAGGCCAGGAGATGATTATGAATAGATATTTAAATATTAAAGTTAATATAAAGTTAACTTTAATGTTTAATTCAAATAAATTAAAGTTACTTTATTATAAAGTGACTTTGTAAAACTAAGTGACTTACTAAACAAATTATAAAGTTACTTTATAAAATAATAATAAAGTGACTATAAAATCACATAAATTGTCAATAAAATGGCGGCCACTTTGGAGAAGTTTAATAAAATCAATAAAATAATAAATTAATGATTTGTGTGTGGGTTTTGAGGAGAATATAAAAGTTAATTTTGGAGAGCTATTATTTCATTATTCTTGAACGCACAAATTTGGAGCTTGAGGAGAAACAAGGGTTTCTAGAGAACTTTCAATCTTTGAGAATCAAATCTCTCATAGATTCGTGTGTCTGCAAGTGTGAGAGATCACCCAAGGACATCACTACAGGTTGTCTCACTCTAAGGTTTCATTTGAGCTTTCAAACACATATTTCGGTAGAGGATTCAGAGAATTTTTAAAAGTTGTATTTGAGCTTTCAAATACAGATTCTGGTGGAGGATTCAAAGAATTTTAAGAGGTTGCATTTCAGCTTTCTGTTGTCCTCATTTTTGGATTCTCAAAAATGTGACAACCCCTACAAATTTTTGCCTAAAAAGTGTCATTTTTGTCTCCAATGCACGTTTTACGACGTACAAAACTCACATTTGATAATGTCAAATCATTGCGGGGTGTCTTTGCTATCATTGTCCAAGTTTTGGTGAGTTTTGGTCTTCCTTTTCCTAGCTTTCTTTGCAATTTCGGGTTTTAGAACAGTCACTGCAAGTTGAAGATTTTACTCTGTGGCACGCTTCCCAAGGCATAATTTTGATAAACCCTTGGACTGGTTTAATCCTCAGTCCATCCTTGAACCACGCTTCCCAAGGCATGAGTTGGTTGCTCTCAAAAGGCAAATAGCTCAAGGTGTATTCTCTTCCCCTTATGAAGACATTCCAAGGAGGCCATACCCAAATATTACTCCTAGTTATGTATCTGAAAATCAAGATAAGCTTCCTTCATCACCAGAAGGGTTTTCTCTTGAGGCACCACCAAAAAATGCAGCAGTGGAAGATTCTGAATTTGAACAAAGTGATCTTGCTGGTCTCTTCCAAGAAGATGAGGAAGCAAATGTAACTTGGGACTCTCAAATCTGGTTTATGCAGTTCCAGAAAGTTGATGAACAAAAAGAATGGACCATGTCGGATACCATGGACAATTCACAACAAGAGGTTGAATGCCACTCTTCTAAGGTGCTGGTAAAAGAGGACAATCATGTCATGGGATGTGAAAAGATGGTTTATGAACATAAAGACAATTCTATTTTGAATTTTGGAAAGTTTGATGAGAGTTGTCATGAAGTAAATTTCCTCTCTCCTATTCAAAAGAGTGTTGACGTGTCTGAAGTCGCATTGCTGCAAACTCCATACGGCCAACGCAGAATAGAATAAACTCGCTGAGTATCCTATCCTCTCTTGAGATAAGGAAATCCCTATTGCTATTTTTTTCGTTTGATCAAAGGGGACAACCTCAAGGTTTCATTTGTCAGGTCTTGACTGTGGAATTGCTCAGTGGTTTGATGTGTTTTTCGCTGGAAACACAAGGGGACTTATGGTAGGATAGGTAATTGTTGGATGAGTTCCCCAAAACTTTAATGGTCTTACTTATCAAATGGTTTAAGTTGAGTTGATACTGTCTTCAAAAGGACTGCGGATTCTCTTGATAAAAAAAGGGAAAAAAGGGAAGGATAGGGAGAGAGAGAGAGCTACAAAAAACATAAATTTTAACTAAGATAGCAAATTTAGTAAACAGACGGACACCTCCAAATAACTAAATTAAGCATTACCAGCCATTTAAGCACAATACTTGCATCAATCTAGTGCAATCTTCAAAGGAAAATTGGATTTTCATGTTATCAAATACAACATCAGAATTTTGACATTCATTCAGTGAGCATTCAACAACCGAACTAAGCATGTGAAAGGTTCAGATTAACCATGCAAAAGGAAAGACAATCAGTCATTCCCTAATGGTATGAACAGCGAGGATTCTATCAGATATTTACTTAGAAAATGCTATATAAAGGAAAGAAGCATAACTGAAAAATTCTAAATTAATGAAGAAAGAGACCATGCACTCACAAGGAAACTTGAAACAATCTTAACTTTGCATTAAATCCTGTAAATTTCACCAAAGCTTTAGCAACAATCCAAGAACTTCTTACAAAATGAGGGAAAACCAGTCCCTTAAATAGGCTTCAAAAATGGATGGATGGCCAAGATCTAATCTAAACAAGTGGCCCAGATTCATCTGTAAAACATGGCTGCCCATACCCATAAATGGGAGGCAAATATCAACAACCACCCCAAACGGAGTAATAACTACCCAAAAAGGTAAGTAGAACATATCCAAAAATAATCCAAAAAGGTGCATACATAAAGTTTTACATTTTAGTTGACTTGGAAGTCAAACATGACTTTTTGGCCAAAAAGTGCATTTTCAAGATTTAAAAGGGAAAAACACTTTCTAGGAAAGCACTTTCTCTTTTCCATTTGTAGATTCCTTTTCCAAGAACTCATCTTCACTATGCAAATATTCTTGCCAAAGATCACGACCTGCCGCACGCTCCTCACGAACATACTCCTGGAACCTGATGCATAATTGGAATAGCAGACTGAATGGAGGCATAGGAGGATGACGAATTTTATATTGCATGCCCTCGAGATATTGGTCCACGTGCTTCAAACCATCCTTCCAACTGGAACGATTATGCTCAAAGCACAACATGTCTGACTGGAATTGACCAACAAAACTTAGGTCCTTAACCGAATAGGTGATGCTATCCGTCCCTAGTCTTTCTTCCCAGTCTGACCGTATCACTTTATCGGACAAGGCATTTTGCCATTCCGAGACCATTGATCGGAGGATCATTTTGCGGAGTTCTTGCATGGTGTTCAGAATTGTCTCGCACGCATCGTGTTCTTTATCAATGATTTCTCTTGTGTCATTCTTCATGGTGATAGTCCAGTACCATTCCTTAAGAGTGCTGATGTTATAAGGATCTAGGATGGTGGGTAATGTAGGAATCTGTACATGGGTCCAGAAGAGAGCTCTCATGAGGGGAAGAGTAGTGGCAGCCACTTCATGCATTCTAAGGGATTCCCTATTTACCTCTAATAACCAGACCAGGGTGGTCTCTCGATGGAGGGCCATCTCTTTTACTTCTTCGAGGATTCGTTCTCCCCTCCCTTTGATGCCTTGTATCCATTCCTTGACGGCCCTTGCAGTATCCCATACTCCTTCAAATTTTGTTGTGGTCCTCTGTGCCAATGTTGTCGGGGGAATGTGGGATTCGGAAGCATTGTGTAATGGTCTCAGGAGTTGATCAATGTATCCCTCGGCCTGCTCAGCACGAGCTCGATACATGTCCTTTTCAGCTGTTATCTCTTCAAGTTGCCTGAGCATGTTCTGTACTGAATCCTTGAATTCCCCATTTTCCTGTTCCTTAGTGGCTCATCCGATGGGGATGGTCGTGATGCTATCATCTGCCAGTGTAATCTGATCTGCTGGCTTGCCTACAAGCGGGGTGGCGATGTGAAGAGTGCGGTTCCTTTTCTCATCTTTGGTCATCCTAGAATATGCCTTGGGCTTTTTCTTCCCCTTGGCTTTAGCTTGATCTATACGTGAGAAGATCTCCTCCAAATCGATAGGGGGTTTGGTGGCGGCCATGCCTTGGGCTCTGGCAATTAACCATTCCTGAGGTACAGTCTGGGCTGATGCTACGGTTTAATTTTCATTCTGTTCTTTGATGTTTTCAGCCATCTCACCACAAATTTGTAGTTGTTCCGTTACCGGAGGAGTGGAGGAGGTGTCAAGCTCTTTGCTTGCAGCAGAGTTTTCTCCTACTTCATTGAACAATTGTCTGATGCCTTTGTGTGATGGTATCTCTTCAGTCTTTTCAAGCTCGTGGGTCTCCTCTGTCTTTCGCTCTCCTTCAATGGTAGAGTCATCTTTGGCAGTGTTATGAAGCAGCAGTTCATGGCGACTCTGTTGGGTGGGTTCATGCACTTCGATCCCCTAGATGAATGGAATTTCTCCTTCCTCAATTTGGTTATCCGGCTCGGCTGATTCAATAGCTCTTAGCTCGACTTCTAACATGGCGAGTGCGGGAGGTTCATCAGCTCCAAATGCATCAATATTACTTTGGGAAGGAGGAGCAGGTATATAATCCAATTCTACTACATCGTCGGACGAACTGGGGTCCTTTGACGATGAAGTGACCTCTGGCCTCCTAATGGGAATCTTTTCCCTTCTTGTTCTCTTGGACGTTCGAGTCCCTCTGCAAGCCTTAGCCTTCTTTCTCTTCTCAGGTTTCTCAATTTCTTCTCTGGGTGCACTGGAAGTTCCCTCATCTTCGGAAGATTGAGAATCAAGGCTACCCATTAGGTGGTAGGTGAACTAGACTCCTTCATGAATTAGTCGCTCAATCTGCTGATGCAACCATTGGTCTATATATCTTGCTGGGGCTGCCATGACTGCCTCAAAATCAGTGATCGGGTCCTGTGACCAATCAACGCCCGGCAAAAGATGCCTTCCCGCCTCGAATTCTCGGACCTGCAGACAATTCCCTGAATCTGCGAGTTGATCTGGGACTCGGCGGTATTCAAAGAGTCGCATCTGCTGCACACTCAGCCTAGAATATTCACGCCTTCAAACCTCATAGTCATCAGAGCAGTTTTTCCAATAATCTTCAACTGATTCCTTTGCTCTGTACCGCCTGCCATAGGCTCTCTTTGCTAGATTATCGTGATCAAAGCATTTCCCTGGAAAATGCTCTTGTAGGCCATAGGAGGCCAACTCTACGAAGGATTCCTTTGCTAGGGTGGGGGTCTTCAGATGGAAATCTTGGTTGCCTATAATCATGGGGAACGTGAATCCAGCCTGCTTGCTGTCTCTGAGTAAGATGCCGAACGAACGTGACTGCCTTGCGACCTCCATAAGAACTATCTTGTCGGTTGGGTACCGTGGAAGTCAGAGAGGGGTACCATCAAAGCTAGCTATCCGGATATAGGAGAACCTTGGGAACTGGATGAACCAGGCCCCGTATCTCTGTACTAGAATACTAGCTTGCTCCGAGAGCCTTATCTGTAACCCTCCCTGCATAAGCCTGACCAAGCACATTGTGAAGGCATCATTGATGCGGTCATACTAGCGAACTGCATAAGTCGGGCTGTTCTTTTCCCTCTGAGCTATATCCTGATAGTGAAGCTGTGGGTAACAATCATATACCTTCACCTGACCAGGCCCATTCCCGATTTCTCCTTTCATTAGTAAACCTGGCAGTGGCTGGTTCTTGGCGAACGTGTAGACCAAATAAGAGGTCATAGTGAAGTACTTTTTGCTCTCGAGTTCAATTAGCTGAGTGTGGATGTTGTCGCTTATAATCTGGGCCCAGTCAAACTTAGACTTCCCAGTGAAAACTTGCTCTGTGAAATAAAACATCCACTCTTCAAAGTAGTTGGATTTAGGAAGTTCCATAACCCTGCTAAGCAATGTGACCATGTCCCCATGCTCATTGTGAAAGTCACTTCTTGGGGTCTTTTTCCCAATCCTGACGCTTGGAGGTCTTCTCTTCCTGTACCACTCTTCGTTGATCAGGGTTATGCATCTGGCAAGATTCATATCATATGCCCCCTGTGCTTCATCTATATTTGTGGCCGTGGGATTGTTCGGGAAGGGAATGTCGAATGCGTCGCCAATGGCCTCAGGACTGAAGTTAGCGAGGGTAATGTTCTCGAGGAGCACCAATTTGGAACCTGGTTGATAATGTCGGGCAGCCTCTACCACTAACTCACAGTTCTGCACTGCTGGATGAAATCCCGCCGCTTGGGTGATGCCACTTTCCATCATCTGCCTAGGCCTGCCGTAGGCATTAGGGGAGAAGACTCGGCTCCTAAAATCTTGGATATCGATATGGCCTAGGTCAGTATCATGGACATTGTCCAAACACTCTAAACTTTTGACTCCCTCAATCCCCCTCTTTGATACTGGTACTTCATCCTTTCGACCTTGCGAGGAATATCTGGCTTAGATGCTCGCGATGTCTCGGCTGTAGCGGGCGTCTTTGATGATTCCACCACCGATTTAGGCATTTATCCTGCACAGTCGGACGTGGATTACGAGGCGATATAAAAGAAGTAAGGCGGGTTAGGTAGAGAATATGCCAGCATTCAAGGATTACTTCAAAAATTAGATTGGAAACAAAGTGATATTGCTAGCTAAAAGCTTGATTGATTTAAACCAAAGTATTTATGAAGCTTTTGATCGCAAATTTACAATTAAGCATTTTCGGGATTAATTTTCGAAAGGGACAAAGCTCGAAAAATTTTCCTAAGTTTGAAAATACAATTTCTAGCTGATCCTTAGGAGCAAATTCTAATTTCGATTGCTTTGCATGACGCTTTAATAATCGGAAAAAAGATGCGAATTTTGAAGATTTAAGCACTTTAATCAATTTTGCACAAACATGCATCCAATTTGTAAATATTTCAGACGATCAACAGAGGTAGAGCGTACTTACCTAGTAAAAATGGACGACGAGCAATTGCTCGTCTTACTGTGCAAAAATGGATGGATAGTTCTGCAAATTTTGAAATCCAACAGTTATCTCTCTAATTCAAATTTTCGCGGCTGCGGTTGGAAAAGAATTTGCAATTTTGAGTTTTAGGCTAAGCGATGTTCACCTTAGACGAAATGGCAATCTGAACTTGAATGTTTGGAAGGGTTTATGTCAACGTTTTACTTTTGATGCAAATCGTGCGAAATTGGCTCCACCTTTTCAACCCTACGCGATCCTCTCTCACGCGAACTTCGGTGGTATGGGGCGATTTTTGCAGACTCTAAACTTCACATCTCCATCTTCTAAATTGCGAACTTTGCGTTTTATTGCCTATTGCACCCTCTGCGCTGTGATTTTCGGAGAAATGGGATACTTTGCCAATCTCGAATCCCTTATATTTGCCCTATACGTGTTGCGACTTTGGGCTCTATGGTGAATTTCGGACCTTTTGAGGTTTTTGCAAACAATGCGAACTTTGCGAAGTTCGTGGTCATTTCCTGTTTTGGACCATTTGGTGACTTCGCCAATTTTTTCCCTCTTTGCTTTCTCACGCACCTCTCCCAAATCGTGAACTTCGATTATATGAAGGCCCTTTGAAACTTAAACTGCATTTTTACCTTGGGGAATTTCGGCGTTTTTATCTTTTTCGGACTTTTTAAACACTTTGGCAATTTCGAATTTTTCCGACCATGTTGGGCTTTTTGCCAACTTTTGTGAATTTCAGACCTTTTGAGGTTTTTGTCAACTTAAAGTGAATTTTGGACCTTTTGAGATTTTTGTCAACTTTTGCGAATTTTGAAAATTTAACCCCAGGGTCCGAAATTCGGTCCTCTGGGCGATTTCGGCAACTTTTAGCATTTTCGGACCTTAGGCCAATTTTGCCAACTTAAAGTGAATTTTGGACCTTTTGAGGTTTCTGTCAACTTTTGCGAATTTTGAAAATTTAACCCCAAGGTCCGAAATTCGGCCCTCTGGGCGATTTCGGCAACTTTTAGCATTTTCGGACCTTAGGCCAATTTTGCCAACTTTTAACTTTTCTCTAAGTTTGACCTGAGAGTCCGAAATTCGCCCCTCCTGGGCATTTGGGCGATGTTGTCGACCTTGGCATTTTGCAAAGAAATTCGCTCCTCGTTCTCCAGCTGGCAGAAATCGTCATTCATTCAAATCTTGTAAATTCCGTAAAAACAAAACCTCATGCAATCTATCTCATCGCTCTTACGCGAAAAAGGCAACTTTGGGTCGTCATGTGACCTTCAGACACGCTGTCCTTTGCTTGGCGGGCTTCGCCAACCTCTATCATCTTGCGCCTATTCAAGGCGATTTCACAATTTTGAACAATCTCTTGGAATTCGCACTCGAGGGCTCAACTGACCTAATGGAATCACTGGCTTCTTTTGCTAACAATGCTGTCTTACGGATTGAACGCAGGCTCGCTCGAAAGGACACGAGAGGCTCTGCGCGAAACTCAACAGGGCGAAGACGAAAGGCTCAAAAAAAGGGGAAGGGAGACCTTGTCGGCGACAGGGAGCGTGTGCATTGCACAACAAATGGCGACTCTGCTAGAGAAATGCTCCCAGTCATTTCGGGGACGCAAGTCCGGATCGAACCCAGTATCTCTGGTTAACCACCACGATTCAGACGAGAAAAGGAGAAAAGGCCTTTCAAAACGAGATAGTGTCAAGGGTCAAATCGAATCACACGCAAATCAGATTAACTAGTGTGTGCAAGTGGAGTTTATTCCAGCCTAGAAAAAGTTGAGGCATCAATGTTTCACAGTGTCGAGATGCCCAGCGAGCTGATACTTCAAAAGCAACCTAGATAGAGCCCCGCTGCCAGCGAGCATTCATAGCCCCGACGGAGTTATCACCCATTAGCTCACAGAGATTGCTCTGTTTCTGGCAAGAAAGTTTTACCTTTTTGCTCTGTACTGGCAGAGATGCCTGCATTCCCATTTGGCAATCTTATGCTTGGTATCAAATTGATTTCGAAGTTCTTTGCTCTTGATTCTTTTCTCTCTTTTCTTTTCTTTTGGCATAGTAGGCAGTGAAGCCTACGAGGGATTGAGCGTAACAGTGGTCGCTGAAGCATAGCCTCGGACCTTTCATCGATGTAGTGCCCCTTTGATTAACAACTGATTGCATGCAATTTTAAAATGTGTTTGTGCAGTAATCACAATATCAGGGATAGGCTTTGACAAAAATAAGATCTTGCTGAGAAAGGTCATCTAGATTAATCCGACCTCATCATGGGGTGCTCCATCAATCAAGAGTCCCCCCTCGAACTTGGATCCTTGAAGTAGAAGGTTACAGAAATCCAGAGTCGCACCAAAATTGTATACGGCATAAGCTTCCTTTCAAAATTGACAGGGGTCCCAAAACAAAACAGGAAACGGAAACTAAGCTAAAACAGGAAACCGAAACTAAACTAAAACAGGAAACGAAAAGCTAAACTATTATATACAGGGGAAAGGCTTCGAGAAACCTAAGGCTGGAAATAATGCTTGAGGAATTGACCATTCACAGGCAAGGGGACGTCCTCACCTATTAGGGTCCTGATTCGAAATGCATTCTCTCCCAAAATTTCAAAAATCTGGAAAGGACCGAGCCACAGATTATCAAATTTGTCGTGCTCTCCTTTCCGCTCATGAGCTTTGTCCCAACAAAGGACAAGGTTAGAAATGTGGAAGGCCTTTACTTTCGCCCTTTTGTCGAACCAACGCTTGACCACTTCTTGGTGTTTAGCAAAATTATCTATGGCGTTGTCTCTCTTTTCTTCCAAATATAACAGTTGGGACAACCTGGCTTCTACAGCGCTGTCGATTCCTAAATACTCTTTCATAAATTGCAAGGTTGGTATTCTCAATTGTATAGGAAAGATGGGGTCAAGGCCATATACCAAATGGTATGGTGAAGTTCCAATGGCAGCCTTACATCTGGTGGGGTCTGCCTAGAGGGCAAATCGGAATTGGGTGTGCCAATCTTTCAGATTCTTGTCTAGAAATTTTTTGATCACTTGCAGCAGGTTCTTGTTAGTGGATTTTGCTAAACCGTTACCTTGGGGATAGTAGTTAGATGAAAATTTTAATGTAATCCCGTAATCAAAGGCCCAATTTGAAAATTTTAATGATGCAAATGCAGAGTCGTTATCACAGACTAAAGCATGAGGACAACCAAAACGTGTGATAATGTTTTCTTCTAAGAATTTAATAACAGCATCAGCATCGCATTGCTTCAAAGATTGAGCTTTAGACCACCTCATATAATAATCAGAAGCGGTTAGAATGTACCTGTGTTGCACAGAGGAGGGCGGGTTGATCGTACCTATGAAGTCGAGCGCCCACTGGCCGAACGGTTTTACCTCTGTGACTAGTCGGAGTGGCATGGTTGGGGTTGGCTCCTTAGTTGCGGATACTTGGCAAACGTGGCAGATCTTCACATGTTCATGGGTGTCCCGGAATAAGGTAGGCCAATAATAGCCTGCCCTGAGGATTTGGTGGGATGTTGCTAAGCCTGACCCATGGCCTGTCCCAAACTTAGCATGGAACTACTCTATGATTTGGCGTGCTTCATCTCTGTTTACGCATCTTAAGTAGATGCCCTCGTGGTTCTTTCGATACAAGACCGCACCTTGCAGCATGAAACGGCTGCTCTTCATCCTCAGTGCCCTTTTCTGTACTGGGTTAAGGTGTGATGGACATTTTTGATTAAGAAGATAGAAGGTTATGTCATCATACCACTCGTCTAGCGAGACTTGTTCAATCAGGTATTGCTGATGTACGATTCCTGAGCATTCGGATGCGAGAGTCTACGTCAAAGCTTGACCCCGTACTAGCATCACGGGCTAGATTTCAATGTCATACTTTTGGATGATGGTCACCCATTCGCCTCTCCTTTCACCTAGCTCATTCTGCATCAATAATGTCTTTACTGCAACATCCGGCACTATGGCATATATCTTACTCCTTAGTATATAATGCCGGAATTTCCTGATAGCTTTGATTAGTGCATGAGCTTGCTTCTCAATATTTGGGTATCTCAATTAAGCTTCTTTCAGCAGAGTGCTCATGAATGCTATCAGGTGTTCTCCCTCTTCTTCCTTTCGCTGAGTCAGAATTGCTGCACAGGTGTGTTCAGAAGCGAAAGAATATATATAGAATGGCCTTAGGTAGTCTGGGCTTACCAAAACTGGCACCTGGACGATAGCTTGTTTGATCTCTTCAAATGCCCTCTCGGTTTCTAGGGTCCACTCTATCTTAGCGTCTTTCTTGAGCATGTCATTGAGCGGGCGAACTATTTCAGCAAATCCAGTTATAAATTTTCTGACAATTTATCTTCCCGAAGTATGACTTAAGTTCCTTTTTGCTTTCGGGTAGATTGATTTGCAATATGGCTGTGATTCTATCAGGATCAATCGAGATCCCCCTTTCTGAAATAACATGGCTGGAAGTTTACCTTCGATCACGCCAAACATACATTTCTTGGGATTTAGAGATATCCCAAATTGGCGACAGCGCTGAAAAACTTTTCGTAGATCATTCACATGATCCACCCTTTGCTTGGAGAAAACGGTCAAATCATCCATATAGATAATGATGCACCGGCCTACAAGGTCCTTAAATGCAATTTCCATGGCACGCTGAAATGTATCTCCTGCGTTGATCAAACCAAAAGGCATTCTTCTATAAGCAAATATTCCCCACTTGTTGGTGAATGCGGTCTTCAGTCGGTCTTCATACTCGACCATTACTTGGTTGTACCCGAAATAACCGTCTAGGAAAGACATCATGTGGGATCCATTGACCATTTGCAGGACTTCATCAAGTGAAGGCAGCGGGTAGTTGTCCTTTTCTGATGCTCTATTTAAATTACGGAAGTCGACACACAATCTGATTTCACCGCTCTTTTTCCTCACAGGAACTAGTTTAGCGACCCAGGTGGAATGTCGTACTGGAAAGATGATGCGAGTAGCCAGTAATTTTTTTACTTCTTGATAGGTTAAAGGTTCGAGGAGGGCATTCACTGGCCGCTGCCTCTATCTGAAAGGTTTTGAGTCCGGCTTAAGGGGTATGGTATGAGTTATCATTGAAGTGTCATAAGTTTTGAAATCCTCATACCCCCAAGCGATGATATCTGGGAACTCTCTCATGTTCTTGAGGATTCCGTCTCTTTCCTGAGATGTACATACCTTGCCAATCAACACGTTCTTTTGATTTTCTTGTGTGCCAACGTTGATCTTATCGCAGGCGCCTCCCACGGAAGTACCCTCCTTGCGAGATTTGAGCTGGTCCCACTCGAAGATTCTTTCTAACTGGACCATATCCCTGGGGATGGTATTTGTCTTGAGATTCAAGACTCCTTCTATGTCGATCTCGGCTTCTTGAGGTTCTTCCTCGTCAATAATCTGTGTCGCAAACACATCTAAGCTTGTAATAAAATCAATGATGTGCTTATCATCATCGAACACCTGAAAATTAGTGACATTGTCCGGAACAGATGGGACTGATGTTAACTCCACTGTGAAATTTTTTAAACTTTGCATTGACAGAGGCTCGAGCGTACTTGCGGCCTGTGCCAATGAATTAGCAACTTGATTCTGTGATCTGAATATGGCTTTGATGTTGAAAGCATCAAAACTCTCAATTATATCCCACACCCGATTGCGATAAATGCTGAGTCTCTTGTCATGGTAGGTGTATTGTTTTCGAACTTGCCGGACTACCACTTCGGAATCTCTGAAACAATGCAGGATCCGAGCTCCTTTCTTGATGGCTAGCAGCAAACCATGAATCAAAGATTCATACTCTGCTATGTTATTAGTACAATGAAACTGTAGTCGGTAGGAGGCCAAATAGGTTTCACCGGTAGGGCTTATCAGTTCTACCCCTGCTCCAGCTCCTCGCTTGGACTTTGAACCATCAAACCTTACAGTCCAAGTCTGATTCAGGTCGAGAAACTTACTAGTTGTGGTTCCTGGGCCCGTTACTTCATTTTTTTCTTGTTCAGGGGGTCTTCTTTCAGGAATCTCGAAAAAAGCGGCGTTTTCTGGCCTAAGAGTATGGGTTTGCAGCACCTCTGAATGTCTCTTCCATACTTGATTCAAAGTTGTTCTGCATAATGAACATGTTATTTCTGAATGGGCGGCATTATGGACTCTGCACCAGCCGGTTAAAAGAAAATCCTTAATAGAATCTTGATGGCTTAGATGCTGCATCTGCTCCGTGTATTTGCAGAAAAACTCTTTAAAGATGCTGAACAACTCATTTTCCTTTGATGACGGGATCTCTTTATCATAATTCTCTGCAATTCCTTCCAGATTTTGGACTGAATTTGAGCATTGTACCAACAAAACTTCGTTTGTTGAGTTAGTGTGAGCCCTGTAAGTGCCCATATCAGATTCCAGAAACAAGGTCTCATTGGCCTAGTTATATTCGGTGATCATCAGTTTAAGCCTAGGTTCGGACTCAATCCGGATTTGATTCGCTACCCCTCTCCATGGTAGCCACATATGAGTGAAACTGGAATGCAGCCAACCGTTAAGGACGCGGGTCCAGTCTCGGCTAAGCAACATGCCATATGCTCCCAGGATGTCTACTACTTGGATATCAATATACATCTGGATACGCGGATCTGCTGTCAACTGCATGTGTATATTGTTCAACTCCCCCACTACTGTCACTTCAGATTTATCTAATTGGGTAACCTTTCGGTTAGTCTTGGTGGGCGTTAGGCCTAGAGCGGTGCACACTGATAGACACATAACATTAGCTGAAGCTCCTGAATCTATTAGACAATTGTGCAAGTTCTTACCAAAGATTCTGAGAGTTAGTAGGAAAGGTGGGGGTTCTAGCTTTTCAGTAAACAAATTGATAGTAGGCTCTGATGGCAGAGTGTCATTGTTCATGATTGAGATGTCCTGAGTTCTTCCTCGTGCACGCACTCCAAAACCAATTTCCATAGGTTGATCATTTGAGAACTTAGGCGGTGCAGCATAATTTACTGTTGCCCCCCTAGGATTTGTTAGTGCTCTTACCTCATTGCTGACCCTCTGGGGCTTCCCTGGTGGTACTCTCGGTCCGGAGTTCTCATCGGTCCCTTTGGACTGAACTGGCGAGGGTTCCTTAAGGCTGCCCAAGACCATGTCCCTAACTTCGGAAACTTTCATCAGTTTAGCAGGGGATAAGCTGACTTTGATCTTCTTGAATTCATCTGCCACCAACTGGGCTAGTTTAGTAATCTCTATATTGCTAGATGGCTTATCACTAGAGCCCTGATTTGTGGCAGCGGTTGGCTAATTCTGAGGAGTAAGTATTCTCGGAGGGGCTTGCGCCTTTTGCAGCTGACTTTGGCTCGCATACGGCTGGGATGCCTTAGGATAACTTGGGTTGTTGTTGGCATTCTGATCTGGAGGAACTTGAATATCTTTGGGAGGCGTGGAAGTAGTATAAGGGCCACTATTGTTGTTCTGGTTATTGTTGTTGTAATGCCCCCGATTGCCGTGTTGATACTACTAGAATGCATTCACATCGGTGGGCTGGTTTGGGTCCGCCACCTCATTTTCATCCTGATTAGGAAAGAAGAACAGGGGAATGTAGGTCTCCAAGACAAGCGTTGTATCATACCTTGGTGAAGGCACCATTTCAAACCCGGTGGGAGGAAGCACTGGTTGAGGCATTGTGTTTTCAATTTCTTGCTGTAATATATTTGCTGCCACCTGAAACTCGTCACATTGTAGCTCTGAGTGCTAGTTAGTATTATGCAATCTGCACCAATTTGACAGAGCTGCCTCTGCGAGGAATACCCTGTCTATCGGCCTATTTTTTGATGTTGGTGGGTTATCAAGTGGAGTAGGGACTCCTCCGTTGTTAGGACGGGTGTTCCACATCCTTGTAGGTCGTTGATATCCTTGGTTTTGGTATTGACCTTGCTGTTGACCTTGCTGCTGGTTTCTCTGACTATTCTGCAATTGGTTATTCTGATTTCGCAGACAAGTGACTTCAAAGGAAAGCTTCTTCATTTGGTCAGTCAACTCCCGCATCTCGTCCTTCTCCTCTTGCGTTCTAGACGACATTGTAGTATTTTGCAGATATATGGACTGTTTAGGAGGGATCTGGGATATAGGTGGTCCCGGGTGGAGCACCAATTGATTTGTAGGTTGCTGAAGCTGATATGCCAATTGAGGAATTGGATTCATAATAGGGGTTTGGTGAGCCAAAGCCTGGTTGATTTCTTGGATTTGGTTAGGCATTGTGGGAGGTCCTAATTGCACCAATGGTCCGGCGATATTTTGGCCTAGTCCCTTATTGATCTCCATAGCCTTAGCATAGGCTTCAGTTAATGTGGTCGGTGCGGGGTGTGACTGTCAGACAAACATAGCTGTCAAATAGTCCAGAGCTGAATAGTAGATTTCTCTTGCCGAAGCATCACTTACCACATACGGATCTTGCAATCGGGTAAAGGCTTTATGGAACCTGTTGTTGAAGGAACCAATTGGCTCATGTCCCTGTCTTTTGACTTCTACAAACTGTCTATATAGCTCTGTAGGGGTTATAGGGATACCATACTTTCCCGTAAAAGCTGTCTTCAGCTTCTCCCAAGAGTCAATAAAAGATACCGGCAAGTGGATAAACCAGTAAAATGCGTCGTCCCCCAATGAATAAGGGAAAAGCCTACATGCAACGTCTGCGTACTCAATTTGTCTATTGCGTAACGCATCTTCAAAGATTTTAATGTGTTCTTCTGCTGTTCTGTTTGGATCATTTGAATGAAAAATAGAACAGAACTTGTCCGGGCTCTTAGGCATATCATGGTAAGTTGGGAAAATGATGGGTGACGGATTGTCTACCAACCAAGTGGCACCATTTGGAGCAGGTGGATTGTGCGCCATCTGTGGCTGATTTACTTGAGTTACAATAGGAATCGGAGTTATAACCGTTGGAGTTGTAAAAACTGTACTTGCTGGAACAGCAAACTGCTGATTTGCAGAATTGGACTCATTGAGGTCTGCAACCTGGCGATGACTTTTGCGTCTATAAAAGTGAAATCCAGCAAATCTTTCCCGCTCTAGGCTAGACCTTAGGACTCTTTCAAATCTCTCCGCAGAGAAAGATCCAATTCATTCCAGCGTGAGTTATTTCCAATGTCAATTTTGTTGATGCGGTGCGGGAACAAGTGCAGGAACTTAATTAGCCTCTTCTTGATCTCTTTGATTTTGTACGTCGATGCGGTCAGCAATTTCTTGTTCTTGCTCAAGGATAAAACGCATTCGAGACCAGTTTGGATAATTTCTTTTTACTGACCAGGCCAAGCTATATAATTCAGTGATAAGGCTTTCTTGTTCGTCGAAGAAATTCAAATCTGGTTGTATCACCGGTTCGGGGTCTCTTCCTAGTTGAGGACGATTAATGGGCAGACCCATTGCTTACCATATTAGCGGACCGGAAAGAGAACTGTCGGATTTCCTTAAGAACTTGCTTGCGAAGGGCAGTGATCCTTTGTCTTTCTAAATTTTCCCTGATCACAATCTCTATTTGCAAACCCCTTTCTTCTTCCTGATTAATAGTGCGACTTACTTGTCTGAAAAGAGGGTGATCTGCTTCTGATTTCCAAGCAAGGGTTCGTAACTGGTCTGCAATATATGATTGGTTCAGTCCTTGATCAGGCTGTTCAAGGGGAAGGTTGAGCAAGAATTCATGCAGCAATACCATACTGCATTATTGGCCCTCCTTCTAGCGCCAATTCTGTTGCACGCGAAGGAGGTTAATAAAGCTATAAGGTTACTCCTCACAAATATGGATTGATATGATCTTGAATTAGCTGTCTACACATTTCATCATACCGGCCCTCCTAGCGCCAATTTTGTTGACGTGTCTAAAGTCGCATTGCTGCAAACTCCATACGGCCAACGCAGAATAGAATAAACTCGCTGAGTATCCTATCCTCTCTTGAGATAAGGAAATCCCTATTGCTATTTTCTTCGTTTGATCAAAGGGGACAACCTCAAGGTTTCGTTTGTCAGGTCTTGACTGTGGGATTGCTCAGTGGTTTGATGTGTTTTTCACTAGAAACACAAAGGGACTTACGGTAGGATAGGTAATTGCTAGATGAGTTCCCCAAAACTTTAATGGTCTTACTTATCAAATGGTTTAAGTTGGGTTGATACTGTCATCAAAAGGACTACGGATTCTCTTTATAAAAAAAGGGAAAAAAGGGAAGGATAGGGAGAGACAGAGAGCTACAGAAAATATAAATTTTAACTAAGATAGCAGATTCAGTAAACAGACGGACACCTCCAAATAACTAAATTAAGCATTACCAGCCATTTAAGCACAATACTTGCATCAATCTAGTGCGATCTTCGAAGGAAAATTGGATTTTCATGTTATCAAATACAACATCAGAATTTTGACATTCATTCAATGAGCATTCAACAACCGAACTAAGCATGTGAAAGGTTCAAATTAACCATGCAGAAGGAAAGACAATCAGTCATTCCCTAATGGTATGAACAGCGAGGATTCTATCAGATGTTTACTTAGAAAATGCTATATAAAGGAAAGAAGCATAACTGAAAAATTCTAAATTAATGAAGGAGGAGACCATGCACTCACAAGGAAACTTGAAACAGTCTTAACTTTGCATTGAATCCTGTAAATTTCGCCAGAGCTTCAGCAACAATCCAAGAACTTCTTACAAAATGAGGGAAAACCAGTTCCTTAAATAGGCTTCAAAAATGGATGAATGGCCAAGATCTAATCTAAACAAGTGGCCCAGATTCATCCATAAAACATGGCCGCCCATACCCATAAATGGGAGGCAAATATCAACAACCACCCCAAAGGGAGTAATAACTACCCAAAAAGGTAATTAGAACATATCCAGAAATAATCCAAAAAGGTGCATACATAAAGTTTTACATTTTAGTTGACTTGGAAGTCAAACATGACCTTTTGGCCAAAAAGTGCTTTTTCAAGATTTAAAAAGAAAAAGCACTTTCTCAGAAAGCACTTTCTCTTTTCCATTTGTAGATTCCTTTTCCAAGAACTCATCTTCACTATGCAAATATTCCTGCCAAAGATCACGACCTGCCGCACGCTCCTCATGAACATACTCCTGAAACCTGATGCATAATTGGAATAGCAGACTGAATGGAGGCATAGGAGGATGACGAATTTTATATTGCATGCCCTCGAGATATTGGTCCACATGCTTCAAACCATCCTTCCAGCTGGAACGATTACGCTCGAAGCACAACATGTCTGACTACAAATTGACCAGCAAAACTTAGGTCCTTAATGGAATAGGTGATCCTATCCCTCTCTAGTCTTTCTTCCCAGTCTGGTCGTATCACTTTATCGGACAGGGCATTTTGCCATCCCGAGACCATTGATCGGAGGATCATTTTGCCGAGTTCTTGCATGGTGTTCAGAATTGTCTCGCACGCATTGTGTTCTTTATCAATGATTTCTCTTGTGTCATTCTTCATGGTGATAGTCCAGTACCATTCCTTAAGAGTGCTGATGTTATAAGGATCTAGGATGGTGGGTAATGTAGGAATCTGTGCATGGGTCCAGAAGAGAGCTCTCATGAGGGGAAGAGTAGTGGCAGCCACTTCATGCATTCTAAGGGATTCCCTCTTTACCTCTAATAGCCGGACCAAGGTGGTCCCTCGATGGTGGGCCATCTCTTTTACTTCCTCAAGGATTTGTTCTCCCCTTCCTTTCATGCCTTATATCCATTCCTTGACGGCCCTTGCAGTGTCTCGTACTCCTTCAAATTCTGTTGTGGTCCTCTGTGCCAATGCTGTCGGGGGAATGTGGGATTTAGAAGCATTGTGTAATGGTCTCAGGAGTTGATCAATGTATCCCTCGGCCTGCTCAGCACGAGCTCGATACATGTCCTTTTCAGCTGTTATCTCTTCAAGTTGCCTGAGCATGTTCTGTACTGAATCCTTGAATTCCCCCTTTTCCTGTTCCTTTGTGGCTCGTCCGATGGGGACGGTCGTGATGCTATCATCTGCCAGTGTAATCTGATCTGCTGGCTTGTCTACAAGCGGGGTGGCAATGTGAACAGCGCGGTTCCTTTGCTCATCTTTGGTCATCTTGGAATATGCTTCGGGCTTTTTCTTCCCCTTGGCTTTAGCTTGATCTATACGTGAGAAGTTGTCCTCCAAATCGATAGGGGGTTTGGTGGCGGCCTTGCGCTAGGCTCTGGTAATTAACCATTCCTGAGGTACAGTCTGGGCTGATGCTATGGTTAAATTTTCATTCTGTTCTTTGATGTTTTCAGCCGTCTCACCACAAATTTGCAGCTGTTCCGTTACCGAAGGAGTGGAGGAGATGTCAAGCTCTTTGCTTGCAGCAGAGTTTTCTCCTACTTCACTGAACAATTGTCTGATGCCTTTGTGTGATGGTATCTCTTCAGTCTTTTCAAGCTCACGGGTCTCCTCTGTCTTTCACTCTCCTTCAATGGTAGTCATCTTTGGCAGTGTTATGGAGCGGTAGTTCATTGCGACTCTGTTGGGTGCGTTCATGCACTTCGATCCCCTCGATGGATGGAATTTCTCCTTCCTCAATTTGGTTACCCGGCTCGGCTGATTCAATAGCTCTTAGCTCGGCTTCTAGCATGCCAGGTGCGGGAAGATCATCAACTCCAAATGCATCGATGTCATTCTGGGAAGGAGGAGCAGGTATATAATCCAATTCTACTACATCGTCAGACGAATTGGGGTCCTTTGACGATGAAGTGACCTCTGGCTTCCTAATGGGAATCTTTTCCCTTCTTGTTCTCTTGGACGTCCGAATCCCTCTGCAAGCCTTAGCCTTCTTTCTATTCTCAGGTTTCTCAATTTCTTCTCTTGGTGCACTGGAAGTTCCCTCATCTTCGGAAGACTGAGAATTGAGGCTGCCCATTAGGTGGTAGGTGAACTGGAATCCTTCATGAATTAGCCGCTCAATCTGCTGATGCAACCATTGGTCTGTATATCTTGCTGGGGCTGCCATGACTGCCTCAAAATCAGTGATCGGGTCCTATGACCAATCAACGCCCGGCAAAAGATGCCTTACCGCCTCAAATTCCCGGACCTGCAGACAATTCCCTGAATCTGCGAGTTGATCTGGGACCCAGCGGTATTCAAAGAGTCGCATTTGCTGCACACTCAGCCTAGAATATTCACGCCTTCGGACCTCATAGTCATCAGAGCAGTTTTTCCAATAATCTTCAACTGATTCCTTTGCTCTGTACCGCCTGCTATAGGCTCTCTTTGCTAGATTATCGTGATCAAAGCATTTCCTTGGAAAATGATCTTGTAGGCCATAGGAGGCCAGCTCTGCGAAGGATTCCTCTGCTAGGGTGGGGGTCTTCAGATGGACATCCTGGTTGCCTATAATCATGGGGAACGCGAATCCAGCCTGCTTGCTGTCTTTGAGTAAGATGTCTGCCGGACTTCACTACCTTGCGACCTCCATAAGAACTATCTTGTTAGTTGGGTACCATGGAAGTCGAAGAGGGGCACCATCAAAGCCAACTATCCAGATATAGGAGAACCTTGGGAACTCGATAAACCAGGCCCCGTATCTCTATACTTAAATAGTAGCTTGCTCTGAGAGCCTTATGTGTAACCCTCCCTGCATAAGCCTGACCAAGCGCATTGTGAAGGCGTCATTGACATGCTCATATTGGCCAACTGCATAAGCTGGGATGTTCTTTTCCCTCTAAGCTACATC
This sequence comes from Cryptomeria japonica, assembly GCF_030272615.1. Lineage (NCBI taxonomy): Eukaryota > Viridiplantae > Streptophyta > Pinopsida > Cupressales > Cupressaceae > Cryptomeria > Cryptomeria japonica. Next base: position 373,743,666 of record NC_081406.1, on the reverse strand, counting down.
CTGATAGTGAAGTTGTGGGTAACAATCATATACCTTCACCTGACCAGGTCCATTCCTGATTTCTCCTTTCATTATTAAACCTGGCAGTGGCTAGTTCTTGGCGAACATGTAGACCAAATAAGAGGTCATAGTGAAGTACTTTTTGCTCTCGAGTTCAATTAGCTAAGTGTGGATGTTGTCGCTTATAATTTGGGCCCAGTCAAACTTATATTTCCCAGCGAAGACTTGCTCTATGAAATAAAACATCCACTCTTCAAAGTAGTTGGATTTAGGAAGTCCCATAACCCTGCTGAGCAATGTGACCATGTCCCCATGCTCATTATGAAAGTCACTTCTTGGGGTCTTTTTCCCAATCCTGATGCTTGGAGGTCTTCTCTCCTTGTACCACTCTTCGTTGATTAGGGTTCTGCATCTGGCCGGATTCATATCATACGCCCCCTGTGCTTCATCTATAGTTGTGGTCGTGGGATTGTTCCGGAAGGGAATGTCGAATGCGTCGCCAATGGCCTCAGGAGTGAAGTTAGCGAGGGTCATGTTCTCGAGGAGCACCAATTTGGAACCTGGTTGATTATGCCGAGCAGCCTCTACCACTAACTCATAGTTCTGCACTGTTGGAGGAAATCCCGCCGCTTGGGCGATGCCACTTTCCATCATCTGCCTAGGCTTGCCGTAGGCATTAGGGGAGAAGACTCGGCTCTCGAAATCTTGGATATCGATATGGCCTAGGTCAGTATCACCGACATTGTCCTAGACACTCTGAACTTTTGACTCCGTCAATCCCCCTCTTTGATACTGGTACTTCATCCTTTCGACCTTGCGAGGAATATCTGGCTTAGATGCTCGCGATGTCTCGACTGTAGCGGGCGTCTTTGATGATTCCATTGCCGATTTAGGCATTTATCCTGCACAATCGAACACGGATTACGAGGCGATATAAAAAAAGTAAGGTGGGTTAGATAGAGAATATGCTAGCATTCAAGGATTACTTCAAAAATTAGATTGGAAACAGAGTGATATTGCTAGCTAAAAGCTTGATTGATTTAAACCAAAGTATTTATGAAGCTTTTGATCGCAAATTTACACTTAAGCATTTTCGGGATTAATTTCCAAAAGGGACAAAGCTCGAAAAATTTTCGTAAGTTTGAAAATGCAATTTCTAGTTGATCCTTACGAGCAAATTCTAATTTCGAGCTTTGCATGACGCTTTAATAATTGGAAAAAAGATGCGAATTTTGAAGGTTTAAGCACTTTAATCAATTTTGCACAGACTTGCATCCAATTTGTAAATATTTCAGACGATCAAGAGAGGTAGAGCGTACTTACCTGGTAAAAATGGACGGCGAGCAATTGCCCGACTTGCTGTGCAAAAACGGATGGATAGTTCTGCAAATTTTGAAATCCAACGGTTATCTCTCTAATTCAAATTTTCGCGGCTGCGGTTGGAAAAGAATTTGCAATTTTGAGTTTTAGACTAAGCGATTTTCACCTTAGACGAAATGGCAATCTGAACTTGAATGTTTGGAAGGGTTTATGTCAGCATTTTACTTTTGATGCAAATCATGAGAAATTGGCTCCACCTTTTAAACCCTACGCGATCCTCTCTCACACGAACTTCAGTGGTATGGGGGGGGGGGGGGGGTTTGCAGACTCTAAACATCACATCTCCATCTTCTAAATTGCGTACTTTGCGTTTTATTGCCTATTGCACCCTCTGCGCTGTGATTTTCGGAGAAATGGGATACTTTGCCAATCTCGAATCCCTTATATTTGCCCTATACGTGTTGCGACTTTGGGCTCTATGGTGAATTTCGGACCTTTTGAGGTTTTTGCAAACAATGCGAAGTTCGTGGTCATTTCCTGTTTTGGACCATTTGGTGACTTCGCCAATTTTTTCCCTCTTTGCTTTCTCGCGCACCTCTCCCAAATCGCGAACTTCGGTGATATGAAGGCCCTTTGAAACTTAAACTGCATTTTTACCTTGGGGAATTTCGGCGTTTTTATCTTTTTCGGACTTTTTAAACACTTTGGCAATTTCGAATTTTTCAGACCATGTTGGGCTTTTTGCCAACTTTTGTGAATTTCGGACCTTTTGAGGTTTTTGTCAACTTAAAGTAAATTTTGGACCTTTTGAGATTTTTGTCAACTTTTGCGAATTTTGAAAATTTAACCCCAGGGTCCGAAATTCGGTCCTCTGGGCGATTTCGGCAACTTTTAGCATTTTCGGACCTTAGGCCAATTTTGCCAACTTAAAGTGAATTTCGGACCTTTTGAGGTTTCTGTCAACTTTTGCGAATTTTGAAAATTTAACCCCAGGGTCCGAAATTCGGCCCTCTGGGCGATTTCGGCAACTTTTAGCACTTTCGGACCTTAGGCCAATTTTGCCAACTTTTAACTTTTCTCTCATTTTGGCCTGAAAGTCCAAAATTCGCCCCTCCTGGGCATTTGGTCGATTTTGTTGACCTTGGCGATTTTTTCATGAAATTCGCTCCTTCTCCAGCAGGCGGAAATTGTCATTCATTCAAATCTTGTAAATTGCGTAAAAACAAAACCTCATGCAATCTATCTCATCGCTCTTACGCGAAAAAGGCAACTTTGGGTCCTCATGCGACCTTCAAACGCGCTGTCCTTTGCTTGGCAGGCTTCGCCAACCTCTATCATCTTACGCCTATTCAAGGCGATTTCACAATTTTGAACAATCTCTTGGAATTCGTGCCCAAGGGCTCGACTGACCTAATGGAATCACTGGCTTCTTTTGCTAACAATGTTGTCTTACGGATTGAACGTGGGCTTGCTCTAAAGGACGCGAGAGGCTCTGCGCGAAACTCAACAAGGCGAAGACGAAAGGCTCAAAAAAAAGGGAAGGGGGACCCTGTCGGCGACAGGGAGCGTGTGCAACGCACAACAAAGAGTAAAGAGGATATTGAAGAGGATACATTTTGGGATGAGATGGAACTATTTTGTTCAAGCTTTGATGTCAAACCGATATCCCATAAGTTAAAAGATCATGAGCATCTTGAGAAAGATACAAATCAAGAGTCTATTTTCCAAGATGGAGGTTTTGATATTTGTTCAAGTCTTCAAGAATGATCTATAAAAGAATCTTGTTTAAGTCTTGTTGATGATTTTCTCAAATCTGAAGTTTGTAAACAACATACTGAGGAATGCAATCCAATCATGTTTTCATTTGAATCACATGAAGATCTTTCTGTCCAACATAAGGTTATGGCTGAAGAAGCAGCTGATAAAGATGTAATCAGCAAGAAGAATTTTGTTTTTGTCCCATCAAGAGGATGTCCAATCAGACATCTTGCTTGGTTGGAAGCCAATGGGAGGACAAAGGTTTCACTTGTTCCTGAGCCGGTAGATACACTTGAGGAAGAGGCCAAAGTCCAAACATGCATTTTCAGCTAAGCAAGAGCAGTCTGGTTTCAAAAATCTACTTTGCAGCAGCAATACATATGATTCATTTCAAGAGGAAGGTGAATTTGTTCATCTTTTCCAAGGAGTGTTGCATCAAATTCTGGTACAATTGTTTGTTCTTCAATTGGTTGTAGCTACTCATGATCATGCAAGGTACTATAAGCTATTGAATAAAGGCAATTATTTTGCCAAGACAGTGAATGGTTTCATTTAAAAGGTTTTCATTGTGACTAGTTTAGGATAGGTAGGTTTCCATATTCAATAAGTGCAGTTGCACAAGTTAGCATCGTAGTTAGTTGCTTTGCGTGAGTCATATCATTCGTCTTGTCATCCGTGTCTTTGTTGCTTGACTATGTAACCCAATGGATACTAAGGCACTTAGAGTTCTCAATTCTACTCCCTTCAATCGCCCCAACAATCAAAAGAAGTTCCCCAGTCAGAGCCAATTGTGGTCCTCATTTCTGAATTCTCAAAAATGTGACAACCCCTACAAATTTTTGCCTAGAAAGTGTCATTTTGGTGTCCAACGCACGTTTTAGGTGGTACAAAACACATTTAATAGTGTCAAATCATTGGGGGGTGTCTTTGCCATCATTGTCCAAGTTTTGGTGTTTTTTGGTCTTCCTTTTCCTAGCTTTCTGTGCAATTTCGGGTTTCAGAACAGTCACTGCAAGTTGAAGATTTTACACTATGGCATGCTTCCTGAGGCAAAATTTTGCTTCACCCTTGGACTGGCTTAATCCTCAGTCCATCCTCGAACCACATTTCAAATTTCATCGCATTCTGGGTTACTTTGCTATGTCTTTCCATCAATTTCGGGTTTTTTCTCCCTGACTGCAGGTGGGAAATTTTCTTTGAATTGCAAGTTTAATGATTTTCTTTGTTTTAGTCTTTGTAGGTATATTTTTGGCTATTTACAAGTGCACTTTATTGAAAAAAGAGCTTGTAACTTAGTTTTTATTTCCCCCTTGATGTTTTTTGGCTTTTTAAGTCATAATAGGGATTGTTTAGATAAGTTACAAGTTAATTTTAAATTTTATTTTTAAAACCACTTGTTCTTTTGTAAAACACCTATTTTAATGTCTTTTGTTTGTAATGGGGATTTTCTTCCCCTATTACATGTGTTGAGTTATTAAAACTTGTTGTAGGGATTTTATTTTCCCTTTACAAGTTAATTTATAACTTGCATATCTCTCTTTAAAACCCGATTTTGCTTAGAATGGAATAAAGTGACATTTTAAACTTGCCATTGTGTCCCAAAAATCCGATTTGCTCCATAAAGTGTAAATAGAGGAATTTTAAACTTGCAATTGAATTTCCAAAACCCGATTTTTCCTTGTTGAGAGAAAAGTAACATTTAAACTTGTAATATGGGAATTAAAACCCGATTTTCCTTATTGCATGCATTTTAAATTTGTTGTTCTTTCCCAAAAACCCAACCAGCAATATTGGAGGATTTTGTTGACAATTTTCACCGATTTTTGTGGAGAAATCTTGGGAGGACAAAGGCATTTAGGTTTCCTTACTATTTCCATGCATTTTGAAACTCTTCTCATGCCATTTGGTGGATTTGTTTGCTGGTTTGAAGGCGTTTTAACAACAAAAAACGTTTTTGAAAATGCCACGAATCAGACCTCTCCTAAGTAGTTTTGGCTTCTTTCATCTAGGCGTGGAGGGTGAAGTTATTATTTCACCGATTCTTCATGCTTTTGGAAGGCGTTTTGTTGCCAATGGCATTTTGGTAAAAACATGGCTAGGGTTTTGGAATACGGTTAATCTCTATTTAAGAGTTTTCTTCCCTTCTTTCAAAGATTGATCATCTTTTTGAAGCGGCATTTCAGTTTGAAGCAAGGTATGATTTCTTTTCTTTTCTTGTTTCATTTTCTTGTTTTCTTGTCTTCTTGTTTTTCCTTTCTAGTTGTAAATTTGTGTATATGTTGTTTTTGCCACCAAAAATCGGTTTTGTGAGAGAGATTTTCCCCTTTGATAGCAATTTGTGAATTGCATTGTTCTTCCCCAATTTCCCTCTTTACTTGTATTCGGGATTTTAGATCCCGATTATAAGTAGGATGAAAATAATTGATCTTCCCTTATGGTTGTAATATCTTAACCATCTTTTGGTGAAACTCCAAGTTTCTAAATTGGAAAATACCCATTCTTTCAAAATCCGATTTTAAGAACCAGATTACATGTTGAAAGTTCTTCCCATTTTCTTGAAGATGATCTTCCAAAAATCTCTTCATTTTCACTCATATCCATTTCCATCATCCGTACATACTACATTCCCACCATTTCATCCACTCATTTCACACCTTCATTCATTTTTCCCATTTAAAGTTTACCTACAGTCAGCCATCCAGAACCCGAAATTGGTCCAAAATGCACTCAAAAAACACTTGAAAATGAGTTTTAAAGGTCCAATTATAAGTGCAAACTTGTACTTACCCATTACACATATGAAGTTGCATGTTTGTTCTCCACAATTGCAAGTTAATGCTCTTGTTTTTCCCACACATGTAATGCAGCTTCCAATACCTGAAATTCACTTGTGAGCCCATTTTTGCATCAATTTATCTCTTCCCTTGTCAGTCCGGTTTGCACACACGATCTACCAAATCAATGGATTAAGGCATGGGCCTTATTTTGCAAGTAGATTTCAAGATTGGAGGATAATACAAAGAAGAGATACAACAACAATTCATGGTTGAGAACATAGAATGCTTTCAAGACAAAGATGGTCATAACATGAAAAGAGGAAGGCAACCCTTTCCCTCCTGAAAATCTCGTACTACCCCAAGCAAGAAGATAAGGTTGAAGTTCGTTGGCCAAGGACACAAAGTTCATTAAAGATGCAAGTTCCCGTTACGGTTTAAGATGTCTTTACCATTCTGGAATACTTCAAGTTCTAGCATCCTGAAGCAACATGAAGATCATCACAGACAAAGGATGATGCAGTTAGAGTCGTGTCTTTAGACACATGGAATAGTTTTAGTTATACATTTGTAATTTTATTTTGACAAGTTACATGTAAAAGAAAATAATAACTTTGTAATTGCAAGTTAACTCATTACTTGCAGTTTTGTAATTACATGTAAAACAACTACAAGTTGTGTTCAATTAGGATTGTAGTTGGAATAAGTCATAGTTAATTATTGAATAAGTCTTGGTGGTTGATAGAATTTCTCAAGTTAGTTGGGATCCTCCCACCTTTTTCTCATGACTCCTCTTCTATAAATACTTGAGGAGTCTATTGTAATCTTTATCTTTTGGGAAAGCAAGTAAAAACTGTGCCAAATTTACAGCAAAGAAGTCTGAGCTTTTATGTGTGAATTCAATAATTGAAAGAAATAGAAAGAAATTGCTCAAGCTTTGAGTCTTTGTGCTACATTCTTGAGTTCGTATTCTATATTATCTTTCTTGCAAGTGTTCCTTCAAAGAACTTAATCGAATTTGATTTGCAGTCTTTGTGTTGCAAGTATTTAAGGTTAATATAAATTAGAATAAATATTCGTTTGAGAGGAGCTGTAAGTTTTTGTGCTTGCACTTATTCTTAAGAGAATTTAGGAGCAGATTTTGTGAAAAATAGCTGAGTCTTTGAGATTATACTACTTCCCATTGTTTTATGTAGAAAAGAATAAGATATTCCAGTCTTTGAGCTGTTATAATTTGTTCTTGATAGCGTTAGCATAGAAAAGGGTAGGTAGGACTTCATATAATCAAGACTTCGAGCTTGATATTGTTGTCCCGTCCCGAAGGAAGTGACGGAAGTCTTTGAGCTTTCAGGAAACTTCATTTCCTTTCTCTCATTTCATTTCAAAAAGTTGTTACTATTGTTTTATGATAAATTGCTATCACTTTTTTATGAAAAGAAAAGGATATGTAGCTGAAAATCAAGATAAGCTTCCTTCATCACCAGAAGGGTTTTCTCTTGAGGCACTGTTGTGACCATTTCACACATCGCCCCATCGCAAATGGGGACCCCCTCTTTTTGCTTGTTTTTTCGCTCGTTTTTGCTTTCGTTTCTAGGGTTTTGTTAGTTAGTTGGTCGTCTGGATTTAGGGTCAAGCCTTAGGGTTTTAAATTCTGTCTTTTCAAGCCAAAATCCAGTCGTTTTTGAGAGCTTTTGAGCTTCCTTTTCTAGAATGCAAATTTTGAATGCAATGAATTCGCCAAAATGGTCTAATTTTCAATTGGAATGTTGATGCAGAGCTTAAATTTGTCTAAGTGTTGAAGATGAAATGTGAATTTTTGTCCAATTGAATATTTTTGACCAAATTTTGACCCTTTTTTATTTTTGATCCTGGGCATTGGAATTGATTTGTTTTCACCTCGTGAAGTGTTAAAATGTGAAAAATCATGTTATTTTGGCCTATAGGAGCAAAATCTCTCCTGTCCCTCAGTGAAGGACGGGAGCTCATTTTCAAATATCTCATCATCCCTGCAGAGTCCAGACAAATTTCAAGTTGGAAGTGATGGAGAACGGCGAGATCTTTCCATTGAATATAAATTGAAGATTTTCATGAGCACAGAAATGCCTCCAGGAGGAAAATCGCTCCTGTCCCTCAGTGAAGGACCGGAGCTACAATTCAAATTTCGCCTTGTCCTTGCAAGATTTCGATGACTTAATGATTTGAGGACGTCCAAAGGAAGATGCTTTGCCAAATGAATATAATTTGAGATGCAAAAACGAAGGAAAATGACCTATATTGACCAAATCGCTCCTGTCCCTCTCCAAGGGACCAGGGCGAGGTACCTTGTAGCTCTCGTCCCTCTCCCAGGGACCAGAGCGATTTCCTTCATTATGCAAAATCCAGACAAAGGTCAAGGCAAGTTTACGTTCAAAAACAAGGGAAAACATGAGATAAACGCGTTGAATATAAATTGAAGATTTTTGGGACGTCCATAACAGTGTTAAATGCCTAGTTCGCTCCTATCCCTCAGGAAGGGACCAGAGCGATTTTTGATATAATTGCTTTTCTTGCAAAGTTACAGATGATGTCAAGGCATGGACGAATAGAGTGAAGAGGGACGAGTCCGTTGAATATAAACTTGGAACCTGGCAAAGTGAGATAGTGGCCACAAGGGAAGGATCGCTCCTGTCCCTCTCCAAGGGACCAGGGCGATACAATGGTGATGATACTTCCTACGCAAGTTCAAGGTCGTTCCTCCAAAGTTCAAGGTCGCCACAAGTCAAGACAAGGTGGCGAGGGACATTTCAAGGCGTCTTCATCATGCGCAAACACTCAAAGGACGTTAAAATGAAGAGATTGACACCCTATAACATAGATCGCTCCTGTCCCTCAGGAAGGGACCAGGGCGATGTTAGATGCATTGGCCATTTCATGCAAAATTTACGTAAGGACAAGACGTTGCAATGTTTTAGAGGGTCCATGGTATGATAAAAGGATGATATACAAGGGTTTTGAACGTAAAATGATCATCATTTTGAGCATGGAGACTATATCGCTCCTGTCCCTCTCCAAGGGACTAGGGCGATTTGCTTTGGATTCCTCGTTTTGCTTCAAGTTCAAGCTAAGTCAAGACGTCATAAGATAGCATATGGTCCAAGGCGTCGTTTGAAGATAATTCGCAAGAGTGTTGAACATCCAAACATTGCCAATCAAGGTAAGAGCTCACATCGCTCCTGTCCTTTGGACAAGGACCAGGGCGATATCATCAAAAGCACGCATATTCCTTCAAGATCAAAGCTAGGCGAGGATAAGCAAGGTAAGGGACATCGTTTGGAAGACATCACAACGAAGATTGAAGTTTAAACTTGCCAAGGTTAAGGAGAAAACGTGGATCGCTCCTGTCCCTCTCCAAGGGACAAGGGCGACGATCCCTCAAAGCGTCCAAACACTTCGTGCAAACAAATGAAACAAACACAAAAGGAACAAGCATAGGTGTTATTCGCCAATAATGAAAGATCGAGGAACGAAGATGCATATTGAACGTGGAAATTAGAAGATCGCTCCTGTCCTTTGGACAAGGACTAGGGCGATGAGCATTAAAGAGGCCTTTAAGTACGCATGCAAGATGATCAAATTCAAAGGACTCATCATGATGATCGATTTTCAACACGAAGATGAAGGAGGAGTTGGACGTAAGAAATGCAAAATCAAGACCAAAATCATGAATCGCTCCTGTCCCTCTCCAAGGGACCAGAGCGATGAGGTACGTCCCTTTGTTTTCCAGTTTTGGCGCCAAATTAAACAATTCAAATTTTCCTTAAATGCTAAATCGATTTAAAAATTGAAAATCCATTTTTATTTAGCATTTAATATGGCGTTATCTTTTATTAATTATTTTTTGCCTTTATTAAAAAATCGAAATTCTCATTTAAAAAACGCAAGGCATTAATAATTAATTATTTAATTAATATAAAATCGATTTGAAACGCCCAATTAAGCAAGTCGGCCTTGTTATTTTATTGCAAATCATTTAAAAAATGGTTTTATTTAAGCAAGTCGGCCTAAGGGGTGAAAGGATGAGCGCGCTATATATGAAGGGTGAGAGATTTCATTTTCACATAATCATTTTTACCTTTCTTCATGCGAATTAAGAAGAGGCGAATATAGTGCGAAGTGTGTTTAAAGGTGGTGCGAATTCCAACCAAGGGTGGCGCTTAGTTATCAAAAGGTGGTGCGAATTTGAAGACCACACCAAGTGCGAGCTTGAGGATACATTAAGGCGAATTTGCTAAGGACTTGGAGGATTTGTTTGAGCGATTTGTCAAGGATAAATTTGAAGATCATTTAAGACCACGCCAAAGGCGATAATTGAAGATCACGTTCTCTCCAGAGGTGGCGAAGTCGATTTTGAGATCATATTGAAGACTATTTTATACCTCAAATTTTGCCTAGGCGAATTTTGTTTTTGCATTCTAGAGTTGGCTCTCTATTGAGGTATGGCGATTTATTATTATTGCTTTATTCATTCATCGTCATATTCCAAATTTTGAAATTTTGAATTTTGAATCTCTTGGCTCAATCGTTTATTTTAGGAAATGATAACTCTAGAGACTTATCATGAGGTTTCCTAAAATTTTATCTCTCTTATTTACGTTATTTATTGCAAAATCTATTTCTTATAATGAAATGTTGTGTAGGTATGGCGACCCCAAAGGCGGGAGCATCCACCAGCCGCTCGGCTCTCATGAAAGAAGATCAGAAGACCGAAGAAGTGGAGACCAAGATCGTGTCTAAATGGAGCAACATTGGAGATACCAACTTGGGGAACTTTAGCACGAAGAAGTTCCGAGAGGTCCCTTACATCAGCAAGCCATCACCTGTCGCCCGGAGAATAATAGAGAGTGGCATCGTCAAGGCGGCCGGTTTTCCTCCAGCCATTCAGTGCCACGAGTTGATGATCGAGTGTGCCCGTCACTACAATCCACAGTCCAGGACAATTGTGTCCAATGAGGGAAGCACTTTGGCGTACCTTTCAGAGGAAGCCATAAGTGAAGCCTTCCATCTTCCAGAGCACAGGGACATGATATACAAGAGCATTGAAGGAGCCAGATCAGTGTACGATGATGATCCAGATGCTTGCCTAAGCATAATCAACAAGAACTGGCTACTCAAGAGTCGTCCCCGTCTGAGCAAAGTACCGAACACACCACACAGGATTGATTTCCAGGAGGAGTACAGAGATTTGATTACCATGCTCAACAGAGTTACAGGAGCACCTCATGCCTTCTATTTTGAGAAATGGATGTTTTACTTCATCCAGGTGATTGTTCAAGGAAAGGGTACAATACATTGGGCTAGGATAATTAGCCATTGCTTAGACGTACAGTTGAGAAGACTTAGGGCTACTAAGTCCTTCCACATGAGTTCATACGTCATCTATGCCTTAATCAGGAGCGTTGAGTACGCAGGACTACCTCACAGAGGAGTGATTGGAAGAGGACCCGGCGAGGTCAGAGCTTGTGAATCCTATACCTACTTGCATCATCCGCCAGGGAAGAACTACAAGTTAGTCAATGATACTTTCACGATGAACATCACAAGGACGTTGCAAGGAGGGATTCACAACAGATTATCTCAGGATGCCCAGGAGTTCATCAAGAGGTACGGTGCTTGGTTCATTCAGTTTCCCAAGTTCACTTACATTAGAGTGCATGGATGTCCTTTACCTCCATACATGTTGCCGAGGTACCCGACAGACAGAATTGTGTTACTTGAAGTAACAAGGCAGTTGGCAGCATATGTGAAGGCATTCAGACACAGACATCAGAATGGAGTTCAGGTACCTATTATTTTGGGTAATTCAGTTGAGGTATGTCCTAATGTCTTAGCCATGGATGACGCAGAGAAGGAGTTAGCCTTGTATTCTTTTTCATCTTTTGCTTGGAGGAATAGTTTTGATCCCCATGGACATTTAGAGGAGACGGTCAGTAGAAGATTTAGACATGAGCACCAAATTGAAGATTGTATGATGAATCTCCTAGATGATCTCGAAGTGAAACGAAAGATACATTCTAGATTGCCTTTGGATTTCATCAAGAAATGTAAGATTTACAGAGTGGCCGACCAAGCTCAGGACAACGGCAGGCACATCCAATCTTCATATGATAGAGAAAGCAAAACAATAAGTTTGAATTGGAATGAGCCCGAGGCCATGGATTTAGATGATTTGATGGCACCAGTCTTGTCTTGTACTCACAGATGGGTAGACGTTCAGCATCAGAAATTGAGAGAACAAGGCATAGCTATGTCTTTTACTTTGGAAGAGAAACCAGCCGAAGGTGGAGCCAGTGTTAGCGAAGGCAATCCTAATCCTAGGAATTCAGGTGAAGGTAACCTTCGATGTGCCAGTGAGGGCAATCTCCATTCGAGAGGTTCGAAGAGAAAGGAAAGATCAGAAAAGAAAGAGCCTTCCAAGAAAAAGTTAGGTGCCAACAAAGATCAAACACCAGGTACTTCTTCCAGACCAGAAGATAGAACAGTTCGAGTGGAAGAGTCCATGGAGTCGATGGTACAGAATGACAGACAGGAGGAAGGACAGGCACAGCATGTTTCGTCAGATGGATCTCTCCAAGACTATGATTTAGAAGAAGATAATGAAGTAACATCTCCTCCCAGACAAGAAGAAATAGTACATAAAGAAATTCAAGTTCAAGAGACAAGATCGAATATCCCAGATTGGTTGAAGGAAAGATTGACTAAGGTGATCGTAATTGAGGACGAGGACAGTGCAATTGATTTAGAGAGCCTTGTTGGAAGTTCACATATGACAACAGAGAAGAAGAAGGCTACAAAGATGTCCAAGATGATTCGAGATGAGACTGGATCTAGAAAACTGCAGATAGCTACACCGGCAGCAGACAAATATGAGGGTGAGATCCTAGCAGAAGACTATCATATACAGACTATTGAGTTAGGACCATCCACAGCAGAGCAGACTTTAGATGATGCCACCGACACATTTGAGGCATTGAAGGACAAGCTTAGAGAAGAAGTAGAAAAGAATAGAAAGCTTGAGAGAGAGAGAGGTGCATGGAGGACTTATTTCAGTCACATCAATGAACCTTTGGGACGTCAGGATCCAGTTAGATCACCAGTGCAGGCATTGCCCCTTCAATCGATCAATGAAGCAGAAAGATTCAGGAACCTGGTCCAGCGTACATGTAGTTGGATGGATAGATCTCATACAATGGCCATAGAGTTTGTTACAAGGATGTCGAAGATCATTCATCAGGCTATCCAAGTTCTTGAGATTATTCACAGATTGATGGCAACAGTAGCTGCATTTGCCCATACCAAGGACGTTGTCATCCCTGTCTTGAAAGTAATAAGACACACATCCAGAAGAATTTTAACGCAGGAGAGGATCTTAGAAGGTGATTCTCACAGTTTGTTTCAGTGGTCAACCTTACTCCATATAAAGAGTGTTCTCTTCGAGGACATCAGTGTTAGATGTGGTCAAGTTGAGGAGGTGATCAATCCGATCCAAGACAGAGTATTTGAGGTACTTCGTACCATTCTTGGCAGAAGGATCGAGGTCGAGACAGATGTAGATATACAAGAATTTGAGGATAGAATCAAGATCATCTTTCGCAAGGACGCAGATGTTACAGATGAGCAGTATGATCAGATGTATGCCACCATGCTCCTGATTGATAGAACAAAGGAACTTGAACCTACTTGGGACGCAGCTCTTCTAGATGCATTCGATCAAGTCATCCACTTAGAAGAGAGTATCAAGAATCTTCCCGAGATTCCAATCACAGAAATCGAAGGAATCGTGACAAAATTCATTGCATATGCTAAAAAAGAGAATTGGAAAGGGAATAAGATTCTAGATGAAAGGTTGTTACAGATGACATGACATCTTATTTCTCATTGATTGATACCTCCTAGATTTTTGTGCCGAATTTAATATTTGGCTATGTATTTAATATTGTTCAGTAAAAAGGAGGTCATTTGTAACAAACCCTAATTAGGGTTTAGGTGTCATGATCTTGTCCGTTGATTTATTTTCAATCTGGACCTTTCATTGTAACTGGGGATGCTATTTATACCCCCATTTTTCATTTCATTTGGTAATAGTATAATAGAGGAATAGAGTAATAGTCAATAGTTGATGGAATAGAGAGATTAGAGTTAGAAGCAATTTTTATTTTGTAGCAAGATTGAGTCTTGAAGAGAGAAATTCAAGCAATTGTTGTATTTGATGACTTGGAAATCAATAAAATATTGAAGTTATGGTGTTTTGTTGCAAATTTCTTGAGTTATCTTCATGGTTGTTGGATGTACTTGAATCACGCTCAATCAAAGTAGTTTGTTAATTTGAAAGACTAAGTGTGGGATTTGATATTTGGTAGGATTCGCAATCCAAACCACTAGCTTCTTGCTGATTGTAGGAACGCCTTGCGTGGTCGACTGGAAAACATTTTGAGTCCTTAACCTTCAAGCATTTTCGTATCTAGGATATGTACCTTCGTAGTAGTGTCCTTGGTCTTTGATGCATTGAACGTCATTATTACCTTAGAAGATCGCACTAATTTCAATTGAGTTGTTATCTTATGGCAAAATTGAAATTGGTTGAGTCTTGCCAAATCTCATTCATGCTAAGTCGTTCATAGGGTTAGGCTAGATTAGACCTCTCAAACCCTATCTTTTGCTTTTTTTTGAAAGTTCCTTTTAGATTAGTAAAATCTTCGAGCCTTTGGAATCCGTAAGACGCCTTGGAGGAAACAGCAAATCACATCATACCACTAAAAAGCTTGTCCACACGTGGAGACCCCACTAAAAGAACCTTGGAGTCCATCTAACTGATCCTTTTTGCAGATCTTCAGCAGTTAGAGACTATTTTCTCAAGAGAGGATAAGATACCTATTGGTATTTTATTCTGTGTATGATCGTGTATAAAATACACGTCAACAGGCACCACCAAAAAATGCAGCAGTGGAGGATTCTGAATTTGAACAAAGTGATCTTGCTGGTCTCTTCCTAGAAGATGATGAAGCAGATGTAGCTGGCGACTCTCAAATCTGGTTTATGCAGTTCTAGAAAACTGATGAACAAAAAGAATGGACCATGTCAGATACCATGGACAATGCACAACAAGAGGTTGAACGCCACTGTTCTAAGGTGTTGGTAAAAGAGGACAATCATGTCATGGGATGTAAAAAGATGGTTTATGAACATAAAGACAACTCTATTTTGAGTTTTGGAAAGTTTGATGAGAGTTGTCATGAAGTAAATTTCAACTCTCCTATTCAAAAGAGTAAAGAAGATATTGAAGAGGATACATTTTGGGATGAGATGGAACTATTTTGTTCAAGCTTTAATGTCAAACCGATATCCCATAAGTTAAAAGATCATGAGCATCTTGAGAAAGATACAAATCAAGAGTCTATTTTCCAAGACGGAGGTTTTGATATTTGTTTAAGTCTTCAAGAAAGTTCTATAAAAGAATCTTGTTCAAGTCTTGTTGATGATTCTCTCAAATCTGAAGTTTGTAAACAACATACTGAGGAATGCAATCCAGTCATGTTTTCATTTGAATCACATGATCTTTTTGTCCAGCATAAGGTTATGGCTAAAGAAGCAGGCTGATAAAGATGTAATCAGCAAGAAGAATTTTGTTTTTGTCCCACCAAGAGGATGTCCAATCAGACATCTTGCTTGGTTGGAGGCCAATGGGAGGACAAAGGTTTCACTTGTTCCTGAGCCGATAGATACACTTGAGGAAGAGGCCAAAGTCCAAACATGCATTTTCAGCTAAGCAAGAGCAGTCTGGTTTCAAAAATCTACTTTGGAGCGGCAGTACATATGATTCATTTCAAGAGGAAGGTGAATTTGTTCATCTTTTCCAAGGAGTGTTGCATCAAGTTCTAGTACAATTGTTTGTTCTTCAATTGGTTGTGGCTGCTCATGATCATGCAAGGTACTATAAGCTGTTGAAGAAAGGCAATTATTTTCCCGAGCCAGTAAATGGTTTCATTTGAAAGGTTTTCATTGTGGCTAGTTTAGGATAGGTAGGTTTCCATATTCAATAAGTGCAGTTGCACAAGTTAGCATCGTAGTTAGTTGCTTTGCGTGAGTCATATCATTCGTCTTGTCATCCATGTCTTTGTTGCTTGACTCTGTAACCCAATGGATACCAAGGCACTTAGATTTCTGGATTCTACTCCCTTCAGTCGCCCCAACAATCAAAGGAAGTTCCCCAGTCAGAGCCAATTGTGGTCCTCATTTTTTTATTCTAAAAAATGTGACAACCCATATAATTTTTTGCCTAAAAAGTGTCATTTTTGTCTTCAAGGCACGTTTTATGAGGTACAAAACTCACGTTTGATAGTGTCAAATCACTGGAGGTGTCTTTGCCATCATTGTCCAAGTTTTGGTGAGTTTTGGTCTTCCTTTTCCTAGCTTTCTCTGCAATTTCGGGTTTCAGAACAGTCACTGTAGGTTGAAGATTTTACTCTGTGACATGCTTCCCGAGGCAGAATTTTGTTTCACCCTTGAACTGGTTTAATCCTCAGTCCATCCTCGAACCACATTTCAAATTTCGTCGCATTCTGGGTTGGTTTGCTATGTCTTTCCTTCAATTTCGGGTTTTTTCTCCCTGACTGTAGGTGGGAAATTTTCCTTGAATTGCAAGTTTTAATGATTTTCTTTGTTTTAGTCTTTGTAAGGAAATTTTTGGCTAATTACAAGAGCACTTTATTGAAAAAAGAACTTGTAACTTACTTTTTATTTCCCCCTTGATGCTTTTTAGCTTTTTAAGTCATAATAGGGATTTTTTTGGATAAGTTACAAGTTAATATTAAATTTTATATTTAAAAGTCACTTGTAATTCTTTTGTAAAACCCTTATTTTAATGTCTTTTGCTTGTAATGGAGATTTTATTCCCCTATTACATGTGTTGAGTTATTAAAACTTGTTGTAGGGATTTTATTTTCCCTTTACAAGTTATTTATAACTTGCATATCTCTCTCCAAAACCCGATTTTGCTTAGAAATGGAATAAAGTGACATTTTAAACTTGCTATTGTGTCCAAAAAACCTGATTTGCTCCATAAAGTGTAAATAGAGGAATTTTAAACTTGCAATTGGATTTCCAAAACCTGATTTTGCCTTGTTGAGAGAAAAGTAACATTTTAAACTTGTAATATGGGAATTAAAACCTGATTTTCCTTATTGCATGCATTTTAAACTTGTTGTTCTTTCCCAAAAACCCGACCAGCAATATTGGAGGATTTTGTTGACAATTTTCACCGATTTTCGTGGAGAAATCTTGGGAGGACAAAGGCGTTTAGGTTTCCTTACTATTTCCATGCATTTTGAAACTCTTCTCATGCAATTTGGTGGATTTGTTTGCTGGTTTGAAGGCGTTTTAACAACAAAAAACGTTTTTGAAAATACCATGAATCATACCTCTCCTAAGTCGTTTTGGCTTCTTTCATCTAGGCGTGGAGGGTGAAGTTATTATTTGACCGATTCTTCATGCTTTTGGAAGGCGTTTTGCTGCCCATGGCATTTTGGTAAAAACGTGGCTAGGGTTTTGGAATGCGGTTA
The DNA here is from genome assembly GCF_030272615.1 of Cryptomeria japonica. Taxonomy (NCBI): domain Eukaryota; kingdom Viridiplantae; phylum Streptophyta; class Pinopsida; order Cupressales; family Cupressaceae; genus Cryptomeria; species Cryptomeria japonica. The sequence continues at coordinate 373,726,220 of NC_081406.1, read as the reverse complement.
ATCTCTATTTAAGAGTTTTCCTCTCTTCTTTCAAAGATTGATCATCTTTTTGAAGAGGCATTTCAATTTGAAGCAAGGTATGATTTTTTTTTTTTTCTTGTTTCATTTTCTTGTTTTCTTGTCTTCTTGTTTTTCCTTTCTAGTTGTAAATTTGTGTATATGTTGTTTTTGCCACCAAAAATCGGTTTTGTGAGAGAGATTTTCCCCTTTGATAGCAATTTGTGAATTGCATTGTTCTTCCCCAATTTCCCTCTTTACTTGTATTCGGGATTTTAAATCCCTATTACAAGTTGGATGAAAATAATTGATCTTCCCTTATGGTTGTAATATCTTAACCATCTTTTGGTGAAACTCCAAGTTTCTAAATTGGAAAATACCCATTCTTTCAAAATCGGGTTTTTAGAACTGGATTACATGTTGAAAGTTCTTCCCATTTTCTTGAAGATGATCTTTCCAAAATCTCTTCATTTTCACTCATATTCATTTCCATCATCCGTACATACCATTCCCACCATTTCATCCAGTCATTTCACACCTTCATTCATTTATCCCATTTAAAGTCTACCTGCAGTCAGCCATTCAGAACCCGAAATTGTTCAAAAATGCACTCAAAAAACACTTGAAAATGAGTTTTAAAGGTCCAATTATAAGTGCAAACTTGTACTTACCCATTACACATATAAAGTTGCATGTTTGTTCTCCACAATTGCAAGTTAATGCTCTTATTTTTCCCACACATGTAATGCAGCTTCCAGAACCTGAAATTCACTTGTGAGCCCATTTTTGCATCAATTTATCTCTTCCCTTGTCAGTCCGGTTTGCACACACGATCTACCAAATCAATGGATTAAGGCATGGGCCTTATTTTGCAAGTAGATTTCAAGATTGGAGGATAATACAAAGAAGAGATACAACAACAATTCATGGTTGAGAACATAGAATGCTTTCAAGACAAAGATGGTCATAACATGAAAAGAGGAAGGCAACCCTTTCCCTCCTGAAAATACAGTACTACCCCAAGCAAGAAGATAAGGTTGAAGTTCGTTGGCCAAGGACACAAAGTTCATTAAGGATGCAAGTTCCCGTTCCGGTTCATGATGTCTTTACTATTCCGGAATACTTCAAGTTCTAGCATCCTGAAGCGACATGAAGATCATCATAGACAAAGGATGATGCAGTTAGAGTTGTGTCTTTAGACACATGGAATAGTTTTAGTTATACATTTGTAATTTTATTTTGACAAGTTACATGTAAAAAAAAATAATAACTTTGTAATTGCAAGTTAACTCATTACTTGCAGTTTTGTAATTACATGTAAAACAACTACAAGTTGTGTTCAATTAGGACTGTAGTTGGAATAAGTCATAGTTAGTTATTGAATAAGTCTTGGTGGTTGAGAGAATTTCTCAAGTTAGTTGGGATCCTCCCACCTTTTTCTCATGACTCCTCTTCTATAAATACTTGTGGGGTCTATTGTAATCTTTATCTTTTGGGAAAGCAAGCAAAAACTGTGCCAAATTTACAGCAAAGAAGTCTTTGAGCTTTCAAGTGTGAATTCAAGAATTGAAAGAAATAGAAGGAAATTGCTCAAGCTTTGAGTCTTTGTGTTACATTCTTGAGTTCGTATTCTATATTATCTTTCTTGCAAGTGTTCCTTCAAAGAACTTAATCGATTTTGGTTTGCAGTTTTGTGTTGCAAATATTTGAGGTTAATATAAATTAGAATAAATATTCGTTTGAGAGGAGTTGTAAGTTTTTGTGCTTGCACTTATTCTTAAGAGAATTTAGGAGCAGATTTTGTGAGAAATAGCCGAGTCTTTGAGATTATACTACTTCCCATTGTTTTATGTAGAAAAGAATAAGATATTCCAGTCTTTGAGCTGTTATAATTTGTTCTTGATAGCGTTAGTATAGAAAAGGGTAGGTAGGACTTCATATAATCAAGACTTTGAGCTTGATATTGTTGTCCCGTCCCGAAGGAAGTGACGGAGTCTTTGAGCTTTCAGGAAACTTCATTTCCTTTCTCTCATTTCATTTCAAAAAGTTGTTACTGCTGTTTTATGATAAATTGCTATAACTTTTTTATGAACAGAAAAGGATATTGGCTTTCTTGAAAGAAGAAGAAAGACTGTTGTCCCATCACATTTTATTTTTAAAGTTGTAGTTAGATAGGGGGAGCTTTCCATTAATTAGAAGAGTTTTACTCACACACTTTGTTGAAACCACAATTTTGTATATTTCCCCAAGTGTACAAAATTTTCAACCAACACTTTCAATTATAGGTTTTGGTTTGTATCTTTTGGAGGAAGCTCTTTTTCGTTGTGGGTATTGTTTCTATAATATTTCTACAGCTGGGTGATAGAGATTGATATATAGTATGCCGGGTTATAGTGCTGCTTGAATTTATTTAAGGGGTTGCCAGGCAAAATTGTGAAGTCATTAAAAATAAAATTTATATATTTTTTACAAGCATTTACAAGCAAGTATGGATGCCATTAATTGCAGATTTTGGTGAAGTATTTTAGAGGTTTTTATCAACTGATTGGAAAGGCATTGGGAAAGGCAAATTTATGTCATTTATTGTGTTCCTAGACTAGTCATACTATCCCTAGTGCCATTCGTACTAACTAAGAGGCCAAATGCATAGGTGTAGGTGCTTGTATGAGAGCTAAGGGCAGATTTTGGAAGGGGTTTCAGATCCAAATCAGATCACATAGATTTATTCCAGCTGGTCATCCCAACTTTAACCTTCAATCTTTGCATCTCCAACTAATGTATGGAATCTAGAGTTGCCAATCGTAGCCATAGTGTGGGTTTTGCATTGGACCAACTTTTTTCATGAATTTTGACCATTGCTTGTAGCTGATCAAGATTATTTCCAGCTTTTGTATCGACTCCAATATTATCTATCAAACTTGGTAAGTGTAATAATTTAAATATTGCACTTGGCAGTCAAGGGTTTGGAATTGTTAAAAGGATGTTCAATTATAGTTTGCAATTTCCTTTCTTTAATTATTTCCATGTATTTATATTTTCTATTCAAAACTAGAAGACATAAAATAAAAAATCAAGAAAAAGCAAAAACAAAAGAACAGATCAAAAATATCCCAAATTCTAGAAATTTTTAAAAATACAGATTGGGGGGGGGGGCATATTTCAATGGGAATGTTAACTCTTATTGCTAGGTGTTGCACTTGTAGTGGTCTTTGGGGGGGTTTTCTATATCCTTGTTTGCATGGGAAAAAGACTCTAATGCTAGCATGAGTTTGGGAGTTGCAGAGTGACTAAGAACTTTTATTATTGGGTGATTTTTGTTGGAGTAATTAGGACAATTATCTAATTATTTATTAATTAGGTCCTTTATTACTTTTTCACTTAAGCTAAACTTAGGTGCCTTTTTCTTTATCTAGAGTTTGCTTTTATGGCTTTAATTCAAGCTGTAATTGAGCTTAATTTAGCTCCTCTTTGCTTTCCTCTAGTTCTAATTTAAGCATTAAGGTTTTGCATCTAGCATTCCATTCATCCTTTTTGTTTTGTTGCACACACACACCCCATCTCCAACAAGGACTTCCCTTCTGTTTTGCTTGTTTTGCTGGTGTCTTGTAACAACCCTGTCATGTAAAGATTGCATGAAGGAGAGGGACGTTAGATCAAAATGCATCATGTAGTCACATAAATCTGATAGGGAGCATTTAATGGCTTGTAGTGTTGTGATAAGTGAGATGGAGAATCAAGGTGAGGGATTTCAATAGCTCTAGAATCCAAAGGTCTTTTCGCAACATTGGAATCAAATGAGGAATAGGAAGGGAGAAGAGGAATTCAAAGACCAAACTTGATTGACAAGAATAAAAAGTCAAAAAGCCTAAAGTATTGGCCACCTCGGATGTGGAAATAAGTTTTCGAGTAAAAAATCCCAAACTCGGATTTTGCACTCAAAAAAGGAACAAGTCCTTAATCCACAATACCTTCTTGTTAGCAAACTTTTGACCAAGAGTTCCCAAATTCGGTATTTGCATTCAAAGTGGGGATAAGGTTTAATCCTAAAGACCCTCCTATCACCCAATTTTGCACAAAGACTCCAAAATCCAGTGTTTGCAAACAAAACTGGATTAGTATTAATCCTGAAAAATCTTCCTAACACCAATTTTTCAACCTTAGTTTTTCCAAATTTGGTGTTTGCACTAAAAGCAGGAATAAGCGCTATTCCTAAAAGTTCTCCTAACATTGAGTTTGCACTAAAAGCAGGAATAAGCGCTATTCCTAAAAGTTGGTATTAGCATCAAAATCAAAAATAAAGAACTAATCCTAAAATCTATCCTACACCCGAGTTTTGCTTGGGAAAGCTAGTTTTCACTGAAATTCGGATAGATAAATCCTAAAATCATTCCTAAGTCCGAGTTTGAAGACCCTTTTTGTGTTTCAAAGCTTTAATTCTAAAACTTGTCCTAATACTGAGTTTGTGTTTGTTCCTAATTTGAATCCTATCACCGAGTTTGCAGGATTATTTCTAAAGGTTGCTCAAGATCCAAACTTTGGTCCTTGATCTCAAGTTCCATGCACCGACTTTGCAAAGTGATCTTAAGATGCTGTTATTGTCCCAAGTCAAAGTTTCAAATGGATTAGTATGAGTTCCAATATTGGAAGTTCGTTATTAACATTAAAGGTCAGAGCTACAACGACCAAATTCTTAATAGCTTGTTGAGACAATGAGTTCAAAACTGAAAATTCAAAAGGCATTTTGTGTGTCTTGATCCCAAATCCTATTCTATGTGTCCGGGATATCCAATCTGATATTCAGGTCTGAGCTTCTCCTAAGGACTGAATTCTCAAAACAGAAAATCTAAGATACAATCCTAAATTACCAAATGCTAAGTATCTGAAGACTCTTCGGAGTCCAAATTCCCCCAAAGTAAGGCAAGATAGGTTGTACGAGTTGATGAGTCCTTCGATGGATGAAAAGAATAGGGGATTGAATTCCATGATGTGCGAAATGAATCTGATTGCTAATCAAATGATGGATGTTTTAAAGATTTGACAACAATACTAACCCTAGAAACCCTTGAGATGATAAAGCTACTTGTCCTTGCATGTCCATACCACCAATGGAGCAAACAAGATGGGAAATTCGGAGCACAAGTTCAAGATATGATTGTGATTAAGCGAATTTCCAGAGAGGAGCTAGGGGGAAGGTTGTTTACTCCCAGAGGGATTGTTCTTAACTTATAGAATAAACAAAGATATAGCAATGAGCATACTCAACATAGTAATTCAAAAACAACTAACAACTACCCAAGAACTACAAACCATTACATTGCCATTTATTAAACAAAACATTATTTATTCTTATCAACAAAACTACCGCCAACATCAACTCCCCCAAAAAAGTTGTCTTCCAAATGACGAAACAAAAATGGGACTAATGAACTACATCTACTACTAAGAAGCAGGGTGCACCAAGGAGGAGTCGTAGATCTCGCTTTGCTACCTTTTGATTCTCTTGTGCTACTCTCACCATCTATAAGGCCTCCATCAAATCCTTCTTGGTACTCCTAATCTCTCCAGTCATTGCTACCAAACGTTCCTCCATCTCTTTGAGTTGTACCTCCTTCCCTACTCTAACTACCCCCTCTTGCTCCAGTTGTGCCTCCAAGGCCACTCTCTACTCCCTCTTGGCAGTGGTCAATCTTTGTTGTTGCACCAACTCTTCCTGAGCTATTGTCGCTTTCTCTACTATGGCCACTCTTTCAGCCTTAGCCTCACCAATGGAGTGGGTTGCCTTCTGCAACTTGAAAAATGTGTCCCGAAACATGCTCTCCATACTGTGGAGGGTGTCTATCATACCACCCAATCTCTCCTATGAGTGTTTCCTGTGCCATGCTTCCATCATTACAGGTGTCTCCATGGCCAACCACCCATGGGTTGTAAAGTGCTAGGCGAACTCCTACTCGCAGCCATTCATCAAGGCAAGGAGTCTCTTTGCCTCCGCTAAGGCAGATTCGATATTCGCTTGTCTAGCAAGATCGATCACCCCTCATGCAACAGCAGCCATGCCCTCCAACTCTGCCAAGTATCTTTGTATGGATCCGAGAGCATCCTATGGGTCGAGTTTTGAGACCCGAATGTGGCCTTTGTGTACCTCTCTCCTACTCGACTCATCTGTTAGCATCACCAAGGAGGCATCTACCCCATGTGCACTCTCTTCCTCACCCTCAATCATCTCTCGTATCTCCTCCCTCTTGGTAGGCCCTTCCTCCTACTCTCTAAGTGTCTCTGTTGGTACGAACCCCAGCTGTGTGTCTACTTCCTGCTGGAAGTCGGTGCCCACCCATAAACTGGGTGAAGGTGGTGGAGTCTGAGCAATACCCATATCAAACCTGTTTAGAAAACTATCAAGTCTTGTATCTGCATCATCTTCATCTTTTGTCGCCATCCCTCTAACACTCTCAAGCGGAGATGCAACACTCCAGGTGTGGCACCCCCCATGGCAAATGTGGCTTTCTCAGCCATAGGTTTCGCACCTTCTATAAATGTGGCACCCTTGTTCGTAGGTGTACCAACTACTAACACAACGACCAAGTTTGCCTCCTGAACTCCCTATGATTTGAGGATGCACAGTGTGTTGGGTGCCCACATGTGCACCAAAGGGGACAACTCCCGTACTCCATGTGGCATCACCAGGTGTGTCATAGGGGACAACTGTGGTGGTGCAAACACAACCCTTTTTGATGTGGCTCTCCTCGCTTCCCACTTGGCCACTACAGCCCGTGGTGGTGGTATAGTCTCCTTGGCTACCGTCACCTCCGTGGCGAATGACTCCTCCCCTCCACCTTCAGCAACCCATACCTCCTCAATTTCTTCCTTGCCACCTTGCTCTCACTGGTGCTCCATCCTAAACTTGTCCCCACTCTCACCCCCAAATGATGACACCTCCACCATTTCCTCTTCCTCAGGGTTGTCTTCCTCCCTTTCGCTTAGCCCCATGCTATCTTGCCTTCTTTTATTTTGAGATGGTTGGTTGTGCTCTCCTTCGATCGTAAGTGTGTCCAAATGGGTTTAGTAGAAGATGGTCGGTTTGTTGGGATCCACTTGATTGGCCGGTGTAAACCTTCCCCATTGGTTGGTTGGTACTTAGGTTCTCAATGCCTCAAGAAAAAGTGTTATAGCGTGGTGGCACATGTAACAAGTCTTATGCTTGAGAGTTAGAAACTCCCTAATGCATTTCGATAATATCTGCACCCAACTATAAACCTTTCCAGTCATGATGTCATTCATGAGCTTTAGCATCCAAATGGCTATATATAAAGCCTTGATGGCTCCTATGAGTCGGCTTTTAACTAGGTCAAGAATACACCTCCATTCTGGTGTTGCGATGAATGATTTTTTCACCCCTTGGTTGTTGTTGCTACTCCATAGACTTTCCCACTATTTCGGCAAGAGGTTGCTTCAGCATACCAACTTGATCAACTTGTCTTTCTCCTCACTGGGCATCCTAGTCGAGGGCTTGGCTACTTTGGCACCGCTAGATGGGATACCAAAAACCCTTGCGAACTCCTTCAGCTTGAACGATATCACAACTGAATTTTGCCTGGAACTACACGATGGACTTGTGCGAGCCTGAATCATATCCTACCACCATAGTTTGCAGTACTAGCTCAAACTCTTGTATGTTAAACACAAGTACCAAATTGGCTTTGTCTACCTCTGCCTTCCTGAGTGAGGTTTCCACTGGGTGGTTGTAGTATCCCCGATCATTTTTATTTTTTTTTAGTAGTAAGATTAACAGAACAGACACAGTAACCCGTTAAGGTTAGAGAATTAATCCAAAATAACTGTAAGGAACCCTTCCACGTTTTGTTCACGGAGAGCCCAATCTGGGAGGGTGAGAGCATACGGTGTTCCGGGGATCGTTAGCACCATAAACCAACTGAAAGCTGAAATACAATAATGGGCGGCAAGCCAACCCCTTCCACTTATCCAGCAGGTAAACAAGAAACTTGGTAGTAAACCAGCCAAGAGAACAACACACCAAGACACAAATCACTCAACCGCAATGTTTCAGTGGGAGGACTGAATCACATCAAAGCTCAACTCAACCGCTTATTCAGCGGGAGGACCATTACAAACATAAAACCACTCAACCACTTACATAGTGGGAGGACTGAACTTCATAACTGAATTACAGAACAAGAAGGCGGCTAAGCCAACTTCTTCCACTTATGCAGTGGGCAAGCAACACTCCATAAATGGTTAATTGTACTACTACTTAACCTTACAATTCAAAAAGAGAAGATTAGAGATGATATCCAATGTAGATTACAGCAAGAAACAACTAACAAATTAACTCAAATCATGCTATTGCTGCTGTACCAAAAATCTGAAGTCAAACAAGCATAACTAGTCTCAACCGGCAACACCAAAATGATCATAACTCACTCAAATGAAGTCGGAAACACACCAAATCAAATGCGAATGGAAGATATAACCTGGACGATGAAACATGAACACAAAACCTGCAGTCCAGACCCCTCAAAACAGCAGCACACATCCCAATGCACCCCTAGAATGGTACGACCCAGCTGAAAGGTACGATTTGCAATTAAGAATCCAATTCCTCAAATCAACGGCTATAAAATTGCAGACTATATTGCCTCCGTGCCACGTTTTGATAGAGACAATACCTAGAATGAAGGAATTACTTGGTCAAGAGGTATGAGCAAAATATGGTTTCAGCAACTCCGCAACCAGCAGCAAGAAAACACTCCAAAATCCACACAAAACACGCCACACTCAGCAAAACACTCTCTAATAGCACTGGAAATACAAGAACACAGCTAGGTACTATCTTCCAAGTACGAAACTGAGACTTAGCTAGGAAGCCACATTTTGAAGCTCAGATTTTCAATCGCCAAACCGGCAACATAACAATGTAATTTCATAAGATATCCAAATGGGAGGCCAAGCACTTGTATTTATAGTTTTTTCCCTCTGAAATTCAAATGTAAATGCTCCCAAATTCACCTCTCCAATTTGCATTTCATTTCATTATCATATGGCATCCAAGTGACATTTCATTTCATTTCCCAAGGTGGGCACCTGTTGACGTGTATTTTGTACACTATCAAACACAGAATAAAATACCCAAGGGTACCTTATCCTCTCTTGAATAAAGCCTCCGAATGCTGAAGATGTCGCGAAAAGGATCAATCAGGATGACTTCAAGGTTCTTGTATGTAGAATCTCTACGTGTGGATAAGCTCTCTGTGGTATGATGTGATTTGCTGGAATCACAAGGGGACTTACATTTGATGATTGAATGTCTGATCTGCTTTGAATATTGCTGGAACACAGGTTCTTGCTAGCTTTGATTTGAAAAAAAAAGGAAAAAAAGACGAGGGCGAGGAGAGAATCTAATCCTAATACTAAGGAATGTAGGAGCAATGATTGATCTTTGATGAAATTCTAACTAGGTCTTGTTTTGACATCGCAGGACCATCTCCACAAGGCTAGTGCGATCTTCGAAGGAAAACTTTATGATGTTCAAATCATCACTGCAGGCATAGACACCATCACGCTGATGCATATCAATGAAGAAGCGATAATTGAAGTTAGGCTTAAGCTGAACGATTCCAGTTGACTACGCAAGGCAAGTCTGCAATCAACAAACTGCTAGTAGTATGGATATACGAATTTCACCATCAATCAAGCACATTTCTTCCACTCATCTAATAACATGAAATCAAATATGAGAAGTATAAAGACCATGCAAATTGTCGAATCGACCCATAAATTTCACCATTTCTTCAATGAAGTTACAAGTCTTTTACAACAACATCTTGGCAACAATCTTTGCCTTCTCTCTCTACTCTACTCTAATTGCTATTCTATCAACTAGCTAATCACCTTCTAACTACTCTCTATTGTCTTCTAACTGCTTTCAACTATATTCTAACTATTTCTACTTGCTTTTACAAAATGAAATGCCAGGGTTTATATAGTGCCCTCAATACAATTCGATGGCTTAGATCAATTCGAGATCAATGGCCAAGATTCAACAATGAAAACCCTAATTAGGGTTTGTTACAACCATTACATAACATTTAATGCTTGACCAATGATAAAATTGTATTGCTTGGACACATGTCCTCTCTAGAAAATTCCACCAATGGATAGCTGGGGTAGGTACATCGGAGTTTGTGCCACCTTCCATGAGTTAGGTACATTGAATCTGGAAATGCTGAGGTGGACCACACTGACTGGAGTGATGACTAGGATGCCACCTCATCTGACACTTGTAACTTGGTAAATATTCAACTTGATGTTGTTGAGAAGCTAGCTTTAATTAATTCATCTGGAACTATCTGCTTCTTCAACGAACCCTTGTTCTAACTTCTTGTGTCCTTGATGTGCAGGATGATGATGTACCTCGCCTTGGAATGCTGGATTGGAAGAGGTTGCCCTTATCTTGATGATGCTGGATCGAAGAAGGTTGTCCTTGTTGATGCTAGGCTGGAGGAGGTCGCCCTTGTCCTTGCTTGATCGTCCTTGATGAGAACCTGCCGACTTGTAGATCCTCCGGGCTTTGGGGTCGCCATCTTGATACCTACACAACATTTGAAAATTAGTAATATATCTTGAAATCTAAAAATTAAACTTAAAACGGAAGATTCAAGATTTTAATTAGGAAAGCTCATGATAAATCTTGAGTTATTATTTCCTAATTAACCATGTAATACTTAGATTTTTCCAAAAAATGCCTAAAAAATCAAACCTTGAATAAGGGTGTCAAGATGATTTTGCCATACCTCCTCTTGAGAATTAACTCTAAGAAATGATGTAAAAATAGATGAATTTTGCTAGGCAAAGTGTAGATTAAAGCTCTCCCTTGGATAAAATGCACCTCCTTTAGCTTGGAAAAGAACTCCACCTTCCTTTTCAAAAATCTGGAAATTTGCCTTCAAATACCTTCAAAACATCTGGAATTTATCCTCCAATCTAGCAAGAAATACGCCTCTCCAATAGCCTTCAAGATGAATTTCGCCTTCCTTAGTCTCCACACTTGGTAGAAATTCGCTCCACACAAGCTAGATTTCGCACCTCCTTCCTTGCTTCTCCAAATCGCACTTGAAACAACGAGTGAATGATTTGAATAATGAAAAACACACCCCAAATATATAGAGCGCTCACCATTTCACCTCCCCATAGGCCGACTTGATGAAAATAGGCCAAAAAATAAATAAAACTAAAAAGGAAGAGGCCGACTTAATTAAGCAATAAAAAATGATACCTCAAGCGCCCTTCTTTTAAATTTTAAATTAATAATAATTAATTTCGAAATGCCTCAATTAATAAAAAAAAAACGATTTTCCAAGGCTCAAAATTAATTATTAAATGCTATGCGCTTTTCATTAAATGCCAATTTAATTAGAATTTTTAAAAATATTTCGAAGTTTTTTGGCGAACTTGGCATCTAGTGCGATTTGCTAAAATAAGGCAAAAACAATGAATGTTGATAACTTCGCTCTGGTCCCTTGGAGAGGGACAGGAGCGCCTTTTCACTTTTGTCCTCCATCCTTCATTTTTTACGTTCAAAACCTCATCCTTGACGTTGAAAATGGCATTTATCTGGAACTTTAAGTTCAATTCATGTGATCTTTGGAAGGAGCTTGCCTTAAGGCATTTTCGCCCTGGTCCCTTGGAGAGGGACAGGAGCGAAATTCGCTCCGGATCCTCAGTGAAGGACGGGAGCGAAATTTGACTTTTTGAACTCTCTATCAGGATAATTTTTATGGAATATAACATTTCCTTCTATCTTTCTTCTTTCTTATACTTTAAGTTATATTCCATATATACTTTCAGGGTGTTTGAGAGTGGTTTCAGACCTCCAGGAGTTATATTGCAAAATCTAGTTTTTTGAGGTTTTTCAGTTTCCAGACTTAGTCAAATTTCAGGATCAGGACATTCCAGACTTAGCCAAATTTCAGGATCAGGACTTTCAGACTTAGCCAAATTTCAGGATCAGGACTTTCAGACTTAGCCAAATTTCAGGATCAGGACTTTCAAACTTAGCCAAATTTCAAGATCAGGACATCACTCAAGCCGGACTTGCTATCCTATTGATCTCCTCGACAACACTCAAAAATGCAAAAGCCAACTGACAAAACCCTAAAAGACCTAAAAAAAAAAAAAAAAAACCCTAAAAAGCAAAAAACAGGGGTCCCCATTTGCAATGGGGCGATGTGTGAAAACGTCACAACAGCGCCCAAGTTGCATTTTCACCAATAATTAAACAAGTTTGAACTTGCCTAAGTCTTCAACAATAACTTAATGCATTCTTCAAATTTGAACGCCTAACTTAAGAAAATATAACATTGATATTAAATATAAATATGTCTTTTCCTAAGTCGCCCAATATAACATTAATCAATAATAAAATAATTAAATATTAAACCTTAGGATAAGGAAATAATATTTAATTAAATCACTTATGACTCCAATACTGATTATCAACAAAATCCAGGATGAAGTTGAGCAATGAAGACCATTGAACTGCTACAGGATCAGGACCCTATCCAAACTGCTAAAAATAGAATTGCTCAATACTGCCACTTACTAAAAATAGTAAGTCATGGAATACTCCTCCGAAAAACATGATCTTCGCACCCGGACAAAGAGCTTGGAAAGCTCAGTAAGACAACACCATCCAAATAGCCAAACCCTAACTTACTAAAAATAGTAAGTTCTCACTTCGCCAAAGAATCAAATGCATGTTATGCCACCCTAGAGCTCATGAAAAACCCAGAAAGGAAACCATAGACAGAACTGAAGAATTCCCTCCTGGTAAACCCTAAAAAACTCATGCAGAACTCCATAAAAGTTGGAAACCCTAATTCTCCTTTCCAAATAGCCTATGGGTCTCCGGAATAGGCCAATGGACCACTGAACTAATCACTACGGAGAAGGGGACATTACAGTGGTTGTCTGCAGTGCTCTCCCACCATGTGCAACAATCACTACTAGGGACACTCTCAAATGTCATGGTGTCCACTGTCACCCTCTCATCCTTCTGCACCTTCATCCTTATTTTCTTCTTTCCACAACTGCTTTTTGCCATGGCTGTGTGATGTGACATCTTTCCTTTGTCTCTTCTAGCATTATCCTTTGTCAAATAACTGCCTCTGCTAGGGTTCCCGTAACTAACTTTGACCATTTCCTTCTATGGGAAAATCTCGTGATATGTGCCTGTCATGTGCCTTCCTTAGGCATCTCAGACTTTAGTGGAGGTTGGCCTACTTTTAGGGTCCAATAGGTCAACAGTGTGGTTTGGAGACCCAACCAGGGGTTGTGGAGCTCAACAGGGAGCTTTACAAGCCTTTCAGATTGGATTTTTTGGGGTTGAATCCATGATTAAAATTGAAGTATTAAAGTTGGCCTTAGGGGAATAATAAAAAGTGAATAGTAACAAAGAAACATAAGAGGAATAGTGAAAAGTATCCCCCCTCCCCAAATCCTAGTAACTTCAGTTGTTTTTATAAGGGGTCCAAGTTCACAATGAGAAATTAGACCCTCAATGATATTTTATGATTTTAAGCTAAGTTATCGGGTTCACCCTTGGACCCCCCTGGTACTGGTCCTGGTTCGAACGGGTCCCTAGTTCGGGTCCGGACTGGGTTCGACCAGGGTTCAAAAAACCCAAAGGTGGTTCGAATCTCGTCGAACTCGGGTTGAACCCATTTGAACCCGAGCGGCTGGGCGGCCCAAAAAAGCAAAATATATGAAAAGTTTAATTTATTTTTGAATTCCGCCTTCTAAAAAGTGAAACTTATACTCTAAAAGTGACTTCTAAAACATTATATTCATTCATTTCACCTCATTTGTGTTCCAAACAAAAGTTTTATGAGAGCAGGTTGAAGAAAGGGTGAACAAAATTTGGCTTCCAAGATCAAAGAGGAGGAGTTGAAGACTGATTCTTGAAGCTTCAACAAGTGTTGCAGCATCATTTCCATACATTTTCAAGCTTCCATTGGCTGCAAGAGGTAGGTTTTTTAACATTTTTTTCCAACTGTTTTTGTTTCACAAATTGTCAAACATGAAGCTTGAATTTTTTTTCATTATTTAGTTTTTGTTTTTGAATATGTTTATATTATTTCTTGCCATAGGAACTAGAATGGCATCTACATCTTCCTCCATTGGCAATGAACAAATAATTGCAAAACAAAGAAATGATCCAAATTCTCCCTTATGGAAGTATGTTGACATTATAAAACAACTTCCAGGAGGTGGGGGATTCTGTTGGAGATGCCAAGGATGTGATATTGAACGTAATAGTTCATATTATCGGGTGGTAGGCTATTTGGGTGGAATAAAAGGAAGAGGCATCAAAAAATGCCCTGGAAAAGATGGTAAACCTATACCAGATGAGACGGTGATGAAATATATTAGGGAGCATGAGGCGGCAGAAGAGAGAGAAGCCCGTAGATTGAACCAAACCGCATCAAAGAAAACAAGGGGAATGCAAGCCCCTTCTAATCCCAATATTGTAGTAGAAGACCACCCCTTCTTTGCTACAAATGAACCTCAAAGTGAACCACCCTTGACAGGTAAAAGAACAAAGGGGCCTTTAGAAACTGCATTCCAAAATGAGAGTAGAGACAATGTTGACAAAGATATAGTAAGGTGCATTTATGCAAATGGGTTGTCTTTCAATGTTGTTCGCTCCCAATATTGGAAGAAAATGATAAAAAGTGTTAATGAGGCTCCAAGAGGGTATAAGGGCCCCAGTTATGAGAAGGTACGTGGAACATTATTGGAGAAAGAGGTGAAGAGGGTTGAAGATGCATTGAAACCAGAGAAACGGGACTCGCCCAGACTTGGCGAGTCCGAGTACGAGTCAGGTCTGGCGAGTCCTAGGGGCTCGGACTCGGACTCGTCCGAGTCTGGTGAGTAAAATCGCCAGACTCGCCGAGTTGGCGAGTTTGGCCCAAACTTGCCAAACTCGGCGAGTCCCAAGCCCCAGACTCGGCCGGCGTGGGCCAACTAAAAAACACAAAAAAAAAATATATTGCAAAGTTTTTTGAAGTTCGTTTTTTTATGTTAATTATCTTCTATCCCTAAAAGTGACTTTCATTTCATTCACTTGCAAAAAAAGGAGGAGTAAAGTGAGTTGGGAAGAAAAACAAGGGTGCATAGAAGAAAAACCAGCAAGGAGGAAGCACAAGTTTTCTTCAATTTGTCACATTGGAGCTGCATTGTGTTTCAATTTGGTGCATCAAGAGTTGGATAGGAAGACTTTGCAGCTCATTTCAAGCTTGTTGTAAGAGGTACGGTTGTTTTTTTGAAGATTAGTTTGTTTCTTGTATGCAAAAATTCCATTTTGTATCCATTTATTTTGAAAGTTTTACATCTTCTTTCAAAATCTTTTGTATGTGTGTATGTAGCATGTAGTATGTAGTTGTAGTGTTGTACTATGTAGGGTTTGTAAATTTCTTTTTTTTTTAAAGTAGGGTTTGACAAACCCTACTTTAGTTTTTTTGAATGTATGTAATATGTATTAATTTTATTTTGTATTTGTAATGTTTTATTGCAGCAAACTTCACTTTATTATTTCAATTTGCCTCAACTTCAAGTTTCACAAAACTATCCTAAAATGTCTACTTCAGCTTCTAGACCCCCCATTAGAAAGGACCCTAGTTGGAAATATCATGAGAATTTTCTAGGGCAAGGAAAGGGGCAAACAAAATGTATGTTTTTCAAAACAATATTCCATGGAGGTATATATAGGCTGAAATACCATATTGCTGGTGTGCGTGGACATGATGCCGAACCATGCCTAAAAGCAGTCCTTGAGGCCGTACATGATTGTTATGTAATGGTTGAGGAGATTGAAAGGAAAAAGAAACAAAAGGAGGATCGAGCGGCCATTGGGAGAGAGAGAGTTTTAGGAAGAGGGACACAATTAGGTTGTGTTGGAGGCCCTTCTTCCTTACCTCCATATCGTCCCACTCAGTTTGCTACTGCTGGTGCTTCCATTTCTGCTTCTGCTTCTATAAGTGGCAGTGCCACCGCCACTTCTCATGCTCCTACCACTAGTAGTTGTAGTAGGAATGTTACCATTGGACCTAGGATTCGTAAATCTAGGTTGGATTCCTTCTTTGTGCCTCGCACTACTCCTGGGTCCCAACCGTCGCTTGAGGGCATGGGTTGAAACAAGGAGGTCCATGATGCTGCTAAAATGACAGTTGGCAGGTTTTGGAGCTATAGCTGTATTCCATTCTTTGTAGCCAGGTGAATGTTTTACTAACTTTTATGTTTGATAACTTTGATTGTTTTAATTTTTATACTTAACTTATCTCATTGAGTTTCTTTGCGACAGGTCTCCTTATTGGCAACAAATGGTTGATGCCATTACCATATGCGGGGCGGGGTTCAAAGCCCCTAGTGAGAGTGATATGAGGGGACCCATTTTGTCTCAAATGGTGGATAATGTGAAAAAGGATTTAGATGAACAATGCCAGTTATGGAGCACTAAAGGTTGCACCATCATGACTGATGGTTGGACGGATAGGAGAAATAGAACTCTCCTTAATTTTCTTGTTTCTTCCGCAGGTGATTAATTAATTTTAGTTTCATAGTCTTTAATTTTTTATTTTTTATCTAATGGTTTATTGAATGATCGTTGACCTAGCTTTATTTTTTTTTTTCACGGGGCACCGTTTTCATCAAGTCCATTGATGCCTCCGCCCATTGCAAGAATGCCACCTACCTATGTGAGCAAATAGAGGAGGTGATTGAAGATGTGGGTGAGGAGAACGTGGTACAAGTGGTGACCGACAATGCAGCAAATTATGTTGTTGCGGGTAAACTTTTGATTACAAACTTTTTTTGTTTGCAAATTAATTACTATCTTGTAGTTTGTACCTCCATTAATTACAATTTACAATGCAACAAATTATGTTGCTGCAGGTAGACTATTGATGGAAAGGCACCCATCTATAGTTTGAACTCCATGTGCTACTCATTGCATTGACTTCATGTTGGAGGATATTGGAAAAATCCCATGGGTCAAGAGACGTGTAGAAAGGGCAAGAAATGTTTGCAAATTTGTATATAATCATTCATGGGTGTTGGCTCTTATGAGACAATACACAGAGCAGAAGGAGTTAGCTCGTCCAGGAATCACAAGATTTGCCACAAACTTCCTCACATTGCAATCCATGCTTAGGTCTAAGACTGCCTTGAGACGTATGATTGTTGGTGAGGAGTGGTCTTCCTCATCCTATGCTACCACCCCTGCAGGGGTAGATATGGCAGACTGCATTTTTGATGAGCAAGGCTTTTGGGTCCCTTGTGATGAGATAGTGAAGGTAATTTTTTTATAAATTCTACAATTTAACTTCATGTTTTATAACTTATTATATGTATTCTCTTATTTGCTCATTTTTCTAAATTACACAATATTTTCAATTTTACAGTTTGTTAAGCCCTTGGTGGTTTTGTTGCGAGTTGCGAATGGAAATAAGCTCGCAATGGGCTATATATATGAGGGCATGGATAGGGCGAAGGAGGCCATCGGATTCGTCTATGGAGCAAGTATGGTCCCATTTGGGAGATCATTGATAGGAGATGGCATCATCAGCTTCATAGGCCCATCCATGCAGCAGCCTATTTTCTGAATCCGGCATTCCATTTTATCCCTTCTTTCAAGGCTGATGTGGAGGTCCTTAATGGGCTATATGCAATCATGGAGAAGATGGGACCTGCTGGTACTTCTCAGATAGACCTTTTTCGAGAGCTACAGATGTTCTCAGATGCAAAAGGGGAGACCTTCTCTCGTCCTGTGGCCAAAGACTGTAGGACAACTATGATTCCAGGTAAAAATAAATTGTAAGGCTTAATTTTAGTTTTATTCAATACTATATTGTAACTGGTTAAATGAGTTCATGAGTGAGACTGATTTTATTTATTTTTCTCATTTCAAACTCAAATCATTGGTGGAACTTTTTTGGCCCGGAGACACCAAATATTCAGAAGTTGGCCATTAGCATCTTGAGCCAACCATGCAGCGCATCAGGTTGTGAGCGCAATTGGAGTATGTTTGAGCACATACACTCCAAGAGGCGCAATAGATTATCTGTGGAGAAGATGAATGATCTCGTCTTTGTTCACTACAACCTCCGCCTGAGAATGAGAAAGAATGCAATAGTTGACATGTCTCCTATCATTCTAGATGAGGTTGATCTTGAAGCAGAATGGGCCAATGAGAATCAGACGGCTCTTGGGACTCCTACAGCTGTATTTAGTGATGATGACATTGATTGGATCGACCAAGTAGATATAGAGGCTAAGGTTGTAGCCATGGCAGAGGAGGAGCAGAGAGCACGAGCAGAGACAGGAAATACTGAGACTGTTCCTGATGTTGCTGAGCATGACACAGTCGTTCCTGATGTTGGTGAGCATGGCATGGTGTCACGGGGAGTGACTATGGCTGCTGAATCATCTAGGACCTACTTTAAACGCCTTCACAGGGGGCCAGGGCGAGAGGGTGCACGGCCCTCTGAGCCATAGGCTTGTACACTTGTAGTTGTATTTAGTATTTACTATTTACCTTTGGTATTTGTATGAAACATTTGATGATGATCATATGATGACATGGATGTTTTATTCCATGAGTTTTGTAATATTGTATACATTTGACAATATTTATATATCTATGTTTGTTATTTTCTTCAGCTACAATTTGCGTTTATGCTTGTGTGATTGATGTATACTCGTGTATGTAATCAAATGAGCTGAGTTTAATGATGTTTTTGTGTCTTTAAGGTGTATTCAATAAAGCTTGTCTGAAACAAGTTTTAAATCTTTTAAAATTTCTAAATTTCTTGAGTTTTTCACTTTCCCGAGTCTAGCCGAGTCTGGAGCCAAGTCCCGAGTCCCGAGTCCAGCCAAGTCTGGAGCCGAGTCTGACGCCGAGTCCCGAGTCTGAGTCCGAGTCGGCCTTGCCCGAGTCCGAGTCCTGTTTCTTTGATTGAAACCCATAAGGGATTCATGGGTTGAGATAGGTGTAACAATTGTTTCATATGGGTGGAAAGATGCTAAAAACCGTCCCTTGATCAATGTCATAGCAGTATCCCCTAAAGGGGCAATGTTTTTGAAAGCTGTGGATTCTGAGGGCCGAATAAAAGATGGTCAATTTATTGCAGAAATTCTCATCTCCACCATTGAGTCAGTGGGAGCCCGCAATGTTGTCCAAGTCATAACAGACAATGCAAAAAATTGTAGAGCTGCTGGTTTGTTGGTTGAACAACACTATGATCACATATTTTGGACACCTTGTGCGGTACATTCACTCAATCTTATGCTACAAAGGATTGGGCAAAACATAAAATGGATCAGAGATGTGTATGCAGAGGCTGAGGACATCTAGATGTTCATCACAAACCACCACATGTCTCAAGGGATTTTTAGAACCTATTCGAATTTGGAGCTATTGAAGGTAAGTGAAATAGTAATTTAATTTTACATTTTCTGATTTTTTTAATTTTCAATGTTCATAATATCATTGTGTAAGCTATATTGTGTATTCTTCTTTAAAGTTTGGCTTTATTTTTTAATCATTTGGCATTAATTTGTGTTATAGGTTGCTGAGACCCGTTTTGCATCAAACACAATCGTCTTAAGACGACTTGTGAAAGTAAGAGTGGCACTATGCAATATGGTGATCAACACCAATTGGACTGTATGGAAGCAGAGTAGCACTGAGAGGGCAGAAAAAAATAGGGAGAGAATATTGAATGAGAAATGGTGGGATCTTGTTACATATCTCCTAAGTATCATTGAACCCATCATGAGCATGATTTGCTATGCATACATGGATAGGCCTTGCATAGGTGAGATTTATGATGGCATTGACTCAATGCTTGAAAAAATAAAGGTCACTATAAATGAAAAAGAGAATGACCCCCAGGAGAAATTCTTCAAACAGCTGGAAGTAATTATTATAGAAAGGTGGAATAAGATGACCACTCCTTTGCATCTTCTTGCCTATGCCTTGACACCTAAATACTATAGCAATCAGTTTCTTGATAAACCAAGAAGGATTCCACCATGGAGAGATCTAGAAGTATCTGATGGGTACAAGGCAGCATTTCTTAGACTAAATCCTGATGATGATTTGCGAGATGTTGTTACAAATGAGTTCATAGAATTCGCAAATGGGAATGATCTAAGTGTTGATGCACTTCGTCATAGATCTAAGAAGGATGCTCATAGCTGGTGGTACTTCCATGGCACATGCTTCCAACACCTAAAACCCCTCGCTATAAAAGTTTTATCATAACTTTAATTAATTAAAATTTTAAAGTTCCAAGTTTTAGTTTATTTATAGTTTACTTTGACTTCATAGGTTGCTAGTAATTTTTTTTTTATTAATGTATAACTTTAATTGTTTACTTTGTCTTCATAGGTTGCTAGGTCATCTGCTTCAGAAAGAAATTGGAGCACATACTCTTTCATCCAGTCAGTAAAGCGCAATAGGCTGCTATCAAAAAGAGCGGAGAATTTAGTATATGTGCATTCCAACCTACATCTTCTTTCACACAAACAACGTGACTACACACAAGGGGAAACGAAGATGTGGGATATAGAGCCAAAGCATACGTATTTGGATGCTCCTGCTTCTTAGCTTCTTGCATTGACACTTGATGACTTGGAAATCGAGCCAACTTATAATGCAAGTGCAAGTGCCATTGGCTCATCTAATGTCAATGTCAATGAGGAGGAGGAGGAGGAAGAAGAGGAGGATGAATTAGATGATCCATTTGATGATTAAACTTTATATTGTTGAAAGTTGAAACAATGATACTTGAATATTTTGTCATTTTGATATTAAAGTTGATGTACATGATGCTATTATGGTATCATCATCATGATATGATTACAAGCTTATGTTTGTTTTGTTGTTTATATGATGCTATGTGACATGCAAATTTTAATTCATGCTTATAGGCTTCACAAATATCAATATATATATATATATATATATAAAAATAAAAAAATTTACATGTTTTTGTACTAACGAACCCAAACCCCTTTTCAAAATTTTGCCGTATCGGCGTACCGGGTTCTTCGAACCCGAACTGGTAACTTAGATTTTAAGGCCAAATAGTAACCCCAAATTAGATTGAACTTCTTGGAGAGAGTAAAAAGGCATTTTGTGTCTCATTTGGATTCAACCTTATGACCATTTTGAGAGCAGCAGCAAACTTGAGGGTTTGAACAGCTTGGAGCTTCTAAAAACTCAAACTTATGGGAGAATTTGGAGATTTGGACGAAGACCCATCTGTCATGGTGACAAGTTTCAGCATTATCCAGCTTCAATGTGTAGTTGGCAGCCTTATTTGGGGATCTGATTGCAAATTTATCAGTTTGAGGGCAGATCATCTTCAACTAATTGCAGGGCAAACCTTCTAGAAGTCACTACCCCTCATTTCCAACTTATTCTCAGCCAGACATTCCATCTTGGAAATAAGGGCATCAAACCCTAGGTTGTAATTGGGGATTTTAGCTAATACTGGAGTTGATCTTCATATTCAATCATCTGGAAATTGTAATAAGCCCCTTAATTTTTTTATTTTTTTTCACAATTCACAACCAACACCAATCACCCGTCAAGGTTAGATAATGAAAATTAACACTACTGAAAGTAACCCTTTCACTTTCTGATCACCGAGAGCCCAATATGGGAGGGTGAGAGCATACGGTGTCAAGGGGATCATTAGCTCAATAAACTGCTGGAAATGAAATCTCAAATACAATACTGGGCGGCAAGCCAGCACCTTCCGCTTATCCAGCGGGTGTAAGAACTTCTACATCAGTATGGCGGTGCAACCAGCCAATTAGAAGATTACAAAACTGATAGAACAACAACCACTCAACCACTTGTTCAGTGGGTCGATTGAAAATGAAATAACAATCAACTCAACCGCTTGTTCAACGGGAGGACAGTGTTACAATAAATAAGAAAGCGGCAAGCCAGCCTCTTCCACTTATGCAGTGGGATTAAGAGCAACAATCCAAATAGATAGCTATTAGTACTACTAATCAGCTTTACAATGCAAATATGGATTATCAGAATTACTAGAAATCATTGTCCAAAGCTAGGCAGCGAAGCCAGCCTCTTCCACTTATGCAGTGGGACTAGAGAAATCAATAAAAATTGTTGTTAGTACTACTAACCAACATTACAAAATGATTCATCATAGATATTCCTTGCTGCATATGGATCACGTACGGTGTTTGGACTCTATGAAATCCGTACAGTGTATAGGTTTGTCCTTTTTGCCTGCAAAGATCTTCCTTCTTGCCAACTGCCTACTCTTTTTGGAACAAAGTGGACATATTGAGACCATTTATGACTTCGTGTCAGGGTTAGGGTTACAAGGACAAATCTTATTAATTTTATAATAAATAAATTTTTTCTTCATTTATTTTGGCTTGTTGAACCCTTTTTATTTCTCCTCTCTATAGTTTTTTTCCACTTTATAATTGTTACAACCTTTTCCATCAATTTGCTAATTTTTTTCAAAAAAATTATTTTCCTAATTCTTTTCATTTTTAACGTTTTGACCTTCCATACTTTATAGAAAATCATACCTTTTAATTTTTTCACATTTTAGCGACTTGGACTTACCTCTCTTCTTTCTTGCTTTCTCGTCTATTTCCCCTTGAATTGTCTCTTTTTCACAACTCTATAAGAGTTCTTCCTTTTAATTTCTCAATGTCATGTGTTTTCTTTTTCCTCAATTCTTCATTCCCCTTGTCACACTTTCATTTTGTTCCCCTCAATTCCACACTAGGTCGAACCTTGACCTCTGATGCATACCACCACCAACAAGTTCCTAGCAGTGTTTTGTAGCATTCATCCTTGTAGCAAGTTCCAATGTATTCATGATCAAATATCTTGTCAAGTAGGGGCGTTGGTCCCATCTCTTTGTAACTGCCATTTTTGTACCTCCCACCTTACTGTTGATACCACATTGCTTCTCCTTTGAGAGTTGGTGGTCCTGCTGGTTTTTGAATAACTCTCCACAGAGAGTTCGAAGTTTGCAAGGGTGGAGGCTCCTTCCCCTCTTCTTGCAACGTTTAATTATATACTATTACTCATTATGATCATCCCTCTGTGCGACAAACAAGTCATTTGCCTTCACTACCATCTTCATACACGGGCCAAGGGTGGCATTGTATTCCTCCAAGTCCTCTTCTCTAACCTACCCTTTGGCCACTTGTTCTTCCTCCCTCTTCCTTTCTGCTTCCTCTTCTATGACATATGCTACGTAGCCACTACATTGTCTTTCATACGGTGCCTTCCATTTCTAGTACCCATTCAACTACACCTGCAGCGCAGGTGTACCGAACAAGGCATTGGTGAGCTATTTATGGACACATGGGACAACAATGCCGTCAACATGTTTTCTTTCCAACCATTTTGTTGTGATCATTTCACACATCGCCCCATCAAAATGGGGACCCCCCCCCCCCCTTTTTTTCTTTTGCTCAAGTCCTAGTCTCTTAGTCTAATATCTCCCTCTCGCAATTGAAATGAGTGAGTTTGTAACTTCTATATATCATGGGAGTCAAGTCGATCATGAGTTCAACCAAAGAGTGTGAAATACTGCTAGTTAGTGATACTTTAACTGCTCGAGGTTGAGAGCGAAAGCTTCAACTACTCTTCATCAGGAGCGAAATTCACTTCGAATGCCCTTAATTGAGAGTGAAGTTGTTCCATGAGCCTTATCTTGCAAGTTTGAATGGAAAGATTGAAGCAAGGTGAGTGAGCAAACACTAAGAGTTCAATTTCAATTCACTTCATGTAATTAGCCTCAGGAGCGAACTTCATGTCTTGAGCTAGAGGAGCGAACTTCATGTCTTGAGCTAGGAGAGCGAACTTCATATGCAAAGGTGGTGAAGCGAATTTTACTTCATGTATTCCTACGTGAGAGCGGATTTCTTTCATATGCCCGAGAGATGATGTGAGAGTATCTACCTTGAGCTTATCTAATTTTGAGTTGAAAACATACTTCATGTTCAAGACTAAGGGAGCGAACTTCATGAATTAAAAGAAGGGAGCGAACTTCATTTTCAAGCATAGAGGAGCAAACTTCATCTTCAAGCATAGAGGAGCGAACTTCATGAATTAAAGGAGGGGAGTGAACTTCATCTTCAAGCATACAAGAGTGAAATTCATGAATTAAAGGAGGGGAGCGAACTTCATGATTTAAGGTAGAGGAGCGAACTTCATGTCTTCCTAAATGAGAGCAAATTTCCTTGATATTTCAATGCACTTTAAACATTAATCAAACATTACTTTGGCGCCCAAAACAAAATCCAAATTTGAAAGATGTAAGTTGGCCAGCATTAAAAGTTGATTTGTAATTTTATGTTTTGTCAAACCAAGTTGGCCTTCTTAGGAAAGACACAACCCCCTGCTTGATTGCCTATAAAAAGGAATTTGAACCTTCATTTCAAACCATCAAATCAAACAAACTTCTCTATCTCTCAGCAAGGCGAATTTCATCAGCAAAGGCAAATTTCATTAGCAATATTAGCAATCTCAGTCAGCATTGAAAGTAAATTCAATCATTGGAGGTGCAGGTTCAGTGATCAAGCAAAACGAATTCCATAACTGACCAGGGAAATTCACCAAAGAAGACAGCGAATTTAACCAGGGAGGAGACATTCACTATGAATTACATCAGTATCATACCAAATTCGTCCTGAAGAGAACTGAATTTACCCTTCACAAGGCGAAATCATCCATTTACAGCGAACTCCTGGACATTAGCAGTCACCTCATTGATCAGATTTTAAGGTCAAATACCAGAAATCAGAGGTAGAGACATCATATTGACTGATAAAAAATCGGCTACAGGTCTGATTAGGGTCAGAAATTGATTGTTTTAGTAAATTAGACCTCCTTGTTTCATTGAGAAAATGTAAAAATCAGTCTTATTTAGCATTCAATTTCAGATTCATTTAGATGTAAGATTGATTTATATCAATATCATAGGTAGCCTACTAAGCAAATAGGCTTCATTGTATCAACATTTCATATACCTTTCACCATTATCCTAACTTACACATCTCTTATAGGTGAAAGATGGCGGCTCCTAAACCAAATAAAACCATGACTTGTCAAGCACTCATCAAGGAAGACTCGAGGAACGGTGCATTAGAAACCAGGATCACGTCTCATTGGAGAGAAATAGGAGACACCAATCTCGAGGAATTCTATGCAAAGAAGTTCCGGAACCCGTTGTACACGAGTGAACCTACTGTTACAGCGAAGAAGATGATCAATAGCGGGATTATAAATGCAGCTGGATTCCCTCCTGCAATGCAATGCTCTGAGTTAATCATTGAATGTGCTCAACATAATGATTCTCCCTCGAGAAGAATAGTGGCGAAGGATGGAACAATGCTTTCATATCTCTCGGAGACAGCAATTAGTGAAGCATTTCATCTACCTGAGGCTAAGGACATGGTCTACATAAGTGTGGAAGGAGCTAAGTCCGCCTACGACAATGATCCAGAAGCTTGTTGAAAGATCGTCGACAAGTTTTGGTTAAAGAAGAGTAGAGGTGGTAAGAGCAGATGGCCCAATAGATTACATAGGGTGGACTTCAAAGATGAATTTAGAGACTTCATCACCCTACTTAATCGAGTGGTTGGTGCACCTGAAGCTTCATATTTCGAGGACTGGATGTTTTACTTCATGGAGACGATTGCTCATGGCAAGGATGCAATCAATTGGGCGAGGCTCATCAACAACAGTATCGATTTCCAGTCAAGAAGGTTGATGTGCACTAGAACATTCTATATGAGCTCCTACGTTATATACTCTCTTGCAAGAAATTACAAGTACTCGGGACTAATGTATAGGGGTGTAGTCGGAAGAAGACCAGGATAAATAAAAGTGCATGAATGTTATACGCAGCTTCATCATCCGCTTAAGCAACACTATAGGAGAGTGAATGATGCATTATTTATGCATATCACAAGGATTCTTCGAGGTGGACTTCAGCAAAGACTCTCCAAAAGCACAAGAATTGGTTCAACAGCATGGTGCATGGTTCATCCAATTTCCGAAGTTCACTTATATCAGATTGGAAGGATGTCCTTCTCCTCCCTACATGTTGCCACGCTACCCGACAAACAGAATAGTGCTACTTGAGGTGGTGAGGCAATTGGTGGCATATGTCAAGGCAAATAGGCATAAGCATGGAACTAGTGTTTCTTTTCCCACGCTTGGAGCTTCTATTGAAATGTTTCCTTCCTTTCAGGTAGCTGAGGATGCCGAGAAAGAGTTAGCACTCTATTCACTCCCAGAGATCACTTTGATCCATAAGATAATGTAAAAGGAATTTTGGGAAATTAGTATGGACACCAGTGGCAGCTGGAGGACTATTGGATGAACATTCAAGATGATGTGGAAGTGAAGAAAAAGATGTACTCCAGGCTACCTCTTGATTTCATCAGGAAATGTAAGTTGTTTAATGTTGCTGATTAGGTTCAAGATAGTGGCAAATATCTCCAATCAGCCTATGCCAAAGAAAACAAGGAGATCAACATCAATTGGGTTGACATGGAGCTCTTAGATTTGAAGGAGTTGATGAAACAAGTCTTGGAATACACTCGCATATCGATAGACATACATCATCAGAAATTGAAAGAATGGAACATAACAATGACATTCCACTCAGAAGCAAGGAAAGACAATGAAGATGAAGCAAGCACAAGTGCGAGTGCTTCTCAACCATCTCACTCAAGAGGTACGAAGAGAAAAGAAGATCGTGGAGAAATGGAGTCCTCAAGAAAGAAACATAAATCAAGTTTCAATCATCCTTCATCCAGGGGCAAAAAAGAGTTGAACCAAGATGAAAGACATGAAGAATAGAGAGTAGAAAAGGAATTAAGTCAAGGAGAAAATGAATCAATGGAATCCACAGTTCACAATGTTAAAGACAAAGAGAAATCATCACAAGGACAAGAAGATCTCACTCATCATATTCAAGAGATCAAAGGAGACGAAGAAGAAGACAATGATGAGACTACTTCACCACCTAGAGATGAGCAAGTGCGTGAAGAAACACAGGTTCAAGAAGGAAGATCCTCTATTCCTGAATGGCTTAAGGAAATATTAGCCCAAGAAGTGATAGTAGTGGATGAAGAACTAACATATGACATAGGGAGCCTTCTAAGCCGGACTCAAGGAGTCACCGAGAAAAGGAAAGCTACGAAGATGTCCAAGGTGATTAAAGATGATTCAGGATCTAGGAAGTTGCAAATAGCTACTCCAAGGGTTGATAAGTATGAAGGTGAGATCACAACAGATGAGTATGATATGGAAACTATTGATTTGGGTCCACTCACCTCTGAGGAAGCCATGGGTGATACAAATGATTCATTGAAGGCAGTTAATGATTTGCTAAGAGCAGAAGTAAAAAATAATAGAAGGTTAGAAAAGGAGATAAGTGCGTGGAGGAACTGCTTCCAACAATTCCAGGAACCATTGAGACATCAGAGTCCAGCAGCTACACCACCACCCTTGCTTCCTGTGGAATCAGTCGATCATATGGAGAAGATAAGGAATTTGGCACAATCGATGGACACATGGATAGAAGACTCATGTACCAAAGTTAGCAAGTTCATGAAGGGCATAATGAAGAAACTCAACACAGTCATAGAAGCCCTTGGAAGAACTCATGTCCTCATAGAAGCCTTCGAAGCATTTACTAATGCCAAAGATGTTATCATTCCAATATTGCAAGTAATAAGGAAAACACCCAGAGAAGTCTTGTCAAGAGAGAAAATAAGAAGAGAAGGATCTATGCCCAGCTTTCTACAGTGGAGTAGTCTACTTCGCATGAAGAGAATCATTTTTTAAGAGATTGGAAATGGGTACAGCCAAGTTCAAGATGATATGCATCGTATTCATGATAAGATAGTAGAATTGGCACAGAACGT
This sequence comes from Cryptomeria japonica, assembly GCF_030272615.1. Classification (NCBI taxonomy): domain Eukaryota; kingdom Viridiplantae; phylum Streptophyta; class Pinopsida; order Cupressales; family Cupressaceae; genus Cryptomeria; species Cryptomeria japonica. The sequence continues at coordinate 373,698,203 of NC_081406.1, read as the reverse complement.
TTTGGAGAGGAAGATTGATCCTAGGATGATTATAGAGGCCAAAGAGTTGGAAGAAAGAGTAAGAGTTATCTTTCATGGGACTAATGGAATGATCACCAAAGGATAGTTGGATGATACGCTTGAACTCGTAGTATTAGCCAGCAAGACTCAACAACTCGAACTTGAATGGGAGAATGTCATCGTCAAAGCCTTCGATGAAGTCATGCACATGGAGGAACAGTTGAAGTCTCTACCTGAAGTTCCGATGACTGAGATAGAAGGCATAGTGACCAGATTCATTGAATATGCCAGAAGGGAAGGAGAGAAAGGAAACAAGATTCTAGAAGATAGTTTGTCATGATCCTACTTGGCAATTCATTTTCTCATTGGAGGATGCTTCCTTGATTTCCGTGCCAGCACATGTTATTTTCTCAATGGTTGATTTCATGATAATGTTTATCTAGATAGGGTTTCATTTGTATCAAACCCTAATTAGGGTTTAGGTGGCAAAATCTTGGTTTCTTGATCTTCATTCGATCTTGGCCCTTTATTATATTTGGGAGTACCATATAAACTCCACTCATTTCATTTGTAAAGGGTTAGTGAGTCAATTAGAAAGTTAAATATCAACTAGAAGGACTTGGAGAATTGTTGTTATTTGGCTTTTGGATTAATAAAACATTGAAGTTATGGTGTTTCTATTCAATCTTTGAAGCTTATTACATGGTTGTTCACCCTCTCAAATCAATCTTTGATATAAGTTAAGTATTTAGATTGAATGATGGAATGTTGTACTTGATTTTTTGTGAAACTCGTAATCCATACCACTAGCCTCTTGCTGATTGTAAGTGCGCCTTGTGTGGTCAACTGGAATCATTGAAAGTACTCAAGTTCAATTGTTGCTCAATCATGGGTATGCATTCAAGTGATGGTGTCTATTCTTAGTAACGATTTGAAAATCTCCAAACATCCTTAGAAGATTGCACTAGTTTTGGTGGAGTTGTTCTTTTATGGCGATGCTAAGACTATTAGAGTTTCACTTATGTCGCCCTTCATCCATTCATTCCTAGGACAGCTTAGAACCTCACAACCCTCATCTTTTACCATTTTTTTTGATAAAACATCTCATAGTAGTAGGAAAGAACTTCATTGCATATCATCCGCAAAGTACTTCATAAAGTCTCCTTATGCAAAAAGGCCCCTTGATGAAACAACAATCACAACGACCACTCGTGCTTATCCACACATCAAGACCTAACATTTATGAACCTTGGAACTGTCTCAAGTGATCCTTAAGCCAATCTTCAGCATTTGAGAAGCTTTGTTCAAGAGAAGATAAGATACTTTTGGGTATTTTATTCTGTGTTCACATGTGTCTAAAAAACACATCAACACGTTCCTCATGGAAGGTTATAGGGTTGGTCCAATTCTTGTCATGTCTGTATGGCTGCTCCTTGATCATCGAGTCTTCTTTGAGTGCTTCACTCCTTCCCACCATCCAGTCACCTGGGTAGCATATCCTAGCATATTTATTCCAATGGCGGGTTCCCTTTCCTTGTAAATCTTAAGCTTGGGGTCGTTTACTAGGTCCCAAAGATGGTTATCGTCAACTGTTGATAGTTTAATGGCCTCATTCTGACCAACCTCCCTTATTTTATAGGGCCCTAACCAACGAACTTGGAACTTTCCCGATTTGAGTTTGTTGCGACCATTAAATTTTAGGACCAACTGTCCCATTTGGAAGTTCATCCATCGGAGGTGTTTGTTGTGCCAAAAAATTTGTCGCTATTGAGCAATCTTCATCACCCACTATACCATCACTCGTTGCTCATCCAGTTTATTGAGATTGAGGAGGCGTTCTGCCAAGCTCTTAGCATCCCCAAGACGATTCTTTACGATGACCCACAAACTTGGTACGGTGTACTCTGCTGGAACCACTGCCTCTTTCCCGTACATGAGCCGGAACGAAGTGTGTCCCATAGTCACCTTGTACGTGGTACGGTACGCCCACAATATCATTGGAAGTCTCTCTTCCCAGTCCCCTTCTTCTACATTGCAGGATTTATATATGATGGATACCAAGACTTTAATAGTGGATTTGGCTTGACCATTAGCTCAAGGGTAGTATGGGCTAGAAAGATTGTGAAATATTTTGAATTCTGATGTCATGGCCTATATAACGTGGTTCATAAAGTGTACCCTGCGGTCACTCGTGATCTATATCGGAATGCCAAACCATGTTACAATTTGTAAGTGATCTTATTTTGTTTTTTTAGGGTTTTTTTTTCATTCCTTTAGTTAAGATTAATGTTATTTTAATTTGCTTTTAGTTATTAATATTAAATAGATTTAGATTTATTTATTGTTTTATAATTTTAATTTATATTAAATTTTTATTAAAAATTTAATATTTGGTATTTTTAGTTTATTATTATTTTAATTGATTTATAATATTTTCAAATCTATTTTGCAATCTTAAACTATTTTGATAATTTATTATGTATTAGTTATATTTAAAAATAATAATTATATAAGGCGAATTTAATGCCAATTTTTTTTTTGAATTTTTTGCCTTAGCCGAATATCATCCAAATTTTATGGTTGTCGAACTCGAATACGAATTCAAACGCGGTGACGTAGCATCCAGCAATGATTTCTTAGCCACTGAACTATTAAGAATGGGGACTATATTAAGAGAAAGAATCACACGAGAGCAATCACATTAGAAATAACCTCCCTTCTTGCGCATGTAAAAGGCAGCCACAAAATGGTAATAGAGAGACATGATTAATCTAAGAAGACAATAGTAGCAATCATCATTTATGATTGTCTGAGAAGAGATTAATGAATAATGGCTAGACAGAAAGTTGATAAGGTTAGGTGTGATTAGCATTACCAAAGACTCTGATTAATATATGTTTAAGTCAGCAATCACCATTTGTCATGAAATGGTGCAATTAGTATGAAGGAAGGAAGACAATTATGAATAGGCTTGAGACATGCCTTTTGAACATAACTTATCATCCATTTGAAAGATATAAGGAGGCACTCAATCTCACTTCAGAAAGCATCGATTAAGTTTATATTTTATTTCTTCATTCATTATTGGATTTGCTCTTTGAGAGAAGTTTGCCATTTGGCACTAAACCGGTTGTATAAAGAGCAAGTGTATAAATCAGAAAGGCACCAACATTGCATGCATTCATTGACACATCTGGAATAGCATATACCCAATTTGTTGCAAGCATACCTCTACAAATCAGGAGCAGCAATTTCAAATCTGCATATTTTATTGTATACATCAGACAGAGCAGCAAAGACCATAAAGATCATTGCATAAATACATCTACACATCAGGAGCAGCAACTTCAAATCTGCATATTTTATTGTATACATCAGACATAGCAGCAAAGACCATAAAGATCATTGCATAAATACATCAACATATCAGGAAGGGCACTTGTATATATTTGCAGATTGGAATATCACAATTGGCATAATTCACAAGATCAGAGCAGAGACAGCACTTTATTCAATTTGTATTTCTCAACAGTATTGGTGAAACGGAAAGTTTATTGGCCTATCATTCACTTAGCATATAGATGATTGCATAAATTAGAGAGAGCAAGAGACATTGATAAGTGTCATTTAGTATATATTTGTCTTATATTACCAATTATATAAGTTCATAGAAAAACCAGATATTGTAATTCTAAGGAATTCAAGTATTTGTCCCATAATTCCTAGTTATCTTAAAACGGGACATTACAGACAGCTCCTCCTTTTGCGCATGGAAAATTGAATAGAAATGGTACCTCAAGGGGCAATCTGGGTCATGCTAGTATGGGAGGCGCTGGTAGATATTCAGCTAAATTTGAAGCCTTATTTGCTGAAAAATTGGGACATATCACCAATAATTTAGTGGAGATCAAAGCTGTTTATAAAGGAATGCAAGAGGATTTCAAAATGGGTTGGTAAAATCTCCAAATCTAATTTGACTCAAAGTTAATCATTAGCCTGTTTTGTGATCCTAAGGTATTCCATAGCAAACAGTGGCAAAATAGAAAGAGAATTGGAGAAGATTCAAAGCTTGCAGAACAAGTTCCAAGAGGGTCAATTTAGCCATGTTCCCAGAGAGTGCAATCAAGTAGTGGATGGGCTCAACTGGGCTCTTGGCAATTCCGGCCTTCTTTGTTATGGTCTGCCCCCTAAGTGGTGGTTGACCAAGCTTCAAGAGGATCTAAGAAAGATTCTAGATTCTGATTTATTCCAGTGAATTCTACCATGTGTCCTTTTTATATTGCCTAAGCTTGGAGATGAATATGCACACTTTGATATCTATCCAACATGATGAGGCATTTTTTTTAGAGATTGTTGTGTAGGTAACTAGTTCCGGTGAATAAATAATATATTTCAGACCTGGTTAAGTCTATATCAGTCATAAGGAAAGTTTGTACTAGCATAGCAAGATTCGAGGCCAGCAATATGGAATTTTCAGCAGCGTAGACTTGGTTGCACATATCTAATCAGTGTTTCAGCGTGCTGAGAAGTAGTTTGGGTATCTTTGTACATCTACAGAAGAACTGGAACAGCCTAAGAGATATCATTATTGTGAACAAGTTTGATCTACAGCCAGCTAATAAGGTCAGAAAATTTCCATGAAATAGTGTATGAGAAGCAAAAAATTTCTTCCAATTCTGTATTTGGAAATTAAAGTTTATCAGTAATTAAATTATTAAATGCCAAGTGTTTCTAAAAATGTCAATGACTATCTACAAGTATGGCAACTATTTGTGAATATTCCTGTGGTCAATAATGGTTGTTGCAGCTGTTTTAAATTCCTAATATCAGATTTATTGATTGATATGAAGATTTCCGAATTGTTTGACAAAATGTCAATGAGCTTACATTGTGAAAATTGACAAGTTTGATCAAATATTTGGATAGGTTCATTACAGTTTCATGATTATTGATGATATTCACAATAATTTAGAAAATATTCTAATCAAGACATTAGATGACAAGTCTTTAATCCATATCTACTTGAGCTGGGTCTATTATTTAGTTTCTTCTCAGTTGGGCTTCAATAACCTTGATTCACCTAATTGTTTCTTGTAGCTTCTCTCTGATTAACTCTGAATAAACTTTTATTCTCTCAATTCCTTTGTACACTTAAAATAATATAACCTTGAACAACTTCAACAAGCTTTGTTTGAAAATTTCCTACCTCATGAAACAGATCGAGAAAACAAAAGCTAAACCGTCAGAATGATCTTGTTGTAGTAAATTTCCTTGAACATCCCACGTACCAGGAAAGCCAGCCTCTGAGAATATCCTAGCCACCTAGGTGACATACCTATTCAGCATTTGGTGAATTTTATTCATTGCATCAATCATTTTGGTAGAACTATTGTCTCATTCTCTTTATTGCCAGTCTAACTATTTCAATTTCTACATAAGATAGCAGCAAAACTTGAGAAGGAATAAATGGTTTCATCTGGGAGGTAAATTCTACCTTCTGTAGTCCAAGAGCCATTTGCAAACTTGAATTCAAATGGGTTTTAATCAGAGTAGTTTCATTTATATAAACTGTTCAAATTTGACAAGAACAATTGTAATCCTTGTTTTACATTTTGAGGAATAGTTTTGGTCTTTTGGAAACTAGAACTACCTACTTCACTGATTCCTAAAAATGTGATTGTAGTCCTTTCAATTGTTGGGTTGTTCTTGAATCTCTTTTTCTTTCTCCTCAAATTCGATGACCTTTGGGCACATTTACTCATTGATTTTATATGTGAGTTGGTTTCATTTTCTGTTTATTTCTCTTCCCATATTCAACTAACAAATCCTCTACAGCTGTGGTAATGATTGGTTGACCAACTTTTATTTCTCTCTGATTGATATCTCTGCACCTTCGCTTGTTAGAATATTTCATCTCTACCTTTAGATCCCTAATTAATACCATATTAAAGTTCTCTTGCTGCTAAGTTTCCTGATCTGCAATTTGTAACCAAGAAGAAACATTGGCAAAAGTTCCTGTGGTATCCAGTGGAGGAAAATAACTCTTATGTCACCTGTATGAATAGGAATTATGTCACCTGTATTTTTTCTGAGTCTCCTATATTTTATTTGCACATTATATTTTTGTCTGTGTTATTATCCTTTGTACTGTTACACTTTCTCTCTAGCAATAAAATGGGATTAAAGTGGAGCCGTGATAAGTCCTTCAGTTTTGAGAATGGTCTGAGATGGCTACATAATCCAACTTCCATTTTCAGCAAATCCTATTTCAGAGCATTAGTTATTCTGGGCATCTTTGCCTCATCCACTGTTTCATAAATCTCCAGTATCTGTGACCATTAACAGTGAACCAAAAACTACATGTACTGGCTCAGTGGAATCCTGAGACCAAATGGGATGAAATTGTGAGTTAAAAGTTAAAGAAGCACACATTAGCATTATTCAAATATGAACGTGTTATAAATTCTCTCTTGAATTCACAATCATGAATGCAAATCCAATAAGTCTCTCTGAATTAATGTAAATCATATTCACCAACCACTTTCAGTCATGTTTCATAAATTCAAGCTCCTGAATTCAAAACTTAAAAAGATGTTTAAAAATTCATTGACTTCTATCTTGTGCCTTAAATAACTGTTTGCTGTGTGTCATAACTGTGGATGCTTTGAATCTCAGCAATTTGACCTTTTTTGAAACACCTTTGTGCCAAAAAATGCAAGAAGCAAATAAACTCAATCAAACATTAGGGTTGAACTCAAATTGGAAATTCGTTTACAGAGGAGTTGTATAATGTTGCAAATACTATGTTCTCCAATAGCCAGATGATCTAACAAGATGACATATCTCACAACCTCACAAATTAGAATATCGGTTACCTTGTGTTTTTTAGAATAGGGAAAACTTTAAGCTCAAACCCAATAGGCATAAAACACAGAAACCTAACAAATAAAATTGAGAACTTAGGGTAAGTTAAGAGAAGACAAAAGTAAGTTATCACGAACATGCAAAACACCAAGAACCTGTGATAGTCATCTGTGTCAGTCTTGGGGTACTGGCCCATCTGCCTCCCATTGCTAAGTATAACAAAAAATACATCAGGCCAAGAATCCAAGAAAATTATGAAATCCAATTAATTAAGTGAATTCAAAAAGAAGCATTTTCACAGATTAAAATAAAGAAATAACTACCGGTAAACTAGACAAAAATGCAAAAGGCCCAAGAGAACAAGATGCTACAATGTGGCTCCATCTTAGTAACGTAGAAAATTTATTCTTTTGCACCATTAAAGTCATGAACATGGTGTTTGGAAACCTGAGAGGTGGATGATGGAGACACATGTTTGAATCTAGGAGAGACACACCATCTCAAGCATTTAAATGCGGAGAAATTCAAATCTGTCAGAAGTCAATAACCTTTAAGTTAAAAGCTTAATGGTCTCAAAAAAATATAAAATATGAGCAATTTGCAGAGAAATCAAAACACAAGGGAAAAAAACAAAAAGAAATACAAACAAATCTGATTGATTTTGAATTGAAATCAACTCATTCAAGAGAAACTTGAAGAAAAATGGAAAAGACAACTCTCTGGAATGTAATCAGAGTAAATTTTGTTTGTATTATTGCAAATGGCAATACCATGGTCCCAATTTGTATCAAATGGAATGTTGGCTGCAACAGATGCTTGTCAATGTTGAAAACTTGTATGTAGGGAATTGATCATTGCTTATTAGATCTACTTTACTTAGTCAATGACATTTTGCACCGATCTTTTGAAAATTAATGCCACACACCAAAATTTATTCCTAGTTTATAATGAAATGCATGGCAATGTAAACTATGAGTGCTTTCTTCTGTTATCATATCTTATTACATTCAAGGATTAGTTTATCGTCAAAGTTGACTTGCATACTGGATATTGACTGCCAATGATGATTATATGCCCCTATATGTTGTAAATAAGAGCTCATCTTTAAATCTCAACTCTTATAGAAATGCCTTGATATATCAAGTTAAAATGTTGATTTAGGAGATGACTATTTGTTGCCTATGTGTAGTTTTTACATTGACAATGATTTTATTTTATAGATGAACTAGTATCCATTTGATAATAAGAAAGCATTTATTTTTGAGAGAAAAGGATATACCTTTTATATAAGAATTCAATCTTGATATATCATTTTGTTTGCTTACAAGAAAACTTAAAAACTTATGGGACAAAATCAAAGAATTGGAAGTTCCAAAATAAATCTGTCTCTTTGTTAGTGTCCAAATCCAGATTTTGTTGATCCTGAACATCGATGGAGGATGGTGCAAAGATCACTCATAGAAGCAATTGTAGAATTGATTTGTAAAGATGGCAAGGTATTTCTATCTATCCATGATCTTTCAAGACTTCTTTTTTTCTTAACGTAGCATCCCTTGGCATTATTGGGTCTCAAGTTTAAACATTTGCATTTATAAATTCCATTTTAATTGGAGAAATTATATTAATTATTAGGTGGCATTTCGTGCTTAAATGTTTGTCCATCTTGTAGCATTACTTGTTTTTGTGGAAATAAGTATTCATGACGCTTGGTTAATTAATGAAACATTAGTTGTTCAGTTATGTTTCACACAACATGCCAACTAAAAATCAACTTACGATATGTGTTTAAGTTGAAATCTTACCACATGTTATATCGACTCGAGAGGTACTTTATGTTTTTAGTGGCTGCCAAAAATAATTTTAGGAGATGGAAACTACTTTGTTGAGTATCGCAACTTCTACGTGGCATGCATTGTTTACTGCAAAAATGTTTTTTGTAGTAGTTGTAGTAATTAACTTTTGGAGGAATTGTATGTCGGTACCATGATTTGGTGAAATTGCCTATGTTACCCGGGGACACGTCCCCAGTATTTTTTTCAGGCATCCCCATCCTAGGGACGTCCCGGGGACAGGGAACTCCTAGGGGACGTCCTCATAAATCCTACATATTGACAGTGAATTTTGACAATGAATTCTATAAGCAATTTGACTTTGACTCTCAATTTAACACAAATTAAGAACTCTGCTAGTTCTTATATGTTAATGTTCTATAATGTATATGTGCATGCTTTATCCATGTTTTCATATAAATATTTTAAGTTTCCCTACTTTTATATAGCCAGCCCCTTTATCGTCCCCTAGCCGTCCCCAAAATTGGCAAAAAAAATCACCGTCCTGGAAACACGTACCCCTGTTCCCTGCCGTCCCCATCCCGGAAACTTGGGGTAACATAGGAAATTACTATTTACTTCATATTTATTTTCCAAAGCCCTTTTATATATGGATGTGACAATCCTATAATCTATTTATGATTTCATTAACTATCCTAACGAGCACTAGAAGTGTGTTGCCCCATCACACTTTTACCTTTTTAGCATTTATATAAGGATGACATTTGTATTGTTATAGGTACATATCTGAATATTTAATATAATATGATATACTTTTGTATATCTCTATTCTTTTCTGTGTACCAAGTGGTATCAAAGCCGATTTTTCATAATTCAACTGCAACCTACATGCTTATTGAAGATAAAAAATTTGCTAGAAAATCACAACTACAACTACGATTTCATTTACTTAAGGCTTTCATAAAGAAAATAACACTTTTCCATGATAGTTAGGAACACCATTGTAGTTAGTGTACAATGACTATTATTATATTCTAATAATATTGGTTATCTTATTATGTATTAATTGTTTTTTGGCTTCAAGTAGTTAAAGTGTTGATTAGTCAACGATTGTGTTCCTTTTGGCAACCATCAAGTCTTTTAAACAGATAATGTATCGTCAAGTAAAGGAGTATGATCTAGTCAGATCACTCTGGTCATTGGCTAACCATCTTTGATCTTCTTCTGCAATAAATTCATATACGAATAAATACATGTTTTGTAATGTCCCCTTCTCAATGATGTGCTTTCAGTGGTCCATTGGCCTATTCTAGAGACCCGTAGGCTATGTGGAATGCAGAATTAGGGTTTCTAACGTTGGTGAAGCAAGAACTTACTATTTTTAGTAAGTTAGGGTTTGGTTGTTTGGATGATGTTGTCTTACTGATCTTTCCAAGCTCTGTCTCTAGGTGCGAAGATCATGCTTTTCGGAGGAGTAATTAATGACTTACTATTTTTAGTAAGTGGCAGTATGGAGCATTTCTATTTTTGGCAGTGGACAGGATCCTGATCCTGAAGCAATTCTGTGGTCTTCTTTGCTCAGCTTCACCCTGCTTTTGTTGATGTTCAGTATGGGAGTCATAAGTGATTTAATTAAATATTATTTCTTTGTCCTAAGGTTTAATATTTAAATATTTGTATTTACTGATTAAATGTATTGAGGATGACTTAGGGAAAAATAATTATCTGATATCAATGTGTTATTTTCCTAAGTCAATGGCGTTATTTTTGGTGGTGATTGGGGATGATAAAACATCTCATGTTATATTATTTTATGTTGCAAAATTGTCACCAAAGGTAAAGTTTGAACTTTCCCTAGGAAGAAGGGAAGTGGGCACCATGTTGGGTGAAGACATGAAATGAAATGAAAGGAGTTTGAGTTGAGTTTGGATGCTATTTGCATTTGAATTTGGGAGAGCATGAAGTTATAAATATGAGCCTTGGGCTCTCATTTTCGTCATCTTGAAAAATTGCATCGTTATGATGCCCGTTTGGCGAATGAATTTGAAGCTTCGGAGTGTGGCTCCCTAGTATTGTCAGTTTCGTACTTGAGACATAGTACCTAGCTGAGTGGTGTATTCTTGTGACATTTTCAGTGCATATTTCAGTATTTTCTAAGTGTGGTGTGTTTTCTGGAGTTGTTGGTTTGTTGTGGCTGAAGCAAGTTTTCGATCATACCCCCTTGCTTGGATGACTTGTCATTCTGGGTACTAGCTCAAACATTTTCTATGCTATTGGCAATATATGTTGTAAGTTTGCAGCCCCTTATTTGGAGTTTTAGATTTTATTATGCAAATCGAATTTTTCTAGCTAGGCATGGGTTTTGGTGAGTGCATTGGGATGCGTGCAAGAGGTTTTGGGATGTTTGGTAGCTCCTCTTTGGTTTTTTCTTAGTCGCTTATTGCCTAGTGTTAGTTTGGGAGTGATTTTGGGTGAATTGAAGGAGATTTGAGTGAGATATGAGCAATTTAGTGAGTTTAGGTGTTGCTGGTTATGCATTCCCAACTTGCTGTTTTTTTGGTGTTGAGTTAGTTTGATGATAATTATCTCATGTATTTAGCATTATACTTCTACTCCATCTTTCCTTTATATTGTAAGGTTAAGTAGTAGTACTACTAACCGTTTATGGATTGTATTCTTCATATCTCGCTGAAAAGTGGAAGAGGCTGGCTTGCCACCTATATCTGATATTTTGTAACTCAATCCTCCCGCTGCATAAGCTGTTGAGTGATATTTGTTGTAATGATCCTCCCGTTGCATAAGCGGTCGAGTTGAGTTTGTTCGGTGTGTTTAGTCCTCCCGTTGAAATATTGTGGTAGAGTGATTTGTGTTGAGAGTATTATTCTCTTGCCTGGTTTACTGCCAAGTTCCTTGCTTTCCCGCTAGATAAGCGGAAGGGGCTGGCTTGCCGCCTGTTATTGTATTTCAGCAACTCAACAGATTTTCACTAACAATCCCGTGCTACCGTATGCTCTCACCCTCCCAGTCTAGGCTCTCGGTGATCAGAAAGTGTAGGGTTGCTTCTAGTTGTTTGGATTTCATTATTCTAACCCTAATGGGTGATTGGTGTGATTGTGTTATTGCTTTAAAAATAAATAAATAAATAGTGGGAATATTACAATGGTATCAGAGCTGGTTTTCCTGCCAGCCTATGAGTTTTAGCGTGGTCAGAGTTCTCCATGAGTGACAGAGACATTCGTTACTATAACAGAGAACAAAAGAGGTAGTAGTTTCAGATTCCTTTAGTGTCGAAAGAAGATACCTTTTGAGAGGTATTGAGAAACAGAGGGAAAGAAGTGGATTCTGCAGATTTAGTAGATTCGATGGCAGATAAGGCTGCAGAACAGAATGAGGCACCTGACAAAAAGGTTGAGAGACAATTCAATGCCATGATGGATATGATGTCTCATTTTTGGCCAAACTTAACCAAAATGTTGTTGGGACCCCTAATCAACCCAACAATGGACTGAAAGCTAGTACTTCTAATGCTCCTGTAGGAAATGGAAATGGGAGTAATAATGGGAGCAACAGTGGAGGTTCAGTTCCAAGACCTCTGCAACCTGTCTTCCTACCAAGAGAAGCACAGCAAGCTGAAATTGAGATACCTAAAGCTGATGAGATAAGGAACAGTTATATGGAGTATGCTTCTCTCCATGGAGAGATCCGAGATATCCTCACCTTGGATCAGTTCATGAATCAGAAAATGAAGCGAGGAAGGAGGAATGACAACAGATTTTCTGCCCCAAGAGATTATCAACAAGCTCTTGGAAGGGTGACTCTAGCACATTTTGATGGAAGCACTAAGAGCACAGCTAGAGTGTGGGTGCAGAAGTTGGACAATTATTTGTCCTTGAGGCCTATGCCTGAAGAAGATGCCATCAAGTTTGCCACTTTGCACTTGGATGGTGTTGCCCACGAATGTTGGTACCATGGGTTGGTCATAACTTGATCACCACATATGCTGATTTCACCAACAAACTCATTGAAAGGTTTGACACCAAGGAACCGGAGGTGAAATTTAGAGAACTTGCTCAACTCAAACAACAAGGTTCTTTGGACACTTTCATAACTGAGTTTCAAAGTCTTTGAATTATGGTTAGTGTTATCACAAAAGCTTGCACCCTTGCTAAGCTATCAACTCACCAACCTTGGGAAACATGGAAACAACCCCGAAGTGTGGGACCTTGCACAAGGGGTTGTATCTCCGGAGAAGGTCGGCTTCCTTCTTCAAATAGGTGCAAGTATTGAACCAACTCAACACTTCAAAACTAACTCAGTCTATCCTAACAATTTGCAGAGGTAAAGGGAAGAGCGAAATGCTTGAAATAAAGGGAGGTGATGCACCAAGAAGAGATTGTTTCACTCCCCACCGAAATGACACAAAGAAAATCCACTGAAAACACCCAAGAGATGCACAAGTTCAGGTGTATGAGTGACCCCAATGCATGTATGAAGATTAGAATTCACTGAATGCCAAGAGGGGATAAGGATTCCCACAAGTCACACTCAAAAAACCAGTTAACACAAATTATATGGAGAGAAAAATCCACAAGACATACACCTATGTTGGAGGTAAGAAAGCATACACAACATACATAAGTTGAAAGGAGGCAAGAATGGTGATTTTCAATTAATCATAAGGCCAAAAGCCAATCTTACAGTTGCAGAAATGCAAAAATAATTACAAGTCTTTAAGAGAAGAGAAGAGCATAAGAAAGCTCAAGCCAGCAGGGAGAGAACCCTTTACAATGAGGCTTAACAGCCTTATATAGAAAAAATGGGTTACAATGGTGATCATGACCCCTGCATGTCAGTCTGGAAGTGCAGGGAAGTGCATGCACTTGACTTGTACATGCAAGCAACCTAGCCATACCCACAAGGAGCAATCCTGAGAAGGTGGATTGGCTAACCTTCCAAAGTCAGACATGACATAAGTCACCAAGCATAGCCTCGCACCTCCTTGATGGAAACCCTGCCAAAACATTTAATGCACCCTTGTGGCTCCAAAAAAGAAAGTGCACAAGTCACCAAAACTGTCGGAGCATTAAAAACCTTGAGTGCTGATCACGCCATCCGGAAGTGTCGCCAGTCGGAAAGAAGACCAGAGACTTCGGAAGCTCGGACTCCCGAAGTGAGGAAGACGAGGAGCAAGGAGCTTCAAAAAAAGGCTAAGGAAAGAACTTCGGAACCTCGGGGTTTCGAAGTTTCGAGATAGAGAGAGAAAGAGATGAAAAGTAACTTCGGAACCTCAGGGTTCCAGAGTTCCAGAGGAACTAGGGAGAGAAGGCAAAAGGGGAAGGAACTTTGAAACCTTGGGGTTTTGGAGTTCCGAGGAGAAGAAGGGGAAGCGAGGAAGAGGACTTCAGAACCTCGGGGTTCCAGAGTTCCGAAGAAAAGAAGGAAGAAGGGCTAGGAGGGAACTTCGGAACCTCGGGGTTCCGGAGAAGGCAAGGGAAGGGAACTTCAGAACCTCGGGGTTCCGGAGTTCCGGGGAGCTGCGCAAAGGAACTTCAGAACCTTGGGGTTCCGGAGTTTCGAAGAAGAAAGGGAAAGGGCTAAAGAGAGAAAGGGAACTTCGGAACCTCGGGGGTCCGGAGTTCCGGGCAAAGGAGAAGCTTAAGAGAAGAGTCGAAGGAAAGGAAGGCTAGGAACTTCGGAATCTCGGGGTTCCGGATTTCCGAAGAGGGAAAGAGAAAAGGGACAAGGAACTTCGGAACCTTGGAGTTCCGGAGTTCCGGGGGAAAAGAGAGAAAGGCTAAGGAGAGGAGGGGCTAAGCTAGGAAAGAACTTCGGAACCTCGGGGTTCCGGAGTTCCGGAGAACTGGAGAAAAGATAAGGGAAGGAAGGGAACTTCGGAACCTCGGGGTTCTGAGAAGGAAAGAAAGCGGCTAAGGCAAAGAACTTTGGAACCTCGAGGTTTCGGAGTTCTGGAAAAGGAAGAAGGAAAGAGACAAGGGCAAAGAGAAAAGAACTTTGAAACCTCGGGTTTCCAGGGAAGAAGAATAGGCCAAGGGAGGAACTTCCTCCGGACGAGGCAACACTTCACACTTCATGATTCTTCTCCTTTTTTATCAACTGGGGCTGCATTAGTCCATGGAACATATCTCTGATCGGTTCTCACTGATGGACCAAGGGTGTCATAAAATGACAACATTTTTGGCGATTTCTACGGGATGCTTACCTACTAAGCATGAATTCCACAAAGCCTTAAGCATCCATTGGGCACTGAGTCGTTGAAAGACCAAAACATGTGTGTGCCATCACTTGGAGGAAAACTTAAAACTAGAGCGCACACCCTCTTAAGGAGAATGCGGCATGTGCATAAGCACTTGTGAAAGCAAAACAACTTCTAGTCTAATATTTCACCGATTTCTCCCAGACTAGTGCGATCCAAAATCAGCTCCATTAATCACGCCAAACACTGTCGTTTCCACTCCTGCGGGACTTCCACTTCCAGTACGTGAGCGTTTGAAACATATGACTCGACCTCCATGGCTAATTAAGTTTTATTGCCCGTTTCTCTATAGTTGGAGAAGAAATATTTCACCCATGCTGAAGTCTTCACGGGAATAAAACTCTTATCGGCTCAAAACAAATATTTTTTCCCTTGAGACTAAAGTCCAGGAAATATTTGGGGATCGATTATTTTATGTCTCTATAGTTGCCAAAAATATATTACACTTCCAAGACTTAGTGCGGCCCCCACCAAGTTAAAAGAAACTTTATTAAATTATAACATGCTCTCCCAATTGGTATGATGAGCTTAGAGGGTCCATTAGTCATAAAAGAGGGCCATTTTATGATTAAAGTCTTCACCACCAAGGTTGCCACGCTAGGAAGCATAAAGTGGCTTTATTTTAATAATTTATATTATGTATGATTAAATATTATCATACTTTATTATTATTATTTAATCATGATTTAGGAAATATTAAAATATTTCTTTTTATTCCCCCAAACACTCAATTGAACCTCAAATTGTATTTTGTTGATGACCACCTAAAAGTGGATATACCCTGAATCCTCAATGGCAACTGGGCATACATCCCTAAAATCTAGGGATGCTCATAAAGTGTAGACGAAAATTCCGATGAACCTGAAACTGAGTCCTGATGACTCGTCATTGCTATGAGCACCTCTTGGTAATTGTTGTTGATCTGGAAGTTCTTCCTAAATATTAGAAGAGCCTCCTAAAAATTAGGAACCTGACAAAAATCTCTCAATCATCCCAGAAAGTCTTCGGGCATCTCCCAGACCAATCCTAATCATCCCCTAAAATCTAGGAATACCTCCTAAATTTTAGGAATATGCTTGAAACTGCTCAAAATGGCATATAAAGCTCAAGACTACCTCTGTCAATCCATTGCAAGGAATCCCTCTGCAACTTGATGGCCTACGGGATCCAAATAATAGACCATCCCACTACTCTTCTCCTGTCACCTAGAAAGGGGACATTACAGTCCTCCCTTCCCAGAGATTGCTTGTCCACAAGCAATGCCTCCATGTACCACCACCATCCCATACAAGCCGTACATAAAATAGTGAATGCTCCTGTTCTAGTCTAACATGAATGTTATGCAATAACATGCGGTGATCCATGAGGAACAAAGTACCCAGCAAGCCAACATCCGGACCCCATACCAGTCTGATAAATGTTGCTTCACCCAACCGCTACGCTACTCTCATAAAAATGCCCGAATACCACAAACCATGAAGTAACGTATGGGAATCCATGTAAAATAATGTACCAAGCAAATCAATACCCGGATCCCAAACCAAAATATAGAATCTACTGTAAGAGATGAAGTAGGAGAATGTCAAATGTTCACTCTGAAGTAACCATACAAACATGTAGAATATCAAAACAATGTGAAAATGAACCCCCATATGCCATATAACCAAAACAAGTGGCCGCCAACCCTCGCTGTCATAACTCTGATCAGCAACATAGATGGTATCAAATTTGTCATCAAACCAATGGCAATCAAAAAAAATCACCCCACACTCCATCTCTATCCCAAAGGTATACCTCCGAACACTCCTAGACTATTGGTAAACTATTGTAGACAATGAAATGTTAGGATATGCCACATGATTCCACCTAGGACAGTCACTAGTCCTCAAGGAATCGAAGAAAATGAAGTCACCAACCAACAAAGATATCACTGCCATATCAAGTGAAATAGGTGACAAACTCAGAAATGAAGTATGCATGCCAACACTAATCCACACAAAGAACTCTCGAGTGGTTGGCCCACTAAAAGAGTCATCAATCAAACCACTATCATCTCTTGGAGAATGATCAAATACCTCAACTGGAAATTCTGAATTAGGCAACTCATGTCTCTCATCATTAGATGAATGGTGAACAACATGAACACGTTGAAGATTGATCTTGGCTTGTTGAGCCAATAGCTTGGTTTGCCTTGCCCTTTCTAGCCAAGCATCATTTATCACTTGGGACTGAGTTATATCAGCTGCTCCAAAGTGTCTAAACCCAGTCCTAGCATGAGATATACCATGTGACTTATCATGATAAAGCATGCTTCATGTGTACCCACCATAATAGAATTTTCATGACTCATTTCCCAATAATTAGAAGCACCAACATGAAAAGGAGAGAATGACACTACTATTATAAAAGTCAGGGCTGCTATGGCTTGTTATCCCCTTGCATCTTTTTTGTTTAACACTCATATATTGCGTGCCAACTGTAGGAATCCCTCCTACAACTTCCTCCTCATGTGCCATGATCTGTGAATCATCATTGTGTTCATATGAAGGACTGCTGTTATAAAAATCAGAATGGTTGTCATACTTTTGTGACATGTTTTCAACATTCATAGAAGCCACTTCATCCATTGTAGCATGTTCATCAAATTCCTCATAGAGATTTTTACAGACCTCATTTATGGATGAGTCAATCGGTTCTTCTCCTTTTCTTTGCAGCTGATATGAATTCATAGCATCTTCAGCTTCATCTGGAATACCCATAAATTGGGTGAAAGTAAACATTTCCTGTACCTTTTTTGGAAGGGAGCAATACTTATGATAGTTGCTCATGACTGTATCATTGAATGCCTTAACATGGGGGCTCCTCCTTGTACTTTTAGATGTAGTTGTACCTCTAGAGTGTCTTGAACTCTTTGAAGGTGTTTGATCAGATTCCCTCCCTGCTTGTTTATTTTTACATAACCTTGTCATGATGATTCTTTTTACTGTCCAACTAAAAACCAAATCCAATCACACCAAGTGAATGCAATTATAACCCACAGGCTGGCAGGATTATGCTCCGATACCACTAAAAGATCCCCTTCCGAATCTGACCCTAAAATTTTTGTTTGGTATCATAGGTATTTTGTCAAACGGTTGGTGTGCAATGTCTGATCTGAGTTTTTTTGAGACCTTATTAAGTGATTGTGATTGAGTTTGTTACCAAACAAGATATGCAGCATACAGATTTGAAAACACAAGGATGCATAAACAAAGAACATCTAATTCATATATCAATTTAAGAACAGAGCTGATGTAGAAGTTTAGGATTGATATATATATATATCAATTAATGATTACATCTTTGATTACAAATATGGTCTGAGCCATATATCCACATACCCAGCGTTTATGCCAACTAGTATGAACTGACAATGGCGCTAAATTATCTCTGGGAACTGCTGCTTCAGATCTGAGAATAATATGGCAGTGATCTGATATAGTTTCTTATGTCTGCTATCTCCTTAACCCCTCAATACAGTGACAAGTTCCACATACCCGGAATTGAGCTCCCCTCTGCTGTTAGAAATTTCTGATATAATTTGGGCAACTTCCAACTCACAAAACACCTTCTATATCAAGCACTCCTCCTGCAATTGAGCTGGTTTGATTGTAGGGACAAATCTGGGTTTGTATTAAAGTATTTTCCAGCCATATAACGTTAATTCCCGCCCTGTATAATTCTGATATAAACCTGCACCAAATTCTCCAGAAGTTCTGACCAATTCCAAAAATGCCCAGATACAGATCACCTATAAGATGAATGATTCCAATGCAATTTCCTCTGTCTTTGCAAAACTGAAGCTGTGAATCAACTGTAGCGATTCCTCAAAATATTACTGTTCTTCTTAGCCAAAACCCTAGGATTCAAATCTGTAAATCTGGCAATGTGTTCACAAAACTAGAAGACCTGGGGATTTCGTCCTGAAAGGCTTCCTCAAGGCTACGCCTCTCAAGAGAGAAAATCTGTAAAAATTATCAAAGTCGTGAATGAATTTTCCTGCTGTCGACTATTCTCCTTATTTCACCGATTTCTCCCAGAATGGTGCAATCCAAAATCAGCTCCATTAATCACGCCAAACACTGCCATTTCCACTCCTGCAGGACTTCCACTTCCAGTACGTGAGCGTTGGAAACATATGACTCGGCCTCCATGGCTAATTAAATTTTTATTGCCTTGTTTATAGTTGAAGAAGAAATATTTCACCCATGTTGAAGTCTTCACGGGAATAAAACTTTTATCGGCTCAAAACAAATATTTTTTGCCTTGTGACTAAAGTCCAGGAAATATTTGGGGATCGATTATTTTATGTCTCTGTAATTGCCAAAAATATATTAAACTTCCAAGACTTAGTGCGGCCCCCACCAAGTTAAAAGAAACTTTATTAAATTATAACATGCTCTCCCAATCGGTACGATGAGCTTAGAGGGTCCATTAGTCATAAAGAGGGCCATTTTATGATTGAAGTCTTCACCACCAAGGTTGCCACGCTAGGAAGCATAAAGTGGCTTTATTTTAATAATTTATATTATGTATGATTAAATATTATCATACTTTATTATTATTATTTAATCATGATTTAGGAAATATTAAAATGTTTCTTTTTATTCCCCCAAACACTCAATTGAACCTCAAATTGTATTTTGTTGATGACCACCTAAAAGTGGATATAGCCTGAATCCTCAATGGCAACTGGGCATACATCCCTAAAATCTAGGGATGCTCATAAAGTGTAGACAAAAATTCCGATGAACCTGAAACTGAGTCCTGATGACTCGTCATTGCTATGAGCACCTCTTGGTAATTGTTGTTGATCTGGAAGTTCTTCCTAAATATTAGAAGAGCCTCCTAAAAATTAGGAACCTGACAAAAATCTCTCAATCATCCCAGAAAGTCTTCGGGCATCTCCCAGACCAATCCTAATCATCCCCTAAAATCTAGAAATACCTCCTAAATTTTAGGAATATTCCTGAAACTGCTCAAAATGGCATATAAAGCTCAGGACTACCTCTGTCAATCCACTGCAAGGAATCCCTCTGCGACCTGATGGCCTACGGGATCCAAATAATAGACCATCCCACTACTCTTCACCTGTCACCTAGAAAGGGGACATTACAAAAATCCTTAGACAATCGCCTAGATGAAATGAAATTTAATTATTTTTATCTCCCAATGTCATTTTACAATTGAAGGGGAGATCATACACACTTAATTTCCTTATGATTAAATCTAAAACACAAAAAGAATAGTATAAAAAATTTCATCTCCAAGATCACCTTTCAACATGTGGATAGCATATGCTTTAGAGAATTCAAATAGATATAAAACAGTTATTTTATTTGATTGAAAGATTAGTGTACTCTAACCTTGTAGAAAAAAAATATTTGACCAATGTAGTACTACAATAAACTAGTAATTAATTGCCTATGATGACATTGGAAAGAAAATTCATGCAATCAACTAATTAGTAGTTGGGATAAGGATGGATTTGAAAAGAAAATTCATATCAAACTTAACTGATATCAAGTCGTTGCATAAAAAAATAGCACAAAAACAAAGAAAAATGATGAAGAAAACAAACATTTTTAGAGTTTTTATTATTTGGACATGCAATTATCAGAATGCAAAACTACGAAATACAATGGTAAAATTACAAAAAAATAGTTTTTTGAGTTTTTCAATCTGAGCTAAGGCAAGGCAGTGACTCAAACTTTCTTAATTTCGTGAGTAGTAGCACTCACCTTAACAACTCAAAGAGTCCCTCATCATCATCAAAGCCATTTCTATGTGGTTTAAGCCTTTATCTTGCATATATCATCTCAATTCACATGATTGATCTTCATACTTGCATTCATTGTCTCCATCTCTCATTATGATGATCAAATGTAATGATCATCATATATCGTTCATAGCCAAGGTACTAAGGAGTAAGCCAACACATTCTCATCTCATCTAAAGGATCTAATTGCTGCCAAACATATCTAAAACCTAAAACTGAAAGCAAAAGAGGGGGTCCCCATTTGCAATGGGGCGATGTGTGAAATGGTCACAACAGTACCACCATCTTCCTATTCAAAAGCTTACAATCACGCAATGGACATAAAGAGTGAAGATAAAATGTCCTCATGCAATAAAAGAAAAACAAAGGAAGATGGAAGTTTGGATGACAATAATGAATGATTAATTAATTGAAGATGAAGAAAGAAACCAACAAACTATGGTGTATTGAGTGCAAAATTGAGGGACACACAAAAGGTAATTGTCTTAGATGTTTTGTGAGGTTTACTAGGTTGAGGTTTACTAGGTTATGGATCATTAAATAAAGGAGTGCCCAAACAATTTGAAGACTAGGATTACACAAATACTCTCTATTGAGGGAGAGGGATCCACTACATCGAAGTCATATAATGCATCTCTAGGTGGCTATCAAAGTTAGAGAGGAGGTAGAAGTCAAATACAATAGGACTCAAAGGAAGTTTAATCATACAATGTCGACAATGTAATAAATGGGCACACTTTGTAAGAGATTGCTAGAACAAGAAGAACAAAGTGCAAGTATTGTGCAAAAGGTGTCTAGAGACCATGAAGAGACGAGATGTTCAAAGAAAAAGGATAGCATAAACCTAATCGAT
Source organism: Cryptomeria japonica (assembly GCF_030272615.1). NCBI lineage: Eukaryota > Viridiplantae > Streptophyta > Pinopsida > Cupressales > Cupressaceae > Cryptomeria > Cryptomeria japonica. The sequence continues at coordinate 373,676,604 of NC_081406.1, read as the reverse complement.
GTTAACAAGCAAAATGAAGTAATAGCCATTACTCATGCCCAAGCAAAGAAGGCTATGTAATTGAACCTACATATAGAGAAAGAAAGGGTTCGTGAGGCAAGGGTTGAAGTGAAGAATGCTATGGATCATAGTTGAACTACTCGCGACTTTGCTTGACTCGCCAAGCCCCTGAGAAAAAAACTCGGCGAAAACTCAGGAAAAACTCGACAACGTAAAAACACTCTTAATTTTAATAAAAAAATGCATTTTTTTGCAAAATGTAATGAGAAGATGCATCCAATGAGTCGATAAATGATAACACAAAAGAAACAAGCTGATTCTAGATATATTTAAATGCAAAGTGTCTACAAAATCACATCCTCATGAGAAATGCTGATGGCTGGAAGCAAAATAGTAAATAGTTTTTGTAAAACCAAAAGTAAATACAACTTCCTCTTCCCAGCTCTAGCTAAAACTAGTTTCAAACTTTCATCATATTTGAAATTTCATCATTCATACTCATAGTTTCAAACTTTCAACTCTAAAATGTATAATACCAGGATTTCTTCAATGCTAATTATGTTGTTATATGGAGCCTAATCAGACTCGGAGGTTAAATTTTCCCTACTTCCATCAGCGCAATTTCCCCCTATATTTTTTGACGGGGGTTTGGGGGCATCGCCCCCAAGTTGGGGTCAAGGGGCATCACCGAAGGATCCTGAAATTTGACTAAGTCTGGAAAATTGAAGAATCCTCCAAAAACTAGATTTTGCATTATAACTCCTGGAGGTCTGAAACCACTCTCAAACATCCTGACAGTATATATGGAATATAACACTTATATTTAAATGTTATATTCCATATAGGAATCCTGACGGACAGACCAAAAAACTCGGCGATTACTTGAGGGCATATTGGGCTCTCGGCGTGGCCCTTCCAAGTGAGTTTCCCCCTTCTCAGCCCAAAACCATATCGAAAAACAAAAAATGCATGTATTTTTTGCCTTTTTCGGCTGTTATGCTAACACGGGCGAGTTTTTCTTTAAAACTCGCCGAGTTTTTGGCAAAAACTCGGCGAGTTTTCCTAGCGAGTAGAAGTCATTACTACTCGCCAGGTCCAAAAACTCGTCGAGTTTTTGTCACTCGCTGAGTTTTCGGCGAGTGTGTCATCTATGCGTATGGATAGTGAAGGCAATTACTCAAATGTAAATGCAAGTAGGGTAACAAATCAATCACAATCCAAGAAAAATATTGCAAGGCAAGAACTTCAAACTAACGTACTAGTTAAAGTATTGGATTTATTACAAAATATTCCTAAACTTTGAAATGTTGTTGTATCAGAGGAGAATGAGATTGTGCATGTTATGACCCAATTGGAAATTGGTGAGAATGAAGATACAATAACCAAACCTTTGCTATAGAGTAACCAAACCTTTGCTATAGATTAACCAAATGATTGATCCAATGTTACTGACTATTTAAAAAGACCTTGACTAGACTAAAAAGGTCAAAGTATCTTATTCTAAAAAGACTATTTACACAACTTGACTACACTAAAAGGTCAAACTATTTCATGTGACTAGGCTACATATTAGGACGGATTCCTCAATCCCCATACACAACACAATGGCTATGGAACCAAAAATTTATGAATTTTCAAAAACTTTATGTGATTTTCATATAATTTCCAAACTTTAGAAAATGAAAAAGGAAATTTAATGTGCACCTTTTAAATTTTCTATTTATTTTTATTCCTCCAACTTTTGAATGGTGATAGATGGCCTTTGCAGCTTCACAGTTGTTGATGATGATGCTTTTCGTTTTTGTCATTACACATTTAATTATAGGAGTTTTCTCCACTCCATTCTAGATACATTATCTCAAACGGGACTTCCAGCTAATTAATTGTGGTTGCTTCATAGAGTTGGGTATGGTTTTAAGATAAGCTGGGCTTAACCAACACATTTGAAGTTTTGATGGCTTAGGTGTGTGTTGTGGGGCCCTCTTTTTGTTCGTCGTTTTGTTTTTCCCATTCTTTATTGTTTTCTCAAGACTGTGATAAATTGTTAACACTCACATGATTGCTCATTTAAATAAATTAAAAATGCAACGATTTCCATGTCTTTTACATTAAATCTTATTATATATCATATCACATATATATATATAACACTCTGGGATTTCTGGCCTCATCATAACACATATGTCACCACTTATAATATAAAGGGCACATGGGCTGGCTTAGATCTTGAGTACTTTCAAACATCTCAAGTATGTTGTCTCATTCTATTGAGGATCTCTACCATTAAACTATGTCCATTTGGTGACCAATCTATCTTTGTTTTCGGTGTGGCTCATTTTTCAATAGCAAACATTATGACATATATCATCCATCACACTTTAGATCTAAAACTTGTCAAAGAAATAAAATAAACTTTCTTGATAATCTAAATGCACAGTATCATTTTGTAGATTATTGTAATCAATTTCAATCCGAAAAAGCTTTTGATTGGTAAGATATTTCTACGAATTGTGCATATAGTTTTGATATGCAGATCATGATACTTTCATTTCAGTAGTATGCCATTGAGAATAAGTATTGTATAGCCTCTATATTTATACGTTTCTGAACTGTATTTCTATGCAAAGCATCTCTAACTTTAATTTCACACTCTAGGTGGCAGTTGTCATTTATATTGCAATGCATTTGAGAAAATATGAATGAAATAATGTTCCTCCTGCTATTGGCAATTAATGTTATTTTTTTCATAACAAACCATTTACTTTTCATTTACTACGGGGTGAATTTGAAAATTGTATTTAAACATATTATTAATATTAGGAGGACTAATATTGAAAATAGTCTGAAAATAAATTAAAGATTCTTTTCTCGGTTCCATAAACTTTTTAGTCTCATAGATATTACTAAAATCTTTCTTTCATTCATTCCTGCTATATATTGATAATAATCACAATACAAAAATCTTTCTTTCATTCATTCCTGCTATATATTGATAATAATCACAATACAAGATAATATAATAGAAGTTTCATTCTTTGATGTTAAAACCCACTTTTCAGATTCACCATTCATACCAATAGCTTGCCCTATCATGCACACACTCAATTTATGAAATGACTTATCCTGTACATTGAAGATTCTTAGTTTCATGCATAAAGTGAACAAGGAAATATCAACATATTTTTCTTGATTCTTTCTGCACAGATATTTTTGCAGTCAGATGTAAAAGAGGTAGCATTGAGAATGAAAAACCAGTTTCTACAATACGGCAGAGGGAAGGTTATAATGAGCGCTGAGCATGATGAATGTGATAAGGAGATTTGGCTTGGCAACAACCCATTTAGCATATTCTCTGATTGGGAGCAACATGTCATTGCTAGTGGGCGACCTATGTATAGAGTTATGCTTTCAAAATGCATAGATATTGAGACAAGTGATTAGAATATTATTTCAATAATTGTTATTAGTATTAATGCATTCATCATGTTTTTAAAATAAATTAATTAGAACCAAGAATAAAAATAGGTATATATATAGAGAGAGCGCTTTATCTATTAGTTTATTGATAATAGTACTCTACTGCTTTAGTCTTATTATTATGATGTAAGCTTTTTATTATTCATATAATTTGTTTTTGACACTTTCATAGTATTACTCTAAACAATATTATTTTACAATAATGTCACTATTACATTATATTGTTGCATAATTTTAATGATCAACTAATTACATCATTAGATTTTTATCCTTTTTCTTTTGGTTACCAATAGTGATAAGTGGAGCCATTTGATTTTTAATAACAATTTAAAAATACAAAAAATTATAAATGTCAGACAGAGAGAAAAGTTAAACACCTGATTTTAATTAATTCATTTATATAATGAGATGTCTATATTTTCTTATATAACATTATATAAAAAATATTAAAAAAATTATTAAAAATATTAATTTTATTAAAACCATTGTACATGGAGCTTTAGTTTTAATTTGATACCTCCTTTCTTTGCAAAACCAAGCCACAACATAGATATGGTTCTTGTTACATGCAAAAATCATTATTGTTGCAATGTTATTTAACTAAGTAACATGGTACAGATTTTATTGACATGAATGGGACAAATGCATCTCTTGTTGGAAAAGGTAAAGTCCCTAAGAAATAAGTGCAACATTACATATGTCTATATTATTAGATTTATGAACAAGTAGTATTTTCCATAATGAGTCAAATTATATGATGTTTTGTCAAGATTCAATTGTGTAATTTTTGTGTTTACATTGTACTAGATTATATTCAAGAGATGAATTTTTGTAAACCCTTGTTTATGAAATATGTGTTAATAAATTTGCACAAAAAATACATAATTAAATCTTGATAAAACATCACATAATAAATGCATGATTTTTTAAAATAACCTCACAAAACAAACCTAATTTAATGTGTTTTATTTGAAGTTGGTGACACATAATTGAAGGCTATTCAATATATGTTCATTATTTTTTCAAATGAAAAATCTTATAAGTATTTTTTTTATGAATTCTATTCTATTTGCTAATAACAAAATTATTTGTTAATCAATATTGTTAAAAACCACTTCAAGGTACGTTTATAGGAAAAATAGATAAAAAGGGCACAGTTGCAATAATCAATATTAATGATAAAAAGGGCACAGTTGCAATATAAATTGTACAACTATAAGAAAAAATGTTCATGAATAAGCTACAGTAATTTATAAATAAAACTGAAAAAAATAATATGAAAGTATCTGTAAAATAAAAAATTTAATTAAATAAAAACTAGTAAAAAAGGTTAAAAAAATGGGTTTATAACATTTTGTCTTTGTATATTAATAAAATTGTGTATATCTATCCATTGTTTTATGAGAAATATTAGAAGATTAGTTTAAGTCACAATATATTAATGTTTGAGCTTGTATATATTAAGTTAGTATGCAACATTAATCAAAGGCAAATTATCTTTTCATTTATGCATTTGCATGCCAAATGAGTTCTTGACAATCACTTCTAATGAAATATATGTCAATGATGATTGATTCTAAACTAAATAATTGAATCTTAGTAAATTGTCAATAAAACTCATGGTTATGGTTGTAAAATGCAATTATGATATTTTCATGATGTCTATTTTTTTTAATTCTTTATTTTGAGAAAATACTCCACAATTCATATAATTCTTTATGTTTGTTTATCTTTAAGACAAAATATCATACTAATACATTTTTGTTGAATTGCATTATAAATATATAGTTAATCACTGGGAGCTCTTATGGCATGATGCAATGTGGAGGAAAAAAGGGTCAACCATATTGAGGGTGAACAATTAGACATGAGGGTGCTCTTATGCATTTTCCAACATGGTATGCTTACTTCATAATCAAATTTATATGTTAGAATAAGCCTTATCAATGATGTATTAGGCAAAGTCATTGCTTGAGACCAAACCACCTAATCTTCCACTCTATCATATTAATAATTGCTAGCTCCCACTTAAGATGAGGCAAGCCCTAACAATCCATAATTTAAAGGGAGAGAGCAACAATTTGACATCGAAAACAGAGATTGTCATACCCCACATCATTAATTTGGCATCTTAGTGATCTATACATATCCCCTCCTTCACCTCTCAACGTTATATGCAAGATAGTGCATTTGTAGACCTTAGGAAGTAGGAAGAGGGTCGTCTATGTCAAAATTAATCAGTTTTTTAATCATCCCCTTCTTAATTTATTAGTACAACACATGATGCTCAACATAGAAACTTGTTCAGTAGAGATTCTAGTGATCCCTGCCTCTGCTGATCGCGTGTTCAATGCAGACACTTGTTGAATGTGTACGTTTCAGACGCTCATGTATATGGTTGGTCTGTTCCTGCAAATTCTGGGCGTGTTGTTGTGGTTTCTAGTCTTGGTACAGTTGGAGTGGTTTATGCTCAATCTCTGGTGGACGTGGAGGCTCCTAGTTCTTCTTCTTCTCGCCTCCCCCATAGATGTAAAGTTCAACCCTACTCCTCACATTCCTCCCTCCCCACCCCTCTCTATTGATTTAATCATTTTTGGCGTTCTCTTTGGGACCTACACAAATGGGATTTGGAGACTTGGAAGCCTCTCACATGGGAGGTGTATCCTTGTGCTAGGAGCTTCTTTATCGCATGTCCTCAATCTTAGGAGAATATGGAGATGATTTGAATGGTAGGTTGTGGATATGGATAACATTTTCTTTCAAATCACGCTTTCTTTCTTTCAATTTTATGATAAAATCTTTTTATATCATGTTAGTTTGAGTTAGATTGAGTTAGATTGTCTAAGTTTTCTATGATAAAATTTTCAATATCATTTAGTTTGAGTTAGATTGTCTAAGGGTTTTTTTGGGGGGATTACTCTTGTTTTGATGATAATGTTATTGATTAGTTTTTGAAGGTGGATTCTACTATGTCTAATATCTTTTGTCTGTATCTTGGTGATTGTTGACATTTCTAAGACTCTTCATAGGGAGGTTATTTTGATGGTTATGGATAGGCAATGGATTCAATTGATCAATTGAGGGTCTAAACAATGCTTATCTATTGGACATCTTGTTTATTAGTGTCCATGCTCTCAATACAAGACTATGGGTCTGCTACTTGGTAGAGGAATTCACTCCTTGATCATTCAACAATGGATACTTCTACTATCCCTGCCCCTCTTATGGATGAAGCTTTTTTATCCTACTTCCTTGGTGATGGTTCATGATTATCCTATGCAGACTTCACTTGGGGTTGATGCATCCTTGGTCACTTTGTTGTTCCATGCTATGGATTCTCCTTTGAAAACTTTGATGGCCTCTTATGCTCTAAATTATATTGACTTGGTTTTAAAAAAATGGAGGATTTATACCCCTACGCAGTCTATGGATATAGCAGTAGCATACAACTTATTTGGGTACACTTTCCTCCTCCGCAACATGAGGTTGTCATTGAGGTGATAGTAGATAGCTCCCTACTCTTTCATTGATCAAAGGAAGTTGAAATGGTGCGTCTTGGACTATTATACAAAGAAAGAAGAGATCTCTTCCTAAATATGTTTTAGAATCCCATCCTTAATTTAAGAAAGATGTGAATTGCAAGAAAAACAAATGGAATTTTGTAGGATGGTCGATGTAGAAGGTTTCAGATTCTTTCAAAACCTAGTTTTAATGTTTGATGTTTAGTGGTTGTTTAATAGTTATTTTACTAGTAGTTTGATGTTAATGGGTTTTAAGAACCCATCCAAACCTATTTACCCTTAATAAAAAAAAGACATATGGAGTGGCATAAGTTCAAATATATAATAATGTTATGAATACAATGGAGCCTTCATGATATTAGATTGGGAGACTAATGTATTTCCAACAACAAAACATTTTCATTGCAAATCAAGGTCCAAGCCTTAACATAGATACTAACATCCTCAGCCAAGAAGAAAAAAATGTAAGATATGACCTATGGTAGTAAACAACTATTGTTGGTATCCCCATGAGATCAATCCAAGAACAAATGAAAGCCACACGTCCAAATCCATGCTCTTGTAAGGTTAGAAATGGCCTACTTTACAATCTATCTTATATTTTTGCATTGGTCATACCCATATACATGTTTGAGGACTTAACTTACCAATTTCTTGGCCTAAACTTGTCATTGATATGTTTTAAACTACCCCTAGACCTATTTACATTCCTAATCATCCCTACAAATCTTGGGTTGCGTTCAATATCGAGACATAATATATTTGAGGTTCAAAGGACAAAATGCATCCAACACTAAAGTCCACTACGATTGGTTCCAACTTTTAGATTCCAAAATCACTTATCCATTAGCACCTTAATTTCCTCTCAAATGGTCATTTTGAATTGGCCTAAACATAAAGGCCCCTTTGTCATTTTGAATAATTAAGCAACATCCTCCCACACTAAGGAGGGAATTTAAGATCCCTCATTTTTAATATTCCTTAGTGATATATACCCCCTTCTCTTGCCATTCAATCCCAATCTTGTTATTTTACTCTCTCTCTCTCTCTCTCTCTCTCTCTCTCTCTCTCTCTCTCTCTCTCTCTCTCTCTCTCTCTCACACACACACACACACACACACACACACACACACATATAGCCAAATCCTTCCTTGAAAACCCTCGTGGCTCTAAATCTTCTCAATCCCTTCTCAAGAATAAAAGCGGTGTTTCTCATCTCCTCCTTATCAATCATTGCATAAGGATATGCCACCCTATGGTAGATGACCTCCTAGGGTTTATTGGTAGCTATAGCATCTTGCACACACCACAAATAGTCTAAGAAGCTAGTGATACAAAGCGACATCATCAATTAGTGAAATGAATGCTTCATTTCAACCTTAATTCCAAAATGAAAGAGAGTCAATGCAAGTATGATTACACTCATATATAATTGTAAAAAGAGTAAGAGAACAATTGGATTGTATAAGACTTATCTCAATCAAATTGTATGACCTCAATCTTGAGAAAGTAGTTATGGAAAATCTATCTCAAAGAGAAAATTTCACCTTGTTGATAATGGACAAACTCCTTGCAATGATTAGATCAACCTTAAAGAATCAATATCAACATTTCAGCATCTTATCGTAAAATATAGACCCTTCGATTAATTTGTCACATGAAAATTCCAACTTAAAGAAGAAATGAATCAATTTAGGCATATCAAGCCTAAGGAGCATGTTGGAAGTCATAGATAGATTTCTCAGTTTGCAACCCAATGAAGAACTATGAATGAACCCTTATAGTTACTTCATATTTCTCTTTCTGAAAATCCTCATGAAGAAAAACACTCTTTATATCTATTTTATGTACATTCCAATAATGAGTAGCAATAATGACAACTATCAACCAAATCATTGCAATACGGATAAAGATCTCTATATAATTAATTCAAGAACATGGTAGAAACACTTTTCCACGAGTTATGGTTTGAATTTATCAAGCATTCCATTCAGAACATATATGGTTTGATGGATCCACTTGCATATTACTAGTTTCCCTCCTTTAGAAAGTGGGGCTAAATCATGTGTGATTCCCCATCAAGGAATTACACTTTTCTTCCATTGTTCAATACCACTTAGCAATACCAAATGCATTATGATATAAATATGGATTTGAGGTGTGTTATCCCTGTTTTCAGATTCAATGAAAACATGGGATAACCCTTACAAATTTTGTCCAATTTATAGCCGATGTGCTCTAAGCACGTTGATCGAGGTAAATTTCCCTTTTCCTCATCCATAATTTGGCTCTTGAGAGATCGTCTCGATTTGAGTCTCAATTTGTCAATTCTAAAAGATTGATAAATAGTCATTTTAGGAGTTAGCTTTTATTTTCTTTGTGCATTGTCACAATTAAACTTTGATTTTTCATGTCTATAGAATATGTGTATTTCAATATTACAAATCCAAAATGCACAAATTTATCAAAAAGCATGTACACTCCACAAGTGTAGTGTGGAGTTACAAATTTGAACTGCATGCTTTACTAAAGTCCTATCACATGTGTAGTTCAGAGTTACAACTCGGAACTACATCGAAATCCTTCCCTTTTAGTGTAGTTTGGAGTTACGACTTCGAACTACACAAAGCCCATATTTTCACCAAGTGCAATTCGGAGTTGTAACTCCAAACTAGACCCAAAGCATCACATTCACAAGTGTAGTTTGGTATTATAACCCCAAACTACACCTAGCTTGTCATTTCACTTATAAACAAAGGTGTAGTTTGGAGCTATAATTCCGAACTACACCATCTCAAATATAAACCCGATTTGCATTAAGTGTAAATCGGTATTATAGGTCCGATTTATGCCTTTGTATTTTCTAAGTGTAATGTGGGTTTTTTAATCCAATTTGTGTGAATTTGGAGCATGACCATATGATCTTCCTCAAGCAAGTTATTCTAATTGAAGAAATGTTTCTCATGGGCTTCATTTCAGTACATGGTGGTGATCTTTCCTCTAACTTTGGAAGATTTCTCCAAATAATGTTGCAGTTCCTGCTCACGACGGATGATAGAGTCATCTCCTAGTAGGAAGACCATGAAGTTTGAATATTTTTTGAAACAAGATCAAAATGGAAACGAAGTGTCTGATGACACTTAGTTAATTTTATGCCTTTAAGTTGTAGTTGCATTTTTGTAGTTTGCAATCGATATCTTAGATGTCTTTTTATATATACATTTTTACACATAGGATTGCACAAATCTTAAGTCAAATAGAACTCTTCTTTTGACTTAGTCATAGTTAGTTGAACATTTTCCTAATTTTTCCGATAGCCCCTCTCCTATATATATGAGGGTGCTCATAGTAAATAATAATCTTTATGCATAGCAACAAAACTCTTCTAGTTTGTGTAGCAACTTGAAACTTTGAGCTTATTTTGCAAATCAATTTCAAGTTAATAAAAGGAGCAATTACGCATCCAATCTTTGAGTTGGAGAATTTTCTTATGAGATTACAATGTTCTTATGTCATTGTGATTACATAACTTGGGTTTAACTTGAAGTATCGTGTTGTGGCTATTGAATTTAAAGTGAATTTAAATATGATTTTTATAGTCTTTGAGTTGCAATATTGGGTTTGAATATGGTAATCAGCAATTTAGTTGAAGAGAATTTGAAGTCTTTGAGCTACGAACTATCTTTTCTTTATAAGTTTAAAGCTTCAATATATATGTGAGTCTTTGTACTACTATATATTGTAACTTTGTCATTTAGTCTGTAAAAAGGGTTGTAAACGTCTTTGAGCTTGTGCAAACTCTTTAATCGTATTTTGGATTGGTGCTACTTGGGGCTATCCTTTTGTTTAATCTCGTGGTATCGATTATTATTGTTTACTATCATTTTTAGTTGTGAAGTCTTGAAAGAAGAACTTATTTTGAAACAAGAGAATAAGGGGGACATCATTCCTGAAATAACAAGAACTAATGATGGTAACATCCAAGTCATTCATTTAGTTTTATTTCCTAATCAAGAGTTATTTGGTAGCAACAAATAAAAAGGCAGCCTCCCCTCTGTGAGGAGAGATTTAATCTCACACACTGTGACTGAAACTACAATTTTGTAACCCTTTCCAATTTACAAAATTTTCACCCAATAGTTTTTGGCAACTCTACTGGGGATACAAATATGCAACTAGGCGCCTCACGCTTTTGTTTGAAGTACACCAGTCTCTTATTGTTGGTAATTATTTTTGTTACTGATTTACATCTCAAGCTTCTTCTTTGGAAAAATGACATGTAAAATGTCTGCTCAAGGCCCTTGGGGAAATGCTTTTGGTCCTTTGAATTTGACATCACCTCTCCACCAACTTCCTTAAGGCTCATAGAAGAATATTTCAAAGTTTTATGTAGGTAGAAAGCAGCATCCAGACAAACATATAACTCATTTGATATTGTATGTGGTGTTGTTGGAGTGGAACATGAAGATGTTTTATTAATATTATTTGTTGAAACATTACAAGGTGTTGTTGATTGGTTCTATCATCTAGCTCCTCAAACCATCACCAATTGGCAAACACTCATAACGAAGTTTGAAGAGAAGTTCAATCCTACTGAAGATGCTCATGCATTTCTAGCACAACTCACACAAATGAAAAAGGAACCACAAGAACCCATGTGGGAGTTTGTGGCTAAATTCAACAAGTTGTCTAACATAATTCCAATGATGGCTTAGCCCACCACTGAAAATTTGAAGTGCTTCTTCATCAACGCTCAGTTGCGTGAGGTGAGTTTCTTGTTGAGACCTTGTAGCTGCACAAACTCTGATAGTTGTAATTGAGGATGACTTGATCCGTGCTGGTAAGATAAGGAAAGATCCTAACAACTCAAGGGTGAGTTCATCTTTGGATTTTTCTTCTTCTTCAAGTCGTCTAATTCTTTGGTGCAAAGATTAGCTAGTGAAGTGTTAGCTCATAAGAAGCAAGTATCCCAATGGTCTTTCTCTACTCCTTATAAGGACATTCCTCATGGGACTTACCCAAACAATGATCCCAATTATGCAGCCAAGAATCAAAATAAGTGCCACCCCCTCCAAAGAGGCTTGCACTTGAAGCACCAACAACAAATGCAACAATAAGGAACTCTGAATTTGAACAAAGTGATCTTGCTAATCTCTTCTAGGAGAAGGAAGTAGACATAGCTGGTGACTCTCATATTTGATCAATGCATTATGCAGAAGTTGTTGAACAAGAAGAGGTTATGCAGGATACCATGGGGAATAAACAAGAGGTTGAAGGCAACTTCTCTAAGGTGTTGGTAGATGAGGACTATCATATCATGAGAGATGAAAAGATGGATATGCATGAAGGTACCAATCAAGTTGAACAAGATGAAAATAATGCATCTATATTTCAAGGTCATGAACTTGGACATATTACACGTGAGAAAACTAGCAAGGAATTTGATGAAGATCTTTTCACAAACATGGTAGAAGAGTTTTCTTCAAGTCTCGATGAAATTTCAATATCTCTTGAATCTGAAGTTTGTGAATAGCATAATCAAGTAAGAAATGCAACCATCTTTTCATTTGAAAACTTTAAGGTAACTCATTCTAATTAGTATGAGGTTGTGGTTGAAGAAGCAGCTAATAAAGGTGGAACTAGCAAGAAGAGTTCTATTGTAATACCTATTCCCTAATCAGACTCTTTTTGACCTAGTTGACCGTGGTTGACTTTTCAATGGCTTATGTGGATGGTTAATACATTATGATTGTGATGTTTTTATCCAGGTATTATGCTTGGAGTGTGTTTTGGTGAATATGATTATGCATTATTGCTTATTGAGGAGCAGATGTTGATTAGGAACTATTCCTTATGAATGCTTAGATGTTAATTATGCTTGTGCATTGTATTTCATAGATGATGAAATGTAATTTTATTTATGTGTTATTGACCATGGACTAACACATTTACTTTATGTATGAGTTGCACTATGTATTTGTCTTCATGTTTGTGTGGAGTTTGTATGGGGTGCGAGGAGATGATCTTCCGTCACTCACTTCTATGAGACACAGAAAGTCACGATTATCCTTCACCGGTGTGGTTATCATGTTTGTATTTATATATATGTGTGTGTGTGTGTGGTTCGGTGATGTAGGAATTGCAGGTACAAGGTACCGACTCCACCTGGATCCACAGGTCTGAGCGTACCTAATTAACTCGATGGAAGTGGAGGAGATGGTTTTAAGGCCCTAAATGTTATCCCTAGTCTTGCTCGATTATGAGCGTTGTCAATCATTTGTCAACTCTATCGGATAGCCAAGTAGGCCACCATTCCGACTTTGGTATGTGGGTCATGTCTCTGCTTTGTTTAGTTGAGTTTGTGTGCTATGCGTTTTGTGATTTTAATTATTCTCTTCTTATGTTATTTAATGAGAAATTAATTATTAATACCTTATGGTTATTAATAATTAATGTGCATTGTGTTTATTAAATTAAATTAAGAATAAATTATTAAGAGCACTTTTGTGGTTAAATAGATAATCAATTATTCTTAATTGTTTAGTTAAATTGATTGTTGATTTATTGGTGGAATTTATATTATGTCTTGAGTATTTGATTTAAAAAAGAAAGAAAGAAACTCAATTTTTACTTTTAGTAATTAAAATATCTAATGGCTTTTGTGTTTTTTTTTGTTTTTTTTTAAATTTAAATATGTCATGTAAATGTTTTTAATAAAAATAGATTTTCAATTTTCATAAATAAATGGTTTTTGCCCTAGTAGATATTTTTTGGGTGAAGATTCATTTATATTTTGGAAAATTTTCTAAAAGAGGGGTTCCTTTTTCATTTTGGAAATTTTTTTCGCTCTCTGGTGGAATGGGGGTTTTTGCTAGAAGCTCTGGTATTTTGGGAGGATTGGGTGCTCTCCTCCAATTTTTCTTCCAGGAAAGCAATGGAAGGTTGGATTGTTAAACTTTTCTTTTATTCAATTTGTTTAAATATCTGAGAATGTGTGATTGTTATTATTTCTTCTTTCATTTTCCTTTCTATTTGAAAGAAATAATTGTTTGAGAAATTCTTTTAATTGTTGGGTATTTGGGGTTATTAATTTAAATTTAATGAAATTATGATCAGTTCATTCCTTTTCGAGTTGAGAAATTGGGTTAAGGGGGTTTCCAGATTCTCCAAATTTGGAAGCAAAGAGATTGGTTGTGAAATAGATGAATTGAAGATTTATTTAGAATTTCTTATCTGAATCATTGTTTCGGATAATTGAATGCATATTATTGAATGTATTAACATTCAATTTGTTTACCAAAATTATTTACCCTGTTCTGAGTAGTGACTTTTATCCTTTTATTTTTTTTATAGGTTTGGGCTTAATGTTTATATGCAAACCCTATTTTGCCTTCGTGATGGATTTTTAGTGTCTTCTGGGTCAATCTCAGACCCTGATTGTGTCTCTGGCCGAATCTGGGCACACCTGTCAGTCGTAAATTACCTAAAATTTTATTTTTACTTTCTAACCCCTATGCGCTAATGTTTGGGGCATATGCTCTAATCTACAACCCTAATGCACCAATATGCTTTTCGTATAAGCTAAATTGTTTCTAGCTTCTGGGTTTTGTTGGTTTTGAAGGATTTTAACTCCAAAGGCTATGTCTTGTTACTTTTGATTATTTTGGGCAGCATGTTATTCATTTTAGATATCTATGAATCCATTTTGGCTCCGACAAGTGGGTATATGTTGATTAGTGAAACTTTGTTTCTTAAAATGATTATTAGTTTTAAACAGAAAAATAAATATATATGTGAAATTTGAAATTAAGAAAGTATGAATTAAATGTTAATATTGATTGGATATTACCATAATAAACTTTGGGAAATGAAGTTCTTATTAGTAATTGTGGGTTAAATTTGGTCAATATGGCTTTTGTTGGAAAAGATCTATATTTGGATTAAATAATGACTTTATTTCAAGTATGTCTTGTTTTCGTTTTTGATTAATTGAAAATTATATTGCAAATATGAAACTTGTTTTTAGTCATTTATTGGATTGGAAACTTAATGGTTTAATTTTATTTAAAGGGGATATTTTCTTGTGTGCGTGGGTGTGTATTCTTAATCAAGTCATTGTGCAAGTCAATTTGGGTATATGTTGACTTAGACCCTTTTCATGCGTTTTTCCATTTTGTAAATTTTCTTATCTAGGAGGAATTGATTAATTGAAAGAATTACAAATAGAATTTAATAGTTTTTAATTATATTCTTGAATTGTCTTTATTATTCCTTAAAATGGATATATGTTTAGTGTGCAAGTGAATCATTTTTGGATATTTACTCTGTTGGAGGATTTTGGGTGTTTAATTTGAAAAGAGTAATTCTTGTGTTTATGTTGGTATGTTGTTGAACACAAGATGATCGTGCAAGTTAAGTGGTTAAGTGTTGATTGTGGGTGTACATGCTTTATTCTGGTTGTGGTCTTGTCTTGTGAATAGACCAGTTGTCTGTTTCACACCTCTAGTTGGTTTAACCTTGGTAGAAGGTTTGTAAAACCAAGTTGTTTCTTCAGTTTTGTTTTGAACTCCCTGTGTTGGTTGGCTTTTGTGTTTTGCCTTGGAGATCTTTGGAGGTTGTGTAGTGTCATAAGGAAGAGTGGCTTCTAAGTAGGGTCGGGGCCCAAAGTGGCTGCCAGGATAACCCTTTGGAAGTTGAGTAATAAGTGATAACTCAATTAATAAACTAGGGCTGGGTTTTAAAATATTAATCAAGATTAATTGTACCTCGCTCATGGTTGAGTGCTAGTACAAACTCGGGATGTAGTGGGAAGGTCTGGAATGGAAAACCAACTACCTTGTCTTCACAAAAGGTTTGTTGGGTCTGCATGAGTCATGGATGGGGGCCGGGGGTTTGGAAGAGGCTACCAGGATAACCTAGGATGGGGGTTGGGGCCTATGGAGGCCTGCCAGGATAACCCATACCATCTATGCAATGACACTCTTCCCTTATGTTCACTAGTATGTAGTCTTGTGTTGGCTTTACTTGGAGCATTCTTATGGGAGTCATATCGGTATTCTTATGCCTTATGTGAGTACCCGAGGTACATGTTAGACCATGTGATGCTTTATTGTGGTTTTCTTGAGGGCCTTATTACTATCTCCTAGCACGAAGGGGTGATTCCTTTTTGGGCCACATGGTTGGGTGGTAGTGCCACTTTCCATCGAGTATTTTGTTCGTGCTTTCTTGCGAGGGATTAGCTTCGCAGGTGCTCCAAATGTATCTCTTGGATTTACACCACTCCTTGTACTAGTTGGATCCTCTTTGTTCTTCTTGGATCATATTTTTATCTCTTGGACCTTATGTGGTTAGTTGTATTATTTGTTTATAGGTATTACCTTCATGGCAATTGTAATTTGATGTAATCATTATGTATTTTTATGAGACTTGGTGTTTTAAGTGCAATTGTAATATTATGTTATCCTTGCAATGTAAAAACAATGTATTATGATGAGATTTAGATGATAGGATTTATATCTTTAATTAAATCATTGTTGTAATGTAATTGAATATTTTATCATGAATAAAGCATAGAAATGTTAGTGTTATCTCATGCAAAGTATGAAAAAATCATTGTTTAGTGTAATTAAGTTTGTAATGGATAAATATATATATCTTAAGTGGATTAATTGACCTTAAGTAAGGATTAGTTAATTAAGTTGAAGCAAGGGGAAAGATATGAATGGAAGGCAAATGGTTAGTTTGAACACAAATATGCATTAAACATTCAAACAAACTTAGTAAAACACCATTATACCTTTGCAAACTTCCACTTGTTCCTCAGATTGAGCTTGATGAAGTGAAGGCGCCCATTTGATGCTCCACTTGATTTTCTCTTTGCTTGTTGTGGATGTGGATTTCTCTCAAGTGCTCAACAAGATTGATGGATTAATGATTTGGATTTGGATGATGGATAGAAGGATTTGATAGATGATTATGAGGAAATATGATAGGAGGATAAATTGGTAGCATAAGGATAGAAGAATGGGCCTCCCTTGAGAAGGACAGTTGGTCCAATTTATAGATTGGAGGAGGCCAATGGAGGGCCAGGATTAATTTTCTTACAAAAGGATAAGATTGATTCAAGATAGCGGACATGGACTAAGGATGCATTGAAAAAATAAAAAGTAATATAAAATTCCTTGGGAAAAAGGTGCGGAAAGAGATTTGAATTTCAAAGTGAGGATGCATGGGGAGATTCAAAGAAATTTGAATTTCTTTGAGAGGTTTGAAAGATTGATGTGACATGAGTGGGGGAATTTAAAATTGAAGAATAATGATAAGTGGGATTATGAGAGATTCTAGAAGAATTAATTAGGTTAATGATGGATTAGGAAAAGGTGATTTGTAGGAATCACATGACTAGGTTAATAAATTAAAATTAATTAACTGAGTGGGTTTAGAAGAAATAATTATAGGAGGGAATTTAGAAGAATAGGGAAATAATTAATTTATTTGATAAATTAATTATTGGACAATAATGACAGGATTAATTAAATGAGATTTAATTAACATTGAGAAGAATAAGGATAACACAATTAAATCAATTAATTTTGTTGACAAGCTTAAATTAATTAAATATTAGTTTAATTAATTTTAGGTGTCTACATTTTGCCCCTCTTTGATATAGCGTCATGAAGTGATGTTATATTAAAGAAGAATAAAACATAGTGGAAGAAAAGGATGAGGACTAGTAGCATGATGCCCCAGTCATAAGATGAGGAAAAATGATGAGGAGGAAGGATGGCAAGGAAGGAGTTGTATGGATAAGGACTAGTAGCATGACGCCCCAGTCATAAGATGAGGAAAAATGATGATGAGGAAGGAAACATGATGCCCCAGTCATAAGTTGAGGAAAAATGATGATGAGGAAGGATGAAGAGGAAGGAGTTGTATGCCCTCTCGAGAGGACAGGCGGGTTCAAAGAACATGGGTGTGCTCTCGAATGGATGAGAAGACAAGGTGATAAAAGAATGAGAGTGATGAAGAGGGGAGGAGAAATGGATGGATTGGAGTCTTGTGAATGAAATGAGACAAAGAAATGATAAATTGATAGGATTTATTATTGGGCAAATATAAATAGCAAACCTAGGTTTGATATTGCCATGGATAGTCTACACCACTGATTATAAGAACCAGGATGATATGAAGATCTGAGGCGTGGACTGATGCTCAGACAAACAAGAATCTCTTACACACAATCATGCAAGTGTTGATAAAAACTAATGCAAGGTTTTCAGTTCGTACAAGAGAAACCTTCAACCACACCATACCATGAAAACTATGCCCCATTATACACTAGCCAAGACATACCAAGATAAAGGATGATCAAGGCAGCCATGAGAAAATATAGACCTAGGATAGAAGATGAAAATCAAAGTGAAAAGCTCAAGCATACAAACAACATGCACATGACCAACTGACATCTCTTGCCAAAAGTAGGACATGGATTTGGATAAAATTCTAGACTAGGGAAGGATGAATCTTGATGGGCAGGTGATGGATTTGGATACAGGTTGATGATAGGAAAAATACAAGTTGGATGTGCAAGGTCTACAGATGAGAGGATTGTTGCTTGGATTTGATTATCACAATATGGATGGGTGCTTGGATTAGGCACAAGTCGGTGTAATCTCAGGTAGATGGGAAAAGCTCAGTTTGATGGATTGGATAGGATGGAACAAGGATAAATGATTAGATAGGATGAAAAAAAAGGGGGATGGATGATAGAGTAGGATTGGATTGGGGATGGGATTAATGATTGAATTGGAAGAGATGGATAATATGATTGGATGATATAGGATTGGATTAAAATTATAATTGGGTAGGATGGGGTGGATTGGTGGATATAGGGTAGATGGACTGGAACCAATGACAAGGGAGAACCAAGGATTGGTAAAAGGGTGGATGAATGGGGAGATTTCTTAAGTAGATGGATGGGGATAAGATAAGGAGGACTAAAGGGATGAAGAATAAGTGGAAGGGGGGATTCAAGAACTATGTTGCAAAGGACAAAAATGCCCCACTAAGGGTAGTGGAATGAAGGATAGGAAAGATGGTGGATAATAATGTATGAGGTGGAAGGATAATGTGTAATCGATATGGATGGATAGAGGTTTTAAGGCTTGTACTTTCCAAAGCATGCATGCATATACGTTATTTTTCCTCTAACATGATCAAGACCAGGGATAAGAATGGAGGATTCATTTTGATAGGATGTGGGATAGGAGATGGAGGATATGGATAGGATAGTCAAGATCAAAGATAGGAAAGGAGGATGAACTTAGATAGGATGCAGATAGAAGATAAGGAATGTGGATGGTAGGATTGCATGGATGAAGCTTGCCCCCAAGTGTAGAGTGCAAGAGGATGAGGGGATTACACATGTTTCTTGTTTGCCAATTTTTCATCATGGCACTTACCCAAGGCACCACAACAAGTGGTTTCTGCCATTGGATGGAATAATTTTTCTTTACTTTTTCTAATTTTTTATATATATATATATTTTTCTTGATTTTTGAATTTTTTTTGAATTTTTGGAATAGTTTGGATGGATAAGGATGAGGAAGAGTGGATATGGAAGATAGTGGATGTGTGAAGGATGAAGGGAGGACTCAAGAATCTAGCTCCATGGATGGTATCCCTTAGTATTTCTTTGAACTGGAGGTATGCTCATAGATCATGGTAAAAATAATTGGGGAGATGAAATGGATAGGGGATAGAAGATATGGATTTTGAAGATGGAGGAGTGTTAGATGGAGGATTGGAGGACTTATGAATGGATGGAGCTTTTGGATTAGCAAGTTTGGATGCCAATTTTGATTGTTCTGCTTCTAGAAGTATCTTAGGAATCCACATAGTTTTTAATTTTTTATTTTGGGGCCTTTTGCGACCTTTTGGATTGTCCTTTCTTTGGAATCATATTTTTCTTTTGAGCGTGTCATTTTGAGGGGACATGTTGATCCTTTTATTTTTGTGGATTTTGAGCTTTATGCTTTTTATATTGGGCATCCAAATTGCTTCCAATAGCAATGGGATGGGTGCATGAGGATGAGTGGTTGATGGATTTTGATGGATGGGATGGTGGAGGGAGAATGTTGGAAGACATTCAATGATGTGTACCTTTGTTGATCTTGCTTAGGGATTATTTGAGATGATGGAGTAGTGTATGGAGGGATATAAGGACCAGAAATGGATGGAAGGAATGGAGGATTTAACTTTGGAACATAGGGTCTCAAAATGGATGTGGAAGATGAGGAACGGTGGGGTTTTGATTTATATGAAGGACCTTTGGATTTAGGAGGAATAGGAGATGTGCCAACATCTTGAGTGTTAGCTTGAGGACCTTTATTATTTTGGAAACAAGATGCAAGTCCATTTCGAGGGGGATGGGTTGTTGAAGGAGGATTAGGATCTTTAGATGGATTGGGATCATGACATGGAGATGAAGGGATACTTTGACCTTGACTAGGGAGGGTATCATGAGATGGAGTGGAAGGGGTGATTAGATCATGAGATGGAAGAGGATCATGTGATGGTGGGAGATGATTGGATGTAGGGATCATATTATCATGAGAGGAAGTGGAAGGAATGATATCATTAGATGGAGTGGAGGGTGATGCATCATGAGATGGAGAGGATTTTATGCTAGCATGCTTTGGAACAAGCTTTTGGCATGCTTGGAGGTGTGCGGATTGTGTGATGGAGGAGGATACGGAAGCTTCAATGTGAGTAGATGGAGGAATGGGGTTATCATGAAGTGCAGGGGATTGGGATTTGTTTTGAGGTGGAGGCGATGGAGGTGGATGGATGACTTGAGGAGATTTGGCAACTTTTTTTTGAGGTGGCCCGATTTTGTCTCCTTTGCTAGCTTGTCTTGGATAAGATTATGGATGATCGACTTGGAGGATGTGGATAATACGGATTTTGGAGGATTAGGATTAGATGGAGTATTGGGATTAGATGAAGGATAAGGATTGGACGCAGGATTGGGATTAGATGGAGGATAAGGATTGGATGGAGGATTGGGATAATGGATTGGGGAATTAGGATCAAGGCTTGGAGGAATATGGAGTAAAGGATTTGGATGGGGAGTAGGGGTGATGAAGGTTTTTTACAAAGGTGGGGTTTGGGATGTGGATGGGAGATTAGATGGAGGTATACATGTTGGATAAGAGGGGTATCCAGATGAGGAATAGTATGAAGATATAGATGAGGAATAAGATGGATTTCCCTTTGTCAAAGGTAGAGGAAGAATAAGAGATATGATATAGATTGGGATTGGATATAGTGTGTTGAGATGAAATGGATGGGGATATGATAGATGGGTGGGAGGTTATGGGATTGACTTGGTAGACAGGTTGAGGTGATTCGTGAACTTCCATGAGCATCTTGTCATACCAAGCTTTGAAATTTTGGGTAGCCATGTTGAGAATGAGGGACTAGATTGAAATTTGATGAATATGTTTTGAAGGAAAAAGATGATGTTAAATGGAGATGAGGATTAGGACTTGGCTTTGAATGATGATGGCTTGGAGAGGATTGATTGGATTTGATTTGATTGGATTGGATTGAGGATAAGATTTATTTGGATTAGGATGACACCTTAGCCCTTAGATTAGGACTTAGATGGGAATTGATGATGTGGACCACAAGCAAGGTGACAACCAAGCTAGGGTAAAACTTAGACCTTATGAAGATTGATCAAATCTCCCTCTACTAAGGATAGACTTATGACCCTAAGAAAAGAGGAGATAAAAGGATAGTGGTTTGATCGACCACAAAATGATTGAGTAAATATGCTTGGGGGAGATGATTTCCTAAGCACATAATCCAAGATGATTGATTTGATTTAAAATAAAGGTCTAAATAAAACTCTCACAAGGTATTGACCTTGGATTAGGGTTGATGATTGATTGGGGAATGATTGGATTAAAGGATTGGATGATTGATTGATGGGAGATTGGATTACCGAATTAGAAAGATGGATTGATTGATTGATTGGAGTTTTGGAGATTTGATTGGATCAGAAGGAGAATGATTATGGAAGAATGCATACATAATAGGAAGAAGAAAGGGGAAGGCTATCCAAAGTCGGATGAATGATTTGAACAAAAAATGTTGGTTGAGGAAGGATGATTGTGTCGATGGATGACAGTAGATTAGGGATTGGATAATTGCTTGGATAGACAATAATGGATTAGGGATTTGATGATGACAAGATGGAATTTGGAAAGAGGAAGGATTGATTTGTTCGAGGAAGGATGGGCTTGGCAAGAGATATCAAGAAGTGAATACACATTGGCCACACAATGTGCTATCCTAGGAAGTTGGATGAGGAGGAAAACCTTTGCTTGTTGATTCAAGTACACACCCAATATGTTGATTCAGGTACACACCCAATAGCTAATCAGAATACAGTTGCTGGGTCTCACGCAATGGATTCTCAACGTTGTATTAGTTGACTCCAAATGCTAATGGGGGCACGATATGGCAAGTCTCTTGGGGGATTTGTTATCTCCCTTGCACAAAGATTATCCACCTTTCGGAGGTGAACCAGGTAGTTTCTATTCCTAGGGTTCTTAGTAAGGATTTTTCGTTCGAAGACTACCCTATGTAGTCGCGCAAGTGCAATTGAGGCCCGTAGCCCTACAAAGTACCAAGCACAATGGTAGTCATGCAAGTGTGATTTAGACCTCAAGGGGACCTACAAAGTGCCCGATATTAGTATAAACTCAAATAGTTGGAGGTCCGTCCTCTTAGATTTTCATCTCAAAAGGCCTATTTATTATAGTGAGTCGGAATGCTTGTGTTTTAGCCGTACTCACTTGGGTCGTTCCCCTCTCACCAAATCGGTAGGGCAGGCCCGCTAAGGGTAAAGAGCGTCCAGGCGAACAAGAAAAGTTTCAAGTGTCTGGATTTTTGATTGTCTATATAGACAAGAGCATACTCTCCTACCTTTATGCTTTCCTCAAACACATAAAGCAAATTGTTTTTTTACCCAATGATATTTAAGTGCCTAAGAAAATGATTAAAAAGACACAATGTTTGTTTGTATCTTCGTAGGCAACCTGCAAAACAATGGATTAGTAGTCTCAAAATATGTCTTGGACCGCTCGGATAGGACCTGCAAAACTCAAAAATCTGGTTAATAGACAAAATTCTGCAGAAACAACACTCGCGTTGTTCTGCAGACACCAGCATTGAAGTGCCTGTGCAGGCACTGAAATGCTTGTGTACGCACTACAGGGGGTCAGAAAAGCCAAAAGCAACAAATACAGATAAGTGTAATTTTTTTAGAAAAACAAGGATGTAATAACCCACCATACTTAACCCAACAAATTTGACCATTCTTTTTTTTTTTGGTTAATTTAATCATTGTGTTTGATTCAATCGCATACTCTGGGCATCCATCCATTAAGATTAGGCATTCATCCATCCGGGATGAGCATCTAACCATACGGGTTAGGCATCTGTCCATACGGGACATAAGATTTCATCTATCCAATATGGGATAGGCATCTACCCATATGGGGTAGGCATCTATCCAATCGGGATAGGAGGTGCTCTGGCCAGAGACTTAGACTCATCGGGACCATTAGGGTCCTGAGCCACTCACTAAGTACTACACTCTTCTAACAGAAGTGCACCGAGGTTGCCGTCCTTAGGAGTAATTAAATAACATAATTCAAGCTTGAATTCCGCCTTGGAATTTGGCTTAAAACCTCGGGAAGTCAAGCGATTCCATACGGGATTCCTTCCGAGTATGCGTTGAATTACTTTTTCCATTTTATTATGCTTATCTTTCAAATTAGGATTCTACTCAACCCTTCTCTTACCAGGCCTAGACCCCACCCACGAACGCCTAAGTACTAGGGGCAACTTCGTCCCAAGACTGCCTACATACCCGTTTCGGCACGGGATCAAGGCATAAAGTATGTAGTTCTATTTTCTACTCTATGGTTTGATGTAAATTGATTAGTGGGTATGCAACCCTTTCTAGGGTCAATGTCCCAGACAGTTTCTCTGCGGTTGCTACCCACAGTGGTAGCGCTTAAACAAAGGCTCAAGATGGCCTATTGTTTGTGGCCTAAAACAACTACATCCTAACACCTATCATAAGCATCACCCTTGACCAAATTGTCAATAACCAATATCTCTTCAAGATTAAATCAATTTCATAAAAACATTTTACTTAATCAACCCTAAAGGGGGTTTACTATGGTTTAACTCAACGGATGCAAAATCACTTAAGGATTATCTTGTTAGATTATCGATCCAAGAGGGATTACCCGCCCCTTGGATTTTAACTTCCAAGTGTCCCTTATTACTCCCCGATGATTTATAGGGACGATGCCACAAACATCATTGATGTAGCTTTATTAGGTGTTAAGTGCAGTAGTTCAACACGATGGCATTACCTGTAAGCATGACCCAGAGGCACTGTATATACCGAACGCTACTAGGTTTTGGTTTCCATCTTCCTCTATTTAGTTTTCTAACTAAGAGCTATGAAAACATCATACTTGAAAATAATTACTAATTGAACATGTATAATTTAATAATTGAAATAACTACTTGATGAATTACATGGAATAAAAAAACCATAACTAAAATTATTTATTATTCAAACTTGAAATATAACTTGCATAATAATGACAATTAGGAAACTTGCATAATAATAATTAAATGTATAACTTGCATGAAGATGAAGAAAATGTAACTTTGTCATAAATAAATGCAATTAAGTAATTCACATGAAGCAAGGATAGAGTAAGATATATGCAAGGTTGAGGAATGCGTTGGTTTCTATCATGAGAATAATCAATTATAGGGTCACTGGACCCGAAAATAGTAATTAGCTTAGACATTTGGTTGAAATCATATTAATATGAATTAATTGCCAAAAAGCTAAGTGCCCCGATGGATCTTAAATAGATTGAACAACTTTAATTATATAATATACAAATATAAAGTTTTCTTAAGATAAATTAATTATGAATATACTACACATTAATCCCCAATATTTATAAATTTTTCTAAGTTAAATTTAATAACTTAAAATTTATTCGAAGAAAAGAATGTAACAATTCCTAAATGGAAATTTATACATTTATATTTATATATATAAAAAAACTTAAATAAAAATAAATATATATATAAAAAAAAAAGGAAGGCGAATCTTTGTTAAGGGTTAGTGGGGAGTGGGGCCCACGAGTCCCATCACCACTGCGAGTCTGCGAAAGCAGGCTCGCAGTGATGAGGGGACCTCGTGGTCCCCTCCACTACCCTGCGGCCACTGCCGTGATAGTGACCGCAGGGGAAGTGGAGGGTACCACTTCCCCGACAGTTACGTTGACCACCTCCCCTACCCTGCACGCTGCCCGATAACCATTCAATAGATTTCGATGGGCATGATTTTGCATTAAGTTTGCTTGCAATATTAAATATGTTCATTTTCATTTGTAATAAATTATATATATATAAATATATATATATATATATATATAAATATATATATATATAAATATATATATATATATATATATATATATATATATGTATGTGTGATGTATATACATATATACATGTATCTACATGTATATACATATATGTACATATATGTATATATATACATATATGTACATATATGTATATATGTATGTATATATATATATACATATATATTTGGTTACATTCCCATATTAATAAATTGCATAAAAGAAGAGTATATAAATAGATATGTGTATAAGAAAAATACTAATGTAAGAGTGAAAATAATAATTTAATCACAGGGACGAAAATACAACAGAGAAATAGTTTGAAATAAACAAAGAAATAATTTTCTCCAGGGATGCACAGATAACAGGTTTATGCTGAGAAATACAAAACCTTTCAAGAAGATTTAATATTCACACAGAGGGATTTATATTCTATTTTTCAACTAATATTCACAAAGAGAGATTTATTTCTTCATTCACAGAGAGAGAGATTTCTGAGAGGAAAAGAATAATATTTTTCACAGTGAATAATGAGCACAACGAGGTGTTCACGGAGAAGTAAAATTTAATTAAAGGATGAAATTTTACTTTCAGATTTCCATTCGAAGAGCTAGAGAAAAGAATTCAAGAGAGAATAAATATTAAGATTCATATCATTTAATCACACAGGGAAGATTTTTAATCTCAGAAAAAGAATTTTAAATAAGGGGAAATATGATTTTTGGATAGATCTAAAATCTTTGGAAAAGCAAAAGCAAGATCATGTGCATATTTCCTAAATAAAATAAATAATAGAGCTGCATTTTATTCCTAAATAAGAAGAAGAGATTTATTTATTCATTCACACAGAGAGAGATTTATTTATTTCTATATTCAATATCATCTCTAGTTTTCAAGAGAAAACAGAAAAGCAAAAAATCTGATTTTCTACCTTTTAAATAGATTATAAATAAAATATGCAAGAGAAGTCTGCATTTGTATTTAAAAAGAGAAAGAATTATATGACTGCATTTCTTTAAAGAAAACAAAATAGATTTTCTTCCTATCTAGCAATTAAAAAATGATTTCTTTTAGAAAACTATATTCAACTAAAGAATCTAGAAACTATATATTTTTTTTTGATAAATACAAATTCCTCATATGACAAAAGGAGAGAACCTGGTTTACTGAAGCTTTATGTTGAATCCTCTAGCTATCCTTTGATCCTTCCTTGCAACTTGAGAGAGATCCTTCAAACAACAACTTAAAAATCCTGCAACAAAAATGAGACTACCAAAGAAAAACTTGGGAAATTTCCTTCAAAACATAATCAATCCCCTTCTTTGAAACTTGCATATTATTTTATAAGAAAAATCCCTCCCTTCCACTATCTAGAAAATTTAATTAAAAAGGAGATTCTTTTCCAATATTGGACTCATGCAAATTGATTAAACTTAGTGGGGGAGTTACATGCAAAGTGGTGGAGATTCCTCTAGAAGCTTCTTATTCTTCCTACAACATTTGCCATAATTGGGAGTGGAAAATAAATAAATAAATAAAAATAATTATATTCTCCAAGTGTGTGTGTGTGTGTGTGTATTCATTTTATTCTTTTATAACATTTATTCAATCATTTAAATAGCTTAACCACAAATATAATAGAATTGTATTTAAATCAAAAAGTGATAAAGGAGGGTTGTGACAAGGGATTATACCTACGGTCGGTCGCGTTGCTCGGATGACAGTCATGTTGAAGCGTGTGAGCTCACACTAAAACAAAATGGCAGGTTAGCAAAAATTTGAAAATTTCAATTTTAAAAATGATCAAGATGTTACTAGAGAACTCGTGGTATTCGCAGAGCGCTTGCGCTAAAGCAGTGCGTCTAGAAAAATAAAAAGGCTAGATAAGGAAATTAACTATTTTTTATTTATTTTTAGATTATTTGGCCTTTTTATGTGTTTTTAAGATGGTTGATTATAAGACAGAAAACAAAATGAATAGAAATAAGGACAGGAAGGTGAATGGAGAAATGTTGTAGGTGGACGCGTTGTTCTCGCAGCACTCGCGCTGATTGGCAAACCTGCAAAAGGGCGGGTTATACAAATTTAAATTGAAATCGTGCGCGTTGAAGCATGTGCACACGCGCCAAAGACCCTGACGCCCGCGTTGATCTCGTGTTGCTTGTCTTGGAGTGCAGGCACTTGTGCTATTCCGATACATATGACTGAAAACGTGCAAAAACTTGATAAAAAAAGTTAAATTTAGGGACGTGGGTCCCACCGGGCGTGCCAAGATGAAGCAAGGGGAAAGATAGGAATGAAAGGTAAATGGTTAGTTTGAACACGAATATGCATTAAACATTCAAACAAACTTAGTAAAACACCATTATACCTTTGCAAGGTTCCACTTGTTCCTCGGATTGAGCTTGATGAAGTTAAGATGCCCCTTTGATGCTCCACTTGATTTGTTCTTTGCTTGTTGTGGATTGTAGTACCCCTGCCCTAATCAATTTCTAATCTCGGTTTAATCTTGGTCAGTTTATCATAATATAATGATTATAGTCAGATGTTTGATTTAATGCATAGCTGTTGATGTGGTTTTCACACTAGTTGTATGCAAGTTGTTCAGTGTTCCTATTTCATAGTATTAATATCGGGCTAACGCTTTCATTAAGTTTATATATGTATGCATGTATGACTCTTGGTTGTAGGAGATTTCAGGTACAACGTCGCATGAGTGCGAGGTTCGTCTTCACCTGGATTTGCAGGTTTGAGTGTACCTCTTTAATCCTTAGAGTTGGATTAGGTGGTCTTAAGACCCTAGTTGACCATAGTCGTGCTCAAGTGAGCATCGTCAGTCATCATCGGTATTCCCTTTTGGTTGGGTTTGCGAGTCGTCTGTCTGATCAACTTTCTTGGTTTGCGTGCTTGGTGTGTATGGTTAAATTGGCTAATTAGTCCTTAGTAATTAATTTGATTATATATGTGTTTGTGCATTAAAGATTAATGGACTAAATTAATCGGGATTTCGTTATGCGATTATCGTTAATCTGAATTGCTCGATTTAAATTGGGAGCAAGTTCAATTATATGGTTAATTTTAATATTAAATGCATTTTGTATATGCTGTTGAAAAAGAAAGATTTAATTTTAATTGAAATAGAATTAATTTAATCTTTTGGCATTTTTGAAATAGAAAGGTTAAATTTCAGTTGAGTGAGAAAATCAATTTTGAATTGAAAAACAATTTAATTTGTTGATATAGTTGGAAAATAGTCATTTTGTGAATTATTTTAAATAAAAAAATTTATTCCAAAAAAATGAAAATTTTGGTCAACTCTTCCTTATAACCTAAATTTTTGGAAATTTTGGGGGATGGATATTTTTGGAAAAATGTTTGTTGGAAAATATTTTTTGGATGAAATTTGGGGGTTTTGGATGGGGAAGGATTCCTAGAGTTGCAGATTGGGGCTCTTCAGCAGATCTTGCCAGGAATGCGAGATAAGGTAGGATTTGGAACCATCTCTTTGATTTCTGGTTGTATTGTTCTTGTTTTTTTAATAAAAAAACCAAATATTGGATATCAATTGGAAATGGTTGTTCATGAGGAACTCTTGTTTAAATCTCCATTGGGTGTTCTCAAATTCAAATTCTATTTTAGAAATTAGATGTTGTTGGAAAGAATGGTTGAGTATTGAGTTTAAATGCCCATTTTGCCCAAATATGGGTTTTGCTAGAAAATTGTTTTGGGGTTTTTTTTTGTTGTTCCTTAATTTATCTTGGGTGTTTGAAACCCATTTGTGTTTGGAGAGATGAATACCCCATCAAAAAGAAATTTGAGACCAAAATATACTTCTTTTAAACAGGATTTCTTTTATGGTAAATCAAATTTAAAAAAAAAAAAAATTAAATGTGGCTTGGGCTTGGAGGGCGGGGAGCGAAGCTCCACCAGCCTCCTCCCCCCGCGCGGGTCGCAGTTTGCGGTGGCTTCAGGCTCACTGCGGTGGCCGCAGGGGCCGCGGTGGCCGCAAGGCGCCGCGGAACTTGTGTCCCCCGCCAGTGGCGTCGCCCGCGTGGGTTCCCTGCGGCTAGGGTTTGGGTCACCCAATCCTCCGTGTTGGGAGGTGGGCCCGGCCTTTGCCGCCCAATAATAATATATTGTTTTTTGTTAGTATTTAAAAATGTTTTTTTTTATGTATTTTTTTTTATTCAAAAAAAAATATATATAATATTTTAATATTATTTAATGTTTAATATTTTAATTAAGTTTTTGATTATTAATAAATATTGGCATTTAATTAAAAATTCAAGTATGAGTTGTTATTGATTTATTGTATAATGTTTTAAAAAAATACAATAGTTAATATTCAAAACTCATCTTATTTTAATGCATATTTTGGTAATTAAATACTTAATTTGTCACTTTTGTATTAATTATTAATTTGTTATATTTAATTAATTGTGGATTATTAAATATATTCATTAATTAATAGTTAATTTTAGTAATTTTCTTTATATGCTCAAGGAAACAATTTGTTAATCTGGGAATGGATTTTCTTTATTTGGCTTCCCTAAATATGTATATTTCCTTGATTTGTATAGTGTAAATTGGTTCTCGAAAAGACAAATGTGTAGGATTTATTTTGAACCAGTACGTCAATGATGATGTTATTTGAAGATTAAATATCTTAATTAATTGGTTAATGGTTGTTTAAATTATATTCTTGTGAAATTGGTTAAAGATCTCGTTATGGCGTATTTTTGTATGTTCGATGCAATGAACCATAGAGAGTTAGAAAACCAAGAACAACCTGTATCTAAATGAAGTAGATAACTGCAATCTATTATAGATCATGTAGAAAGCTTGATCAACTTTTAATGTTTAGATCAATTCGGAAAAGATTGTATCTGCTGAATATTACCTATGCGAGTTTAATTTCTGTATTCGTTTTTTGCTTAAGTAATGGCAAGTCTTGCTTTGTTGATTGGACCCTGTCGTGTGGATTGACTTGGGGTACCTGTTTCAGTCCTCTGTCCCAAGTTGACTGTTGTATTGTGGTGGTGTCATAGTTGGTCATATCCTTTGTGTGGGTGTCAAATGATGATTCATGGTTGACCATAGTTGGTCAGGTCTCTGGTTAGAGTACCGTCAGTAAGTGTACCACTTTTGAGTCATGTTTGACCAGATGGTTGTTCCCTCCTTCTTGAACTCCATTCGTCTGACCATGTGTATTCCTTGGTTTTTGAGTTCGTCTGAGTATAGTCTAGTGTCGTATGGGAAAGTGGCTTTCGATTGGGGGCCGCACCCAAAGTGGTTGTTGGGTAACCCATCGAAAGTGAGTCTAATAAGTGATAACCTAACAGTAGATTAGAATGTAATCTCTAAGTAAGATAAATGTGCCTCACACATGGGACGAGTGCTAACATAGACGTGACATGTTGTGAGAAGGCCTGAAATGGCAAACCATCATCCTTGTCTTCACGAGAGGATGTGTGGGTCCACATGGGGCTTGGATGGGCTGGAGGCTCGGATTAGGTTTCCAGGGTAACCCAATGTATGGGGCTGGGACCTATGAAGACCTGCCATGGTAACCATACCAGGTTGTGTGATGACACTTGTCCCTACGTTCGCTAGTGTGTTGTCATTTTGTCCTGTTAGGAGCACGTTGTGGGTTGCCCTATTGTTCTTGCCCTTGTGAGTATTGGTTTCATGTTAGACCTTGGGTGGTAATGACTCAGTTTGTGGATGCTCCAATGGACCTTGTTATTAGCTTTGATTATGTTCAGCTGGATCCTTTCCTTTTCAAGGATCGATTATGTATTTATTGACCGATGCGGTCGCTTGTATATTGTTTATGTTTCACCTTGATGACCGAATTGTAATGGTGTAACCTCTTGTATTCTTAACTTTATTATTTATCAGAGGGGTCTTGCAGTTGAGCAGACCTGGAGATGTAGCCCTTTAGGGGTGAACTCCGAGATCATTATGGTGTTATGTGATGTTATTCTCTTATGTTTCCCTTATTCAACTTTATCATGTATGAATAGCTTATGTTAGAATGTATAAGTGGATAAGATGGAATTAACTTTAAATTCTTATATGCAGTCCTTTCTTGAATGTCACATTGATCGAATGCATAAGTGGTTTAGATGAGATTTATCATAGATGCATGTATGCAATCGTCTTTTAAAATGCAATAAATTGGACTATGAAAGAATGTAACTTAGAGTAATGGAATATATTCAGTTGTTGTTAAGGAAATTAAGTATGCTTGAAAAGATCTCATATGTTTATGATGAAATTCTAGTGTGTTAGAATATTAGATGTATGGCTTGTATTTTTATGAAAAGCTTGAATGAAGATTATGAATAGATCTTAATGGATGAATCTTTGCTTGTGATTTATATTTCCATCTTTTGAAAGAAATTATCCTGATTAAGAATTATCTCGTTATTAAGATAATCAGCTTATTGGATTAATTGTGTGAGTTAAGAGAATTGTGAAATTTAAGTAATCTCGTTGGGAAACTCTTTAGGTGTTAGTTGATGTCTTCCACTATGTAATCTGAATCTTTGTTATCTTGTTGTATCTTAATGTGGTGTAACTTTAAAAAAAAATAAAAAATTATTGCACTCTATTCTTGTGTTTTGGCTTATCCCTTCGGGGTTTCCTGGCAGGGCATTACATGGATCTGGATTGCTCTCAAGTTCTCAACAAGATTGATGGATTAAGGATTTGGATTTGGATGATGGATAGAAGGATTTGATAAATTATTATGAGGAAATATGATAGGAGGAGAAATTGGTAGCATAAGGATAGAAGAATGGGAGACTCCCTTGAGAAGGATAGTTGCTCCAATTTATAGATTGGAGGAGGCCAATGGAGGGTCAGGATTAATTTTCTCATGAAAGGCTAAGATTGATTCAAGATAGTGGACATGGATTAAGGATGCATTGGAAAAATAAAAAGGAATATAAAATTCCTTGGAAAAAAGGAGGGAAAAGAGATTTGAATTTCAAAGTGAGGATGCATAGGGGGATTCAAAGAAATTTGAATTTCTTTGAGAGGTTCAAGATTGATGTGACATGAGTGGGGGAATTTAAAGTTGAAGAATAATGATAAGTGGGATTATGAGAGATTCTAGAATAATTAATTAGGTTAATGATAGATTAGGAAAAGGTGATTTGTAGGAATCACATGACTAGGTTAATTAATTAAAATTAATTGACTGACTAGGTTTAGAAGAAATAATTATTGGAGGGACTTTAGAAGAATAGGGAAATAATTAATTTATTTGATAAATTAATTATTGGACAATAGAGATAGGATTAATTAAATTAGATTTGATTAACACTGAGAAGAATAAGGATAACACAATTAAATCAATGTGATTTAATCATGTTGACAAGCTTAAATTAATTAAATATTGATTTAATTAATTTTAGGTCTCTACATAAGTAATTCATGTTGGAAAACCCTTTAGGAGTTTGAGTTAAGTCTTCCGCTTGTGCAATTTTAATGCAATGTTTATCTTAATGCATTTATGTGTTCAGTATGTTTAAAAAATATATTTTACACTCTTTTTGAGTGTTTGTAGTTGTATCCTTTAGGATTTCTTGGCGGGGCATTGCATCTATTTTTGTCTTTTCAAGGGGATGTCCAATAAGACATCTAGCTTGGTTGGAATCCAGTAAGTCATCAGAGGTCATTCTTTCACCTAAGCATGAAAATACAATTTAGAATGGAGCCAAAGATACATTTGCAGTTGAGCAAGACCAATCTAGATTCATTAATCCACTCTTGAACAATAGTATGTATGTTTGTCCTTCATCTTTATGTGGTTGCCTATGATCATGTAACACATTCTACCTTGCTAAGGAAGTGTAGCTACTTTGGAGTACTAGTTAATGGTTTCATTTGAAGAAGTTTCCATTGTTTTGGATTAAGGCAAAAACAAAATTTTGAAAGGGCCCCGAAACCCTTTACAAAATGGTTCTAAGAGGTACAGAATCAGAAAAAAAATATCCAAAACAAAACGGGCTGCAAGGATAAGCATAAAAACAGCAGCCAAAGAGACAACAAAACCTAGTCGGGCACAAAAAGACAACAGAAAGACCAAACCCAGACACAGATAGAACCAGCAATAGAAAACAACCCAATTACATTAGGCTTTTGAGGGTCTCGCCAACCTCAGCCTCTAGGAAATTCATGGTATCAACAACAACCTTCATAGCTTGATGATCCAAATTCTGAAAAGCCGCCTTTTTCTTCATGTTCCCTCGGTTCCTTTTGCAGGGTCCTTCACCACTTTGAGCCACCTCAACATCATCACCAATAATAACAACAGCCTTATCTGGTTGATCCAGACTATTCACCATGATATTCATAACCATTGCAGACATCCATTGTTGGGTAGTCTAGATAGGTTAGTTTCCCTTTCCAATAAGTGAAGCTGCACAAAGTTGAGTCATGTTTTGTTTTAGTCAATTACGTCATCCTTTTTGTCTTCAGTATCTTTTGTTTTTTGGCTTTGTAGCCCAGTGGATGGATAAAGGCACTTAGAGTTATAGAATCTACTCCCTTCAATTATTTTAGAGAACAATTGAAAGAAGTTCCCCAGTTAGAGCTAGTTGTTATCAATGATTTCAAATTCAGTAAAAACATGGGATAACCCCTACAAATTTTGTCAAATTTGTAGCCCATGTACTCTAAGCACGTTGATCGAGGTAAATTTCTATTTTCCTCATTCATGATTTGTCTCTCAAGAGATTTTCTTGATTTGAGTCTCAATTTGACAATTCTAAAAGATTGATAAATTGTCATTTTAGGAGTTGGTTTTTATTTTCTTTGCGCATTGTCAGAGTTAAACCCCAATTTTGCATATGTCTATTGAATATATGTATTTCGATATTGCAAACCCAAAATTCACATATTTATCAAAAATAATGTACACCCCATAGGTGTAGTTCAGAGTTACAACCCTAAATTACGTGATTTATCAAAGTCCTATCACATGTTTCATTCGAAGTTAAAACTCCAAACTACATGAAGCCCATTATTTTCACTAAGTGCAGTTCAAAGTTGTAACTTCGAACTACACCCAAAGCATCACATTCACAAGTGTAGTTCAGTATTATAACCCCAAACTACACCTAGCCTGTCATTTCACTTGTAAACAAAAGTGTAGTTCAAAGTTATAATTCCAAACTACATCTCAAATATAAACTTTATTTGCTTTAAGTGTAAATCAGTATTATAAGTCTGATTTACACCTTTGTATTTTCTAAGTGTAATCAGGGTTTTTGAATCCAATTTGTGTGAATTTAAAGCATGACCATGGATGATCTTCCTCAAGCAAGTTATTCCCAATTGAAGAAATATTTCTCATGGGATTCCTTTCAGTACATGATGGTGATCTTTCCTCTAACTTTGGAAGATTTTCTCCAAATAATGTTGCAAATCCTTGCTCATGATAGATGACAGAGTCGTCTCCCAATAGGAAGACCATGAAGTTTGAATTTTTTTGAAACAAGATCAGAATGAAAAAGAAGTGTCTGACGACACTAAGTTAATTTTATGCCCTTAAGTTGTAGTTTCATATTTGTAATTTACAATTGACATCTTGAATATCTTTTTGTATAAAAAATTTTACTCATAGGATTGTGCAAGTCCTAAGTCAAATAGAACTTTTTTTCGACTTAGTCATAGTTAGTTGAAATTTTTCCTAATTTTTCTCATAGCCCCTCTCATTTATATATGAGGGTGCTCATTGTAAATAATAATCTTTATGCATAGCAACAAAACTCTGCCAGTTTATGTAGCAACTTGAGACTTTGAGCTTATTTTGGAAATCAATTTCAAGTTAATAAAAGGAGCAATTGTGCATTCAGTCTTTGAGTTAAAACATTTTCTTATGTGATTAAAGTGTTCTTACATCATTGTGATTACATAACTTGAGGTATTGTGTTGTGACTATTGAAGTTAAAGTGAGTTTAAATCTGATTTTGATAGTCTTTGAGCTGCAATATTGGGTTTAGATATAGTAATCAGCAATTTAGTTGAAGAGAATTTCAAGTCTTTGAGTTGCATATTATTCTTTATAAGTTTAAAGCTTCTATATACTTGTGAGTCTTTGTACTGCTATATATTGTAACTTTGTCACCTACTCTGTAAAAATGGTTGTATAAGTCTTTGAGCTTGTGCAAACTCTTTAATAATATTTTGCACTAGTGCTACATGGGGATATTCTTTTGTTTAATCTCATGGTATTGGTTATTATTGTTTACTACCATTCGTAGTTGTGAAGTCTTGAAAGAAGAACTTATTCTGAAACAAGAGAATAAGGGGAACATCATTCTTGAAATAAGAAGAATTGATGAAAGTAACATCCAAGTCACTAGTTTAGTTTTATTTCCTAATCAAGAGTTATTTGGTAGCAATAAATAAGAAGGAAGCCTCCCCTATTTGAGGGGAGATTTAATCTCACACACTATGGCTGAAACTACAATTTTGTAACCCTTTTCAGTTTACAAAATTTTCACCCAACAAGGTGGAGGGAATAAAGGCATGCGAATGATCCTAAATTTTGGTTGTGTCTTTAGAGTTTCATGGCATAAAGGATGAAGAAGTTGACTTCTACAAGGAAAAACTTCCTTGAGAGTTTTCTCACTCTATACTAGGATGAACCAACAAGTTTAAATCTATCTAAATCTACTATGCTTATCCTTTTTCAGAAACATAAATTTAAATAAAAAGGTAAAAATAATTAACTAAGATTTTTAAAGGAAACAAATTGGTGAAAGTATTTGTTAATAGAAAACTAATTACAAATTAACAAATATAAGAATGAAAAGTATGAATAATGGGGGACCTAGTGTTGAAATTTGGAGGTCTCTATCTACAACATTTGTGCACCACATGAGCATCGAATTGCTCTATCATTTTTATAAATAAAGTTTGTAAGAACACCCAAATATTATGAAAATCCAACCTTGTTCAACTAACCTAGAAAACGATAAATAAAAAACGCACCATCAAATACTATATAAATAAAATATAGAGTGTTAGAGTTATCTTGTATTAGCAAATAATTATTTATTTAATTATTAGTCTATTATACTCTACGCTTAAGCTAAACTTAGGCATTTAATAATATTGTAGGTATTTAATAATTATTCTAATTATTAAATACTCTTTATCCCTGTAGGGTTTCTTTAGGGTTGCACATCTTTAGGGTTTCATATTCTCCTGTCATAAGGATTGTATTGTAATTTTCTTTTTCATTCCCTCTCTAATTGATAATCTTTTTCTTCAGAGCCTTTTTTGTGTTCTCTCTCCAATTTTCTCTTGTGACAGGTATTTTTCTTGCAGATGCTCTTGGGATCTCAGAAGCTGTACTTTCCCAACTTCTTCATGGTATTAGAGCTTACATCTGCTGTTGCTTGTTCCTGATTTTTTTTCAGAAGATTTTTTTTTGGAGGCAAGGGTTTCTATTTTTTTTTTTTCAGAGTTTTTAGTTTGGATATGGGGAATGTTTTTTGTTTCTGGGCATTTTGAGCTCAAACAAACCTCACCATTGAGCTCAAAACACCCAAAAACCCCCATTTGCATATAGAATTTGTTAAATTTGGACAAGTTTAGTTCTGAATTTTGGCCCTTACAGGCACGTTTTTCAAGACAAAAAATCACAAAAATATTTTTTCGAGCCTTTTAATGGCATGCCCAGGTCGCTTCCCATATCGCCAGTCGTTGGTGATTTATTAACTGTCGTGGCCAGCTCGGCGGTTGGCAGTTCCAACCACCCCGCCACTCAACAGCCCGGTTGACGCTCCGCTCCGCAACCTGGTTGACGCTCTGCCCTACCGCCTCCGTCGTGCGGCCACTGCCATCGCTTCTCCGCTACCTCCACCCAGATTAGCCCACTGCCTCCGATGCCTAGCTATCGCTTCGCTGCCAGTCCGCCCAGGCACCACTGCCTCCGCTGCTCTACCCAAGCACCACCTCCTTGCCACCAGCACAGAGGGGTTTCATTCTTTGGAGGTCTTTGGACAAGCAATTGGTTTTTTGGTCATACCTTGGGAAAACAGAGTCGTATTTTTGAAAATGAATAGGCACCGAAAACATCTTTTCGAGCTCTACTCTGATATGGAGGTGATATTTGCTAATTTTTTTAACTAGTACATGTTTTTTTCTGTCCAGGTCAACACTCTTTTCTGCACTCCGGGAGCCATAACTTGGGCAAACGGACTCCATTTTCGGAAAACGAATCGGCGTCAGAAAGGTCTCGGAGAGCCCTACTTAGATTTGGAGTTATATTTTCTAGAAAAATAATCATGTACATAAGATAGTGTCTGATGCATTTTTTTTGCTCTTGTCTTCTTTTCTGGCTCTCAGATTGTACTGGTTTTTTGTTTTACATATTGTGGGGGGTGTTATTTTTTACTATTTTCTGTATTTTACTTCAGAAAATCAGAACACCTAAACTCAAAAAAAAAAAAACCCTTCTATATCTTTTGTCTCGTCTGAAAGATCACTTAATTAAAAAAATCAAGAGCAGGTCCAAGTTCAAGTAAAGGTACACATGAAAGATTATTCAGTTGAGCTTCTTACATCCCAGAACTATCACCTCTGGAAAGCTCGTATGAATAGGCTTCTCAAATCAAGAGGGTTGTGGTCTTGTTTGGATACGGATCAGTCGTTGTTGCAACGTCCTTTTGAGATTCTTCAACACCATAATAAGATAGAGGAGGCTATGGGTGCCATCTCTTTACATGTTTCAGACAACTTGCTTTTTCACCTTGATGGTTTGCTCACTCCTCGGGCTATGTGGTCCAAATTTGAAACTCTCTTTGGTACTATCAATGAGTTCAAAGCATTACAGATTGAGGTAGAGCTCTCTTCCTTGTTACCTGAGTCTTTTCCTCACATTGAGGACTTTCTGAACAAGGTTAAAACCACGAGATCTATCCTACACAGTTGTGGTAAAAATAAGACAGACATAGAGTGTATCTACCTGATTCTCTCTAAGCTTCAAGGTCCCTATCGGATATTTGCTTCCACATTTTATTCTACTATGGATGCATTGGGTACATGCTTCACCATGACTACTTTTGATGTGTTCTGTGATCGCTTGACTCATGAGAAGGCTCACCTATCTCAGTTGGACACTCTCACAGGATCAAAGCTGAAATCATTGGTTGCTTAGACATCTAAAGAGCACAAGAAGCAGAAACTGAAGCCTAAGAAGGATTCAACTGGCAGTGAGCATCCCTCCAAGCCACCACCTAACTCTGATTACAAACTGAATTCCTATCGCAAATAGGATCCTTCTTCTAAGTTTGGTGAGTCTTCCTCCAAGACTAAGAAGAAATTAGATGAGCTTTGTAGTTTTTGTGGCAAAGAAGGTCATCCAGTTTCTCGATGTTGGAAAAGTGGTGCAGAGCACCTAGCTCAAAGTTGTTTTTTCTTGCATTTTAGAGTTTTTGTGTGATTTCAAGTTATTTTATGTTGTAATAAGGTGGAAGAAATCCTATGATGCTTTTTTAAGCCATAGTTTGGTTGTCCACACTTTTGTTGTGCTCAGGATCCAAAATTGTCATTATCCTGAAATGTTGTTAAAATGTCAATTTTGGGTTTGTACCAGGTGGATGCCTAGAAACTTGATAGAATGTTTGTAAATGGTTTAAATCTATTTTGGGATTCCATTTAGGTGATGTTTCAGGGCTTGAAAGCCTTGGAGTGTGTTTTTGCACTCATAGGTAAATGTTGTCAAAAATTGGTCATGACAACTTTTGCATTTTTAGGCAAAAGTTGTCCATGAAGGAAATGGCATTGGAATTTGGTTGGAACCAACTTAAAATGGTGTATAAAACCTTCTAATCATCTCCAATAATAGGTTAATCAACTTTTGGTTTGCATTCAATTTATTTTGCCAAGGGTTTCCTATGTTTTTTCTCACGTTTGGACTGTTTTTGCTTTGAATTTCTATTTTTGTATGACCTGTATGGTCTATTACAGTGCTCATAATAGAAAAGGAAGTTAGGAATTTTTTTTATCTTTCCAAAAAGTATAATATGAAGGTCTTAAGTGCTTTGGATCAAAAGTTATCACTGTTTTTGTAAAAGTTGCTCACAAACCCTTGAAACTTGGAGTTTTGGTTGTAAAAATGCATTTTACCTAAGCACCCATGAATGGCACAAGTTGCAATATAGTGGATGGCTTGGGTAAGCTCTGTAAATAGTTTTAGAGTAGGCATTTTGTTTTTTTGTAGGCCAAAAGGATGAGAATGGGCGAGATGAATAACACACAAGCTTGTAGCTAGTGTGTGAGGGCAGCAAAGATTGCTCATTTTCGGCACCATGGAGAAGTGACACCCTAGCAAACCATAGTGTTTTGGAAATTTATATGGGTGTACTAAGATAATCCAAGATTTTTTTGGTTGGTTATTTTGAGTGGTGAAGAGTTTGGAGCACATCTTCCAAAACTGCCTGGAAGCCCTAAACCCCTTAAAAATAGCTCTTTTTCAGTTACCCTAGTTGTACAACAAACCCAGATGGGAAACTTTGTGATCTTGTTTAAATTCCAAATGGGTATCTGAATATGTAAAAATATCTAGGGGTTGTTAGGAAATTGTGGGGAAAATACCAAAAAATAGTCCAAGAAGGGCTAGTCAATTAGGCCTAATAGCAATTCCTAATAGCAATCGGTAGAAGCAAGTTGAAAGCCTAGGGTTTGGAAGGAAGATGCAAACCTTGTCAATGCATAAAATGAACTTGAAAATACCTACACAACATAACCTCAACCTTTAAACATGTTGTTAGATTGAAGATCCTTGGTGGAGGTCTTTGGAGCCTAGTAGGAGACCATCTCAAAATCAGAGATTTGGGTCAAAACCAAAAAGAAACCTCAAGAGGCTATACCTAGGAGGCAAGCCAGTATATTTCAGGCCTTGGAGGTCTAAGGAGTGTACCCTAACAAGTTACCTTGGAGGAGCTTGAGTATAAGGGTGAGTAGAGGAGTTGGGGTGAGTAAGGGTGAATTGGAGAGCTAGGCACAAGACCTCTGCATCAGAGTGGTATCAGAGCCATTATTTGAAAGATTTGGTGTATGTCAGATTGTGGAGAATCATAAGAAAGTTCAATGCCTCCAAAGGCAATGACTTCAGAAGCCATCCGACAGATGGTGGCAGAGATGATAGAAGGATTGAAGGATACAGAAGGAAGCCGAGGAACCAGAGAGGCAAAGAAGGAGAAGGGAAAGGTTAAGACAAAATGGGGTGATGAGACTAATGAAGAAGTGGAAGATGGAGAGGAACTAGCAGTAGTAGCTATGCCTCAAGACCAAAAGTTATTCCTAGATGCAGTCAAATCCATTTCTAAGGACAATCTGGATGGATTACCCACATATGGAGGAAACCTCAATGGAGAAGAGTTGGTAGATTGGATAGAAGCTCTCAATAATCATTCTGATTACAAAGAGGTAGCAGAAGAGAAAAGAGTTAATGTGGCCAAATTCAGAATGAGAGGATCATCATTGGTTTGGTGGAATATGATGCAATAAGAAAGGATACAAGAAGGCAAAAAGAAGATAACTTCATGGGAGTGTATGAAGGTTAGACTTAAGGCACAATTCCTTCCAGGAGATTATGAAGTTCAAATTCATAAGAGACTGCAAAATCTAAAATAAAGGGAGCTAGATGTCAATGCTTACATGGAGGAATTCCATAAACTAAGCCTCAGAGCTAAGAAGCATGAGAATGAGGTGGAGAAATTGGCTAGATACATGAATGGATTGAGACAAAATATACAAGATGAAATCAATATCCTTACTCCTGATACCATTCATAAGTGTTTTGAGTTAGCATTAAGGGCAGAAGACAAAATCAAGAGGAGTGAACAAAATCAAAAATTTAGAGGTGGCAGATCCTTTAGAGGAAGGGGCACTTTTAGTAGAGGACAACAAACATCAAGGAATAATGAAAACTCAAGGCAATAAGGTGGTGGAGACTCTTCAAGGGGGCCATTTAGAGGATCCTTTAGAGGAAGAAACAATTCTAGGGGAAGATTTGGAAGCTCAAGAAGAGGAAATTCAATTTTCACCGGTAGATGTTACAACTGTAATCAAGTTGGCCACACAATGGGAAGGTGTCCGGAGAAAGCAACCAGCTCTTCACACTCATACATGGGTGAGAGAAGAAGACAAAGTGTGTCTTCCCCTCTTAGCAAGGTAGGCCTAGTGATAGATGGTGAAAGTCTAATGCTAAGAAGTTCTTTGCTGAAGATTCCTCAAGCTCAAGAGCCACCACAAAGGAAGAGTTTGTTTAGAACAACTTGTAAGTCTCAAGGCAAGATTTGCAAAGTGATTGTAGACTCAGGTTCAACTGAGAATATAGTTTCAACTGAAATGGTGGATAAAATCAAGTTAAAGAGGCTGCCACATCTCACTCCCTACAAGGTGTCATGGCTCAACCGGAGCCAACATGTCTTAGTTGATGAGAAAGCATGGGTAGACTATGAGATTGGTGAGTATAAGGGCAAGATTTATGTGATATATTGCCTATGGATGCTTGCCATTTGTTGTTGGGACGTCCATGGCAATTTGATGTAAAGGCTCAGCATGATGGAGAGAAGAATAGCTATGTCATTATCAATAATGGATAAGAGGTATCAAATGGATCCATTACCTGATCCAAAAGAGGAAAATAAAGTGGGATCAAGTGTGATGATGATGAGTGGGAAAGAGTTTCTTAAGGTGATGAAACAAGAAGGAGATCAAGGGTATGCTATTGTGCTCAAACCTAGTGAAGAAGGTAAGGCAGATCCAATGGAAGAAGTGCTACAAGAGGTGAAGGGTCTACTCAAACAATATACAAAAGTAATAGGAGAAAATATACCTAATTCTTTGCCACCAATGAGGGATGTAAATCACCAAATAGACCTGATTCCAGGGGCAAGTTTTCCTAACAAGGCTGCTTACAAAATGACACCTAGTCAAAATGAAGAAATTGCCAAACAAGTGCAGGAGCTCCTGGACAAAGGATTCATCAAAAAGAGTTTGAGTCCATGTGTTGTAACTACTGTCTTAGCACCCAAGAAAGGGGGGAAATGGAGAATGTGTACAGATTCCAAAGCAATCAATAAGATC
Organism: Cryptomeria japonica; assembly: GCF_030272615.1. NCBI lineage: Eukaryota > Viridiplantae > Streptophyta > Pinopsida > Cupressales > Cupressaceae > Cryptomeria > Cryptomeria japonica. The sequence continues at coordinate 373,633,946 of NC_081406.1, read as the reverse complement.
ACTATAAGGTACCGATTCCCTATGCCAAGGATAAAAGACTTGTTGGAAAATCTTAGGGGTGCAAGCTACTTCACAAAGGTGGAATTAAAATTAGGTTATCATCAGATAAGAATCAGACCAGGGGATGAATGGAAGACAACCTTTAGGACCAATGTTGGCCTCTATGAGTGGTTGGTCATGCCATTTGGCCTTACCAATGCACCTAGCACCTTTCAAAGGCTCATGAATGAAGTCTTGGCTGAGTTCATAGGTAAATTTGTGATTGTATATCTTAATGACATTCTAATCTTTAGCAGGTCCAAAGAAGAAAATCTCAAGGATGTGGAGATGGTCTTGAAGAAGCTAAAAAAGGCACAACTCAAAATCAACCTTGAAAAGTGTTTCTCAAGACTGAACTTGTATATCTTGGTTATATCATTTCACAAGGTTGTCTAAAAATGGATCCTAGTAAGGTTGAGGCAATCCTTAGTTGGCCTACACCTAATAATATCAGTGATGTCAGGAGCTTTCATGGGTTAGCATCCTTTTATAGGAAGTTTGTAAGAAACTTTAGTCATGTGTGTGCTCTTGTGCTCAATACTATCAAAGGGGGAGTCAAGTGTCAGTTTAGGTGGACAGAGGAGCCCCAAAAGGGATTTGAGTTGTTGAAAAAGAAGATAGCTGAGTTACCTACCCTTAGGTTACCTAATTTCAATCAGTTATTTATAGTTGAGTGTGATGCTAGTCAAAGATCAATAGGGGCTGTTTTGAGTCAAGAGGGTCTTCCGATAGCCTTTTTCTCTGAAAAAGTTGAATGAATAAAAACAAAAGTACTTTGTGTATGACTTGGAGTTGTATGCCATGGTGCAAGCCTTGAAGAAGTGGTGTCATTACTTGCTGCCCAAAGAGTTTTTGGTCTATACTGACAACCATGGCCTTAGTTTTCTCAAAGGACAAGAGAAGTTGAATTAGAAGCACCTCAAGTGGGTAGAATACCTACAATCTTATATCTTCACTATCAAGCATAAGAAGGGAACCTCAAATAAAGTTGTTGATTCACTCAATAGGAGAGTCATGACCATACAAGAGGTTAAATTGCATAGTGTGGGGTTGGAGGAGTTGAGAGACCTCTACAAAGAAGACAAAGATTTTGCTGATATATATGCTACATGTTTTGATTTTTCTAACACTTCTTATGTTTCCTACTCAGAGTATATGATATAGGAAGGTTTGTTATTTAAATGACATCTCCTTTGTATACCCCAATGCTCTATGAGACAAAACATCATTCAAGAGAAACATCAAGGGGGTCTAGGAGGTCATTTTGGCAATGATAAAATAATGGAGAAGGTTACTCGGTTCTACTATTGGCCCAAGTTGCAATCAGAAGTAAGGAGATTTATTGAACAATGTGCCATATGTCAGAGAGAAAAAGGATCAACAAGTAATGCAGGTTTATATCAACCCTTAGTCATACCCCAAAGGCCTTGGGAATGTTTGAGCATGGACTTTGTGTTGGTTTTACCAAGAACACCAAGAGGATTTGATAGTGTTTATGTGGTGGTAGATAGGTTCAGCAAAATGGCTCACTTCATCCCTTGTAAGAGTACCAATGATGCCACCTATATTGCTGGTCTTTTCTTCAAAGAAATAGTAAGTTCCAGTTAGCATTGTGAGTGATAGAGATGTTAAGTTTTTGAGTCACTTTTGGAGAACCTTATGGAAGAAGTTGGGTACTAGACTCTCATTTTCATCTGCCTACCATCCACAATTAGATGGTCAGACTGAGGTGGTCAATAGGTCCTTGGGTAATCTCCTAAGGTGTCTCACTAAGCAACATGGTCAAACTTGGGACTTGGTGATCAGCCAAGCAGAGTATGCATACAATGATTCAGTCAACCGAAGCACAGGCAAAAGAACTTTTGAAATTTTTTATGGAATGCATCCTAGAGGTGTCTTAGAACTTAGTGATATTAGCACAATGACCCACAAGAGTGCTCAAGGAGAGAGTTTTACTGAAGGTATCAAGGAAATTCATGACAAAGTACGACAATCCTTGCAACAAAAATCAGAAAATATAAGGAACAAGTTGATCAATCAAGAAGGAACTTGCAATTTAAGGTTGGAGACTTAGTTTTGGCTTTTCTCATAAAAGAAAGACTTCCAAAAGGACAGCCAACCAAGTTGATGATGAAGGAGATTGGGCCACTCAAGATTGTGCATAAGTTTGGCCAAAATGCCTATGAGGTTGAACTACCTCCTTCTTTGGCCATATCTCATATTTTCAATATTTGTGACTTGTATCCCTATAAAGGATAATCTCATACCTCTCATATGGATACCACATTTCAATCTGAAGAGGATTGGGTGAAGGATTTACCAGTTAGTCAATCGGTTTAGTTGGAAAGCATCTTGGATACCAAGGTGATCAAGAAGACAAGAAAGGGAATCTACAAACATTATATTGTGAAATGGGCGGGTCTACCTGATTCAGAGGCTATGTGGATGTTAGAAGCTCACATAATTCATCATGGAGTGCAACTAGCAGACCTGATAACTCAAGGGACTTGAGTTCCTTGCCCCAGGGGAGTATGGTACAAAGCACCTAGCTCAAAGTTGTCTTTTATTGCATTTTAGAGTTTTTGTGTGATTTCAAGTTATTTTATGTTGTAATAAGGTGGAAGAAATCCTCTAATTCTTTTTTAAGCCATAGTTTGGTTGTCCACACTTTTGTTGTGCTCAGGATCCAAAATTGTCATTATCCTGAAATGTTGTCAAAATGTCAATTTTGGGGTTGTACCAGGTGGATGCCTGGAAACTTGCTATAATATTTGTAAATTGTTTAAATCCATTGTGGGATGCCATTTTAGTGATGTTTCGGGCCTTGAAAGCCTTGGAGTGTGTTTTTGCACTCATAGGTAAAAGTTGTCAAAAATTGGTCATGACAACTTTTGCATTTTTAGGCAAAAGTTGTCCATGAAGGAAATGGCATTGGAAGTTGGTTGGAACCAACTTAAAATGGTGTATAAAACCTTCTAATAATATCAAATAACAGGTTAATCAACTTTTGGTTTGCATTCAATTCATTTTGTCAAGGGTTTCTTATGCTTTTTCTCACGTTTGTACTGTTTTTGCTTTGAATTTCTGCTTATGTACAACCTGTATAGTTTGGTATAGTGTTCATAATAGAAAAGGAAGTTAGGAATTTTTTAATCTTTCCAACAAGTATAATATGAAGGTCTGAAGTGCTTTGGATCAAAAGTTATCACTATTTTTGTAAAAGTTGCTCACAAACCCTTGAAACTTGAGGTTTTGGTTGTAAAAATGCATTTTACCTGAGCATCCACAAATGGCACAAGTTTCAATCCAATGGATGGCTTGGGTAGGATCTGTAAATAGTTTTAGAGTAGGCATTTTATCTTTTTTCAAGCCACAAGGAGAAGAATGGGCGAGATGAATAACACACAAGCTTGTAGCTAGTGTGTGAGGGCAGCAGAGATTGCTCATTTTTGGTGCCATGGAGAAGTGACACCCCAACAAACCATAGTGTTTTGGAAATTTCTATGGGTGTACTAAAATAATCCAAGATTTTTTGGGTTGGTTATTTTGACTGGTGAAGAGTTTGGAGCACATCTTCCAAAACTGCCTGGAACCCCTAAACCCCTTTAAAATAGCTCTTTTTCAGTTACCCTAGTTGTACAACAAACCCAGATGGGAAACTTTGTGATCATGTTTAACTTCCAAATGGGTATCTGAATATGTAAAATATCTGGGGGTTGTTAGGAAATTTTGGGGGAAAAGACCAAAAAATAGTCCAAGAAGGGCTAGTCAATTAGGCCTAATAGCGGCCGGTAGAAGCAAGTTGAAAGCCTAGAGTTTGGAAGGAAAGTGCAGACCTTGTCAAAGAATAAAATGAACTTAAACATACCAGAACAAAATAACCACAACCTTTAAACATGTTGTTAGAGTGAAGATCCTTGGTGGAGGTCTTTGGAGCCTAGTTGGAGCTTTGGGAACCTAGTAGGAGACCATCTCAAAATCAGAGATTTGGGTCAAAACCAAAAAGAAACCTCAAGAGGCTATACCTAGGAGGCAAGCCAGTAGACTTTAGGCCTTGGAGGTCTAAGGAGTGTACCCTAACAAGTTACCTTGGAGGAGCTTGAGTAGAAGGGTGAGTAGAGGAGTTGGGGTGAGTAAGGGTGAATTGGAGAGCTAGGCACAAGACCTCTACATCAAAAAGATTAGAGGCTTTGGAGGAAGTCATACAACAACATCATATTTCTACTCCTCAGCCTCCAACTTTCTCTTCTACTAGGAAAGGACATGCTCTTTCTGTACAAGCTATTCCTTCTGCATCCTCTTGGATTTTTGATTCTGGGGCTTCTCACCACATGACACACTCACCACAGCTTGTTACCTCACTTGCTCACAGTAATACTTTATGGATTGCAGTTGGTGACTTCACACAAATTTCAATTTTAGGTTAAAGTTCTATTCCATTGACCGATGGTTGTTTTCAGGATGTTCTTTTGGTTCCTGACATTTCGACGAGCCTCCTCTCTGTTTATCAGATTTGTCATTCTGGCTCTGGTAAAATAGTTGACTTCTCACCACATGATGGGGTTATTAGAGAGCTTCATGATCTTGATTTGGTTGTGGCTACAGGTAGTGTTGATCCAAATTCTTGGTTATGATGGCTTTGAGAGTCCACATGGTTCAAGTGTTTCTCTTGTAGCACACGTAGATTCAGTGAGTAGACTTTGGCATGAGGGTTTTTGCCATGTCAACTACAAATACTTACAAGAGATGAGCACACAGGCACTTGTTATTGGGCTCCCTTAGATATCCTGTACTGATGGTGTATGTCGAGATTGTGCACTTGGAAAGTATCACCGTGATCCTTTTCCTACAGGCACAGTCACCCGTGCTAAGGTACCCTCGGATTTGATCCATAGTGATCTTATGTCATTTTCGACTCCATCTTTTTCAGGGTCCAAGTATGTGCTCACTTTCATTGATGACTTCTCCAAACGTACATGTGTGTACTTTCTTAAGTACAAGTCTTATGTCTTTGATTCATTTTGAGTCTTTAAGACATTTTTAGAGAGTCAGTCTGGTCTCTCTATAAAGAGGATACACACAGATAATGAGAGAGAATATGTGAATCAAGATTTTACAGATTTCTGCACAGAGCATGGTTTACAACATTAGTTATTAGTTCCTCACGGCCCTCAACAAAATGGTGTTGCTGAGAGAAAGAATAGAACACTGCGGGAGATGGTCAATCGTATGCTTCAGTCACGTTCTATGAAGACTGCTTTTTCGACTGAAGCAGTTCATTGTGCCACTTATATTCAGAATTAGATGCCTCATAAGGCATTGCGCCAGTTGACTCCTAAGGAGGCTTGGTCCTATGTCAAGCCTGATGTCTCTTCATTCTGATTTTTTGGTAGTGAGGCTTGGGCATTTATTCCAGATCATCAGAGGAAAGCCATGGAGAGGAAGATCTGACCACTCATTTGTTTTGGCTACTGTGAGGATGTTAAGGCATACAGGTTGTTTGATCCTAATTCCTAAGAGGTCCTATTTAGGTGGGATGTCTAGTTTGATGAGCGCCTTCCTCATATGGATTCTCCATCACCAGCTTCTCCCTCATTGCCTCCTCCTCCCTCTTCATCTTTTGAGGATTCATTCTTCTTTGAGGATGATGCAAATGATGGTCCACCATCACCACCACCACCACCACCTGCCACTCAACCTTTGCCCAAGTGGGCCCATTTTATAGTTGATGTTGTCGGTTCAATGGAAGGTGATTCTTCTGAAACTCATCATACTCGTGCATAAACATCTGGTTCTAGTCTTTTGTGTCATGCCATTTTTGATGATCCTCAAAAAATTTTAGAGGTGAGAGGTCACCCAGAGTAGGATAGCGCCATGGATGAGGAGTATTCTTCTTTGATGAAGAATCATACTTGGGATCTTTGTACTCTTCTGAAAGGAAGAAACTTGGTTTGGTGCAAGTGGGTGTACCATACCAAGTATGTTGCAGATGGTTCTATTAATAAGTATAAGGCTCATCTTGTTGCGAAGGGGTTTTCTCAGGTGGAGGGTATTGATTACTCCAAGACCTTTGCTACTATCGCCAATAGAATTCTATTCGCTTTGTACTTTCTCTAGCAACTTCACGAGGATGGACAGTTTTTCAGATGGATGTCAAGAGTGTTTTCTTGATAGGATTCCTCTTTGGTTTGCAGACTTTAACGCTTATTATATGGTCTCAAATAGGCTCCTTGGGCCTAGTATGAGAAGATGGACTCCTTCTTGCTCTCCACACTCTTTACACGTTGTCATTCTGATCCCACCGTATATATTCAGCGTTAAGGAGATGCTATAGCTATTCTTGTGCTCTATGTTGATGAACTTATTATTACCGGTAGCTCATCCTCCTTGATTCAGGATATTAAGAGAGCCTTGATGGAGTAGTTTGAGATGATAGATCTTGGCCTTCGGCCTACAGGTTATTTAGTCTTCCAATGAGATTTCCATACTTCAATAGAAGTATGCTCTTGATATGCTTCACATATTTGACATGCTTACTTGCAAGCCTGCAGCCACACCATTTCAGTCAGGTGTTGTTTTGTCTACCGCTTGTTCTACACCTTCTGTGGATTCTACCTTATATAGGCAATTGGTTGGCAGTTTGTTGTACCTAACACATACATGTCTGGATCTTTCTTTTGCAGTTGGTCTTGTCTCTCAATTCTCCCATGATCCTCATGAGAGCCATTGGAAAGAAAACAAACATATTTTGAGGTACATTTGGGGCACTACACAGTTTGGCATTCACTATACTTCAGGATCCCCTCACATTGTTGGCTTCACTGACTCAGATTGGGCTGGTGATGCTCAAGATCAGAAGTCTACTTATGGCTTTGTTTTTTGCCTTGGTTCTGGTCCTATCACATGGTCTTCTAAGAAGTAGTCTGCTATTGCATTATCATCTACAAAGGCTAAGTACCGAGTAGTGGTGTTAGCTATTCAGGAGGTTTTATGGCTTCGACAGTTGATGACTGAGTTTGGGTTCCCTCCTGATAATCCCACTATTCTTTGGTGTGGCAATCAGAATGCCATTCACCTTTCCTACAACCCAGTGGAGCACCAGATGTCTAAACACATTGAGCTTCACATGCACTTTATCAGACAGTTGATTCAGGATGGCCTTCTCATCTTGGAGTACATTCCTACAGAGGAGCAGGCTCCTGACATCTTCACTAAACCGTTTGCATCTCTGCGCTACCTTCAGTTGCGCTCTATGCTTGGGGTGAAGAAAGTTGTCCTTGGGGGATCTCATTGAGGCCTTCCTTCCTTCATATTTTTTTTGCATGCTTTTCCCATCTCTTTTTGGAGTAGAGTTTTTTCCCATGTGGTTTTCTCTATTACTCCAGTTCATAGAGATTTGGTTGTGATTGGGTACCTCATCAGGCCTTGTTGCCAAGACCCAAATTTGCCTTCTTCATGTTTTTCTTTCCTGCATTTATTTTTTTCAGCTACTCCCTAAGTTCATCTTAAGGGGGGGTGTTAGAGTTATCTTCTATTAGCTAATAATTATTTATTTAATTATTAGTCTATTATACTCTATGCTTAAGCTAAACTTAGGCATTTAATAATATTGTAGGTATTTAATAATTATTCTAATTATGAAATACTCTTTATCCCTTTAGGGTTTCTTTAGGGTTGTACATCTTTAGGGTTTCATATTCTCTTGTCATAAGGATTGTATTGTAATTTTATTTTTTATTCCCTCTCTGAATGATAATCTTTTTCTTCAGAGCCTTTTTTGTGTTATGTCTCCAATCTTCTCTTGTGATAGGTATTTTGCGTGCAGATGCTCTTGGGATCTTAGAAGTTGTACTTTCTCAACTTATTCATAGAGAAATAACTAAATAACAAGAATTAAATGATTTAAATGAATAATAGAAATGAATGTACAAAACAAGAAAGAACTTGCAAACCTATATGTTGTTGAGTGCTCTCAAAACACCTACAAACACAAAGAAAAAGAAAATGTCCAGAGTTGTTTAGAGATTTGCCTATGTCAAATCCTTGATTTAGTATTTCTACCTCCACACTAATGAAGGTAGAGAAATAGAGAGAAAGAGTGTTTTTAATCTAGGTGTATTGAGAAATAAGAACACTAACTAAACCAAAGAGAAGGGATATGATAATCCCAAGGTGCTCAAGGGCACATGAAAATGTTGTAATAGCAATAGGAAATGAAAACAATATCACTTGTAGAGGCTTGAGGAGACAAGAGAGACAAAGAGATAGAGAAAATGTTATGCAGTGTTGTAGAAGACTTTAGAATGTTGTGATAAGTTGTAGATCACTTTTATTTATAAATGGAATTATAATTTTTTTAGATGTATTTCTATAACTTGATAAATTCTTAATTATAAGAATAATCTTTCAAATATTATTATAAATAATTTTGAATATAATTATATATATAAAGTATATTATAAAGAATTTCTTAAATATATTGGATATCTTAATATAAAGATTAGAATAATATAAATATTATTATAAATAATTATGAATATAGTTAAAGATACAAACTAAGATTAGATAATTTAATATAGAGAATAGAATAATGGTATATAATAAAATATGAATATTAATTAATAAAGTAAAATTCTAATTCAATGCATTATTTGTAAGATACAAATTAAGAAAGGGGTTTTTCTCAGAGTGTGTCGGTAAAGTGTGGTGTTATTGTAACCACCATGGTTCAAACTCCAGTTGGGCTATTGTGATCTCAAGGCTTGTGTCTTCACTGATCCAATGTTCTCACAGGTTTGAGAATTAGCATTGTTTATGGGTATGAGGTCCCTTGTTTGTGACCTCATCGGTTCATAGCTCCAGGTCAAAAGTGTTTCACGTGGAATCAGAAGGCGTGTCGTGCTAGCATCACTAGTCACTTAAAAAAAAATATGAAACACTTAAAAAAAATATACAAACTAAGATAGATTGGATAATTCAATATAGAAAATAGAACAATAGTATTTAATTAATTATATAGATTAATTAATAAAATAAAACTCTAATTCAATGCATTATCTATAAGGAAATGAAATATTTATTGTATACTACAAAATCTCATTATTATCAAACAAAATATATGTATCACAAGAATGATTAATATAAATGTATTTTATAAAAAAGAGTTATTGGTTTAATGTCTTAGTGGATAGGTATTATACAAATAGATATTAATTTATTTTAAAAAGAAAACTAAAAACATTATTTATAGATTTATCAAAATTAAATGTATAAATTCTTCCAAAATATATCAAGAGGTAATTGTGTATAACATATATTATTTATTTAGAAATACATTAATCATTTAAAATGTAAATATCTACCTTGCAAACTATTTAGTTTATGTGGAATTGGATGAAGGTTTAAGTGGAATTGAATGAAGTTTTTTATTTTTTAGGATTAGAGGATTTTAGAAAAAAAGAAAAGGAAGTCATGTACCAAAAATTATATTCATTTTCTTTATTGTTTAGTATTCTTGGGGAGAAAAATTGCTCGAAACCCTTCATGTCCATTTTAGAATTAAAGTTTAAACCTTAGAAATGAAATCAAAGAGAGAGCTAGATTTGGATTAATTGGGAAAGAAGGTTGCTTCTATCTTATTTATTTGGAAATGGATTTGATAAGAAAAACATGTTCATTAGCATGATATTTTACTTGTTTATCAATTTTACATTTCTTTATATGATTATCTTGCTAAGCTATGTCCATATTGCTTAGATGTGTTCTATTTTAAAAAAATCATGTTGATTTTCGTGGACATGATTTAAAATTTTTGACTCTTTCTCTTCATGATATTAGTTATGCATGCCTTAGGTTATATAATCTATTATTGTGTTTTGTGAGTCTTTTTATTCATTACAATCTATTGCATAGCCTGTAGTAAGTGAATATATATCATTGATTTGTGAGATTTTGAAGGTCGAGGTTATCAGTGTCTTTCTTAGTTATAAGATTGATGTCATGAGGAATCATATTTTGTTTAGGAATTCTAGTAAACTCTTATCTTTATATTGACACTATTATAATCAATTCTCAATAATGAAAGGAAAGTAGAGGAGCAGAAACAACCTTCCTAATGGAAACCCCAAAGGAGAGAGAATGCAAATTTCTTTGCGAACCCCTGAGTAACATTACAAATAAAAGAAAAACACATGCAAATAAATTTAAGATTTAACATAAACACATGACATAGAAGGTTTAATGTGGGAAAACCCTTACAGGAAAAAATCCACCATACCAAAGCACAGATCAATTATATTACAATAAAAAACTATTACAAACAATAATTTTGTCAACATAACGAAATCTTTCAAAAAAACTTCACACTACTTTACTTTTACAACACATTGTATTTATAGTGTTTACAATGAAAAAGGAAACAAATTCTCAAAAGTGTTCATGTTCAATGTATCCAACTTATAATTAGAAACTTCCTTTGCACATAACTCTTGCATAAATAATATTTAATACAAATATTATTTATTCCACAAATGCAAGGTGTCCAATAAAATCAATCCTTCTATAGAAATAGAACTTTATATATTTCTCCAAGTCTATCTATGTGGAAGATTTGGTCCCACCAAATTGCCTTCCCAAAATCATGCACAAGAAAGGAAAACAAACTATGCAGCCACTTGTCGCAAGGAGAGAACTTTTGAGAGATTCCTCTCAAAACTTCTCCAAAAACATCCCTCATTGTGACAAATGGAACACCTCTCTCTTTCTCCTCAATATTAATTGCATCTGATTTCCATCAAGCCCCACAATTTGGTTGTGCACTTAGAGAATATTAAATATAAGACTAATTTATTCAAAAATTGAATAGCAACAAGGGTCCATTAAAAATATTTAAATTAAATCTGTCTAGGACTCCTAAGGTTGATTCACCTTAATCCCAACAATCTCCCACTTGACGAAGACCTTACAAGAGTCATCATATCACAGCTTAGGCCCCAAGGCCTATTGAACCAACACACAACTTGAACTTCTCTGTGCTCATTGGCTTTGTCAATGCATCAACAACATTCTCCAAAGTGTCTACCTTTTACAACTTTACCTTTTCATCTTCTACCATATTGATCATGAAAAAAATGAAACTGCACATCAATGTGATTTGTTCTGGCATGGAAATTAGGATTCTTTGCCAAGCAAATGGCACTCTAGCTATCAAAATAGATATTTATCTTCCCCACATCAAAACCTATGTCTGAACATAGTCTCTTAAGCTAAATAGCCTCTTTGCAAGAATGAGTAGCTAACATGTACTCAACTTTAGTTATAGATAAAGCAACCATAGATTTTTGCTTGCTCATCCAATTTACTGCACCACCAAACATCACGAACACATATCCACTAGTGGATATTCTTTTATCAATGTCACCAGCCCAATCAGAGTCAACATACCCATGAATACTCAAGGAATATTGAGGTCCAGTAGGATTACCATGGAAACATAAGGAATACTCAGAAGTACCCCACAAATATCTGAACACTCTCTTCACTGCATCCCAATGCACCCTTCCAGGATTAGTCATACATCGACTAAGAACTCCCACTGCTTGTGCAATGTCTAGCCTCGTACAACCATAACATGCATCAGGCTACCAACAACACTTGCATAAGGAAATTTGGAAAGTCTTCCACATAAATCTTCATCCCCTGTAGAATAAGAACAACTAACTATCTGCAAATTGTCATGTTGAATCTCTCCAGCATAGAGTTCACCTACTTTCTCTGGCTAATCTAGAGCTTTTTGTTAGCTCTATCTCTTGTGATCTCCATTCCTAGAGTATACCTTACTGCACCTAGATCTTTCATCTCAAACTATGCTGACAATTGAGACTTAAAATCTGAAATCATTCTCTTCCCATTTCTAATAAACAACATATCATCCACAAACAGGACAATAATGATAATATGACCATTTTCAGCTTTGTAATAAACACAATGGTCAGATTTAGATCTTAGAAATCCTAGTGACAACACATGGGTGTTGAATTTTTGGTACCACATCCTAGGAGATTTCTTAAGACCATAAAGATATTTCTTCAGCATGCATACTAGATTATCTTTACCTTTCTCCACAAAGTGCTTTGGTTGTGACATTTAAATCTCCTCCTCGAGACCACCATGAAAGATAGTTATCTTCACATCCGTCTGATCGACTTCCAAATCATGGGTTGTTGCGAGAGATAACAATAGTTGAATTTATGTTAGCATAGCTACAGGAGAGAATATCTCCCCATAATCAATTCCCTCCACCTGGGAATATCCCTTTGTGACCAACTATGCCTTTTACTTCTCAACACTACCACCTAGACCCAATTTCTTCTTGAACACCCATTTACAACTAATGATTTTACATCTCTCAATCAATACTAGATCCCATGGCACATTCTTTTTCAATGTAGTCTTCTCTTCATTCATAGTTTCCATCCAAGAATCTGCATCTCCTAGACATCAACTAATCTTTGAACCAATGCGTTGCTCGCACATTAATTCAAAGAGGGGCAATTGTAATACCCTAAAATTGGTCATCTAAACCATGGGCCCCTAATATCGACAACATCACCAAGGTTCTAACCAAAGGCAATTAAATCAATCTTGAGCACATTAATTAATTCTTCAATCATCAAATGTAACATTGCAAGTGAATTACTCAATATTAATTAAATATTTATTTAATTAATTGAATCATTCCAAGAATATCATTTTGATCAATTATCATGTTTAATTTATTAAATATCCTAGCATATTTAATTAATTAATAAATTTTCCATTTAATCATGCAAAAAAGGAATTAATTTATTACAAAAGAGGAATTAATCACAAAGCAAGAGTTAAATTGAAAATAGAATAAAAGAATTAAATTGAGAGAGAAATCAAACTTGAAATATTATTTCTTTTCTAAATTGAGAACTTGAAATCAGAAAAACAACTAATTGAATTATTAATCATTCTCTAAAATTGGAACTCAAAGCTTTTGAGAAAAATAAGTTCAGTTGCATTGAAAAGACTCTTTTCTTGAATAAATCAAATAATTACCTATTTTTATCACAAAATGCATGGAATTAATTAAATATTATTTTTAATGCAACTTGAACTTCTTATCTGAATGCATTTCAATTAAACTATAATTGGAATTTATCTCAAGGTTAACTAAACCTGATTTCTCAATTATTTCAATTAATTCTAAATTGTGTTTTTTCTTGATCTCTCTTGTGAATTTCTATAAATTCAGTCTTCAGCTCTCATTCAAATCACCCCAGAGATACTTGAGAAACACCTTGGAGATTATTATTATGTTGATTTTGCTCTGGAGTCATTGAAGATATTGTGCTTGCTTTTTTGAGATTATTGCATCTTAGTTTAGTTTTTTGCATATTTAGTTTATTCATTGTTGCTTGGATCCATATTGCTTAAATCATTATTGCTTGAATTATTCATCCATCTTGCATCCATATAGTTTAATCTCATACTCATATAGATTAAATCCTTCATTTTGGTGTAGTCTAGTCATTGGTATTGCTTATGAAAATCTAAGAGCAATCTTATACTCGCATCTTTTAGAAGGCAATTAGTCGCTTTGTTATGGTTTATTATTTATTCGTTATTCATTTACTAACCATACATGTAATGACTTAATTGAAGTGTTGTGCCTGCAGCTATCAGACTCTTTTCACTTTTTCACACACACATTTCTAGCACCCACCGTGGGGCAGAAGACGACTTTTTTTTGGCCTCCAAGACTAACTGTTTATTTTTATTTTTTTTCAGATTTTTGACTTTTCGGATTTTCGTCCGTACAGTTTCTGCAAATTGTCGTACGACATTTCCCATACACTCGAATGACAAACTACAGGTGTCATACGATCTAGTATGATTTATCGTACGATCTGGTAAGAATTGTCGTACGATTTTATATTTTCCTGGTTAAAAAACAAATTTCATTCTTCTGATTTTCTGTCCAAATTGATTATACTGACATTGACTCTGCCTGGTTATCTATTTATCTGAGAAATTTTCACAGCCTAATCAGTTTTTTGCAAAACACTTATCAAAGAATATGCTTGTCGCACAAAGACAATATGACTATTGATTCGTCATCTTTGCAGGTTACCTGAGAAGAATCGACCAAACATCGTGTATTCATTAAATTCATTTTTAGGCACCTAACTTTCTATCTGGTTAAAGAAAAAAATTGTATTTTGTGTTTTAAGTAAATTCTGAGAGGTAGGAGAGTATGCTCTTGTTTGTATAGACAATCAAAAATCTAGACCCTTGAGGCATTTTCTTTAAGTTTGATATTTGTACATCTTTAGTGGGCCTACCCTCCTGAGGAGCTAATAACTCTTAAAGCCATTATGGTCGGTGAGAGGGGAACAACCCAAGTGAGAACACCTAAACGCCAAGTACTCCAACCCACTATAAAATAAACGTGATTTGATGAAAATCAAGTCAACGACAGTGCTCGGGAATAGCTCTCCTTTGTACCTTTGAGTATATTAAACCTTGGTTTTCAAGGCTGGGAGACCTCTTAATTGAGATTATACCTCGACATGCCGAATGGACTCCTTACTAGTTCCAATTCAAATTAGAAGCTACCCAGTTCACCTCCGAAAGGGGGGATAATCTTTTTGCAAGAGAGATAGTAACTCTCCCAAGATACTTGTCAGTTTGTGCCCCCATTAGCATTTGGAGTCGGCTAATACGACGTTGAGAATCCATTACGTGAGATTCAACAGTCGTATTCTGATTAGCTATTGGGTGTGTACCTAAGTCTACAAGCAAAGGTTTTCTTCTCTCACCAAATGCCGTAGGGTTTGCATGTTGTGATTGGAGTTATTATTTATATTACGTGTTTTCTGTGTTTTCATCCCTGAAATTGAAACCGAAATACCAAAACTGGAGAAAACAAGAAACAACTCAGTGATCAAAAACTCTATCCAAAACTAGTCTATCATAGTCGAAACTCTGTCCAAAACTAGTCTATCCCAGTCAAAACTCTGTCCAAAACTAGTCTATCCCAGTCGAAACTCTGTCCAAAACTAGTCTATCCCAATCGAAACTCTGTCCAAAACTAGTCTATCCCAGTTGAAACTCTTTCCAAAACTAGTCTATCCTAGTCAAAACTTTGTGTGTGTCACAAACTAGTATACCTTAGCTATCAAAAACATAGTCCACCTCTAAACTGCTCATCGTTAGTCAGCGATCAAAACTTAGTCCATCTCAAATTTGGTCATACTTAGTCATTGAAAACTTATAATTTTTCCTCTGTCCATTAAACAGTCGTACGAGTCTTCTTATTTATCGTCCTGGTTCATATTCTGTGTCGTACGATTTTCTATCAGTCCTAACAGTCTGTCGTTTCATCTTCAATCCTATGTCATATGAATCCTGATTGTGTGTCATCCACTTTAGAGAATTGTCGTATGAGCTTTACTCCTGTGTCATACAATAAAACATTATATGAACAGTCTATCATTCTAGACATACCCATCTGTTGTACAATACTAGGCAGCAACTCATACGAAACACTGTTGTTGTCATCCTGAAACTATTGAATGGTCATCTGGTCTTACAAAACCTGTCATACAAATCTCTGATATTGTCAGTCCAGAATAGTCAAACTTGCCTAAAACAGTCTACAATGAGCATAAAACTGGTTATCATCATCCTGAGCATAAACAAATCAAAACAGTGTACCTCTACCATTTGTGTTGCACGATTTTGTCGATCATCTTTCAGCTAGTTCAATCAACTAATATCAAATCCAAGTCACTTAGATAAACGTATTATACAGGATAGATCTTTCCTAAAACTAGACTGAGTCTTAGTCACTTCTCTCAGATCAACTTAGATAAACATCTTATACAGGATAGATCATTCCTGAAACCAAACTAAATCTTAGTTGCTTCTCTCAAACAATACGTTAACTGAACAACTAGCTCTGAATTTGATCTTGACTTCTGCATCACAAACAACTTTAGGTCACGCCAATCAATAAAATGCCTATTCAAACCTGGAGTTCCCATAAGAAAGATGCCAAAGGAAAAGGGCAACCCTTTTCATATAAAGATAATCCATTTTATGAAGAGGATCCCCTGACTGATAAACATTCATCATCAGAGATACCAGTTTATGATGAACCTTTATCTCCCACTATACCTAGAACAGAACAAAATGACGAAGACAACCTCAGTATTCATGAAACCGATAATGATTCCTCATCAAGTGAAGCTGAAGATTCTGAACCTCCAAAAAAAGATATTCATAAATATCAAAAGGATAAAGATATCTGAAAAATGATGAAGGCTATCATGGCTAGAGAAAAAGAAGACTATTTTCTAGAACCAGCAAAACAAGGCGCCAAACTTCCTACTGGATTTGACATTCAGACTCTCGTCACTAAAAAGAAAGAATCACCTATAATAATGGTCCACAGACAATTACAATCTTTATAGACTAAGATCATAGAACTGAAAAACAAGGATAAATACCCAAAACAATATTCTGTGGAGATAATATGCCCATTTCCATTTGACAAAAACCTATACATGCCTCCATTCCCTTCATGAGTTGAGATTCCAAAATTTAACAAATATGATGGTACCTCAGATCCTCAAGATCATGTCAGAGAATTTTGTGTTGCCTGCATGGAGTTCATGTACGATCAAACGTATCTCATGCGCCTTTTTCCGAGGAGTTTGGGAGGAAAAGCTATTGAATGGTTCTCAAGTCTACCTAAGGGGATAAAAACTTTTGAAGAAATAATCCAATTGTTTTTACAACAATACTCCTACAACATTCGACATCCTGTTACTCTGATTGAACTTTGCAATACCAAATAGAAAATAGAGGAGCCTTTTCTTACTTTTCTCCAACATTGGAGAAAGATGTTCTCTAGGTATTCACGACCTATCCCAGATTCTGAGAAAATGGATATATTCATCAATAATCTGATCCCTGAATTGAAATATAGTATCCAAATGCAAGTACACCCATCATTTAACAAAATGGTAGATAATGCTATTCAAATGGAAGATGTGCTTATAAAGAAAGGAGATATCACACCTTGGAAAGAAACACAACCAGGATCTAGCTCAAAAGAGAAGAACAAGTATTGGAAGTATGGAAAAGACAACAATAAGAACGTTGATAATGACGGAGTAGTAGACATTGTTAAAACCAACTCAAAGCCCATGATATTCAACTTGGGTAGTGGCACACAAGCACTCAAAGCAGCTGAAACCGTAGCAGAAAATCCTCCAAAGAAAGAAAAAGAGTGGTTCAAAGAGAAACCTTGGATTTTGAAACCTAGACGCGAATTCACTCCTCTGGAAGAATCATATGAATCTACTTTCAAAACTCTATTGGCAAACAACCTGATAACGTTACCAGATAATTATAGGCCATATGATCTGGAAGTCAAACCAAAATGGTGGAGAGAAAATGAATACTGCGACTACCATTAGAATAAAGATCATAACACAAACAACTACATGAAGCTCAAGCATGAGATTCAAGATCTCATAGACGTTGGTAAAATTTTTGTTGGGAATCACCTGACAAATGTTTATCATAAAGATTTTAAGAACCCCTTACCTATTTATGAACAAGGTGATTCCTCAAAGACCAAAGGAGGTGCCGAAGTAAATTATACTTATACCAGCAATGACAATGTCATCAACATGATTGAGCCTTCCCAATCTGAATATTGCAATGTGATCATAATCCAAGATAAACTAAATGAATCACGATATGCAAAGGCTATGACCCATTCTCAAAAGAAAGTAACTCTCGAAGGAGCTAGTTCTTCAACTTCTGCTCAAACAACGTCAAACCTACCAACCTTGTCAAACAAACAAAAAGAATAAACATTTGATAAATTTAAAAGGCTAACTTCATCATCATCCTCTAGATATAGTGTTGTTGAACATTTGAAAAAGACAAATGCTCAAATTTTCATCTTTGAATTACTAAAAACCTCTTCTGCTCACAAAGAAATCTTGGACAACGCCTTGCTCACCACTAATGTTCCAAAAGATTTAGATATCGATCAGTTTCAATCTATGGTGGGTCATCTGACTTCACCTCACTATCTGACATTGCACATTGAAGCCATGATCCATAAACACAGAGTCAAACATATTTTGATAGATGGAGGCGTGAGGTTGAATATTTGTACTTATAGTTTGCTTACACAACTAGGATTTTCTGAAAATGTCATTGATCCGATCAAGAAAATAACAATTAAAGCCTATGATGAAGAGGAAAGGACCTTTAAAGGTCTAGTATCATTACCAATCAGGGTGGGACCTATAGAAAGAGATGTCATTTTCCAGGTACATGATCTTCCTCTGTCATACAATATCTTACTGGGCAGGCCATGGATTCATGAAATGAAGGCAGTTCCATCTACATACCATCAATGCTTAAAATTTCCTTAAAACGGAGTTGAGATCAGTATTCCTGCTAATACAAATGTCCCCTATAATGCATTGACAAAAGGTGCCAATACCTTTGTGCCTCATAATAGAGCAGCCTCTACAAATGAAAGTTCAGAAGCCCTGATGAAAGACTTGGAAAAGAAATTGAAAATTACCAATACTAGCATGGATGGATACAAGATAGAACTAGTAATTTCATTAGTCTCTCTTCCTCCATCACTGAAACAGTTGGGCAAACCATCAGAGGCTATGAAAACACAAAATTCAACTCCGAATATCATATATGATGGTCTTTTTTGTACAATCTTCTACTTCCCTGGTAGATGAAATAGAAGAGGATGTTGTTCTAAAATGGATTTTTAAGGAAGATAGTGAAAACAAAGAAGTACAACATTGTGAGATTTCCTCAACACAATATGGTCCAGACTACAAAATGATTCAACACATGGGATATTTAGGTGCTGGTTCCCTGGGAAAACATCAAGAGGGTATTATTGAATTGATTCAGCTGCAAACAAAATCAACAAATGATAAGGCTAGACTGGTGTACAATCCAAAAGAGACATCAGACCAAAAACATGCTTCTAAGTCTAAGTGGCAGAAAAGGATATCGCCATCAACATTACAGAGAATAAACACTCAACAAACTCAAGCAGAGTGTGTAAAAGAAAAAGAGGAATGAGTAATCAAGAAAGAAGAAACACTCAGCACTCAAGCTCCGATGGTGTCAGCTATAACAATACAAGGAGTTGAAGTCCCAGAGGATATAAGAGATGAAGTAGAAAGAATCAGAGAATTGTTTGCACCACTGAAAGTTCTAGTCACATACACTGGTAAGCAAC
The DNA here is from genome assembly GCF_030272615.1 of Cryptomeria japonica. Classification (NCBI taxonomy): domain Eukaryota; kingdom Viridiplantae; phylum Streptophyta; class Pinopsida; order Cupressales; family Cupressaceae; genus Cryptomeria; species Cryptomeria japonica. Next base: position 373,614,577 of record NC_081406.1, on the reverse strand, counting down.
AAGTAGACAAATTAGAGACTGACTCAAACGAGTATGAATGGGGTCCAAACCACCTCTTAGATACATCCAGTACAGAAACTCTAGAAGAGTCTAGCGATATCACAGATGATACTCAAGAGATGATGCGCTTAAAGCTAGAAACAGAGATACAGGAAATCAGACTAAAAAGACAAGCAGACTATGAACAAGGGATGAAGGAAGGAAGAATACCAGAAATTTTTTCATGTATTATATACCCCTCTAAAAAGACAGAACAAATCAGGTATGGGATTACACAAGAAGAATTGGAAGCTACAGAAGCAAAATCGGTCATCAGTCCAAAGGAAGCTGAATGGACTAGAAGACAGGTAGTAACAAAACCATCAAGATCATGTCAACAGGTGTGTCAAGTACAAATGCTAAATGAACCAAATATTGAAGGAACTTGCAGCATTAAAGATGTTGGTGTTGATACCATACATACATTCACTCAACCACTTGAAGAAGACTCAGAAACTTCATCCAATGACTTTGAGGACTCTGACAATAGTCTTGTTTATGACAATATCTACTCAGCATCAAACTCTGATATAAATGGATCTAATCTGTCTACTGATCTTGTTACCGTCGAACCTCGATATGAAGTCCAACCTAGCCTAGAGAACAATGACACAAGTAGGTCTATTGGATTAGGTCAACTAAATATTAACGTGCACTTTAATAATCATGTTCTGACTTTTCTTGGTCTTGAGATATTTACGCAAGGTATTCTTCTGGAACTTGACTTTTTGATCCACAGTTGTGATGACAATACCATCAACTCCCTCGAACCTGTCCACACTCTATCCTTGGTACATCCTGAATTAATTGATTGTAGTCTACAAGACCAACCCATGAATGTACCTACTTTTTCCAATGACTACACACTAGCCTATTACCTAAACGCAATTGAACCCATGTACTCTTCCGCCAGCGAACAAAGTGAAAACATGACTGAAACAAATATCAAGTATCTTAGTCACAAAAATCAGAAAAATAAAAATAAAAGATTTGATGGCGAAAACCACATTGTGGCAGTGTCAGAATCTAAAAACGAGAAAATAAAGGACGTACCTAAGGGTGAAAACCTCTCTGAGGTTCCTGAAGGTGAGATACTTGATATACAGCCAAGTCACTACCAGGAGAGATCTTCTATATTGATTAAGCCAACTCAGCCAGTGAACATTGGGAGTCAAGAGACACCACACATCATTCATGTAGCTCAATCATTGTTAGCAGAAGAATTGAAAGATTTCACTCATCTCTTTTCAGAAAAGAAGATCAATTTTTCATGGACATACTCTGATATGCCAGGTCTCGATCTTGATCTTATCATGCACCATCTTTCTATCACACTAGGATTTAAACCAGTCAAGCAAAAACTCTGTAAGATGCACCCTCATGTGGCACTACTAGTCAAAGCCGAGCTAGAAAAACAGCTAAAAGATGGATTTATTAGAGCTATAGACTATGCAGAATGGATTTCAAACATAGTACCTATGTCAAAGGCAGAAAAATCTATTAGGGTTTGCACAAACTTCAGAGATCTCAACAAAGCTTGTCTGAAGGATGACTTTCCATTGCCAAACATTGATATGATAGTCAATATGACTGTTGGGTATGAGATGTACTCGATAATGGACAGATTCTCTGGTTATAATCATATCAAAATAGCTCCTGAAGATCAAGAAAAGATAGCTTTCACCTATGCATGGGGAACCTTTTGCTGGAATGTCATGTCATTCAGGCTGAAGAATGCAGGAGCAACTTACCAAAGAGCGGTAACTACTATCTTTCATGACATGATGCATAAGAATATGGAAGATTATGTTGATGACACTTTAGTAAATACTATGAAGAGATCTACGCATATTCAAGAGCTAGGCCCTATACTAGATAGAATGGAAAAATTCAAACTCTGACTAAATCCAAAAAAGTGTGCATTCGGAGTGACATCTGGTAAACTACTTGGCTACATCATTTCAAAGAAGGGAATCGAGGTTGATCCTGAGAAGGGCCAAGCTATAATGGAAATTCCACCTCCGAAGAACATCAATCAAATGAGAAGTTTACAAGGATGTCTCCAATCAATCAGACATTTTATTTCTTAGCTGGCAGACAAAGCTCAACCTTTCACGAAAGTATTGAGGAAAGGAGTAATATACAACTAGGATCGAGAATGTGAACAACACCTTTAGCAGACCAAAGAGTGCCTGTCCAATCCACCAATACTAATGCCACCAATTCAGGGAAAACCATTGATCTTATACATATTAGCCATTGATTCATCATTGGGGGCACTTCTGGCACAACAGGATGAAAATAAAAAAGACAGAGCTATATATTACATCAAAAGAACATTGGTGTCTTATGAAATGAACTACACTATAATCGAAAAAGCATGCTTGGCATTAGTATTTGCATCACAAAAATTGAGACACTACATGTTGGCACATTCCATCAAGCTAGTAGCTAATATTGATCCACTCAAGTATCTTCTCAACAAAGTAACACTCACCGGAAGATTGGAAAAATGGGTCATGGTACTTACAGAGTTTGATATTGAATATGTGGAATGCAAAACCATCAAAGGATAGGTAATTGAAGATCAACTCGTTGAAGCTCCACTTGAAGACAATCAACCGCTACATATAGAATTTCCAGATGAATCAATAATGCACCTTACTCAACAATCCTAGAAGATGTTCTTTGATGGATCTTTCACCCAAAATGGTTCCGGTGCTGGAATACTATTTATTACTCCTCAAAAATATTCACTGATGAAGGCTTACAAGATTCTTTTCCCTTGCACAAACAATATTACAGAGTATGAAGCTTTGGTAAATGAGATCAAGCTAGCTATTAAATGGAAGCTTTTGGAGTTATATATCTATGGAGATTCTCAACTAATTATCAATCAAATCAATGATACATATCAGACTCAAGATGAGAAATTGATGCCTTATAAGAGAATGGTTGATGATCTCAAGAAGTATTTTACTTTTGTATTATTCCAATAGATTCTCAAATCAGCAAACAAAGTAGCAGATGCTATGGCCACCTTGGCGTCTATACCTAAGTTACAGGAATCTAATTTTTGCTTTGAACTCCTAGTGGAAGAGTTACATTACCCTGCCTATGATTCTCTTGAGTCCCAGATAGTTTTTCTATTATTGGGCATGACTCGTCTCGATATAACCACATTTACTCTTATCTACGTGACCAAATTATCCCAAAAAATCTTACCCGTAATGAGAAAAGGAACCTAACCCGAAACACTTCATGGTACGTCATCATTGCTAGCGATTTCTTTAGGCGAGGTTTGGACGGTACATTGCTTAGGTGTCTAGAAACTGAAGAGTCTAAACATGCATTATCAGAAGTCCATGAAGGTATTTGTGGATCTCATTCGAATGGTCTTACTTTAGCTCAGAAACTACTAAGGGTTGGCTACTACTGGCCAGACATGGAGAAGGATGCTATAAAGTTTTCTAAAACTTGTGAGAAGTGTCAACTACATGGAAATCTCATACATGCTCCAGCAAAGGATATCATACCCTTCATCAGACATTGGCCTTTTCAGCAATGGGCCTTTGATCTCATTGGTCAGATATATCCTGCATCATCCAAAAGACACAAATTTATCATAACTACCACTGAGTACTTCACTAAGTGGGTAGAAGCGGTTCCGCTCATCAAAGCAACCGGTAAACAAGTAGCTTTGTTCATTCTAAACCATATCATTTGCAGGAATGGGATACCTTCATCCATCATGACTGACAATGGAGGACAATTCAAGAATAAAGATTTGGATGAGCTCTGTGAGAAATTCAAAATTAAACAACACTGGTCATTTGTATATTACCCTCAAGGAAATGGAAAAGCTGAGGCATCTAACAAAAACCTGTTGACTATCTTACATGGAACAATAAACAAATATGGGAAGGATTGGCATCTGCGGCTCAATCCTGCATTATGGGCTTACAAAAAAAGTATCTGAACACCTAATGGGGCTACACCTTTCTCTTTGGTGTCTGGGTCCAAAGCAGTATTACCTATTGAAGTACAAATACCATCTCTAAGAGTTTCTTTGCAAGGTCTTGTTGCTGATGAATACTATAGGATATCTAGATTGCAAGAACTCGAATTGCTGGATGAACATCGGCAAGTGGCGTTTGATCATCTTAGAGTGTATCAAAAGAGAATGTCCAGAGGATATAACAAGAAGGTTCAACAACGAGAATTTCAGGTTGGTGACCTAGTTCTGAGAGAAAATCCTAAAAATCAACAGTTTCGAGACAACAAAGGGAAGTTTGAACCCAACTGGCTGGGTCCCTACATCGTTACTGCATTATTTGTCTATGGTGCCTTTCAACTCTCAACATTGGAAGGAGAACAACTCCGTGAACCGATTAATACCATGCATTTGAAGAAATTCTTCACTTAGCATTCTCTACTCCAGTAACCTGTACAGCTGAAAAAGTCATAAAAAAAATCATAAAAATCATAAAAAGTCCTGAAAAAAAAAGAAAAAAAAAAGAGAAAAAAAAATGCCTTGGTGAAAACCTGGTAAACAGGCACCTTGGTAAAAAAAAAAAAGAATCTCTACCAAGTAGGTGAAAACCTAGCAAACAGGCACCTCTTGTACTCAACGCTCCATCTATCAACGCAACGTTGGCATTTCCTGCTTTCATGCATCTTTATTATCACTTGTACATACATTCCAATCACATTTGTGACATTCTGGTTTGTTAGAACCCCCATGGCTTGAAACTAATTAATGTCCTAGTCTTAGGGTAATCGACTGAGAAATTTATGCATCCTAAGCAATATCAACCAAGTCATCTTTCCATCAGTGAAACCTGGTCGTCCACTCTGAGTTAGTCACCTTTCTCCTAACTACCAAAGAGTTTTATCATAGAGTACACAAGCAAAACAACATAACGGAAAACAATCATTAAAAAGTTTGGGCTATGCATGAAAAAAATTCTTTGTATGCTTTCTTTTATATTTGTTTTCAATTATTATCCCTCTGAGTAACTCGAGGAAGTCTATCTTGACTAAGAGAAGCAAGGATTGGGGGTATAATATTTTCTTTGTTTTCTGCTTGTAGGAATGATTTTGATAATCTGGAAACATCTAATAAGTTGGGTGTTTGCGATAAGAGCCTTCACATTAAGGTGAAATCACCACACATACCTCGACTCCACTTATTTGTATGCTACAGGGAGGTTCCCATCATTTATTTGTATGTTTTGAGAGAATTTCTTTATCATGCAATCTGGGTCCCTGCGTAATCTATCCAAGGATATGAATGAAAAAAGGATAATTGAGGACAAGATAATTAATATTGCACATGAAAAGAAAGGAACTCTAATCTACCTGCTATGTTTGTTATGCTCAGTGATGAAACTTAAGCATTTTAAATCCAGTGACTAGGTTTAGGTTGCATCTCATTTTGCATTTCATTCTGTATTTTGTGATTTAGAGTGATTTCGGTATGGTAATAATCTCTTTATCTTCTGAATAAGAGTTGGATGCATCATCATTTCTTAGCCAAGCGGTCTCTTTTTCATCATTTCTCCGATCAAGTACTTGTGTATTGAGATGTTAGCTGCATACATGAGCATTTTATATAGATTCATACATTTCATTATCACTCATTTGCATTCATCTTATTGCATAGTTAAAAGAAAATATAAAAATTTGCATTACTCATTACTCATTTTCATCATTTATTTGCATATGAAAAGAAACAAAAACAAACATTCATATTCATTTGTATTTACATACATCCATACTGAAAAAAAAAATGCATACATATAGAATAAAGCATATAGAAGACATCTCATAATCGATCGACACAAGTACTATGAAGTCCAATCAGATCTCATATATATATAATCATCAATGTCTCAAGGTACAAATAATGTCAACTGACATGTACAAACTCCCATCGGAGCAAGAATTGTAAGGGCTACAAAAAATGGGTGTGTCTACAAAAAATCTCAGAGCTACAAAAAGAATATCTAGCTCTTGGCCTCTCCCTCATCGCTTGGTGGAGGAGATGGAGCCTGATGGCCCAGATCCTGACGAGGTGCCCGAGCTCCCTCAGATTGAGCCATATACTAAGAATAAGGTATGACTTGCTGTGCTACTAGAACTGTTATGCTGTAAGCCACAATGTAATAGGCAGCCCAACTCGTCTGATGAAGTACCTCCCACCGCAAAGCATTTGTCTTTGCCCTCCTCTTTGCTCTCATCTCTGAGACCTGACGATCTCTCTATGCTCTAAGATCTGCTAGTTGTTGGTCTCGCTCCGCCAGCTGTGTCTGTGCCACTATCAGCTGTGACTGTAAACTCGCTAGGCGTGCTCTCATCAACCGTGTTGTGTAGGCCCCCTCATCTCTCACAGGATCTCTGCCTCCATCTCCACCTTCGGATCCACCCTGCTCCTCATGTCTCTACCTGACCTGTGTCAAAGCTACTCACTCCTCCTCACCTCCACCCTCAGGTACCCTAGCTCCACTTAGTATAATGCCAACAACCCCTAGGGATCCATCCTCTCCTCTCTGCTATTGCCTACCACCAATTGGCACCCTGTTGTTGCTAGCACCAGGATCGTCACCTGCACGCCTTGGAGCCTTGGCTCTCCATCCCTATCTCTGTCCCTTTTTTTGTCCCTACACAGGGGCATCATCCTCAACCTCCTCTATATGAGGTGCCTTCTCCGATGGATCTATAAATCTCAGGAATCGATGCTGCTGAAACCAATCCCTGTACTGGGGCAATACCCCTGCATCTGTAACATCATCCATATAGTCCCATCTAAGTCACTATAACCTAGTCAGCTCCTACATGCCTAAGGTGTATGATAGCCTAGGCCCCCATCCCCACCTCTCCTCATCTGCATAATGCGTATATGCAGTAAACTCCTACGAGATCCCCTGAGGTCTACCATACTGCCTCATCACTCGAGTAACAACAAACCGCTCAACAACTGTCTGTGATCTGCCTATGAGAGGTTGTGTAATGAAGAGGCCTCTGTGTACAACTCTCCAATCATCCCAAGGCTCCAAACCCCTATACGGTCTCCATATAACGACTATCAAGTTGTCCACCTGCTGTCTCCAATAATCTTTCTTTCCCAAATGGGGCTGAGTAACATAACCTGAATATCTATAAATAATGGGCTGACCAGGATCCCTTCCCTCATCGACAATCAGCTTGCAAATTGGGAGATGCTCCCAAGCCCATACCTGTAAAATCAAAGCTCCTGCAACCATACTCTTCCCCTCCTGGTAGACGATCTCATGCATCTCACGATACATGTGTGCCAGAATACACGAACCCATCCTAATCTCTGGGGGTTCTCAATAAGTCTATCCAACATCCTACCCCATCCACACAAAAACCCCTATTGTCCCCTATCTGACATCAGAAAGTAGTCGATAAAACCTGCCAAGACGCAAGCCAGTGGAAAGTCCTCATTGTGCCTGGTCATCATCACATCCCAACTAATAGTACATGTCAGAATATCAGGATCCCTGAAAAACTTGTCTAACAGCTAGTAACCTAGGAAGATGCGTTGCATCATAATCAACCTTCCCTCCAACAAAAGAGATACGGAGAATCCTGTATATGTCCTCGGGAGTGATCATCATCTCCCCAACTGGCAAATGGAATGTGTTATGCTCTGAATGAAACCTCTCAACTAATGTCGTGAGCATACCATGATTCACACGGATATCACGGAACTGTAAAAGGTGAGTCAATCCACACAAATCAATATGTGCCCAGTCAATATCAAATAACTCGCAAACTAATGTCATGGTCGGTGTATATACACATCGGAATAACACATGGGGAAATCAAACCTGCAAAAAAATGAAACAACAGACCATCAGGAAACATTTCAAATTAGCCTATAAGAGAAGCAAAACATCATGCAAATACAACTACATCAGCTACAAAATCAAAATTTCAAGTTTGCACCTTTAAAAATGCTAACTATTTTTCAAACGAAAAAACATCACAGAGACAGTAACTCGTATGAGTCAGGAATAGGCTTCATACGACAAAAGACTCTAATACGACACAAAATTAGCTCTAGGATGACAAAATGGGTTATTTTGAAGGTTCTCGTATGACATAAGGGTAGGCATAGTACGATAAAACTAGTGGACTTAAATGATAAAACAAACTTAATCAGTTTGTCATACGAGACAGGATCCTATCTCGCACGACAAAACGAAAATGTCCGACTTCAACGTGCCAAAAATTAAAAAATTCAACAAAAAAATTCAAAATTGAAATGATAAACAGGCTTAAGATTGATTACTTACCGCTGGCTCATAGTTTTGAGGTCGATTATGTCGTCTCTGGCGCTCGAATTGATGCTCCTGTGTGGGAACCACCATTTTTCTTCACAAAAGGCTTTTTGAATTTTCAAACTTGAGACGTTAAAATGAATTGAAAATGACACTTTTAGCCCATATAAAGCCAAAACCCTAATTTTTCCACTTGCTCTGATGGACATGAAAATTGTACCCTTAGCTAATTTGCCCATCCTGATTCCATTTTCGTGATCAAAATCAAATTTAGAGATCATTTTTCTTTTCAATTTCGCACAATTTGGACCACTTAGCGCTTTCCATCAAAAGCTCATTCTTTCTTCAAATTGAGCTCAATTTCTTAGTAATCAACGCCGAATCTTAATTTTATTCTACAAAACAACTTTGCGCTCAATTTTCTCAATCAACGCCAAATTTTCAAATATTCCTCTGAATCAATTTGTGCTCAAATAATTATCATCGATAAACAATTGCCTAATCATCATGTACCCTCACTATCTTTCGATTTCACTTTCGAGGGGGCATACTCATGACCTTATGACCTCACATCTTCAAAATCGAGAAAATTTTCAAATCTTCATCAAAGTCGAGCAAAAAAAAAAATTCAACTAAAGAAAATCAAATTCTAATTGCTAAGAGGCATCTCAGCTTCATCTCTTCATATCAAGTTGAGATCTCTCGATCATCTAAATCGAATCAATCGCTAGGGGCATATCAGTTTCATCACTTCAAATCAAGCTGATATTATTTTCATCTGAATCAGTATCTTAACGTTAATTAGTTTCATCGCTTTTCATCAAGCTGATTATTCGTTTAAACTCAATCAAGGGTTTAAAGAGTATCTTCGATCACACACTCAATCTAAGCAGGTGTTCAGCTTCATCACATCAAATCAAGCTGGATAATTTATCTTCGCTCATCGTATCTTGATCCATCAAGTTCAAGATTGATTTTATCTTCGCTCACTGTGTCTATTTCAATCAAGTTCTAGATCAGTAAGATCCGCTTCTTGATCAATCAAGTTCAAGTTCGGTATCTTTCCTCTCTATCGTTCTTAGTTCAATCAAGTTCAGGATCGGTATCACTTTAATCAACTTTGTTCAGCTTCATTGCTTCAAATCAAGCTAAACACCTTGCTCTTCATCTGGTTCGTGATCAATCAAGTTCATAACTGGCATCTCCTAGACATCAACTATTGTTTGAACCAACGCGTTGCTCACACATTAATTTAAAGAGGGGCAAATGTAATACCCTAAAATTGGTCATCTAAACCATGGGCCCCTAATCTCGACAACATCACCAAGGTCCTAACCAAAGGCAATTAAATCAATCTTGAGCACATTAATTAATTTTTCAATCATCAAATGTCACATGCCAAGTGAATTACTCAATATTAATTAAATCTTTATTTAATTAATTGAATCATTCCAAGAATATCATTTTGATCAATTATAATGTTTAATTTATTAAATATCCTAGCATATTTAATTAATTAATAAATTTTCCATTTAATCATGCAAAAAAGGAATTAATTTATTACAAAAGAGGAATTAATCACAAAGCAAGAGTTAAATTGAAAATAGAATAAAATAATTAAATTGAGAGAGAAATCAAACTTGAGATATTATTTCTTTTTCTAAATTGAGAACTTGAAATCAGAAAAACAATTAATTGAATTATTAATCATTCTCTAAAATTGGAACTCAAAGCTTTTGAGAAAAAGAAGTTTAGTTGCATTGAAAAGACTCTTTTCTTGAATAAATCAAAGAATTACCTTTTTTTATCACAAAATGCATGGAATTAATTAAATATTATTTCTAATGCAACTTGAACTTCTTATCTAAATGCATTTCAATCAAACTATAATTGGAATCTATCTCAAGGTTAACTGAACCTGATTTCTCAATTATTTCAAATAATTCTAAATTATGCTTTTTCTTGATCTCTCTTGTGAATTTCTATAAATTCAGCCTTCAGCTCTCATTCAAATCACCCCAGAGATACTTGAGAAACACCTTGGAGATTATTATTATGTTTATTTTGCTCTGGAGTCATTGTAGATATCGTGCTTTCTTTTTTGAGATTATTGCATCTTAGTTTAGCTTTTTGCATATTTAGTTTATTCATTATTGGTTGGATCCATATTGCTTGAATCATTATTGCTTGAATTATTCATCCATCTTGCATCCATATAGTTTAATCTCATGCTCATAGAGATTAAATCCTTCATTTTGGTGTAGTCTAGTCACTGGTATTGCTTATAAAAATCTGAGAGCAATCTTATACTCGCATCTTTTAGAAGGCAATTAGTCGCTTTGTTATGGTGTATTATTTATTGATTATTGATTTACTAACCATACATGTAATGACTTAATTGAAGTGTTGTGCCTGCAGCTATCAAACTCTTTTCACTTTTTCACACACACAGAAATAAGCACCCGATTCAATCAACCATACATCTTCTGATGAATGGGTTGCCAAGGTAGTGAAAAAATAATCTACATCATCTTGAGAGGATCGATCGAATTAGAATCAGAGGCATTCTTATTCTTCTTTTTCTTCTCCTCTTTACAGTTTTTCCAAAAATGATTGGATCTATCACAGTTCCAGCATTTAGCCTTGGGAACTTTTACCAGGAGACTTTGATCTCCCTGGATATTTTGACTTGCCTTTCTCTATTGATCTACCATGAGCAACAAGGGCCTCCTTGGCCATCTTAGAAGACTTCCTCCTTTTTTCTTCAGACAATAGTGAAGCAACCACATCTTCCATATTGAAAGTGGTTGGTGTGCTTCCAATAGCCATAACTAGGTGGTCCTAAGAATCAAGAAAAGAACATAATAGGAGCATGCATTGTTCTTGATTATCAATTTTTACATCAATATAGTTTAGTTGGACAACCAACATATTTAATGCATTCAAGTGATCCACAACAAATCCACCTTCCTCCATTCTCAAAGAATGCAACTTCTTTCTCAAAAAAAGTTTATTTACCAAGGATTTCCCTTGATAAATGTCACCAAGCTTTTTCCAAATTTCAGTTGTAGTCTTCTCCTCATGAACATTCAGGAGCACAAAGTCAGCCAAATAGAGTCTTATCAAACCCTTAGCTTTTGATCCATTGTATCCCAAGCATCTTAGGTTGTAGTTTGAGGTTTTTGACAAAATATCACAACCCAAAGGTCTCTATCAACAAGCATGTCCTCCATTTTGAGTTTCCACATATCAAAATTGCCACCATTGAATTTCTCCATTTCAGTCCTTCCAGATGTGTTTGCCATCTTAAATCTGCAATTGAGTTAAGAAACTTCTACCTGTAAAAACTCCCACTGAAAGATATGCACAAAACAATTTACAACCAACCAAGGATAACAAAGTTGGCCAAGATCTGATACCAATTGAAAGGAAAGTAGAGGAGCTGAAACAAACTTCCTAATGCAAATCCCCAAGGAGAGTGAATGCAAATTTCTTTGCAAACCCCTGAACAATGTTATAGATAAAATAAAAACACACACAATTCATATTTAACATAAACACATGACACAAAAGATTTAATATGGGAAAACCCTTATGGGAAAAAACCCACCACACCAAAGCACAAATCAATTATATTACAGTAAAAAGCTATTACAAACAATATGCAGAGTCTATGCTCTTGCAAGTGTCTTCAACTGTGATATCGAATTCCAGAATAATTTTGGTAGCATAACAACGTCTTTCAAAAATACTTCGCATTACTCCTCCTCTACAATACATTGTATTTATAGGGTTTGCAATGCAAAAGGAAACAACTTCTCAAAAGCATCCACGTTCTATGTATCCAACATATAATTAGAAACTTCTTTTGTGCATGAATCTTGCATAAATAATATTTAATACAAATATTGTTTATTCCACAAATGCAATTTATCCAAGAAAATCAAGCCTTATGCCAAAATAGAACTTTCTATATTTCTCTAAGTCTATCCGTGTGGAAGATTTGGTCCCACCAAATTGCCTTCCCAAAATCATGCACAAGAAAGGAAAACAAACCATGCAGCCACTTGTCTGAATGAGGGAAATTTTGTGAGCTTCCTCTCAAAACTTTTCCAAAAAATTCCCTCCTTGTGACATATGGCACACCTCTCTCTTTCTCCTCAATATTAATTGCATCAAATTTCCATCGAGCCCCACAATTTAGCTATGCACTTTGGGAATATTAAATACAAAATTAATTTATTAAAAAACTGAACAACAACAAAGGACCATTAAAATTATTTAAATTAAATTTATCTGGGACTCCTAAGGTTAAGTCATCTTAATCCCAAAAAATAAACACAAAGTGATATAGATATTAGTATAACTCATCTTTCTTGTATTTACCTAATATATTCTAGGAAAGATAAAACAAATATGACATAAGCATATATATTTCTCGAGCTCTAAATATAGTCCAATTATACTTTTTATGAACGAACAATCATCACAATACATATAGATACTTTATGAAGATTGTTGGTTTATCAACTCTAGTATTTCATTATCCTCAAGTTATATGAATCTAGTTGTTAGTGTCGATTAGTTATCTTTGGATAGTTGATAAATAATGTTGTTACAATTGTTAATGTTTATTTTCATGCTTATGAATTTAGTTGTACATGATATAAGTAATTATTTTATTAGCATTTCTTGGTTATCGATTTAGTATACATAATTATTGATTTAATTGTTTTTGATAATAACAGCAGCCAAAAACGAGGGGGCTAACCCATAGATACAATTAGAAGAACAATGGAAGGACCATTGTCCGCAAACAATCAGCACATAAGCAACCTTTTACCTCTATCAAAAACAAAAACCATCATATGAGAGTTTATCAGCAATAAAATATAACCAGTCAGCGTATACTTCCAGTGCCACGCAGGGCTATAAGCATTAAAATAAAAATATAAGCCGCAACTAGACCTATCAAGCTTCCTACACTGCATAAGCAAAAAATTCCTCCACATACAGATAGTTAATTCTTTTTCCCACGGCTCTTCTTAGGCAGTAGCTTCTTCACCCATTCCTTAGTAGGGAACTTGAACAGGCCTTTAAAGTCCTCATCCTCCTTGGCTTTTCCTTTGTCCGTGCTATCTTGCAAAAGGCACAGAGTAGTGGTCGAGCATCTCATGACATTCATAGCGAATTTAGACACATCATGCATCTTGGACTCCATCGCCTCTAGTCTACTGGTAATCACCTGCATGTTGTCAGAGAGGGCTTCTATCTTTTTCCCGAGATCTGCCAGGTTGGGATCTTCTTCCTTCACACTATTGGCTTCTTCAACAACCATCACTTTCTTAATCCTAAAGGTCGGGGACAGGTAATTGGCAGGCTCTGGGCTCAAAGAGGCGGTTGAACTATCGGAAACATGGGTTGAGCTCACAGAAAGGGGGGAATGTTTGAGTTGGGCCTGGGGGGTTTTATCAGTCGGAATGGAGTTGCCCATGTCATGCGAGGAGGAGGGGTCTCTTAGGGATTTATCAGAGGGTTTAGAGGCCAATTTGGTAGAGTGGCGGGGTGTATTGGCATCTTTAGTAAAGTCCGGGTCCGAGTCAATTTCTTGGATTTTAACTTTTTTAGGGTATCTGACCTCTTCGGGGGAGTGATTCTTGGTTTTCTTACTGGAGGAGCCAAGTTCTATGCCATGGGGGCTTGAATCATTGATGGCCATAGGTTGGGTCGAGGGGCCAACATTCTACATAGAAATGGAGCGGGGCGGGCAAAGGGCGAGGTGGAAGTTGAACAAGCAAAGCATAAGGCCCTGGTGCAGGATAGGAAAGTCTTTTCCCTTCTTTTTGGCTTCAGCTATGTCTTTAACGTTAGCATCCATCGAGTGCAACAAAAAGAATGGAATGGAAATGAGGTCTTTGTTCCTCAAATGGTTCAGGAAGGGGAGGTGGTAATAGTAAAAAATGCCATACCTGCCTTCGAGCGTGAAGTACCTCATCACTATGTAGCAGACTTCATCCCAAGGGTGTGGGAGTTCCTCTTTGTTAAAGCCTCCGGCCCTCTTCACAGGATTCTCGCCGTGGCGGAAAAACTGGTTAAGGCTGGTAGAGTCCGCAATGCAGCTCTATTTTTTCCATTTTCTGCCCTCCATAGAGAGGCCCGTAGCCTGGGCTATGACCTCTTTATTAATTTCAAAGGAGATTCCTCCCACAGTCACCCTTTTGTCCTCCTAGGAGGAAACGAATTGTTTAGAGAGTCTCTCGTCGTTGCCCTTCATGTTCTCCATCAATTTGTCAATGCCTCCTTCGGTGCACACGAACCAAGCCGCAAGTTTGGCTTTGAACTCCTCCACTTTGTTAGGTTCCAGCCCGAGCCTGTCCCCCCCCCATTTGAGAATCCTCTAGCTTCACAGTTTGAAAATAATAGAAAACCAGAATGCAAAGCCGAAGCAAACTCAAGACGAAATGGTTAGGAAAAATGTGCCAGACTTGGGTTAAACAGTTGTAATAATCATAGTAATTATTAACCTTTAGGGTCTCGTAGATATTGCTGGCTTTAAATCTACTCGGAGCGTGCGAGCTATCACTTGGGCCAATGTGAGTTGACAGCTCATTGCTCGGGCCAATGTGAGTTGACAACTCCTCAGCGCCGCCTTTGCCATTGCCAGTTGGCACCATCCGAGTCATAAATGAAAGGTAATCATTCCTGATGTCAGTCCTTTCTTTATAAATTCATCCCCTGTGGTAGTGATGACTCCACATATCTCTACTACATGTCCTTTTTTGGTAGAAATTGGCGGGATCTCCGTGCCAATTTGAAAAAGTTAACATATTTTCCTTCATCATTAGGCGGAAGGGTTAGTCCTTTCCTGGCATAAGGATTTTTCCTTATCCAGGATTTTCTTAACAGTGATTGGCAGTGTATTGGGGTTCCTCCAGCATTGTAAGCCCATTTGCAGCCTTCCTTCAGTTGCCATGGAGTCCGCCGCTCTATTTCCTTCTCTGAAGATGTGGTCTATGGTGAAGTCCTCCATTTTGACCAGCAACTGCCTGATATCACTCAGAATGGGTTCCACTTTCCACCCAGCTGAAGCCTTCCCTTTAATAGAGTTGATAATAACTTTAGAATCTCCTTCAATTTCTAGATGCTTTATTCCTATGTCATTAGCCATTTTCAACCCCCAGAGGAGGGCCATTCCCTCAGCTTGGGTGATCGAGCTTTCACTGAGGTTGCCAGCATAGTCTACAATCATGTCCCCTAGTTGATCCCTGATGATTCCACCACCAGCCTGACTATTGCATTGAGCAAAGCCATCAAAATTCAATTTAAAACAGTGAATTCTGGGGGAGACCACCTAGTCATCTGTCTCTTTTTCTTGGTGCTCTTGTTGAAATGGTCGAATCCCGGGGGGAGCTTCCAGCCTCAAGCTATCTTCTTATCCATCTTATCAGGAGGATAAGGTGGGATTTTCCATTTTTTATAGCTTCTAGATTCTCCGATATCAACTTGAAGCAGGTGAGGGCAACAGAGTCTGGAGGGGTCTCAGTGTCTCTGAAAATTCTGTTGTTTCTCTCCTTCCACGAAGCCCAGTAGATGTGAGGAGGAATTTGTTTCCAAAGTTGAATGATGAGGGGATGATGGGAAGGGGGGGTCCAATCAAACACAAAAATTTTAATATTCTTGTGGAAGACCCAACACAGACCACATTTCTGAAGCGTGACAGACCAAATGTGAGCCACAAAGGGACAAAGAATAAAAAGGTGCTCAATAGATTCCTCATCCTTTTTACATAAGCTGCATCTATTGGGGAGATGGAATCCCCTCTTTTTCAAATTATCAAGCATGAGGGTTTTGCCATGCATGAGAGACCACCAAAAGAAATTAATTTTGGGAATTAACTGAGGGTTCCAAACTTTCTTCCAACCTTCTGCATCCGCAATGGGTTTTAGGAGCTGAAAGTAAGCAGATTTGATCAAGAACTGGCCCGATTGAGTCTCTTTCCAGATGAAGCTGTCTTCATTCATGGTCATGGGAATTCTAGTTTTCAGCAATAAGAGTTGCAATTCCTGAGCCAGGGGGACCAGGTTTGGTTGATTTCTACAGATGTGGACTAAGTCCTTCCAACCACTTCCTAGGATCAAATAATCCGCAGCATACTCCCCCAGGATAGCCTTGAAATGGTTCCTGATTTGATGGAAGCGAGTGTTGATTAATAGTCTGTCCTCAGTCCAAAAGTCCTCCCAGAATCTCACCTTTTTGCCATCTCCAAGCTGCCACTTCAGACCATCTCTAACCATCATTCTGATTTTTAGGATGTTGTTCCATAATTTGGAACCTTGGGGAAGGTCAGACGAGTTGAGGTTATAGAAGAAATGCTCCCAGTCCAAATACTTAGCTTTGATGATGTTGCACCAGTCTACCTCCCCTTTAGCCAGGGTCCATCCCACCTTGGCAATTAGTGCCTTATTGAGGGTATTAATCTTTCCTATTCCCAAACCTCCCAGAGATTTGGGTAGACACACAGTATCCCAATTGACTAGAGCCAGGCATTTCTTTTCCTCTAAGCCAGTCCATAAAAAAAAAATTTGAATTTTTTCCAGCTTCTCACCCATGGTCCCTGATATTTTGAACATGGAGAGGAAGTAGACTGGAATTCCCTGTTGGGAGGCAGTGAGGAGCTGGAGCTTCCCCATGCTACTGAGAAATTTCCCTTTCCATCCCACAAGCTTTTTCTGCATTCTTTCCAAGATAGAGTTCCAAAAGGTGGGGGTGACTTCCTTGACAGCGAGAGGGAGTCCCAGGTAGGTCCCCAGGAGAGTAGCCATTTTTCATCCGAGGATGGAGAGGATTCTGAGTTGGAGGTCATTTGGAGTGTTGAAGAAGTAGAGATTACTCTTCTCATAGTTGATGCATTATCCCGACGCCTTGGCATAGTCATCCAAAAGGGTCTTCCAACCTTTAGCCTCCATGACCGAAGTTCTGCCAAGAAGGAATGTGTCATCCACGAACTACTGGATATTAGTAGGGGGGAGCATGGAGGCCGCTTTGAATCCTTGGAGCCTACCATTGGTGACTAGATGAGTCACATTTCTGTTTAGGACTTCAGCTATCATGATAAAAAGATAAGGGGATAAGGGGTCGCCTTGCCAAATACCCTTCTCAGCTTTGAAGCCTCCCCTAGGAGTCCCATTAATTAGGACTGAGAATTGGACCATGGTAACACATTCACAAATCATACTCACCATTTTTTTTGTCGAATCCCATTTTTAGGAGCACTTTGAAGAGAAATTCCCAGTTAACCTTGTCATAAGCTTTAGATATATCAAGTTTAAAGGCCATACCTGGTAATCTGCTCCTATCCATGGAATGAATTATCTCATGAGTAGTAATGGCGGCATCCAAAATTTGATGTCCCAGGACGAAGCCTTTCTAAGACAGACTGATAAATTTTTCTAGGAAAGGTTTGATTCTATTTACAAGAACCTTGGAGAGGATCTTGTAAATGGTGTTTCAGAGACTTATGGGCCGATACTCCTTTAGGCCACTAGGAGTGGTGGTCTTGGGGATGAGGACAATGAAAGTGCTGTTGATTTTTTTAAGCAATCTCCCCATTTTGAAGAAATCTTGGACAACTTTAGTAACATCATACCTAACAATATCCCAAAAGTCCTGGAAGAAAGTCGGGGGGAAACCATCCGGGCCTGGTGTTTTATAAGCTCCCATCACAAAGACCACCCTGTGAACTTCCTCAGAAGAGATGGGGGACAGGAGTTGCTGGTTGTCGTCTTCCTCAATGACCATCACCAATTTACTAATGAGGCAGTCTTGGAGCGGCAAGGCCATTCCACCGTCTGTATACAGACTGGTGAAGAAGTCCACCGCGTTCTGTCTAATCAGAGAGTCATCAGAAATTTCCTGGCCCGTTTCATCCTTAATACTTTTGATGTAGTTCCTCCTCTTGTGGTTAGAAGCTGATCTATGGAAGAAGGCAATATTTATGTCCCCTTCTTTCAACCATTGGATCCTAGATCTTTGTTTCCAATATACTTCCTCCTTGGCAAGGATATTTTTCCAGCTTTTACGACAATCTTCCTCCTCCTTCAAAATAGGGTCCGGGGGGTTACCAGTAGCCATTAGAATTTTAAGTTGTTCCAGTCTGGATCCCAGGTCCTTTTTTCTTTTAAAGATGTCACAAAAGGTGTTCTTGTTCCATCCTTTGACCTCCTTGCTGATTCTTTTTAGTTTCTACGTTACTCTAAACAGGGTGGTCCCTTGGATTGGGGTGGACCACCAGCCTTTGACCAAATCCCTGAAGTCAGGATGGGAGGCCCACATGATTTCATAGTGGAAGGGGGGTGGACCCTGGTAGGGTCTGTCTTTCCAGTGGAGAAGAAGGGGGTTGTGGTCAGACACTGTCCTTGGGAGGGATTTCAAGAAGGAACTCGTTCCCAAATCCCAATTGGTTGAGATCAAGAATCTATCCAGTCTGACTTGGATGAGGTTTTTTCCTTTCCTGTTATTCGACCAAGTGAAAGGGGCACCTTGAAGGTCAATATCCAATAGGTTTCAAGCGTTGATGAAGGTGGCTAGGTCGCTCATGTTGTCAGAGAAATCCTCCAGGCCACCACACTTCTCGGAAAGGGTAGAGGGGGGCATTGAAATCCCCAGCAAGCATCATCCTGTCCTTCTAATTAGTCATAGTGATCCTAGAAATTTCCTCCCACAGGTTCCGTCTTCCCGCCCTAGAGTTGGGGGCATAAATGTTAAACATCTGCCAGTAGAGATCACCATAATGGAGAGAAACTACTAGGAAATATTAAGAGCTAGCAAATAGATTGCCTTTTATTTTCATGGGATTCCATAGGGTAGCAATACCTCTAGATGCACCCAAGGCATTGACATACAGGTAGTCTGCTCCAGGCCAGAGTTTACCAGCAATTGCAGTGAAGGTTTGCGAAGGCATCTTAACTTCTTGAATTAGACAGATGTCGATTTTCATCTCAAGAATGAGTTGTTTTATGGCGAACTGCTTCTGGGGGTTGCTCAGACCCCTTATGTTCCAAGAGAGGAACTTCATTTCTTACTTCTGCTAAGCCCATCCAGGGTTAGTTGTCTACCCTTTGCAATGTCCCTTGCCATCACCTTTTGTCTCAGGACTCTTACTGTAGGTCTCCCAACTTTGCTTTCGTTTCCTCCCACATCAACTTTCTTGGCTTTGACTTTCTTCTTCTGGGTTATCCATCCTTCGCTATCCGTCCGCGGTGAACACGGGGGGGGAAAAGTTCAATGGAGTTGCCAGTGAGTTTCTAGAGAACTCCTCTCCATCCCTAGCTATAGGGGAGGAAGGGGTTGGAGTGGTGGGTAAGGAACTTTCAATCTAGAGAGGTTTAACCACAACTAGGGTTGGGTCAGGAAGAGCATGGGGTGGGGGGGAGGCAGAAGGGAGAGGGATGGGGGATATGGTGAGGGAGACTGCCTGGGGGATCTCCCCCTCTTCCATGGTGTATTTGGGGTTTTTGATTGGGTCCGCTGGGGCTTTTAAGATCTCAAGGCTCTTGTCCTTGAGCTGGAGAGCTTCAGGAATAACATTCTCAATAGTCTGCTTAGGAGGGGCCGAGGATGATGGGTCACCAGGGTTGATGGGTTTGGCCTAGATGGCTTTATTCTTAATCTTGGGTTCAGCTACCATAGGGGCTTTATAGTCCGTATAGGAATGCCCCTGAGTGTTACACTTCTGGCAATACAGAGTAGTATTTTTGTACACAATGGCCTGGGACCATTTTCCCCATTTGGACTTTAGGGAGATAAAGTTTGGTAGGGCTTTGTTGATCGTAACATTGACACAGAAGTGGGCATACACCAACCTAGACTTGTTGAGAGTGACCGAGTCCACTGCAATAAAGAAACCAAATGAGTTTCCTATCCATCGGAAGATTTGTTCATCCCAGACTTCCAGAGGGAGTTCGGGTAGCCTAACCCACACTGGGGCCATGTGGTTTAGTTCTGCAGAGGGGTCAAAACCAAGTTTCCATTTAGCCATGGTCAAGAAGTGCTTTCCATACGCCCAAGACTCTAACAGGACATAAATCAGGTCTTCCTCAGTGATAAATTTGAATAGAAAGAGTCCCCTCGACATGGCTAAGACCTCCAGGCTTCCTTTAAGCTTCCAACGAGATTTAGCCCAATGCCTGACCATGTCGATAGAAGGTCAGAAGGAGAAGAAGCGACCAACTATTGCCAGGTGAAGGGAGGTGGCGATTATGTCCATTAAGTTGTCCGGGAGTTTGATTTCCATTCCGTCTTCCGTTTGGGAGAAGGAGGCCATAGCGTCAAGAGGTAGCGAATTTGTTGACCCAAGGAGGGCGTTCTTCCAGCTAGACTTGGGATTCACCTCCCCAGTATCCTTATCCTTCTGACCAGCAGAAGTTTTCGGTCTGGGATGGGGTATGTTCCTTTCCTCCGCAATCGGTCCAGAATCCGTCAGACTTGGAAGAGTGGAAAGGGTGCGAAGACTGTCATTTTCTTTCGTATGGTCCATAGAACATGGGGACCCCGCAACCGTCCCAGAGGCATGTGCATCGACCGTGGAAGTGGGCATTGGGTCCAGTAGGGGAGGGGGGGCCTCCCCAGGGGGGGTGGACATCCAGGCACATAGAATCTCAAAACGGGCGGGAGAGTTGCAGAGTTGCAGAGCAGAAATCTCAATTTTTTGATTTAATTGTTATTACACACAAAATTAATAATTTATTAGTATTACTTTGTAGTTGATTTAATATTTAATTAGACTAATAAGATATCAATCCAATATCTTTGGTTTTCACATGGTTATCAATGTATCCCCTAGTATTAGATGCTCAATCATTTATAACTTTGCATGTTTAATTTGAGTATTTGTTAGTAGTAGTATAATTGTAGGTGTAAAGATAGAATCTATTTTTTTTGAAATAATAGGTTAATAATAGTAATTTGTCCTAAATATTTATAATTAATCATTATAGAATGTTACTATGAAATCATCCCACATCCTTGTATATGAATATTTAAGTAGGTAAAAATCTAGTTTACTCTAGAAAGATTTACTTTTATAAAAGTTTTGAAAGTATAAGCTTAGAAATAGTCATGTATTTTTTTACTTAAAGGATATTGTCTATGGAGATAAACATCATATTGCATTCTAACTATGAGATTTAATTATTTTACATAGTTTTCTTGAGCATATTTAAGATGAAGTTTGATTTTGTTTCTTTTTATAAGCTAGAGTACACAATATCACTCATTTTGTTTAACCTTTACTTGACAATAGTATATTATAATTTATATAAGTTAAGATAATAGATTAGGAATGGGTTTTTGATATAAGAATGATGTAGATTACTAATGAGTTTGGATTCTTCCAAATCACCCTCAATTAAAGGTTGGTTTACGTGATGTCATCACAATGTATCAACATTAGTTGAATAGTTATGACAATTATTTTGTTGATCATGTATGAGTGCCTATCATGGTTAATTGACTTGTTTTATAGATATATGTGATGATAGTTTAGATAAAATTATGAGTAAAGTAATTACTAAATTGATGATGCAAATTACTTTGATAAAACTCCTATGGTATTGGGTATTACACATCTAATGTATAAAACCAATGATCTATTTTTAAATACAAAATTTGAAGATGCACTCTAGGTAAATAAATATATTCTCAAACAAAACTTCACATCAAACACCTTTTTAAGTGTTTGCTTATAGATGTTTCTCTAGGTTTTTATCCTTGCATTATTTAAGTGGGTGGAAACTGATGAAGAATTGTCTATGAAAATTGAACTATAAAAAGGGTTGCATAAACATAGTCTCAAATAGAAATTATATATTTTGTACACCTGATTCTCTAGTATCTTGTTCCTAGAGATATAGAGTATGTTTGGATTATGAAAGATGTCTTCAATACTCAAATATAAAGGACATTATGAGATTTTGTGACCTGTTTCCTAAAGATAAAGTTTGAATCTAATTTTTATAAGTATAAAATATGAGTCATTGATACTTAGAAGAATATTTGGAGTGGGTTGGTCTTGTACTTGGTTGGTTTCTCGAAACCCGGGGAATGTTACAAGATCTTTTTAGGAATTTAAAAAAAAACCCAATATAGGATAAGGATATGTTGTGATTATTATATAGGTGACTCATGACTTGATTGATCCTAATGAGTCAAAGTCTTTGGCCAAAATATATTTATGTTTATCCCTATTCTAATATATCTATATGGTCATTTTAAGTGCATATTCCATATGGGATAGAGACATGGTCTGAATCAATCATGTTATATTGATCATTGTATGTGGATATGTTAGCCCAAATCATAGAAGAGATAATTATGGGCATTTATTTGTTGTCTCATATTGGATAAGTTATCCCAAAATGGCTAAATTGGTAATTCTTCATTATTCAATTAACATTATTAAATATTAAATAAGTCATATAATAATTAATCACTTTAAAATTTATAAAAATCTTGTGAAAATTGAGGTGTAACTAATGAGCCTATTACAAAATTATTGGTATCACTAACCAAAGGTCTAGCCTCATCAAGAGTAGTGTTGACCCAATGGGGCAAATATTGTGCACTAAGGGGTGGTGGACCAAGATCATCATAATAATCCTCATGGAGAACATAACCCTAAGGAGATGAATAAGGGATAGTAAGTGAGGGCAATTTTTTTTGGTGGAAAACCCATAAAAGTGAATTGTTCACCAAATTGAGCATCCCAAAAATAATCTATCATGAGAAATAAGATCAAACAATTTATGGCCCTTAACATATTCACACACAAATCCTTAATGCGATAAATCCCTCAACAACTCACCTCATTACTAAAAGAATGAAACTTGCATATTCTAACACTAAAAGAAAATTGCCTACCTCTAAAGTCAAACCAAAATACCAATCCACAAATATCAACATGGAATTACTTGTAACACAAATTATTTGTGTGATGGACACCTCAAGATATTTAATTCCAAGATATTGCATAATAAACCTACAAGTACTAGAACATGTGACCTGTCACACCCCGCCATGAGGCCTAGAGGACATAACAACCAAGAACATGAAAATGCGAATAATTTTTTTTTTAATCAATCAATATAACATATACAAATACTAAAATACAGATAAACAAAATACATAATGAGTCATTTAAGAAGTGTTCTCAAGGCCCCATAACGATGTTACACAAGGTTATACATCATCTCAAATAATTACCAGGAACAACTATGAATTACATTATAGAAAAGTACATGGATACAAGATTCTCATTACAATGCTCGAGAATTTTCATGAGAGATACATATACAAAATGATATATCTATAATATACAAATCTCCAAAAGTCCCATGTAGGGAAGTATACATAAATCTGGTACATCAATGATAGTCTTCAACTCTTCTCCGAGCCAACACGAAAATGAATCTGAAAGGGCCAAACCCAATGGGTGCGAAAAGAACTCCACCCAAACATGTGGCACCAAAATAGGTCCACCCCCCATGCTAGGAGGTACCAGTCAGACCCACTAGGCGGAAGCAAGATAAACAAGAGTATCAACATGATTCACTGGAGAAACAACATATCCATACTATCAAGGAATCAACAAAATTTAACAAGCAAGAGGCTTGCAAGAGAATACCATAGAAGCACATGAATAACAAAAATACATCGGAGGCTTGAGCACATTAAAAAAGGCAACAAGCATGAGAATACACCCACTTCCGATAACTCAACAACACACGGAAGGATAAGGATGCGGGTTACCACTAGGTTGCAAGGGAAGACTGCCATCACTAGAATGTCATGGGTTACCCTAGTAGATCTTCACTAGGTCCCAACACCCATCTTGGATTACCCTGTTGGCCTCTCCCAACCCCCGGCCCCCATAAATTTAGTAGTGGACTACACCAACCTTTCAAGGAGACAATATTGGTGGAAGGCATTCCAGACCCTTCTCTACTTACCCTCAAACCTGTATGAGTGTTTATGGGTAAAGAGGCATCAAAGAACTTATCTTGATTAGTGTGATCTAACTACCCACCCAAGTTTATTATTTAGGTTATCACTTGTTTACCAAACTTCTATTGGGTTACCCTGACAACCACTTTGGGTCCCAACCCCAATAGAAGACACTCTCCCTATTTGGACCTAGGATTCAAAATAAACTCTAGGCCATGATATCTAAATCACAAAGTGACAGGTCTCCAACCATAGCATGACTTATATCACATGATAGAAAAGATCCTCAAAAGGGAGTAATAACATCAATAGGCTAGGAATGGCCATCTAGCACGCAAATCCACTAATCAAATATCAAGAGAGAACAATACTTTAAACAAGGTAGTCTCAAGACACCAATCTTACAACAATCAAGGACAAAGAGAACATTTGTTCAAATGAACCTCTAACACCGACCAAGCCTCAGGAAGCTAAATATAATTAAAGCAACATTAACAAGAGCAATTATACTATAAAACCAAGGAATTCAAGATAACTTCTTTAACTTGATTACTCAAATTAAACATTAAGTTCAATACTTCAAAATCCAAAATATTAACAATTCATTCGATTCACACTTACATAATAAGAACTAACTTTAGGATGATTTATAATATCTAAGTATTTTTCTACCGATTTCACAATTCAAGATTTATTCAATAACAATAAGAATGAATTTAGAGCTCAAAATTAAAAGAATACATTTGTTTCTATACTCATATTATGTCCCAAATAGAATGGATTTTAAAAACACCATTCCGATTATTTGCTTTAGTCCAAAGAAGAAACATAAATAAAGAGATACCTTCTAATACACACACACACACACACACACACACACACACACATATGTATATATATGTATGTATGTATGTATATATTTATGTATGTATGTATGTATGTATGTATACATATATATACATACATATATACACATATACATATATACATATATATACATACATACATACATATATATATATATATATGTAGATACATATATATGTATATATATATACATATATATATATATAGATACATATATATACATATATATACATATATGTATATATATATACATACATATACATACATATACATACATATATATATATATATATGTATATGTATACATACATATACATACATATACATATATATATGTATGTATATGTATGTATATATATCTATATATACATATATATATGTATGTATATGTATGTATATATATATATATATATATATATATATATATATATATATATATACATACTGTAGTCACATAAATCTGTCCACTTAATTAAATGAATACTTAGTATTTATTTGATTATTTAACCATCAATTAATAATTAATTAAATTAATATTTAATTAATTCATCTTAACCCTCTTCTCCTATTAATTAAATAAATTATTCAATTTATTTGATTTAATTCACTTAACCAAATTCATACCATTAATTAAATAAATAAATCATATTTGTTTAGTTAAATCTTCTCTCACATTTAAATAAATTAATATTTATTTAAATCCCCCAAAATCCCACCTCTCACATTTAAATAAATTAATATTTATTTAAATCCCCCAAAATCCCACCTCTCACATTTAAATAAATAAATCATTTATTTAAATCACCTTTATCCTCCACCCACTTGTATTTTCCTACAAAAGCAAGTTGCACAATTATTTTAAATAAATAATTTATTTAAATCACCTTTATCCTCCACCCACTTGTATTTTCCTACAAAAGCAAGTTGCACAACTATTTTAAATAAATTATTTATTTAAAATCCTATTTATCCTCACCCACTTGAAACCTTTAATGGTTTCCCTTAAAGTATTCAAACTTGATGGCTTTAAAGTCTTCAAACTTGATGGCTTCCTTCTATAGTCTTCTTAAGACTTTAATGGTTTTCCTTAAAGTCTTCAAGCCTTTAATGGTTCCCCTCAAAGTCTTCAAGCATTTTAATGCTTTATCTTCCTTTTTCTCATTTAAATAAATTAATATTTATTTGAATATTTATCCAAATACAACTTGCACACATTTATTGAAATAAATGAATTTTTATTTTAATAAAATCCTATTTTCCCTCACCCACCAAATTCACTTGCAAAATCTAATCCCCTTCTAGATTCTTCTAACCCCTTCCTAATTAACTTAATCCATCCCCTAATTATTGTCACATTCCTAAGCAAAATGGAGTCACTTCTCAAAGCCTAAAAGTCTTTGATAACCTTTGAAAGCTTCCAACCTTCAACCACTAAATGTCTCAAAGTCTTGGATAACCTTTGAAGGCTTTCAACCTTCAACCACTAAATGGCTCAAAGTCTTTGATAACCATTGAAGGCTTTCAACCTTCAACCACTTAATCCCCAAAGTCTCCAATAACCATTAATGGTTACCTCAAACCCTCCCACATGGTTAAAACATTTGTTTTGACTCAACCTCTACCCAACCCAAGGGTCTCATCAAGCCTTTAATGCTTTGACCATGATTATCTCTTAATCATTTGCACAAAGGTTTATCCTTGCATTAACTCCTAATCCAGTGGGTAATCCTAATTTAGGCTTGACCCTTACCTTCTAGATAACCATGAGGTCTCCTCAGGCATTTAATGCCTCCAACCTCTTCTCTCAACCCAATCTTATGTTGACACTTGTCACCATTTCATTGGTGCAAATTGTGCACATGGATCCCCAACTTTCAAGCTTGACCCTTGATTAAACCTTTCAATCCTGGCCATCCATTGCTCCATTTTTCCTATAAATAGAGCCCATTCCTTCATAATCCAGATCCTGAAAACTTGTATGCATTTAGGCTATAGACATTTTTAGAGAGCATTTAGCATAGCATAACTAAAATCTTGTCTTTTTGGTAAAATCAATCATTTTAGCATCAATAGCATAGTATTTAGCTTTTCATTTCATATTTGAAGCTTAATATTAAATCTCAATCCTCCATAAGCATCCATAGTGCAAAAAGCTGCTGAGAGCTACACTCATTTGGGACTTGGAGAGGAGAGGAACAAGGGAGGAGCAACTATGAGCATCTTGATTACCTATTTTATTCTATGTTTATATGCTTTCTATTTCATGCTTAATATCTCTCTTGATATGCCTGTTTAGGATAATCTTTTGTTGCTAACACTAACATTTGTTTCTTGTGCTCTTGTGTGTGTTGCCATCAAACAGATTTTCTAATCCTTTTTGCAGAGCATCACATACATATATATATATATAGATATATATATGTATGTATGTATATGTATATATATGTATGTATGTATATGTGTGTGTGTATATATATATATATATATATATATATATATATATATATATATATATATATACATATAGACACACACACAGATATATATATATATATATATATACATATTTACACACACACACACACAGATATATACATACATACATATGTGTGTGTGTGTGTGTAAATATATATATATATATATATATTTATATATATATATTTATATATTTATATACATATATAAATATATACATATACATTTACATACATATATACATATATACATACACACACACACACACATACACACACACACACATATATATATACAAATACATATATATGTTAGATGCAATGAGAGTCCCAAAGACACTGAGAGGGGGGGGGGGGGGAGAGGGGGGGGTGAATCAGTGTCTAACTGGTTTATGGAATATTTAAATTTATTTACAACTTTGTAACAACAAATTAATGTACCGGTAAACAAGCAATAGTGTAGCAAAGAGAAATAACAAAGACATCATAAATGCACACCATAACACAAGATATTTTGGTGAGGAAACTCAGTGTGGAAAAAACCTCGGTGGGATTTGTGACCCACAATATTTACTCACTGGCCAATATGAATAAATATTACTTACAATAGGGGCCTGCACATGTAGGAAGGCCAACAACCTCGAGCGCACTGCTCAATGAAAGAGTCTCACTGACTACAATATGGATAATTAAATCCAAGATAATGTACTGCTCAAAATAGCATCTCCAATGCTTGGTTCAGTACCTGTTTAAGCTCAGTCAGATACCTTAACCAAAACCTTTCGCTATCTTACATTCACTAGATTACCTTCTTACATAATCTCATACATACCAATAATAATCATCCTATTATTATACAAAATGATCTATAAGATCTCATACATGTATGAGTCTTTTACAATACACCATGTCGGCTTACAAAAACTAATTACATTTACAATACAATTCACATGAACAAACTTTGTCTCATGTCGGCTTGAGTGCCGATATACTTCATTGCCGGTGTAATCTGGATGTCGGTGAATGTGTCTGTCGGTGTCGGTGCCTGTCGGTGTATGATGTCTGTGTTGCCGGTGAATGTGTAGAAACCTGTTATCGGTTGGTTGCAATCAATGACAACATCAACCATTCTCATTTGAGTGTAGAATGCCAACAATCTCCCCCTTTGGCATTGATGGCAACACTCATGAGAAAAATAAAAAACTGTTATCCAAAAATTAAATCCAAAATAAGTGTGTTCCCCCTGAGCAAGTGATCTCCTCTATACATTTATTTTTCTCCATACTAATCTACCTTTGACATTAATGGCAAACGATGTCAAAAAGAATCAAAGAATACAAAAATGCTACCTCATGGCCTGTAACTGGTTGCTTACAATTTGAAAGATGTCCACCAAAATTAGATTCAGGCTCTGCATGAATTTGTTACTATCAGAAAGAATGGTTTATGTCTGCTGGATCATGTCGGTCAGATAGTGCATCTGTTGCTCCGGTGACCATTCTCCTCGAATTGTTGCCTTTCATAGCTCAACCCACTGACTAATAAAACTATCCAATCTTGGACCAAGTTTTCTTTTCAGTTCCTGGGCCTTTAACCTTATCCTTACTTTCTCTTTCTCAAGTTTCTCTAACTTTTCCTTATAAACTGCCATTTCCTGTTCAAAAACTGAGGTAAGTTCCCAAGAACCTATCATATTATCTGCAATATCATCTATCTCCTTTTGTGTCTTCTTAATTTCCTTATCAATATCTTCAGTCAAGTGGTGAGGCTTGCAAGCTTCTCTATACAACTCCTTATATTCCAAAATTTTTGAGTTAAGTACCGATAATAATGAATCCATGTGCTCAGTACAGTCTTTGATAGTTTTCTCAAAGAATTCACCTTTCTATTTATCTACTCTTTCCTTTATAGTTTCCTAATTTACCTTATCTATGGTTAGAACATTTTTAGCAATAAATTTGGACAATGCGTCCAATTTACCTAAAGAATCATCAATGTGATCTATCTTATAGGTTGGTGCAATCATCTTCAAAATAGGTAATGTGTCATCAATAGCCTAAAATGCTAAGGCATTGCAATCTATTATCCTCTTAATTGAATCCAAAAGAACATCTGTTACATTAGTGGGTCTAAATTCTCCAGTGGATGTGCTTGGTTCTGCAATAGATTTCCTTTCAACAGATACTTGCCCAATTGCCTTAACTAATTCTTCCTTATTTCCAAAAATTGTTTCCCCTTTATTTACATTTTCTGTCGGTTTCTTTGTCTGTGCTAGTTTATCAGTGTTAGTTTCCTTAGCCTCTGCCGGTATCTCAGTGTTCTAAGAGTCAATAGTGTGTGCCGGTGTCTACCGGTGTATGATGTTTGTGTTGTTGGTGAATGTGTAGAAACCTGTTACCGGTTGGTTGCCATCAATGACAACATCAACCATTCTCATTTGAGTGTAGAATGTCAACAATCTCCCCCTTTGCCATCAATGACAACATCAACCATTTTCATTTGACTGTAGAATGCCAACATAATATACACACACACACACACACACACACACATATATATATATATATATATATATATATATATATATATATATGTGTGTGTGTATATATATATATGTGTATGTATATATATATACATATATATGTATGTATATATATATACATATATATGTATGTATGTATATATATATGTATGTATGTATATATATGTATACATATATGTACACACACACACACACATTCAATCACGTCTGCTATATTCTGCCAAAAATCCCAAAAATAAACCATATATATATATCACCAAACATTATCCAAACATGAAAACTATATAACCGGTTGTGCAAATATTTCATCAAATATTATAAACACGGAACCATTATTACCGAATGTTCGAAGCATACACTAACTATTACCGAAAACGATATTGCCAACATACACTGCAGTGAATCAAACAGTGTTCGGTGCTGAACATGGGGAGAAGGTGTAGTAGGTAGGGGAAATCCCCACCCCATGGATGTGGGGAGGACCGAGCCTCCCACAGTGTGGGCAGATTTCCTTTCCACAACCCATAACAATACGCAGGCCACAACTAAATAAACTTGCACAAATCTTCTTACAATAGGGAGCTAAAACAATATACATGTCGTTTAATCTATATATATATATATATATATATATATATATATATATATATATATATATATATATATATATATATATATATATATAAAGTAACATATATATAAACACATAAGAAACCAAACATGCATAAATGGCAGTATGATTTCATTAAAGAGAAAAGAATGAACAATTTTGGAATTTTAAATTAAAATGTATAGATTTCCTATTCCAATAGTTTCAACCCCCACCCAAAATAAAAACAACCATTAAAATTTAAGAACAAAACTTCATAAATTATAAATCTGTGATCCAAGAAATATAAAATCTAATAAGCCAACCCCAAAATTTCCAAATCAATCCATTACATATCACATTTTCAATAAAAGAGCAATTATAAATTTTATTTGTTTTAGACAGAAATTTTAAAGAAAAGATCAACTCCTTACCTTATTTGAAATCAAATAAGAAGGCAGAGAATTTCCAAGAGATGCACGACACGATCCAAATCCAAGAGCTTCAATAATCTTCCATCCAAACTTCCAGTGCAAACACCCCAAAAAGCAAAATTTTGAAAACCCCCAAAGACCAAGACAAGAATGAAAATTTCAGAGCTAGAGCATTCACGGAAAGCTTCCCCCCTTTTTCCAAAAAGCAAGAGGCCAAAATAATACATTTTCCAAAATTAACTCTCCACATTCAATATTCCTTCATTAATTTCATTTAATTATTTGTAACCCCCTCATGCACATGCAAAATCATTAATTTAAATAGATAGTTACTATTTTCTTTTTAGATAAATTTTTTTTTTAAAAAGACAATAAGTGGTAATATTATTAGTGAAATACTTAATTAAATATTTATAATAAATCGAACAATGATGAATTATTAATTAACTAACCTTAAATAATTATTTGCTTTTATTATTTTTTAATTTCCCTAATAATTTCTCTTTTCAAATTAATCAATTGATTTAAATATTTTAAAGCCTTAATTATTGCAATCACAATTAATTAATTAATTAAACAATCATATTCAAAATACAAAGAGAGATAAAATACCAATCACTCCGCAAAAACTATTACACTATAAATAGGAATGACAAATTACAACAACTCGAAACAAGGTAAACTAACAGAGGGTGATGACTGACAAGACCTGACAAACAAGGAACTAGGGTACCTAATGGGGTCTGACTGATATCTCCTTGTCCACTTTACCATTGGGTTGGAGAGCACGCTCAGACCTGAAGATTGAGGTGGATTCGATGCTCGGTACCTGCAGCTACATAAACAAACTATCGAACAAACATATATATGAACCACCAAATATCATACCGTGAGTAGGGAATGGAAGTGATTTAGCTTGTTCATAGAGAGCAGTGTGGCACTTTTCCCCCTCACCCAAGCACATCAAACATGGAAAAAGTGCACATTAAGTTAGTATACATTGATAAATATAAAGAAACTCATAGATCAACTAATCCAATAATGAAATATCATATATGAACAACATCTTATAATCACATCATAAACTACATCGTATGTTTCCATCGAAGACAATGCCATTCAATCAATAATCACAACCACATAATCACATCAAAGATCATAAGAAATGTAAGATCAAACAGTTATATATCTAAGATCGTCAAGATAGAATTCTATTATCACAAAAAATATCTCATCTATAATCATGTAACATACACACAGAGCGATGAAATATCAAATAACACCATTATTCTAATTGTCCACATAACATGAAACATCATAGTCATATAGAAATCTAGGAAGCATAAACAAGCATCACATTCCAAAACCAAAATTGACCAACACCAAATAAGGGTCATACCACACAGATCACAAATCACAAGGTCTGACAAGACAAAAGAGGGAGGGGCACTACATGACCACCCTACATCACCATAATAAATTCTCATCATAACTTAAAATACCTTCAACGTAAAATTGTAAGAAGAGAAGCTCAAAGTTTAACATATACAAAATTAAATTAAATACATGAAAAATTAAAGCGTAATCTTATATAATGCGACAATAACTACAAACTATATGGCAAAAGCCAAATTGGCTCCAAAGCAGCAAAAACGTACATCATGTTATTGACCGCTTGGAAAATCACAGCCATAGTTTGAAAAATCAATGGTGTATACCATGTGACTAACTTTCGTGTTATGCAAATGTTCGTGCAAACGACTATGTTTTGGAGCCAGAATAGTTGCGTCCCAAACTATACTATACTAAACAAAAATTAACACCCTACACTATTTTTTTGAGATCCTAATAGACCAAGCAATACCATGTCACAAACTAAATAAGGCCCTAAATAAAATAGAAGAGAAACTACCATTTATCAACCCCACACATCTAAATTATCACAATTTCAATGAATTGACTACATGATCCTATTATAATATTCCAAATTTTGCAAGGTTGATCCTTAAGACTTTTAGTTGCCATGGTTTATTGGGGTGTCATCTCTTATCTTCATTTGCTAGAACCCTTGTCCTTAAAATTCAATGCCTTTTTATACTAAAAATTTTATTGGGTGGTTGCATCCAACTTTTCACTAAGTTTATAGTTTGATCCTTATGCTCTATTGTCAAAGAAATAGCTTATTTATTCCCTCTAATGATGTTTTCTCATGAAGAGCCATGTGTTGTATGGTTTTATTTGTGTCATATGTATCTAAAATGCTTATGGTGTTATACTATGTGTCATTATTTTATTGTAGCACTCACATCCTTAGAGACAATGTGGTGGATTGAAATGTCATAATAGGTCCTATGTACTTCCCTTTGTGTGGTGTGCGTAATGTGCCCTTCATTCCTTCCCCACTTGGCAACATCTAACTGCAAATCTTAATGTCCAAGTGCTATGAATGAAAACAAGTAACATGAAGTGAAAAAAGCCATTATCCGACACACGATTATGATAAATGTACGTAAAAAGCAACGTAATCATATGTGAAATAGAAAATAAATCAAATTCATTTAATTGCCATGATGAATAAATAAATTACGATTTTAAAAATAAAACCTCTTAATTTATGTAAATTGATAACCCTCAAATTGAAAAATTATGCAACCTCTTAGGAAATTTAAATTTAAAATTAGGGTCTTGTGAACAGACTCTCTTAATTTAAAATTTAAAATTAAAATTGGATTTAAAGTTGGCATTTTGAAAATTGAAGTAAATAATGCAAAATTGAGAAATGCACAAGATTAATTTAAAAATTACGGTCCTTTTAGTGAACCACTTAGTTTTAAAATTTAATTTGCAATGAGATCTAGGACTGAAATTTTGAATTTGAGTTACCACCAAATATAAAATAATTAATTCAAAATTTAAACCAATCACAAGCTTAATCTTAAAATTAAAAATTAGGGTTTTTTAAATAAACTACTTAATTTTAAAATTAATTTGCAAAATTGAGAAATGCACAAGATTAATTTAAAAATTACGGTCCTTTTAGTGAACCACTTAATTTAAAAATTTAATTTGCAATGAGATCTAGGACTGAAATTTTGAATTTGAGTTACCACCAAATCTAAAATAATTAATTCAAAATTTAAACCAATCACAAGCTTAATCTAAAAATAAAAAATTGGGGTTTTTTAACTAAACCACTTAATTTTAAAAATAATTGAAAAAATTAAGCTTGCTAATAAAATTTTGAATTATGAAATAAGAAAAGCACTCAGATATGAAATAATTATTCCAAATTAAGCAAAACACAGGTTCAATTTTGAATTTAAAAATTAGGGTTTTAATGAATTCAACCTCTAAATCTTTAAAATTTGCATGGAAATCAAACTTGTAAATGAAAATTTAAATTTTAAATTGCATAAACACTCAAATATGAGAACAAAAATCAGAATTAAAGGTGTAAGGAGTCGGGTTCAGCAAAATGTAATGTGCAAAAATATTTACCTAGAGTTTTCACCCAAAGAATGAAGACCACTAGAGATTTTTTTTGCTTAGGGAGATTACATTCAAAAGAGGAAAGGGAATTCACTAGATCCAATAATAAATCAGATGGAGATTGAATGCTGAGTGAATTTGGGTTGATGGGGATTTCCTGTTTTGTAAGTTGAAATGCTGAAATTAGGTAAAGTGCAAAAAAATGGAGGTAAGAACATGAAAACATCGAGCTATGGATGCAAGATTTTCACACGTAATTGGATCTGAGTGATGTAAGATAAATTGGACTTGCTCCCTGAAATTGCCCTAAAATTTCCAGGACTGTGGCGCATCACATTGGTTCTCCAAACTTTTCGTGCATCAAAAATGGTTGATTGGTCTCTATTAATAAAGCATAATCTTAAGAGTACAACTTTGTACATGTTTCCTACAGACAAACAGAAAGGGAAAAAGGTTGGGAATAGGGGTTTGCCTAGGTCAAACCCCAGTTTGGGATCAACCTTGAATGAAATATTGTAAATACTTGAAATAAATGATAGAAAGGTATACCTTAGATCTGCAATGACTGATAATGATGCTTTGCTTCTTGAATGTAATCACATATGATGTATGAAATGGCATGAACATGACAAAACCCTAACACACACATGCTTGCAAATGTATGATGTAAATTTTATCCATAATGGTTGATGTAGACTTGATTAATGCTTCAGAAGAATTCACATAACCTGTTGTTTTACTTCATAAGAGGCTCCTTCAATTGCTTGTAGATGGATGTTAGATTTTTGGATTAGATCCTTCAAGTGAGGAAAGGAAAGGCTATATGTGAGAAACCCTAACATTTTTTTTATCATAGGCCGACCTAGAAATGATATATTTACACACCTAGTTGGGTTTAAACATTATAATACCACCAAAACATGATCCTGAAATTTGGGGAGAAAAAGTAGGGACCGATGTGATTCACATTGGTCCAACCAACTTTTTGTCAAATTTTCAAGGATGCAAGGTATTGTGATTATAAGGTGATTCCCAGGTGGGTGCAACCATTAAAGATGTTTATATATGCGAAGTTAGGCATTGAAGATTAAAATAGGACATTATTAGGGCTTTTGATGAATTATTTAATTGAAGGAATAAAAAGGGGTACGCTTAGGGTAAAGGGCCCAATTTTATGATGTGTGGAATGATAAAAGAAGACTTTAGACTCTTAAAGGGAATTTAAAATGATTCTCCCAATTATCCACTTATACCTCTTGTACCCAAATGAGAGAGGAAGAACTCCTTATACACTTGCCCATTGTCAATTATGTTAAATTTTTGACATAGGCCGACATGGGGAGGGGATTTGTTATGCCCACCAAAATACCCTAGAGAAATAAATCATAATATACTAACAAATGGAGATTTTCTTTTTTTTTACTTTTAAGTTAACCGCCACTACTAGGCTATCTCAACATTTATTAATGCAACATTACAACCATTATACATCAATACATCATTAACTATTACAAGAATATATATGATTCAACATGAACATAACCATAGTAACATATTACACAAGCGGAATAACCATTTAACCATTAACATATCTCTATAAAAACTCATACATTATATCCATTCCCTAGGGTATCTCAACATTACTACTTGACATAATACTAACACATCACATATCCA
The DNA here is from genome assembly GCF_030272615.1 of Cryptomeria japonica. NCBI lineage: Eukaryota > Viridiplantae > Streptophyta > Pinopsida > Cupressales > Cupressaceae > Cryptomeria > Cryptomeria japonica. The sequence continues at coordinate 373,578,158 of NC_081406.1, read as the reverse complement.
TCTAGAACATCATGAACTGTCATACAACTATGATAAATCATTAACTCATTGGCATAATTTAATCACCTAACATATTCTTTTAGATTCATTTAGAAATTACCAAATCAAATACTCCTATTACCCACACTTTCATTCAACATAAATGAATCATAGATCCATATAACCATTCCACAATAACAAGACTAGAATATCCCTTAAGATCCATAAAATTTTCCTAGGATAAGCTAGATCATTTACATAAGTAACATAGTCCATTCATCTAGATAGATTCCCTTTCTTAAACAAGAGTTATAACAACAATTACTATTCCTTCAACTTAATTTCCATATAGCTATACATACAATTCCATCTTGCAAATCCAAATACAATACAAATGTATGAATGCTAACTCTTTCTTTCCCACATAGAACCCATAATCTAACATTACATAGTGGATATCTAATACATCAATGAAGCAATCAGCACTTCTCCTAAACTACTACATCATATTCCCTTTTAATTACATCAACCAATGCATGAAGATACATAACACAAGAGTACATAATCTCTTTTACAAATACAAATCATCATGATACAATGTTTTCTACTCCAAGTACATAAATATAAACTCCAAAGAATAACCACATAATGAAGAATCCAATAATCCAATCAATGCACGCTTGCATCCAAGAAGAATATCCAATGGAAGAAGGCATGAAACCACCAAACCAAGTGGAACCAAATAGGAACCACCCCTCATGCTAGGAGCTGACATAAGGTTCCTGTTGGCATATGATGAAGCGGTAACAATCATTTATGTCAATAGGTGAACTGGTATGAAGGTTGGAAGCGGTTATGGTCAATCGGGATGGAGTGGACCGGTGTTAGGGTTTACTAAGTGTGATTACCGATTGGTAGTCTCTGTTCAGCTCTAAGGATTCTGATTTGGCTTATGCAATGCAACCAATGACATTCTATGATGAGCTAGTTAAGAGATAAGGATGAGATCATGGTGCCATGTCAGTTATGTGCTTGTGAAGGATTTCTTTGAGGATCTTGCGCGTAAAGATCGAATGCATTGAATGTCTACCTCAAGAATGCATGATATTTTGTGCGGTGTATGAAGTGCGAGTGATGGGTTACTGATTTCCAAATGCAGTGAAGATTGGACTATGCAGAATGAGTTGAGATCTATTTTAGATCACTTCATTCTATGCAATGGATCTAATGGTCAGGATTGGACCACTTGTAATTGTAAACCTAAAATGTTTAGGGTTTAGGGTTTATGCTACCGACCTAATTATTGTTTATAAGGTCGAAGATGTGTTTGTGTGTTGAGATACTTGCCAAACCAGAGTGTGGAATTTGTAGAGTGTGATTGCAGAGGGAAGGAGTTGAAAAGGATATGCCTTAGCAAGTAGTGTTGTTATCAGATCAAAGCTTTACCTATTGACTTCTAACCATTTCAACAGAAGGAAAATCCCTTGACCAGGTAGCTTTAACAGGCTTGCTGCAAATCCTCTAATCAGGTGACTCAAGTTCATTGAGTTCCTTAAATCCTCTAGCGAGGTAACCTTTAACAGGGTTTATAGCCATCCCTTAACCGGGTGATCCCTAACAGGATCAGTTCCTAACATAACCTTATTGTAAAGTATTTAACTGGACTAGGCTCCTAATAGAGTGGACTTCAAAATAGTTCAAAACAAGCCTGTGGGTATTCATCCCCACCGTGGTTTTTCCCATTTGGGTTTCCAAGTGAAAAAAATTTGTGTGTTATGGGTTGTGAGCTTTCATGTGATGATTGAGTAGTTGTTGATTAAGTTAGTTATGCATGCAACGCTAAATGGTTGTGGTATTGTTGATACAACTCATACTTGATTATATCAGGAAGTAGTCATCAGAATTTAAGATCTATCAAATGTTGTCTGAAGTATCTATGCTTAACCGGTATACCCATGGTTAAGTTCAGTGGTGAAGACAATCGGTCAGCATTGTTTTAATATGATAAAGTGTTGGGAAAGTTTTTGTCTATAATGATTCACACCCCCCCCCCTCTCAGTACCAGTTAAGGGTATTATTTGTTTATCATTATTCATCAATTGGTATTAGAGCAACTCTAGGTCCTCAGTGATATAAGCTTAACCGCTTGAGGCAAATGATCCTGCTTTAATGATGAAGAGGGAAGGTCCTAAGTTCAATAGGGATAACTTCAAAATATGGAAGGACAAAATAAAGATTTATCTCAAGAGTTTAGGTTCTCAACACTAGAGCTATGTTGACAATGCCTATGTAATCCCCACTGGCACTCTAACCGATGATCAGAAAAGAGAGATTCAAGAAAATGAGCAAGTCATGGAAGCCCTTATTAGCAGCCTGTCTAATATTGAGTTCATTGATGTACAAGATAAGGACAATCCTAAGGATGTATGGGACACACTGGAAACCATTTATGGCGGTGATGAGCATGTCAAGCAGACTAAGGAAGAAAGCCTTAGAGGAAAATTTGAAGACATATGGATGGTTGAAGGTGAGACCATTCAGCAATATGACATAAGGATCAAGACTGTGGTTGGAGATATCAAGAGCACCGGTGGAACAATTGATGATGCCAATGTTGTCAGTAAAATTCTGAGATCATTGTTACTGGTCTATGCAATTAGGGTTGCTGCTATTCAGGAGTTAAGGTCTATCGACAAGACAAAGGTATCTCTAGACTCTATCATTGCAAAGTTGACTGCATATGAATTGAATAGCTATGATGGTAGTGTCCAGAAGACAGAGTCAGCCTTTAGAGCGTCTATTTCCTCTGCATCAACCAGAAAAGGAAAATAAGTTAGCACCAGTTATGATCTAGGCCAAACAAAGACATGGATGATGAGGAGATTCTGATGGAGTTTGAAGTTCTTCTTGCCAAGAGACTTCCAAAAGGCACCGGAAAATACAGAGGTAAGCTTCCTCTAAAATGTTTTTCTTGCAATAAGATAGGACATATAGTTGTTAACTGTCCTAACAATGACAATAAGGATAAACTGGAAAGGTTTAGAAAGTATAAAGGAGGAGGTAGGAGAAATTGTCTTGTTGCAGTAGATGAAGGTGTTACCGATGAAGAATCTGAGGATGAAGAAAATGAGGACATAGTGTTTGTAGTTGTAAAGGAAGAGGTGTCTGATCAGAAAGCCCTTGTCTCTCACATTGACAACTCTAATGAGTGGATCATTGATAGCGGGTGTTCTCACCACATGACTAGTGACTGGAGAAAGTTTCTGTCTCTAGAAGAATATGATGGAGGTGTTGTCAGGTTTGGAAATGATGCACCTTGCATGGTGAAAGGAAAAGGATCCATCTCACTGAATGGAAAAAGCAGTGCGGATGATGTCTACTAGGTACAAGGCCTTAAGCACAACCTTTTGAGTGTTGCTCAGCTTAACGACAAAGGACTCATTCTGGAGTTCAAAGGTGGAGTCTGCAGAATAATTGGAAAGAGTGGTGAACTTATTGCCACCGGTAAGAAGACCAAAGGAAACTTGTTTCAGCTAAATGCCAAGATTAGTTAGTGCCTGATGGCAAATTTTGATGACAGTTGGATATGGCATAGGAGACTTTGTCATATGAATTTTGATAATATTGTAAAGGCGAGTAAGATCAAGGCAGTAAGAGGATTGCCTTTGCTAAATAAACTGGAGAGTTCTTTATGTAGAGAATGTCAACTTGGGAAGATGTCTTCCTCAACATTCAAAGGTAAGTCTTTTTCAGCAGAGAACCTACTTGATCTAGTGCACACCGATTTGTGTGGTCCGATGAAAACTAGAAGCATTCAGGGAGATTGGTATTTTATGATTCTTACTAATGACTGCTCAAGAACGATGTGGGTCACATTCTTAAAAGACAAGTCTGAGGTGTTTGGAAAGTTCAAAGCCTTCAGAGCATTAGTGGAAAAGGAGAGTGGAAGAAGAATAAAATGCCTAAGAACTAATCAGGGAGGTGAATTCACTTTTGATGAATTCAACAAGTACTACGAAGAGAATGACATCAAGAGGCAGTTGTCTACCCCAAGGATACCATAGTAGAATGGCATAGCAGAAAGGAATAACAAGACTGTAGTTGAAGCAACTAGAACTATGCTAATCCAAGGAAAGGTTGCTCACACTTTTTGGAGAGAAGCGATTAGCACTACAGTCTATACCATGAACCGGGTACTCATCAAGAAAGGTAAAGACAAAACCCCCTATGAGTACTGGAACAGGAGAACTCCTAATGTGAGTTATTTCAAAGTGTTTGGCAGTAAGTGTTATAATAGGAGAGGTGAGCATCTGAGTAAGTTTGATGCTAAATGTGATGAAGGAATATTTCTGGAATATTCCACTAAAAGAAAAGCTCTCAAATGCAGCAAGCAAGCGGAAGATGAACCGGGTGTAGCCTTCTAGGAACCGATTAAGAAGGAAACAAATTGTAAACACCAGAAAGACCTCAGTGTTCCTATACCGGTAGAAGCTGTAGTAGGTGAAGAAGAAGATGAAGTGGAAGAAGAAGAGGAAAAGCAAGCAAAACCAGCTAGGATCATTCCTAGGTATGTGAAACTACATCATGATCCGAAGCAGGTCATAGGAGATAAAGATGTAGGAATACTCACAAGGAGAAAGGTGAAAGAAAACTCTTGCATGATTTCAGAATTTGAGCCTAAGACCACTAGAGAGGCACTTACCGATGAAGACTGGATAAAGGCAATGGAAGAGGAGCTGGACCAGATAGAAAAAAATGCAACATGGTCCTTGGTACCCAAACCGGAACACAAGAATGTAATAGGTACCAAATGGGTCTTCAGGAATAAGCTGAATGAAGAAGGCACAATGGTAAGAAAAAAGGCAAGACTAGTATGCAAGGGATATGCTTAGGAAGAGAGAGAAGATTATGGAGAAACCTTTGCCCCAATGGCTAGACTGGAAGGTGTCCGAATGCTACTTGCATTTGCAGCATTCAAGGGATTTAAGGTATATCAGATGGATGTGAAGTCTGCATTCCTGAATGGAATCCTAGAAGAAGAAGTGTATATTGAGCAACCAAATGGGTTTGCTTTGTCAGAAGATAGGAACATGGTGTGTAGATTACACAAGGCCTTGTATGGATTGAAACAAGCGCCAAGGGTATGGTATGAATGGTTACACTCTCATCTTGTGAAGATAGGATTTCAGAGAATAAGTGAGGACAACAACATCTTCCCTAAATCTAAACGTGGTCAAATTCTTATCTGTGAAGTATTTGTAGATGACATAATCTTCGAAGGAGATGATGAAATGAGCCATGCATTCACAGATGAAATGAAGAAAGAGTTTGAGATGTCTCTGATTGGAGAGATAAATTTCTTCATTGGTCTACAGATTTAGTAGATGAAGGAGGGTATATTCATTACCTAGTCCAAGTATATCAAAGAGGTATTGAAGACCTTTGGCATGGATGACAAACCGGTTGGAACACCGATGGTGACCAGCTGCAAACTGACAAAGGAGGATGATACAACATTGGTGGATGAAAAGGAGTACTGGTCGATGATTGGTAAGATGCACTATGTGGTGCACAACAAACCGGATATTGCTCATGCAGTGGGCACAGTAGCCCATTTTCAGAAGAGTCCAAGAGAATCCCACTTGGTAGTGGTAAAGAGGATTCTTAGATACCTAAAAGGGACAGTTGATTATGGATTTTGGTATCCATACAATGGTGACTTTGGTCTCAAATTTTTTACCGATGCATATTGGGCAGGTAATGTGGATGACCAGAAGAGAACAATTGGCGGAGTGTTCTTCCTTGGAGGAAGACTAGTCTCATCGACAAGCAAGAAGCAGAGCTGTATTTCCCAGTCTACAGCTAAAGAAGAGTATGTGGCAGCCTTTATGAACTGCACCCAGGCAATCTGGATGAAGCATGTATTGAATGGCTTCAAAGTGCCTATATTTGAATCAGTGAGTATTTTCTGTGATAATTCTAGTGCAATCAATATTTCCAAAAATCCAGTATTGCATGCTAGGAAAAAGCACATTGAACTCAAGTATCATTTCTTGAGAGAAAAGGTTCAGAATAAAGAGGTTGTATTAGAACATGTTTCCAGTAAGGAGCAACTAGTAGACATATTCACTAAGCCCTTACTGAAGATTACATTTACCTATTTGAGAGGTGAACTAGGGGTTTTGCCCCTTCATTAAGTAAACTAAAATTGTGTGCTCCACATCAATCAGGTACTACTGTGTCAGATCTTACAAGGTTGATGTGTTGAAGGATGCTACTCCATAGGGGGAGCAACATAGTGGAGCTTGGAAGCTTGTGCCTCCACTTTGGCATTGTTGTCAAAGGGGGAGAAGATATCTGATGAAGAAGATATATTGTTTAAGGAGAAGATATTAAGCATGTACACACTGACCAATCCATGTGGTGGTGGAAGTGATCATTTGACATTGAGCTAGTATATGTTACTGAGTATTGCCATCAATGCCAAAGAGGGAGATTGTTGGCATATTATGAAGCAGTGACAATGTATGTTGTCATTGATGTCAATAGGTGAACCGGTATGAAGGTTAGAAGCGGTTATGGTCAACCAAGATGGAGTGGACCGGTGTCGGGGTTCACTAAGTGTGATTACCGGTTGGTAGTCTCTATTCAGCTCTAAGGCTTCTGGTTTGGCTTATGCAGTGCAACCGATGACATTTTGTGATGAGTTATTTAAGAGATAAGGATGAGATCGTGGTGCCATGTCAGTTATGTGCTTGTGAAGGATTTCTTTGAGGATCTTGCACATAAAGATCGAATGTCTACCTTGGGAATGCGTGATATTTTGTGCAGTGTATGAAGTGCGCATTGATGGGTTACTGATTTCCATTGCGGTGAAGATTGGATGATGTAGAATGACTTGAGATCTATTTTAGATTGCTTCATTCTATGCAATGGATCTAACGGTCAGGATTGGACCACTTGTAATTGTAAACCTAAAAAGTTTAGGGTTTAGGATTTATGATACCAACCTAATTGTTGTCTATAAGGTCGATGATGTTTGTTATTGTTTGTGTTGGATAATGATGTGTTTGTGTGTTGAGATACTTGCCAAACCAGAGTGTGGAATCTGTAGAGTGTGATTGCAAAGGAAAGGAGTTGAAAAGGATCTGCGTTAGCAAGTAGTGTTGTTATCAGATCAAAGCTTTACCTGTTGACTTCTAATCATTTCAATAGAAGGAAAATCCCTTGACCAGGTAGCTTTAACAGGCTTGTTGCAAATCCTCTAACCAACTGACTCAAGTTCATTGAGTTCCTTAAATCCTCTAGCGAGGTAACCTTTAATAGCGTTTATAGCCATCCCTTAACCGGGTGATCCCTAACAGGATCGGTTCCTAACAGAACCTTATTGTAAAGTCTTTAACCAGACTAGGCTCCTAACAAAGCGGACTTCAAAAGAGTTCAAAACAAGCTTGTGGGTATTCATCCCCATCGTGGTTTTTCCCATTTGGGTTTCCACATGAAAAAAACCTGTGTGTTATGGGTTGTGAGTTTTCATGTGATGATTGAGTAGTTGTTGATTAAGTTAGTTATGCATGCAACGCTAAATGGTTGTGGTATTGTTGATACAACTCATGCTTGATTATATCAAGAAGTATTCATCAAAATTTAAGATCTGTCAAATGTTGTCTGAAGAATCTGTTCTTAACCGGTATACCCATGGTTAAGATCAGCGGTGAAGACAATCGGTCAACATTGTTTTAATAAAATAAAGTGTTGGGAAAGTTTTTGTCTGTACTGATTCACCCCCCACTCTCAGTACTAGTTAAGGGTATTATTTGTTCATCATTATTCATCAATTCCAACTCACACTCAAGACCTCATCTGACACCTAACAACCAAAGGATACAACATGACATCACAGGACTCCATCATAAGAATACAACATCAAATCACATCACATGGCTAAATCAAGCAACCAAAATCCCAAAGGCATAATCAACAAATTGAGGCATACGAATAATGGACACATGTGGGGTAGAGTGTCATCACATGCTAACCTCATGTGGAATTTGTCTCAACCTTGGAGCCAAACAAGGGAGATCAATTTACCATTCCAACGGTCTTCCCAATCTAAGATCTAAAAACCACCTCCCTGGGTTTGTCCAATTGAAGCATTTAATAAAAAATCATTATCTTGATTAGGTGAATTCCTAATTACCCAACCCACTAATCAATTATTAATAATGTTATCACTTTCAATTAAACCATAAACTCTTTGTAAGTTCTGATACTAAATGCAAAGTACAGATGCCAATAGCTAACAAGATGAGAGGGGGGGGGGGGTGAATCATACAAACTTAATCTTCCATAAAATCAACAGATTCAACCTCGGTAACTTATACTTCAGCAATATAACCAAAAAATTGCTAAACATGCAAACTTATAAACACATAATCATCATAACACATATAAAACCAGATTTAATGTGGAAACCCAAATAGGGAAAAACCACTGTGGGATTTTGGACCCACTAAGAAATATACTCTTCTAGAGTATGCTCGGTTAAAAGAAAATCATGTTAAAGATTACAAACACATTGCTAGATGTGACCCGGTTAAGGGATTTCCCTTGGGTCTGTTAGGATCTTCACTTTGTTAGAAGTGACCTTGTCAAAGGATTTCAAACACTCATTTAGAATGTTACCTTGCTAGAGGGTTTACAAATAAGACTGTTAAGTCCACTCGGTTAAGATATTTTTTGTCACTTACAAAATAAACAACAGTAATATATATCTGCAACTTCACATCTAAAATGCTAAAGAAGATTCTTATTTGCTCAAACCAATCTTTTCATAGGACTTATCTTGTCCCTCTGTTGGGCTCCTTACTCTATTATTCAAACAGATCTTCAAGCTTCTATGCTCGGTAATCACTATGTAGCATCCATGTGCTTACACTTTGCCCGCATACATTGTTTATCAACAATTCCTTATTTATAAACAATTGCTAACTGCTTAATCTCCTTGATCATATTTCCCATGATCAATCTTAGCCATCAGATCTTCAATCTTGACCAGGTTCAATGTATCCTTTGATCTAAAAATATTTTACCTCACCTTGGGACTTGCATTCCTTTCTTGGAACTTGCACAAGGTTATTGCGGTTCAATAAGAGCTTTAGATCTTCCTGCCGATTTTCCTTTGCCATAGATCCTTAACAAAATTCATGCACGGAATACCAATCATTCATACATCTCCAGCTATTCATTGTCCTTCATTAAATAATGCTTTTATCCATCCAATGCGATCTATCATAACTCGGTTGCAACTCAGTAAATACTAAACTTTACTCGGTAGACATTCTGCCTTCATTAACCGATATCGATAACCTTAGGGTTTACCAACTAGGTTCTTTGCTCGGTGACATAGTATAGTATTAACCTTACAATCAACAACATATGTAGGATATCAAAAGAATCTAAAAATCATGATCTCATCATTGTCTAACTTGGTAATAGTTGCCCATTGAATATCTTATTCTTCCTCTTTCTTATCACATTCTTTCTGTGTCTTTTACCGACATCTTAATTCTCTTCAAATCAATCTTCTCAAGATATGGCAACATCATACTGAATCAGAAAATCAATTTCTTGACATCAATGACAAAATAATGTTATAAAGATAGTTATCATCCTTTTTCAGTTATATCAAATAATCTTCAACAACCTTCTCAATATCCTTAATGAATATCAACAATCTCTCTTTCTACTGAAATGCCAACAATCTCCCCCTTTGGCATTGATGGCAAAACCAACTTTTAAATGGTAATACCAACAAGATATTCAAATTGATTCAGATTCAGATTGCTGTTAGACTTCTCCTGTTATCCTTGAGCTGTTAAATTCTTCTGAAGTCTTCTCCCTTTTTCATTAGGCTTTTGAGTTGTTGTCTTGCATTTAGTCTTCTCCATTTTGCAATCTTCTCCCCCTATCATTAGTCTTCTGTTATCTTCATCATTTAGGAATTTACCATTCAGTCAACCATTTAGTCTCATTCAGTCAACCATTTAGTCTTCTCCCCCTTTGACAACAATGCCAAAAAGTAAAAGAACTAAATCATGATTTCTTCCTCTGTGAAGTGATTTGCCTTGCTATGTATCATCTCAGTCTCAGTCAGAGAGACTTGTCTCTATTCACTATTTCCTGCACACTTTTAGAAAACCTTCTAAAGTGCATAAATCAGCATCAATCCACACATAATATTTTGTAGATTCATCGAATTGATGCTTTCACCGAACTCTGTCAGTGAGTAGAAGATAGGGGTAGGACCCCTAACTTGCTTCTGAGATACTCAAAAGTGTCCCTTAGCAGTGGCTTTGTGAAGATGTCTGCTAATTGCTCCTTTGAACTGATATATTCTAGCACAACTTTCTTCTCTTGAACTTCTTCTCTGAGATAATGATACTTTATAGATATATGCTTTGTCTTAGAGTGCATTACTCGATTCTTTGAAATGTTAATGGCACTAGTATTATCACAGAATATAGTTACTGACTCGATAACCTTTTCATTTATACCTTCCAATAGTTGTTTGATCCATGCTATATTGGTACAATTCAATGCTGCAGCAACATATTCAGCTTCAGCTGTTCACTGTGAGATACATCCTTGTTTCTTGCTAAGCCAACTCACTAGTCTTTCTCCTAAAAAGAAAGCTCCACCACTTGTGCTTTTCCTATCATCTATGTTGCCTGCCAAATCAGCATCAGTATAAACTTTTAAATCAAAATCATTCCTCTTTTCATATACTAAGCCATAATCTTCAATGCCTCTCAGGTATATGAAAATTCTCTTGATTGTTGTCGTATGGGTTTCCTTGGGATCTGGAGAAAACCTTGCAACAATACCTACTGCATGTGCTATATCTAGTCTACTATGCACAACATATTGCAACTTCCCAATCATAGATTGGTAAAGTGTCTCATCAACAGATGCAGATTCATCATTCTTTGATAGTTTACAGTTAGTAGTCATAGGAGTACTTAATGGTTTAGAATCCTCCATTCCAAATTTCTTCAAGATTTTCTTTATGCACTTGGATTGAGTAATGAAAATCTCATCTTTCATTTGTAGTATCTATAAACCTATAAAATACTTTATCTCACCGATTAATGACATCTCAAATTCTTTGCACATTTCATTTCCAAAATTCTTGCATAAGGAGTCATTATCACAAAAAATAATATCATCAATAAATATGGCTGAGATCAGTATTCCATTGTCCTCATCATTCTTCATGTACATATTGTTGTTTTCACTTGTCCTCATAAAACCAATCTTGATCAAATAAGAGTGCAGTCTCTCATACCATGCTCTAGGTGCTTATTTCAGACCATATAAAGCTTTGTTTAATTTACATACCTGATCTTTACTCTTGTCTTCAACAAATCCTTCAGGTTGTTCAATGTAAACTTCTTCTTCTAGTATACCATTCAAAAATGCAGATTTAACATCCATTTGATATAGCTTGAAATTTTTGAAAGCAACATATGCCAACAATGTTCTTACTCCCTCAAGTCTAGCTACAGGTGCAAAAGTCTCACCATAATCTATTCCTTCTTCTTGAGCATAACCTTTGCAAACTAGTCTTGCTTTGTTTTGAATGACCTCACCTTTTTCATTTAGCTTGTTTCTAAAAATCCACTTTGTACCGATTACATTTTTGTCCTTCAATCTTGGGATCAGTGTCCATGTGTCATTCTTCTTGATTTGATCAATCTCTTCTGTCATAGCATTTACCCAATCTTCACTATTAAATGCCTCTTTCACTATTCTCGGTTCAAATTCAAATATCAAACATGTGTTCTATCTCAGTTTGTTCCTTGTCATCACTGGATCATCCTTATCTCCTATAATTTGACTTGATGCATGATGTCTTCTGACATATTTGGCTAATATAGGCTCAGTAGGCTCTGTATGATCTTCTTCATCACTCGGTAACTAGACATTATCTTCATTTTCTTCAGTAGCTTTCTGGGTAGGACTTCTCGGTTGAACATAAATGAATTCTTCATAATCTTCTGGTTCTTTGGAATTTCCTTCATCATTTCTTTCTGCAAATTCATCAATTTTCACATTTGCACTTTCCACTATTTTGTTAGATGATTTGATCAGACATTTAAATGCTTTACTTCTAGAAGAATAAGCAAGAAATGTTCCTTCTTCGCTTTTCTGATCAAACTTTCCATTTCTGTCATAGCATCTACTTCCAAAGATTTTAAAATAATTTACATTAGGTTTCTTGTCATACCAGATTTCATAAGGTGTCTTCATAGTTCCTTTCTTTAGTTGAACTCGGTTCAGGGTGTAAACTGCAGTGTTGATTGCTTCTCTCCAAAATGTTTGAGGTACCCTTTTTTCTATCATCAGGGTTCTAGCACAATCTACAATTGATCTGTTTCTTCTCTCACCTATCCCATTTTGCTGAGGTGTTCTTGGTGCAGATACTTGCCTTTTTATACCATGATCATTGCAGAATAAGTTAAATTCATCAGAACTGAACTCTCCTCCTCTATCAGATCTAAGACATTTCAGTTGTCTTCCTGTTTCATTTTCAACTCTTGCCTTGTACCATTTAAACATTTGAAAAGCTTTTGATTTTTCTTTTAAAAACATAACTGACATCATCCTTGAGTAATCATCCACAAATAATATGAAATACTTATCACCATAATAACTTTGAACTTTCATGGGACCACAAAGATCAGTGTGTACTAGATCTAAAATTCCTTTAGAAGTGTGGGACTTACTTGTAAAGCTTGATCTTCTCTTACCCATCTGGCATCCTCAGCACATAGCATTCTCAGGTTTTTCCAGACTTGGTAGACCTCTTACTCGGTGCTTCTTACTTATTTTGATCAGATTATCAAAATTTACATGACAAAACCTTTTATGCCATAACCAAGTATCATCTATCTTAGCATAAAGACACTTGTTCCGAGTTGAGTCAAGATGAAATGTATTACCTTTTGTTTGTGTCCCGGTAGCAGCTAACTTTCCATGCTTGTCATGAACTTTGACAATTCGTTTCTGAAATTCTATTCGGTATCCTGTATTGTTTAGCTGTGCTACACTCAACAAATTGTATTTCAATCCTTCAATCTAGTATACATCATCACATTTAGCATTGTCAAGAAGTGTGATAGAGCCTTTTACCTTTCACCAGACATGGTGCATCATTACCAAATCTTACATAGCCTCCATCATAGTCTTCTAATTTAACAATCTTTTGTTTATCACCTGTCATATGATGTGAGCATCCACTATCTATGATCCAAGAATCATTATTATTTATGTGAGATATTAGGGCTTTTTCTTCATACCTTTCTTCATCAGATCCATCTTTAATAGCCACATAAACAACTTCCTCGGTATCAGTTTCATCATATTTATCATCGTTGGATTCCTCATCAACTACTAGACATGTCTTTCTGTCTCTCCTTCTGAAGTCTCCGTGTCCTCTGTATTGGTTGTCTTTTTGCCTGTTATCTCAGTATTCTCTCTTTTCACTAGATTCCTTGTCAGGGCAGTTAGAAGCCATATGTCCTATTTTATCACAATTGAAACATTTTAAAGGTAGCCTTCCTTTATACTTACCTTTTCCTCTCGATAACCTTTTGGCTAATAATGCTTCAAACTCTTCGTGCTTCTTGATTTCCTCATACAGTTTGTGTACTTCTTCCATGTTCTTGCAAAATCTTTCACTTGCTCCACTGTGATTCCCTTCAGAGTACTTACTCATTCTATCATTGTAATCATCAGATTCATTAATATGAAAAGAACTGAATGCAGATTCTACTTTATTTACCAAAGACCCACTATTATCAAAATTACTTAACTCAAATGCATGTAGCTTACCAATATTAGCATCCAAAGAAACTGGCATATTAGGTATAGACCTCAATTCATTGATTGTAGATACTCGAATAGCGTAAGCTAGTAAGAGGGTTCTCAACAACTTACTTGTTATATCCTTTTATTCAATAGTTCCTCCTGCTCCTTTAATTTGATTGACAGTCTCCTTTAACCTTCTACTGTATTGGGTTATGTTCTCACCTTCATTCATTCTCATGGATTCAAGTTGTCCTCTTAGACTATCTACTTTTTCTCTTTGAACATGTTCATCCCCGCCATACACAGATATAAGCTTAGTCCACATTGCTTTTGCATCATTGCAGCCTTCTAGATCATTAAACTCTGAGTCGGTCAATGTTGATGTTATTTCAATCATAGCTTGAACATGTTCTTTCTTTTCCTTTATCTCTTCCAAGGTCATAGGGTTGGTGCTTAGTACAATGTAATCATTTTCTAGATAATATGTTGCATATTCTCCAATTCCTGATAAATGCAACTTCATCCTTTTCTGCCATGTGGAGTAACTTGACTTGTTCAGCTTTAGTGCATCCGTTTTATACATCTTCGGATCTTTGCCTCAAGTACCTTTAAACTTTTTCTTCCAGAGTCCAAAGCTCTGATGCCAATTTGTAAGTTTTGATACTAAATGCAAAGTACAGATGCCAATAGATAATAAGATGAGAGGGGAGGGTGAATCATACAAACTTAACCTTCCATAAAATCAACAAATTTAACCTCAGTAACTTATACTTCAGCAATATAACCAAAAAATTGCTAAACATGCAAACTCATAAACACATTATCATCATAACACATATAACACCAGATTTAATGTGGAAACCCAAATAGGGAAAAACCACTGTGGGATTTTGGACCCACTAAGAAATATACTCTTCTAGAGTATGCTCGGTTAAAAGAAAATCCTATTAAAGATTACAAACACATTGTTAGATGTGACCCGGTTAAGGGATTTCCCTCAGATCTGTTAATGTTGATGTTATTTCAATCATAGCTTGAACATGTTCTTTCTTTTCCTTTATCTCTTCCAAGGTCATAGGGTTGGTGCTTAGTACAATGTAATCATTTTCTAGATAATATGTTGCATATTCTCCAATTCCTAATAAATGCAACTTCATCCTTTTCTGCCATGTGGAGTAACTTGACTTGTTCAGCTTTAGTGCATCCGTTTTATACATCTTCGGATCTTTGCCTCAAGTACCTTTAAACTTTTTCTTCCAGAGTCCAAAGCTCTGATGCCAATTTGTAAGTTTTGATACTAAATGCAAAGTACAGATGCCAATAGATAACAAGATGAGAGGGGAGGGTGAATCATACAAACTTAACCTTCCATAAAATCAACAAATTTAACCTCAGTAACTTATACTTCAGCAATATAACCAAAAAATTGCTAAACATGCAAACTCATAAACACATTATCATCATAACACATATAACACCAGATTTAATGTGGAAACCCAAATAGGGAAAAACCACTGTGGGATTTTGGACCCACTAAGAAATATACTCTTCTAGAGTATGCTCGGTTAAAAGAAAATCCTATTAAAGATTACAAACACATTGTTAGATGTGACCCGGTTAAGGGATTTCCCTCAGATCTGTTAGGATCTTCACTTTGTTAGAAGTGACCTTGTCAAAGGATTTCAAATGCTCATTTAGAATGTTACCTTGCTAGAGGGTTTACAAATAAGATTGTTAAGTCCACTCGGTTAAGAGATTTTCTGTTACTTACAAAATAAACAACAGTAATATATATCTGCAACTTCACATCTAAAATGCTAAAGCAGATTCTTATTTGCTCAAAACAATCTTGTCATAGGACTTATCTTGTCCCTCTGCTAGGCTCCTTACTCTATTATTCAAATAGGTCTTCAAGCTTCTGTGCTCAGTAATCACTATGTAGCATCCTTGTACTTACACTTGCCTGCATACATTGTTTATCAACAATTCCTTATTTATAAATAATTGTTAACCGCTTAATCTCCTTGATCACATTTCCCATGATCAATCTTAGCCATAAGATCTTCAATCTTGACCACGTTCAATGTATCCTTCGATCTGAAAATGTTTTACCTCGCCTTGGGACTTGCATTCCTTTCTTGGAACTTGCACAAGGTTATTGCGGTTCAATCTGAGTTGTAGATCTTCCTGCCAATTTTCCTTTGCCATAGATCCTTAACAAACTTCATGCATGGCATACCAATCATTCACACATCTCCAGCTAATCATTGTCCTTCATTAAATAATGCTTTTATCCATCTAATGCGATCTGTCATAACTCGGTTGCAACTCAGTAAATACTAAACTTTACTCGGTAGAAATTCTGCCTTCATTAACCGATATCAATAACCTTAGGGTTTACCGACTAGGTTCTTTGCTCAGTGACATAGTAGAGTATTAACGTTACAATCAACAACATATGTAGGATATTGAAACAATCTAAACATCATGATCTCATCATTGTCTAACTTGGTAATAGTTGCCCATTGAATATCTTATTCCTCCTCTTTCTTATCACATTCTTTCTGTGTCTTTTACCAACATCTTAATTCTCTTCAAATCAATCTTCTCAAGATATGGCAACATCATACTAAATCAGAAAATCAATTTCTTGACATCAATGACAAAATAATGTTATAAAGATAGTTATCATCCTTTTTCAGTTATATCAAATAATCTTTAACAACCTTCTCAATATCCTTAATGAATATCAACAATTTCTCTTTCTTATGAAATGCCAACACTCTCCATGTGGCTCCATAGGTCTAGACCCTCTCCTAGAGGTCTATTGATCATAACCTTGGTCCTACACATGCAAGAGCCCACTCTCCTAACCATGGACCATAACCATAGGGTAAAACATAACAAGATACATCACAATAAAAACATGAATCTCAACATGGAAAGCATCCAAAACTCATTACAATTCAAATACAACTAATTCACAAGGGTAACCATCAACATGCAATCCAAGAGCCACTTATCAAAGATCAAGCCATAAGCTCATAATGCCAAAATACAACAATAGAGAGAGCCTCAATATGTCAAATATATATAAATAATGTCAATACATGAATCCAATAACATAGGATGATCCTTCAGAGCGAGGCATAACATATCCTCTTGCTGGAGCTACAATTAACCCTCCTCAACAACAAGGATGCACTCAACTTGTAGAGAAACATAAAGAAACCTCAATAGACAAGCACAAGACCACTTGCCAGAGCCCAAAAGGATTCATACACACCAAAAAAATGAAAGGCACAATTGCCAAAATCATCAAAATGACAAGGCATAGCCTCTAGAGTCAAAATTAATTGAAGTTAAAGTCAACTAAGAAGTCAAAAACCAATCCAAAAACTTGTTGATACTGTTATGGTACCTTTGTAAGTACTTTTGCACTATTGTAGCCTAGAATGGCACTTTTTTTGCCTGAAGTGGTGCTTTTGCAATTTGTTTTAGTGCATTTGTTTCAAGCATACAACTTTCAGAAAACGGGAGAAAGAAGCAATCAAACATGCCCAAATTTGGGCAAGGGTTCAACCACGGTTTGAGACCGACCAAGAAGACATTAAAATCCATCACAAAAGAAGAATAGGGTTTGCACAAGATCAAAAGGATCACATATACAAAATAAACAACTCAACTGGTAAATACTTGCACAAAAAGGATCACAAAGACAACCACATCTAAACCAATCATACCAAATAATCATCAGACAATAAGAGGTCCTAAAATAGGATTACTAAGGCAATACAAGCCTCCACAAATCAAATACCAACACATAGAACACTCACAGGGAGATCATAGCCATAGAAAATCACATATCATGAACACCCATTTCCCAGCATTGCACGAAACCAAAATTCCTAATTCAAATTGTAACCTTTTCAAAAATCATTTTCTTTGAAGCAAACCAATAATAAACAACTAAATTCACTCCCAAAATTTAACCCAATGCAATCTTTCAGCAGACAATCTTTTCCTAGAAAACAATTGAGAATAGGGCAATCAAATCCAAACTGGAAAAAAAAGCAATGGTAATGAAAAACCGATGAAGAAATCTCCAAATCTACCAAGCTCTAAGTGCAATCTAAAATCAAACCAAAATCCAAGTCCTTCAAGCAATCTGAAATTTTATCCCAGAAGCCAATCTCCCATGAATGTAGAGGAAACCAAAAATTAAACCCAAAACTTTAATAAAAGCCGACCAATCAAACTAATTTCAAAAACTATATATTATACCAACCCTCACAAAGTTCAAGGGAATTAATAAATAAATATAATTTTTACTACCTCCCACCATTCGACCAATTAAATAAGAGTGTAGTACCCCTCCTCGATCAGCCTCTTTGGTATGTTTTGAGTTACTTCAGTGATTGTTTTGTGGAACATTATTGTATTTTGATTCGGATATTATGTGATGTTATTTCATGCTTTATCTGGATTTATGGTGTATGATTTATGCAGTATTTCAGTGCTTATGATTAATGTTATTTTATGGATCATTATCATGGACTGACACTTTTCCCTTATATTGCGATGCGTTATTTATATGTTGCGTGTTTGCAAGTGTATAGGGATGCGAGGGGATGATTTTCCTTCACTCACTCCGGTGAGATAGGGAACGTCACGATTCTCCTTCATCGGTGTGTATACCGTATCTGTATATATATTGGTCTATATGCACGTGGTTCTTTGGTGCAGGACATTGCAAGTACTAGTACCAGGTAGGTACGAGGTATTGACTCCACCTGGTTTCGCAGGTCTGAGCGTGGCTTATATATCTTATGGGAGTGGAGGAGATAGCTATTGTACCCTAGCTTGACCACAGTTACACTCGTGTGAGTGTTGTCAGTTGGTTGTGTTTCCCCCGTCTGGCTATTATGCGTGTCATGTTGCCTTGGTTTGGTCATTTGAGAGTCGTCATTTGATCTATCTTGGTTTTGCGTGTTTCCGTTTATTTAAATGGTTATTTAATTTAAATGGATGATGCTATCTTGTGTTGGCGTAATCATTTAATTATTATGCTCTGTGATTATAAATTTATTAAATTGATGAATTGCTAGATTAAATGGTTAAATGGCTTAATTTATTGTATAAAGTTGCATTAATATTTTTTGTGAAATAAATAAATTGCCTAGCCATTTAAAAAGGTTAAATGCTTATGCGGAAGGAAGTATTTATGGAAAAAGAAATAAATAAAATTTTTCCTTTTTATTTTTCCATTTGCCCTTTTTAATTTAATCATTGGAAAGAATTATTATTTTTGGGAAAGAAATAAATCTGATTGCCTTTTTAGTTTTAAAATATTTAAATTTGATTGGATGAAAAACTTTAACCTAGAAGCTTGGGTTAAAAGATATTTTGAGCATCCATTCTGGGCATTCACATTAGGAGAAGAAGAGGATTTTTGGAGAGGAAATTCTGGAAAAAACTTCCTGAAGGAGCTGGAAATTTGACCTGGCTGCAAGACTGGAGTTTCTTCATCCCTTTTGCTTGCTAATTGCTTCAAGGTTGGAGGTTCCCTTCTTGTTTTGAATTTGTTTTTGAAATTTTCAGTTGCTTCCTATGTATGGAAATTTATGTATTCTACCTGTAGATTCTTTTTGGAATGTCAAAATGGAAGAAAGATTGCCTGATATAGTTGATTGTGTGATGCGATAAGCGTATGGTTGCATTCAGGAAAGGAATTAGTTCATTTCTTCTTTTTTGTGTGTTATTTGTTCATAGCAAACAATTTCTTGATTTACCTCTTCTTTGAAAGAAAGAATTTTAGATTGGGCTTGTTGGGTGCATCCTTGTTTCTTTTCGGTCAATAATTTGCAAGCCATTCTTTCCAGTGTGTTTATTTCACCATTTACCTTACTGGTAACTTTTCCTTGAAATTTTGGAAATTGGCATTGTATGTGTGTGCCCATGAAATAATTCTAGAAATGGAATGTTCAAAGTGGTAAGTGTTACTGGTTCGAAATGGTAAGTGTTACCGGTTGGAAGTGGTAAGTGTTATCGGTTGGAAGTGGTAATTGTTACCGGTTCGAAGTGGTAAGTGCAACCGGTTGGAAGTGGTAAGTGTTACCGGTTGGAAGTGGTAAGTGTTACCGGTTGGAAGTGCTAAGTGTTACCAGTTTGAAGTGGTAAGTGTTACCGGTTGGAAGTGGTAAGTGTTACCAGTTGGAAGTGGTAAGTGTTACCGGTTGGAAGTGGTAAGTGTTACCGGTTGGAAGTGGTAAGTGTTACCAGTTCAAGGTGGTAAGTGTTACCGGTTGGTAGTGGCAATGTTACTAGTTGTAGCAGCACTACCGGTAAGTGGTGTCTATTGCCCTAACAGCAGCACAATCGCAGGTTGGTTTGACCCTTGCTTAGTTTTTGAGCCCTCACCGATCTCCAAACAGGTTTGTGTTAAGAACTTAAATTTTATAAATGGAATGTTTAAAGTGGTATTGTGTGATGTAATGTAATTTTCATGTGATATTTATTATGTGGTTAATAAATTTATCAATGAAAATTAAGGCATGAATTAGAGATTCAAATGGGTAGATTTGGAATATTGATTTGGAAATTGATTAGATGTGACTGCTGGAAAGGAGTGTTTTATTTAATTTTCAATCAATGATGTTGCAAGTGTTTATGATGCTGATATTTTCAAAGATTGTCTGAGTGCAGATTTTATGTATTTAGCTGTCCTTGCAAGTGTTTATTGTGATATTTTTGTCTGTGGTTCAGTCATCCTGTGGTGGTGTATTGGTACCTTGACCAAGTGATATATGTTGGCTCCGTTGTCTTAACCGTGTAGTATTTTTGCCTTATGGTTAGTCAAGAGTTATTATTTCCTTGTTTGACCACTTGTTTCTGATAGTGGTGTTATGGTTGTCTACTTCGCCATAGGGTCCTCGGGGAGTGACCATGCTTGTGTAGTGTCCCTTGAGAGTGTGGCTTTCGTTTGGGGGTTGCACCCAAAGTGGTAGGTATTACGACCTAGCAAAAGTCAGATAATAACTAGTAATCTAATGAATTGATTAGGTGGGTAGTTTCATAACATTAATAAGATAATGTACCTCGCACATAGGTGGGTGCTTGTATTGAGGCTCATAATGTAGTGAGAAGGTCTGGAATGGCAAACTGACCACCTTGTCTTCACGAAAGGCTGGAAGGGTCCGCATGAGACTTAGTTGGAGTCGGAGGTTTGAGAGAGGTTACAAGGATAGAGATCTGGGACCTATGAGAGCCTACCGAGGTAACCATCAAGCTATGTGATGACACTCTCTCTTTAGGTTCACTTGTGTGTGTGATGTCGAGTCACTTGTGTTTTTGTGACGTTGAGTCACCTGGATTGTGGAGTCTCTTGTGTTGTCATGGAGTCATGTTGTTTTATCGACCATGTCCTACTTTTTCTTGCTTGAGGGTTCTCAGCTATCTCCTAGCACGGTGGGGTGATTCCATTTGGGAATTACATGGTCGGGTGGTAGTGCCACTTCCCATCGGATGTTTGGATTTGTGCCTTCATGCGAGGATTGGCTTCGCAGGTGTTCCTATGGTTCGTGACTTATGTTTCATCTCATGTTTTGAAGATTATTTTTATTTGTAGACCTATGTGGTCATTGTATCATTGTAATATTTATCTTATGTAACCTTGTAATTGGATGAGACCTATCCTTTATGTTTATTTAGAAGCTATGTATTGGAAGAACAATGTAATCCTATGTTTGGATGTTTTTATCAGTTTCCTTGATTTATGTTAGTAAATGCTTATTGAAGTGGAAATTACATTGTATCCTTTCAATCTTCTATGATGAATCTTTATTTGCTTTGGCTTCTTGTGATCATTGAGTTAATGATGCATATGTGGATTTATGATGTTGTGAAATTTATTCTTGAAGTTAATTCTTCGTTGGTAACCCTTAAGGAATTATGGTGTATGTCTTTCACTTGTGTTATCGTGCATGTTGTGTAAATGCACTTATGATGTTTATACTTTAAAAAAAAAAATGTTTCACCCTTGTTGTGGGTTTTCCTTTGGGGTTCTTGGTGGGGCAATACATTTGGTATCAGAGCCCATGTTTCAACACTTGGTACTCTAGGTTTGTAGTGAGCCCATTTGCCTTGACCTTTTTGTGTAGGTCTTGTGCTGTGACTTCCTTGTGTCTTCCTTTGCCTTTGATCTAAACCTTTTTTTCTTGTGCAGTGTTTAGGTCATGGCTAGGAAAGCCAAGGGAGGTGGCCGCGTTGGTGGCTGCACCAGAGGTAGAGGAGGAGGAAGGGGTTGAGGTTCTGATTGCCATAGTCCTTCGCCACCACCCACTAATGCGAGTGTGGATAGAGATCAGTTGGTTCATTAGGAGGAATCGCCTTCAATAGAGAAAGTTCCTGAAAGGGAGGAGTTGCATCAGATGTTTCATGAGGTGCTAGCTAGAATAGGCCCCAGACCCGAGGTGGATCAGCCCATCCATGGTCGGGTAGAGGAGTCACTTCAGGAGATTCCAGAGAGAGAGAGAGATCTCCTAGAAGGAGAGAGTTCCCAATGGATCCGGATCCTGCTATCTTAGGGCACATGAGGGACTTGATGAGGTCCAATCCTCCCTTCTTTGATGGTAAAGGTACCGGTCTCGAGGCAGAGACCTGGCTCATCAGTTTGGACCGATGTTTTGCTATGTACCCTTATAGTAGCAACACCAAGGCAAGATGCATGATCATGCATCTCGAGAGCTTCACATCTATCTGGTGGAGGTTAGAGGAGGAGAGGATCGGTGTAAGCATTAACACCGCATCTTGGGATATCTTTTTGGAGAGGTTCAGGGCATGATTCCTCTCACCCCAGTGGAGCCAGTCGTGAGGAGATGAGTTCTATGCTCTGTGCCAATTTGGATTGTCAGTGGATCAGTTTGAGCACAAGTTCTATGAGCTCAAACAGTATGTCAGGATCGGCAATGATGAGGCTATGCTTGTGCAACACTTCTTGAGGGGTCTTAATGACTGCATCAGTGGAGGAGTGATAGTTTTTAAGCTTGCTTCAGTAGAGGTAGTCGTGGCGAAAGCCAGGTTGGTAGAGCAGAACCTTAGCCATGCTCATGGTGGCCAGTTTGGAGTTTAGATTGGGAGTGATCCTTTCAATGGATCTAGAGGTAGAGGGAATCAGTCCCAAACTGTTGCACCTTTTAGGGGTCCTTAGGCACCCGCCAAGGGTGGACAGGAGCAGCCACCAAGACTGAAGTAGTCTCAGGGCTAGTAGGGTGGCAACTCTCAGGTTTGAAAGAGAAGGTTTTGGAAGAAGGGTAGGAAAACCTTTCCAGGGCAATCTTCTCAGGGAACATCTCAGGCCCCTATTGGGGAGAGCTTTCAACAGTCTAGTAGACCATCTAGAAGTAGAGGACCTGGCAGTGGAGCTTTATTTACTTGTGGTTAGTTTGGCCACAAGGCCACTCTATGTCCTCTATGTTCGCATCAGTCGGTTAGTCAGAGGTCAGCCGCATCATAGCCAATAGTGGGGGATATAGGTAGATCCCATAGAGTATTTGCAGTGGTAGATGACCACCAGGCTGAGCACCAGAGTACTGTGATTGAGACCATAGGTGTGTTGCGTGGTACTCCTATCTCTGTACTTTTTTATTTTGGTGCTTCAGATTCTTTTATTTCTTCATCCATTGTGGAGCGGTGCAGGCTCATGTCTGCTAAGCATGTAGATAGGTGGCAAGTAGAGTTTGCTACCAGTGTGCGAGTGTGTGTAGATGCCTTCGTTCTTAGTTGTGAGTTGGACCTAGGACCCTTTGTCACTTCAGTTGACCTTCGAGTCATTCCTTTGGGGTCCTATGGAGTTGTGTTTGGGATGGATTGGTTATCATATCATAGTGCTCATGTAGACTATGATCAGAAGATAGTAGAGTGTGTAGATGACCATGGCAGGAGAGTGGGGATCGTTGGAGTTCAGCGATCGATATCCTTATGTATGATTTTCGCTATGTAACTTAGGCGGTGCATGTGTCAAGGGTGTCAGCTTTTTGTTGTTGCTCTTGAGGATGTGGATGAGGGAGAGAGTTGATAAATCACTCTTGATGGTCACCCTATTCTTCGAGAGTATGAGGATGGGTTTCCTTTGGATATTCCTGGTATGCCTCCGAAGCGAGACATAGATTTTCACATTGACTTGGTTCCCGGTGCGGAACCTATTTCGAGAGAAGCATATCAGATGACTACTCAAGAATTGAGTGAGTTGAAGTTGCAAGTTGAGGAGTTGTTGGCCAAGGGATTCATTCATCCTAGTGTTTCTCCTTGGGGTGCGCCAGTTATCTTCGTCAAGAAGAAGGATGGTTCTCTTTGATTATGCATTGATTATCGATAGTTGAATAAGGTAACCATCCAGAATCGATATCCATTGCCTCGGATTGATGACCTCTTTGACCAGGTGAAGGGAGCCAAGGTGTTCTCTAAGATAGACCTGAAGTTTGGGTATCATCAATTGCACATTCATGATGCAGGCATTCATAAGATAGTGTTTTGTACTCGTTATGGTCACTATGAGTTCACAGTGGTGCCATTTCGGTGGACGAACGTGCCTTCTATGTTCATGAGTCTTATGATTGGGGATTTTTGCACCTACCTTGACCACTTTGTTCTTGTTTTCTTGGATGACATATTAATTTATTCTAGATCCATGGAAGAGCATGAGGGTCACTTGCGTTAGGTATTGCAGTGCTTGAGGGAGAATCAACCTTTTGCGAATTTGGCAAAGTGTGATTTCTTCCAGTCAGAGGTGAGCTATCTTGGTCATATAGTTTCAGGAGAAGGTGTATCCATGGATCCTTCTAAGATCCAAGCCATTATTGATTGGCCAGTGCCGACCAATGTTTCTGAAGTTCGAAGTTTCATGGGTTTGGCCGCATATTACCGTCGCTTTGTTCAGAGTTTTTCTTAGATAGGCCATCCGATTACTTATCTTCAGAGGAAAGCAAAGAAGTTTGTTTGGTCAGAGCAGTGCGAATTGGCATTTTGTACCTTGAAGGAACTATTTGTTAGTGCTCTGATTTTGGCAGTTCTTGACCCATCTAGAGATTTCATGGTATGCACAGATGCCTCTTTGGAAGGTATAGGTGCAATGCTTATGCAGGATGGACGTGTGGTTGCCTATGAGTCTCACAAACTCAAGGATCACAAGTTGAACTATCAAATTCATGACTTGGAGTTGGAAATTGTAGTGCATGCATTGGTGCATTGGACACATTTCCTGTAGGGGTGTCAATTTGAGCGGCATAATGATCACCGTAGTTTGCAGTATATTTTCATGCAGCCGAATTTGAATGCTTGACAGCGAACATGGATGGAATTCCTCTACAAGTATGATTTTGAGGTTCATTATATTCAGGGGAAAGAGAATATAGTGGCAGATGCTTTGAGTTGTAGGCGGCATGAGGTTGTAGCATTGTCCCTTGGTGTGGACTTGAGTGAGACAATTCTTGGAGTTCTTCCTCAGGACACCTGGTATCAGGATGTTAGAGTCGTGGTGGAGTCTGGAAGACCATTGGAGGGTAGATATTTTGGATATATTCTTGAGTTAGATGGTCTTCTTAGACATCTTGGATGGATCTCTGTACCTCCTTTGGAGGGTCTTCGCATTTTGATCATGACAGAGGCCCATCATGCACCTTATTTGGCACACCCTAGTGTCAAGAAGATGCACACAAATCTTAGACAAATATATCATTGAGCTGGTATGAAATGTGACATTTCTCATTTTGTGTCCAAGTGCTTGGAATGTCAGCGGGTGAAGGTAGAGCATCAGCACCTTGCAGGGCTTTTACAGTCGAATTTGATACCGGATTGGAAATGGGATATCATTTCCATGGAATTCATAGTAGGCTTGCCTGTTTCTTCACGGCATCATGATGCCATCATGGTCATTGTTGATAGATTGACCAAAGTTGCTCATTTTGTTTCTATTCAATCTTCCTACACTGCAGCAGTGGTGGCACGAGTCTTCTTGGAATATGTGGTGAGGTTGCATGGGATCCCAAGGCAAATCATTTCTGATAGAAACCATGTCTTTACATCAACCTTATGGACCTCACTTCAGCAAGCTTTGGGGACCCAGTTTACTTCAGTTCAGCTTATCACCCAGATACCGATGGTCACACTGAGCATGTGAATCAGTTCTTGGAGGACATGCTTCACATGTATGTTATGGATCAGCAGTCACACTGGGAGGAATATCTTTGCCTTGTGGAGTTTGTTTATAATAACGGTTATCACAGCTCTATAGGCATGTTGCCCTTCCAGGCATTGTATGGTCATCCTTGCCGTACTCCTTTGAGTTGGGTTCCGTTGGAGGATAGGGTGTGTTTAGGCCCAAATTTGCTTTGTGAGATGGAGCAGTAGGTTGAGCAGATTCGTGGGCATTTGGTTGCTACCTAGGATAGGTAGAAGAAGTATGTCGATGCTTATAGAGTCGATCGCTAGTTTTCAGTTGGTGACCATGTGTTCTTGAGAATGCATCCGCGGAAGAGTCCGGTCTGTTATGGAAAGGGTTCTAAGTTGGCGCCTCATTTTGCATGCCCTTTTGAGATCCTTGAGAGGATAGGACCTATTGCCTATCATCTTGCCTTCCCACCGAGTCTATCACGCATCCATGATGTCTTTCATATTTATGTTCTTTGTCCTTATCATTGTGATGTGACCCATGTTCTTGATTGGAACGCTTTGCAGATCCAGGACGGGCAGCTTTCTATGGAGCCCGTGTGCATCCTTCAGTATCGGGATTTGACCCTCAAAGGTCGTACCATTGAGTAGGTAAGGGTCCTATGGGACCCCAGTGATGAGTCCTCTGCAACTTGGGAAGATGCAGTGAAGATGAGAGAGCTTTATTCTTATCTATTTTAGGCTTCCAGGAGTAAGCCTAGGCTTGGGGGGGAGGATGTAGTACCCCTCCTCGATCAACCTCTTTTGTATGTTTTGAGTTACTTCAGTGACTGTTCTGTGGAACATTATTGTATTTTGATTCGGATATTATGCAATGTTATTTTATGCTTTATCTGGATTTATGGTGTATGATTTATGCAGTATTTAAGTGCTTATGATTAAGGTTATTTTATGGATCATTATCATGGACTGACACTTTTCCCTTATATTGTGATGTGTTATTTATATGTTGTGTGTTTGCAAGTGTATTGGGATGCGAGGGGATGATTTTCCTTCATTCACTTTGGTGAGATAGGGAACGTCACGATTCTCCTTCATCTGTGTGTTTATCGTATCTGTATATATATTGGTCTATATGAACGTGTGGTTCTTTGGTGCAAAACATTGTAGGTACTAGTACCGGGTAGGTATGGGGTATTGACTCCACCTGGCTTCACAGGTCTGAGCATGCCTTATATATCCAATAGGAGTGGAGGAGATAGTTGTTGTACCCTAGCTTGACCGCAGTTACAATCATGTGAGTGTTGTCAGTGGGTTGTGTTTCCCCCGTCTGGCTGTTATGCATGTCATGTTGCCTTGGTTTGGTCATTTGAGAGTCGTCATTTGATCTGTCTTGGTTTTGCGTGTTTTCGTTTATTTAAATGGTTACTTAATTTAAATGGATGATGCTATCTTGTGTTGGCGTAATCATTTAATTATTATGCTCTGTTATTATGGATTTATTAAATTGATGAATTGCTAGATTAAATGGTTAAATGGCTTAATTTATTGTGTAAAGTTGCATTAATTTTTTTGTGAAATAAATAAATTGCCTAGCCATTTAAAAAGGTTAAATGCTTATGTGGAAGGAACTATTTATGGAAAAAGAAATAAATAAAAGTTTTCCTTTTTATTTTTCCATTTGGCCTTTTTAATTTAATCATTGGAAAGAAATAAATCTTATTGCCTTTTTAGTTTTAAAATATTTAAATTTGATTGGATGAAAAACTTTAACCTAGAAGCTTGGGTTAAAAGATATTTCGGGCATCCATTTTGGGCATCCATGGCAGGAGAAGAAGAGGATTTTTGGAGAGGAAATTCTGGAAAAAACATCCTGAAGGAGCTGGAAATTCGACCTAGCTGCAAGACTGGAGTTTCTTCATCCCTTTTGATTGCTAATTTCTTCAAGGTTGGAGGTTCCCTTCTTGTTTTCAATTTATTTTTGAAATTTTCAATTGCTTCATGTGTATGGAAATTTATGTATTCTGCCTGTAGATTCTTTTTGGAATGTCGAAATGGAGGAAAGATTGCCTGATATAGTTGATTGTGTGATGCTATAAGCATATGGTTGCATTCAGGAAAAGAATTTGTTCATTTCTTCTTTGTTGTGTGTTATTTGTTCATAGCAAACAATTTTTGATTTACCTCTTCTTGGAAAGAAAGAATTTTAGATTGGGCTTG
Organism: Cryptomeria japonica; assembly: GCF_030272615.1. Classification (NCBI taxonomy): domain Eukaryota; kingdom Viridiplantae; phylum Streptophyta; class Pinopsida; order Cupressales; family Cupressaceae; genus Cryptomeria; species Cryptomeria japonica. The sequence continues at coordinate 373,549,922 of NC_081406.1, read as the reverse complement.
CTGGGTGCATCCTTGTTTATTTTTGGTCAAGAATTTGCTAGCCATTCTTTCCAGTGTGTTTATTTCACCATTTACCTTGCTCGTAACTTTTCCTTGAAATTTTGGAAATTGGCACTGTATGTGTGTGCCCGTGAAATAATTCTGGAAATGGAATGTTTGAAGTGGTAAGTGTTACTGGTTGGAAGTGGTAAGTGTTACCGATTCGAAGTGGTAAGTGTTACCGGTTCGAAGTGGTAAGTGTTACCGATTCGAAGTGGTAAGTGTTATCCGTTCGAAGTGGTAAGTGTTATCGGTTCGAAGTGGTAAGTGTTACCGATTGGAAGTGGTAAGTGTTACTGGTTCGAAGTGGTAAGTGTTATCGGTTTTAAGTGGTAAATGTTACCGGTTGGAAGTGGTAAGTGTTACCAGTTGGAAGTGGTAAGTGTTACCGGTTCGAAGTGGTAAGTGTTACCAGTTGGTAGTGGTAGTGTTACCAGTTGGTAGCGGCAGTGTTACTAGTGTTAGCACCACTACTAGTAAGTGGTGTATGTTGCCTCGGCAGCAGCACAACCGCGGGTTGGTTTGACCCCCGCTTAGTTTTTGAGCCCTCACCGATCTCCAAACCGGTTTGTGTTAAGAACTTAAATTTTATAAATGGAATGTTTAAAGTGGTATTGCGTGATGTAATGTGATTTTCATGTGATTTTTATTATGTGGTTAATAAATTTATCAATGAAAATTAAGGCATGAATTAGAGATTCAATTGGGTAGATTTGGAATATTGATTTGGAAATTGATTAGATGTGACTGCTGGAAAGGAGTGTTTTATTTAATTTTCAATCAATGATGTTGCAAGTGTTTATGATGCTGATATTTTCAAAGATTGTCTGAGTGTGGATTTAATGTATTTATTTGTCCTTGCAAGTGTTTATTGTGATATTTTGGTTTGTGGTTCAGTCATCCTGTGGTGGTGTATTGGTACCTTGACCAAGTGATATATGTTGGCTCCGTTGTCTTAACCATGTAGTGTTTTTTCCTTATGGTTAGTCAAGATTCAGTATGTCCTTGTTTGACCACTTATTTCTGATAGTGGTGTTATGGTTGTCTACTTTTCCATAGGGTCCTTGAGGAGTAACCATGCTTGTGTAGTGTCCCTTGAGAGAGTGGCTTTCGCTTGGGGTTGCACCCAAAGTGGTAGGTATTATGACCCAGCGAAAGTCAGATAATAACTGGTAATCTAATGAATTGATTAGGTGGGTAGTTTCATAACATTAATAAGATAATGTACCTCGCACATAGGTGGGTGCTTTTATTGAGGCTCATAATGTAGTGAGAAGGCCTGGAATGGCAAACCGACCACCTTGTCTTCACAAAAGGCTGGAAGGGTCTGCATGAGACTAAGTTGGAGTCGGAGGTTACCAAGATAGATATCTGGGACCTATGAGAGCCTACCGAGGTAGCCATCAAGCTATGCGATGACACTCTCTCTTTAGGTTCACTTGTGTGTGTGATGTCAAGTCACTTGTTTTTTTGTGATGTTGAGTCACCTGGATTATTGTGGAGTCTCTTGTGTTGTCACAGAGTCATGTTGTTTTATTGACCATGTCCTGCTTTTGCTTGCTTGAGGGTCCTCGACTATCTCCTAGCACGGTGGGGTGATTCCATTTGGGAATTACATGGTCGGGTGGTAGTTCCACTTCCCATCAGATGTTCGGATTTGTGCCTTCATGCGAGGATTGGCTTCGTAGGTGTTCCTGTGGTTCATGACTCATGCTTCATCTCATGTTTTGAAGATTATTGGTATTTGTAGACCTATGTGGTCATTATATCATTGTAATATTGATCTTATGTAACCTTGTAATTGGATGAGACCTATCCTTTATGTTTATTGAGAATCTAGTATTGGAAGAACAATGTAATCCTATGTTTGGATGTTTTTATCAGTTTCCTTGATGATGTTAGTAAATGCTTATTGAAGTGGAAATTACGTTGTATCCTTTCAATCTTTCTATGATGAATCTTTATTTGGTTTGGATTCTTGTTATCATTGAGTTAATGATGCATATGTGGATTTATGATGTTGTGAAATTTATTCTTGAAGTTAATTCTTCGTTGGTAACCCTTAAGGAATTCTGGTGTATCTTTTGCTTGTGTTATCGTGCATGTTATGTAAATACACTTATGATGTTTATACTTTAAAAAAAAATTATTTCACCCTTGTTGTGGGTTTTCCTTCGGGGTTCCTAGTGGGGCATTACAAAGAGGGTAGGTAGGTTTAATTAAAAATCAATTTAACCAAGGGGTAAAAAGACAATTAATTAAATAATAGTTTGCACACCCCAAGATAAAATATTATTCACGAATAATAATATTATTTATTCACCCAATAAATAATAAACCACAACATAAATTAAATAAATAACCATGGATAATAATATTTATCCATTAATAAAATATTAATGTCATGTTTATATAATATTAATTAATTAAATACCAACAATTAAATAAATAGCCATAAGTAAATAATAATAATAATAATAGAAAATCCAAAAGGCATCATTAAAATAAATTAAATTAAATAAATATAAAATCCAATAATTAATAATCATTAAAACCCAATTAAAATATAAATAAATAAAAGCCATTTAACAAGGAATAATAATAATAAACAATAAGTAAGAATTAAGCTCTTATTAAACAATAAATCAAATGTTTAATAAATTAAATCAAATAAACATCAATCCAATAAAAAATAAATATTAAATAATTAAACAATCACACGTCGCTAAATATGAATAATCATAAACTCAGATCACCTTACACCAACAAAGGGGACGATCAACAACTCAAGACTCCAGCACCTACTTGCGCCATGACGCAACAAGGTATACAACTTAAACCTAGAATGTGTGAGGGAAACTATGCCATCTCCAACAACTTTCCATTGGGATAGAGGCATGCTCAAACCTGTGAAGCCATGTGGAGTCGATGTCTAGTACCTACAAACCTACATTCAACACTAAACACCACATATACAACACATATACATCATAATGATCAGACAAGTGATAGAGAATCGCAATGTCGTATCTTGTTCGCTATGATTGATATGACATCGTCTCTACTCACGAAGACAGTCACACAATATATCAACAAGGCATCACATAAAAACATGATCATGAAAGAGGGTTAGCACCATCATAGCATCATAAGTCATATATGTGTGTGTGTATACATATATGTATGTATATATGTGCATACATATGCATGTATATGTATATATGTATGCATATCTATATATGTGTTGAACACACACTAGATGCTGAGAGGGGGGTGAATCGACATTAACTAAAATTTCGGACTTCAATTTTGCATCTAACAGATTTATCCAAGCATTCACTTCAAAGAGAATTAAATGAAGACATCATAAAATTATTCACACCAATCACACATGAACACCACTATTTTATACATGGAAAACCCGAACTAGGAAATACCAAGTTGTGAGCGCCAACTCGCATAAATGATCCACTATATGGAAATGTTTTGCAAAAAGAGAGCTAACTACTCCAGACTTGCAAACCAAGGCTATCTTCTCTTGGGGAAAGATACAAAAATGACATGTAGACTTGATGCTAACTACAACAAGGCAAGATGTGCAATATCACAACATATAAGAAGGGAACAATATGAATAAAGGCATCTTAGTATGTTGATTACAATCTCTATTATAGCACAAACTCTATCCTTACTGAAATATTTGAACCTCTATATCTTTGGTTTACTACTCTTATATCGATTGTCACCTCTGCACAGTAATACCTTCTAATATAGAAACTTCAATCACATTGTCATCCTTACATCAAGTTGTACATGAAATCGCCATTGTATTCCACACATGCACACACACTCTACTATATATTTTATCTCATATCTTGAATATATATACCAATCTAAAACAAAAACATCTTCACAAAGTTGGCCAAAAGAATTATTGTACCCAAAATATACAATTGGAGCAAAATATGAAATTCATAGAACTTAAACTAGACCAAATCCAAAACCAAACGAGCAACTCTAGACCAAAAGAATACTTCACATGCAATCACCATACCAAAAGTGTATGATAGCACATGAACCAATCATATCAATTCACAATAGAGAAAGTCCGGACCAAAAAAAACATCTAGACCAACTGTCCTCACCATCAACAACATTCAAACATACTAATACCAATCGAATCAAATATCAACGTAACCTATCCAATTCCAAACCATAGTACAAATCCATAGTGACCTCCGATCTAAAAGCATAACTATAAACACTTTAACACTAAAGCTAACTCTACTGATATCTGAACTAGGACCCATCCAGACCACACTATTTGACATCAATGACAAAAATCATATATTTGTAATAATCTCCCCCTTTGTCATTGATGACAAACAACCAAAAATTCACTCTTGGTAAACCTTTCTTGAATAACAACTCCCTCTAACTATAACAACCTTCTATTTACTTTAAGGACATTTCATAATTCTCTTCCAAAAGTAGATATAAAATATTTTTAGTATTCTTCTCCCCCTTTTCCATCAAAGATAAAGGTCAAACCAAATAATCATAACAAAGAAAATCATTAAGAATTATCTAGCGAAATATCTTTGAACTGTTTCTTCAACCTAATCACTGAGGCATTCTAGGCACGAGTAGCAGCAGCCAAAATATTGCTCTAGTATTCATAGTCAATACGCTTGTTCATTGCATCATCAAAAGAATCTATATTTTTAGCATCTTTCTCAACAGTTTCTACATCAACTGGTAGTCTTGTGTAGGAAGAAAGTTTTAGCTCCATATCAACTCGCAGCTCTCCAAACAACCTCATGTAATCATCTCTTTGACGTCTTCTTAAAGCTAATTGATCATGCAATTCTGATCCTTATCTCCTTTGCCATAAGAATATTCATAGACTTTATAATTCTTAGCCATTTCCACTAATTGAGACTCGATAAGATCAATTTCATCCTTCAATTTTTGTGTGGCAGCAGGCCACCTCAAATAGAATGTGTATAACATTTTTGCTGCCTCCATAGATTTCTTGAAATTCATTAAATTAAGGATTAACACCTAATGTTCTCTTTTACATTTTTCTATCATCTTTTCTTGAAAGTTTGTTTTAGTAAATCCTTTCATAGCACCATTGTCATCTCCTTCAACTATTATTTCTACAAGTGTCTCCACAAGCTCCTCTAGAAGAAGACTAGCAATATCAATAGTAACTAAATTATTCTAAACGAAGTACTTCACAAATGCCTTTTTAATAACATCTTTCTCATAAGAAACATGATTGTGATTTGAATCACCAAGGATTTTCACTTCACCGGACTTCTTGATCATTTCAAGAGCTTTCTCTTCGATAATTTCAACATCGCCAGTTACCTCATTAGAACCTTTCTTCTCCTTTTCTACTTCCTTACACTGAGTAATTTTTTATCTACCTTTTTTTATTCTTCTTTATCATCACTGTCGATTGTTACCAACTCAATGTCGTTCTCTGAAACCATATTTTCACTCTTTTAAATTTTAGAACTAGAGGCAAAAACCTTTGTAAATAGTTCCCTTGATTTCTTTGCTCTTTTCTCACGTTTCATCATTCTAGACCTTCCTAGAATCTCCTCTTTTGTTCCAAACCTTTCTACATTCGGATCCATCGACATCTTCAATAATTTTTCTACTAAACTCATACATTATTTTTCAAATACCTCATAGGGTAACAGAGTTATCCAAGAAACTCTTGGAACCATGGCTTCCAAAAAGCAATTATCTCTATCTACTAAAAATAAAATATCATTCCCATACCAATCTATAACATTAGGAAGAATCATATTCCTCAAACTCAAATCGCTTCTAAGCTTTAAAAATAAATTTGTACGAATTTTTGAACTATCATCCAACTCATCTAAATAACTCTTAATCTATGACCCAACAATCATGTCATTTCTCCATGCATTATTTTCAGCACCAGGTAGAGCATTCAAAAAATAAAAAAATAAACAAACAATTAGAGAACCATACCGAAATGGGTACATCTCACGCTTTGACATTTTTATGTTATTTAACAACTATCACCATAGAATCTCACACAAATCATATTTTGCATTCTCCTTAAAGATCAAGTAAGCTACATACACATCGATGGACGCACAAGAACCTTTTTTGTTTTCATAACAAAATTTATAAGATAGTCCCATTGTTTCATACCTAACGTCCACATCCCTAATAGTATCAATTTTTAATGCTCTTTTGTCTGAGATTACCTCAATCAAATGATTTACCTCAACATTCTTCACAAATTTTAGTACAAGTATTTCTTTAGTCATGCACAATCCTATCACAATTCATAGCACCTCCTTTGAAATCAAGTAGGATATATCAAGCCAAAAATATTCACCATAAATTATGCTAAGAATAATTCTTATAACCTCTTCATCATCAATCAGTGGTCTAAACCCTTGTTCCCTAGATTGCGAAATTCACTCTTCAACCTTTGTGAATTGTCAACCAAATAATTTTGCCTTAAAGCACTAATCATCTCATGATTACATTCTTCTAGATCAACATGAATGTACTAAAAAAAAAAATTCCTTATGGATAATATGATCATTAATAGTAGAAAATGCTCCAACCAAATCTACATCAATCAAAAAGAAGGGTTTCAACTCATATTCGGATGTGGGTTCATCGTTGATACTTACAATTCTTGCCATAGTATCAAATTACTACTCTGCAATCTTTTCCTCGCTCCTTTTCTTGAACTCACTCCTTTGCTCTCTTTCATTTCTCAAATCACAAGTGCACAAATGATTGAAATCACAAAAATAAATACTCACAAGTTAGGTTTCCAAAAAGTTGATACAATGTTTGCCAAACCATCAAGAATCACATCCGAACCACAAGATATTCCTAGAACCTCTGAAAAATTCTTCACACACATCTACCATGTTGAGAAGAAACTCAACATCAAACCAAGAGGGTTCACGAGATGTTTTCAATAAGTCTCCCCCTCGAAACTTGATGTTTGAGTTTTTTATCAGAAGAGGGAACTACATCCATAGCAGATATTGAAACACCTTCAACATTTCCTTTAGTCTTTTCTTCTGATTTCTTCACCCAAATTTTTTTTTTCTTCCTTTAGAGTCTTCTACACTCTCTTATCCAATAGCCTTTTATTTATTGCCTTTACAAAAAATTTCAATATGCCCAACAACGTTACAATTATAACATATTAGACCAATCTACATCATGCTTGTTGGTTCCCAAATCAACAAATCCTAAACCCTAAAGATTAGCCACTTTCTTATCAACAGGTCTAAGATAGGATTTGGCCAACGAATGAGATTCAGTCTCAGGATTGAAATATCCTACACTTTTGGCTCTGTAGGACCAAGGTAGGTGTACCTCCACAATGTCTAAACAAACTACTTCAATGCATACATGGACATTGTTTCTATAGTAGATTTCCCAATGAAAATATATCAAGGAAAGCTTGTGAACTTTGGATTTGGTTGCAATTCTAGTTTTTTTAATTTTTACTCAACTATTGGGATTGTTTTCTATGATAACTTTACTCCTACAAATAGAAAATAAATATTATCTTGAAAATAGATGACCATGAAACATTTGAAAAGGAAGATTAGTGCCTATCTTGCTAGGACATAGTCTACATCAAAATATACCATGAAAATCATAATATATTCTCTTATGGTAGTCATTTGCTTAACACTCTATGCATTACATATCAGGTTAGCATAAAATCAACTCAAATCATTCTTAAAATCACACTCACATGCATATGTTGCAATGATCTTGAAATAAAATTTAACTCCATTAAAAGAGACCCATTATCGAGAGCATTCATTCCCCATTAGAGAAGACAAATCACTCTGTCTTCAACACAACAATCCATTCAACACAAACACAGAAAGCGGAGACAACTTGAAGATGATTTCATTCTTTAATCTTCAAAAATTTGATACATCGATAATACACAGTATACTTGTAGACCCCAAAAAACTATTATATTGCACTTAGACATTGAATACAATATGTCTCTTCAAAATTCCAGAATCCTTTCCTATCGACCCTAATTTCCCTTTTATAGTGCAAGGGAGAAAATCAAGTTTTAGGCCAAATAAGACACATGTCAAAAAATGATTGCTTATACAATAGAATATTCCTTAGGGCATAAATTTCATGTACAACACAAAATCCTTCAAGAAGCCATGAGAGAAGGCGGTTGAGATAACAACTTCTTGAGATTGATTTGACAATATATGTCACACCCCGCCACAAGGCCCAGAGGACATAACATCTATGGAAA